>NC_138197.1:36533845-37133845 GCF_964194105.1 Spermophilus citellus
TGGGGTTGTGGCCCAGCAGTAGAGTGCTCACCTAGCATGTGCAAGGCCTTGGGTTCAATCCTCAGCACCACATAAAAATGAATAAGTAAAACAAAGGTATTATGTCCAACTACAACTAAAAAATAAATATTTTTTAAAAAATCCTGTTTCTGCCTTTGCTAACACAAATGGTAGTCAACTTCAAAGCACCTTGTGAAATAGTTTTGAAGTAGATAAGAAAGAAACATTCCCAACTCCAACTGAAATTGAGACTTAATGGTTTACTCAAATATACAGTATTTGTTGATAAAATAATGATTTCCCACTAGAATTAAGTTTATTTCTGGGCTGGGGATGTGGCTCAAGAGGTAGCGCGCTCGCCTGGCATGCGTGCGGCCCAGGTTCAATCCTCAGCACCACATACAAACAAAGATGTTGTGTCCGCCGAAAACTAAAAAAAATAAAATAAAATATTGTTTTAAAAAAGTTTATTTCTTCCAGCTTTGTGGTAATGCATCAAGTGAGGGGGTTATGATCAGAGATGTTTGTTTCTTACAATTGTTAATTTAATCTTTAAAATGTTCTATTGATTTTTCCTACATCTAAAATTGTCTTTTTCTATAATCTCTTTATGCCTCCTCTGACCTGCCTCTTTTTTTCCTTTTTTGCGTCTCTATTTAAAATGATCAAACCAGTCCAACTACCAATTTTCAGAAGCATATTCTAATTGTATTGAGATAAACACTAGAGAAAATTGTCTCATGTTTGTGTGTGTATGTGTTTTCAGTGCTTTTGTTTGATTCACTTTAAGTATTTACAGGAGTTGTCTAGGGCTATCTCAGTTAATAGATCAGAGTACTAAATCAAGAATAAGAGGGCTACGATTACAGTAAAGTAGTAGAACACTTGCCTAGCTTGCTTCAGACCCTGAGTTCCATCCCCAGCATCATCAAAGAAAAAGAATAAGGGTAGGATGTGCCCTAAAAGAATATATGAGAGTGTTTTTAAAAAAGGGGCTGTAATGAAGTATTTTCTATCAGTCCTTAATTCCATCCACTCATCTTTCTCTTCTTTTTTCTGTAACAGACTTCCATATGGATTTTAGCCATATCTGTCTTTATACCATTTAATGGTATTATTTTTAAATAAGAGAATCATCATCATGTAGAAATGCCAAACTTCCTATTCCATTGTTTATCAGATATGTTCATGTTAAACACTAGATGCTTTTTCTAGATTATCATGACATGATGATATGTATTTATTTCATTTTTTTAAAGATAGAGTGAGAGAGAATTTTTTAATATTTATTTTTTAGTTTTCGGTGGACACAACATCTTTGTATGTGGTGCTGAGGATCGAACCCGGGCCGCACGCATGCCAGGCGAGTGCACTACCGCTTGAGCCACATCCCCAGCCCATGATGATATGTATTTAATTCCATAATTAAAACTAGGAATTTTTGGTAACCTATAACAATATTATATGCTTAAACAAGATAACCTCTAACTCATGCCCAAAACAAATAAAAACCATTAAATTAAGAATAATAGGCTATCTTATGAGCCTTCCATTGTATTTGCTACTTGTTTTTATTTAAGTAAGTATGGTAAAGCAAAAAAAGAAATCTTTTCAAAATTATAACAAGATTAAGAAAATTCAGTTAATTTACTTTTTATCTTAAGATGGTTGATATAAGGGGAGTAACCAAGGACAGGGTAGGGACGAAGAGCTTGAGAAGAAGATTAACATTAAGCAGGGATGATGGGTGGGAGGGAAAGGGAGAGAAAAGGGAAACTGCATGGAATTGGAAGGTGATCCTCAGGGTTATACATAATTACATATAAGAGGAAAGGAGGGGTAAGAGAAAAATGATACAAGTGGAAGAAATGTAGAGGGGGTAGAGAGAGAAAAGGGGAGGGGAGGGGGGATAGTAGAGAATAGGATAGACAGCAGAATACATCAGTCACTAGAATGGCAATATGTAAATCAATGGAAGTGTAACTGATGTGATACAGCAATCGGTATACGGGGTAAAAATGGGAGTTCATAACTCACTTGAATCAAACTGTGAAATATGATATATTAAGAACTATGTAATGTTTTGAACGACCAACAATAAAAAAAAAAGAAAAAAAAAGATGGTTGAAAACATCACTATTCATCAATTTTAATAGAATACCTGATTGTTGCATAAAAGCCACTACTGTTCTCATGAGCATGATACATTTCCATTAGACAGTTTATCTAGGTGTATGTTTGCTCAGTTCCTAACTACTGGAATTTTTTTTTTTTTTTTTTAGAGAGAGAGAGAGAGAGAGAGAGAGAATTTTTTAATATTTATTTTTTTTAGTTCTCGGCGGACACAACATCTTTGTTGGTATGTGGTGCTGAGGATCGAACCCGGGCCGCACGCATGTGAGGCGAGCGCGCTACCGCTTGAGCCACATCCCCAGCCCATGGAATTTTTTTTAATCATAAAGCGTAGGTTTGAAAAATAAGGCTGGAGGAGGGGGCAATCGAAACAATAAAAATCTATATATGGATTCAACTTGATTATATGGTAAATATTTTAATTCCATGATTACTTTGGCTGACAGATCAAAGATACCAAAAATATAATCTCAGAAATATAATATTTGTTTTGAAAAAAAACCAAACAACTGAAAGAAAGCCCCAGTTTTCTTGGAGCCAAAATCACTCTAGCCAGTTTTCCAGGTCTGTATAAAAAAAAAAAAAAATTAATTTGGAGATCAACATTTAAAATACCAATTGTTGAGCTGAAATTGTGGCTCAGTGGTAGAGTGCTCGCCTAGCATGCATGAGGTACTGGGTTTGATCCTCAGCACCACATAAAAATAAAATAAAGATGTTGTGTCCACCTAAAACTAAAAATAGAAATAAAATTAAAAATAGATATTTTAAAGAAATACCAATTGTCTGCTTCTTTCCCTTCAACCCAAATACCAAAACGTCATAAGAAAAGGCAATATCTTTTATTATATGCTATTTTCCCTTTAACACACAAGCTGTAACCCCATGTATGTCATTGCAGTTCCTTAAATAAAATAAATTTATTTATTGCCTCAGAATTTTCATACATATAATTCCACTCATGAAAAGTTCTTCTCTATTTCTTGGCTTTCCTACCCAAACCTGAGGTCTCAGTTTAAATGTCATTTCTTCAAAGGAGATCTTTACTTTATACTCCCTTCTCTTGTCCCATACTTTTTCTTCATAGCACCTAATTTGTAATTAGCAGATACCCACTTAACTAAATATATAATGTCTCTTAGTTGTAAACTGTAACCAAAAGCTGTTTTTTTCATCTAACACCTAGCCCACTGTCTGTTACAGCAAGGATTAATATTTTTTAATAATAGAATAAATAAATACTTTTGTCAATTTGATTTAAATGAACAACTAAAAGTCAAAAACAGTATTCCACATGGTTTTAACATTGTGTGTGAAGCCACTCCACCTCCTTTCTCCCTACTACCATTTACTACCTATTTAAATCCTCTCTACTCACTATGGTA
Organism: Spermophilus citellus; assembly: GCF_964194105.1. Lineage (NCBI taxonomy): Eukaryota > Metazoa > Chordata > Mammalia > Rodentia > Sciuridae > Spermophilus > Spermophilus citellus. Next base: position 36,537,364 of record NC_138197.1, read on the forward strand.
TTCCAACAGGGGCAATAGTCATTCTTCATTTAGATGATGCATTCCAACTCCATCAGGATTCCATTTTCTCCAATATTTTCAACTACCAATTATCTTTCCTACAGCAATCTTAGATTTCCTTTCTAGGGTACTCAGGTTTTAAAGTCACAGATCACCAAGTTCAACAGATTATCATTGTGATATTTTCAATATTCTGAAATACTAGAGGATTGCTATCATCACCCAAAAGCTCAAATAAAAGTGATTACTTCTTGATTACAAGTTCATTGGACTAGACAAGGGGAATTAAGGGAAGGGAGGAAGGATGAGAATAAGGAAAGACAATATAATGAATGACATATATTTCCTATCCGCATATATGAATATACGACCAAAGTAACCCCACATCACGTGCAACCACAATAATGGGATCCTAACTGGAATAAGTTATATTCATTCCGTATATGTATAACATTTCAAAATATACTCTACAGTCATGTAAAAATTTTTAAGATAAAAGTGATGACTTCTTTTTTTTTTTTAGAGAAGAGAGAGACTTTTTAATATTTATTTTTCAGTTCTCGGTGGGCACAACTTTTTTTTTTTTTATGTGGTGCTGAGGATCAAACCCAGTGCCCCGTGCATGCCAGGCTCGCGCGTTACCGCTTGAGCCACATCCCCAGCCCGACTTCTTGTTTTTAACCATGTGGTGTACATGGTACAAGTTTATCATGCCATTATCTTTAGGCATGTCCTGCTCTGCAGTATCACAGATTGAGGTTCTCTTCTTGGCCACAGTAGATTTTAGGTTAAAAAAAATATGAAAGTTCCTAGGTTAGTTAAGGCAAAATAAAGGAAACTATATTTATTAAGCGCATATTATATACCAGATACTGTACAAATACTTATTGATCCTCATCCCAATGCAGTGAGATAGTCTTCCCATTTTACATGCAAAAAAAAAATCTTTTTCTGACATTGTAGATTGTCGCTTAAATATTCCTATTAACATGAATTTCCAGTTATTTGCTTCTATCTTCCCTATTTTAGAAAATTTGGTAGCTGTATATCAGAAAAGCCTACTTCCACTCAATAAATATTAATTTAATGAAATAAGTTTCACAGTAAATCAATGGATCTTGAAAATTAAAAGTTAACCATCCTGTATCAGATCACATTCTTGACTAGCCCTTTTTAATGACCATCTGAGCTACTAAGACTTCTTGCTTGGTTTCTATCTTTGTTATTAATACACACACACACACACACACACACACACACACACACATTACCATCATTCATCTTACTTTGATTTTCTAGGTTTACTGTCCTTAGTCTTGTAGAGAGTGGAAAATAAACCTGATGAACAATACTTGTTGGATGTTTTTAATCATAGAACAACTCTTCCAGCTTCTGATCAAAAGTAGTACCCAAACAGGGTTTACTTGACTCAGAATTAGATAAAAAGGGGACTATTTTTCTTACGTCTATACTCAAGGAGAACTCAGAAGCTTTCCTTCAAAGTTCTTCAACCCTGCATGTGAGGACCAGGAGTGGGAAATTTTATGTCCCCTAAAGCTTCCCTTTGAAGGAGATTTTGGTCCACAGCTATACTCTTGAGCAAATAAAAATCTTAAATCTCCTCATCACCTCCTTTATTAGATTTCTATTTCTTCATTTCATTCCTAGTTTCTTTGAACCTTGTAATAGTATAGATAAAAATATCGTTAAGGAGTAAGCAAGCCTAGGATGAGAAGGACTAGCCTATTTGTGCTCTACCCCAACAAACACCGAAGTTTTTTTGTTTTTTTAAGTTGCAGATTTTTCAAGCCTCCTTTGCATTGACACATTCTCCACTTCTACCCAGGGTTTTTAGGACTGAGATAGAAAAAAATGAGACTGACAGTATTTCTAGTTCAAGGGTATGTGGTGTGAAGAGCATCAACCAGCATCACTTCACATTTCTAGCAAAATATGTAGGGAAATAACTAGGATCTATGTCCTTTATCTCCCTTTCCCACTAGAGTGTTCTTGGAGGAATTGGTTTCAAGAAAATAGGATCACATATAAATGGATCTAGCTGGAAGCCTTCAAAGGATGCTGTAGCTGTAGGAAAGGCTTTCTATACTGATACCAGCCACAGATGCATATAGTTCAGGCACCACCAACTCTGGTACTTGCAGAACAGCCTTGTCATCAGCAGTTCTAGCAGCACCTTCTAGGCGAAAGCGCAGCTCTCTAGGTAAGGGTCGATTGTCCTCACTCCAACGCCAACAGGACTTCATAATATTGTACCTGAGAAGGGGACAAGAGAAACAGGCAAATGTATAAGAAACATGTCTCGCCAGGCGAGGTGGCACGCGCCAGGCAATGTGGCACACTCCCACAGCTTGGGAGGCTGAGGCAGGAGGGTCATGAGTTCAAAGCCAGCTTCAGCAAAATCGAGGTGCTAAGCAACTCAGTGAGACCCTGTCACTAAATAAAATACAAAATAGGGCTGGGGCTAGGGCTCAATGGTCAAGTGCCCCTGAGTTCAATCCCTAGTACCAAAAAGAAAAAAAAAGAAAAAAGAAACATGTCTCCTCTCTCAACATATCTTAACACACACACATACACCCCAAAAAACAAAGGACCTCTGCTATTCTTTGCCCTGTCTCATTCCCAGAGACCAATAATTATTTTCATTTTTTTAATGTCAAGTGTCTTAATGTCCTCTTCTCATTGGGACTTCTTTTGTTTCTTTCCATGTTTTTTTCATTGGTGCCTGGAACTTCTTTTATAATAGAAAAGACTAAAGATTTTTCAAACTACAGAGTATGATGGGACGGTTTTTTTCATTGTGTATTGTTCATTGTATATTGTAAATAGTGCACGCTAAATGAATGGCTAGAACAAAACATTTTTTTTTACTCTGTAACATGGGGTGGAAGTTTTAATTATTGTACTATATTGCTGCACACTTTATGTTGATCTTTATGTTATTTCAGATATTCATCAAAATCTTATGCTTAAGGTAAGATACTTTGTCAGTTAAATGTTTCCGCTAGTATCAAGGACAACCCTTTACACACAGAAACCTATAGGAAATATTTGGCAGCAGTTTCATTATAGATACCCAGCTAGCATTACTATACTGTGCATATGTGTATATAGTTAAGATATTTAAACTTCATAATCTGCTTCATAGAGTAATTATTTAGAGCTTAAAAATTTTACAAATAATAATCTACTAGAAATGTTCATTAACATGTCTGCCGTCTTCTTAAACATAGTCTAACTTTTTATTATGTTCCATAATAGTCCCCTTTTGAACTTCATTAATAAAAATATTCTGCATGTAATTTTAAATTTTCTTATTTTATGCCTTCAGAGTGGTTTGCCAGTGGTTCCTTTCTGCTGAGAATATTGGATCTTCCTTCTGCCTTTGTAATTTCTACTCTCTTCCCTTTTTCAGGTTAGTTCTATCATACTGAGAGCTGAGAAAACAGCAGTAGTTTTTAAAAGTTAAATAATGAATAAGAGCCAGTAAACTCTGAATGAATAAATCTAGTACAATTGATTTTATGAGAGCTATCTTTGAACTGAGGCTGGCAGATGATTGGCATTTACACAAAGCAATAATGTACTTACATTTAATTTAATCTATTTCCTGCCTATTTTAGGAGATCCCTACAGAATTAAACAAATTTTATCAAATTAGATTCCTAATATAGTTCTGGTTTTGCCTCAATATTTTGTGTATGATAATGTGAGTCTATACACACACATACATGATATGTATGCATACAAGATATATTAGCAAATGTGTTTTACCTCATGGGTTTTGTCTAAGTCCATGCATTAGCACCTAAAGACAACTGAGGATCATCTGAGCCACTTTGAAAAGAGAGTGATTGATAGGAAGCAAAAAATATTTATAATCAGAGAAAAGCAGACCTTCAAAATTCACTTACATAGTATGTGTGCAGCTACTGGGTCTCTTCATGATTTTTCTCCTCTGAAGATACTGTAGAATGCTGGTAGGAGGGACTTCAGGATATGGTGGTGCCCCTGTCAATATGGAAAGAAGAGAACTTTAGTGTCATAAAATATGAACTTCAAATAACATTACTCTTCATCCACTTGGGCTAATTGTTAGCAAAAGACAAATCCATAAAGAAAATACTAGATACAAGAGAGTTGTCCCCTGCTGTTCTAGTAAGGATGTATCATAGTGAATTTGGGAAAAAGAGAATCTTGAGTCTTTAGAAAAGTAATAAAATAATGCAAAGTAAGAAATAAGACCTTTCCTCCACTCTTCAACATGGAAAGGTGCTGCAGTTTCTTAGTTGAATCGATTAATAAGTCTGAAGAAAACATGTTTACACAAAATCAGTGTAGGAATTATCCTTTAGATAAGAAAAAATCTCTTGGAATTAATATTGCTGGATTGAAAGAAAGGAAGAGAGCAAAAGAAAGTTAAGAGAAGGTAAGGGAGGGAAGGAATAGAGTAAGAGGGAATCATCACTTTACAAGACTTCTCAGGAATCAGGCTTGGAAGTCATATCAACCCATTAATCTTCAGGCCTGTTCTAAAACACTTTCTCAAAAAAAAAAAAAATCAACCCCCAAATAAACATACTTGCATATTTGCATCCAGCCACACACTATTGGAGATCATGCTTACCGAGAGTCACCATCTCATAAAGCAGGATCCCAAAGGACCAGCTGTAAAAGAAATAAAACCATCTATTTAACTTCTATTTTTTCTTTCCTAGAGAGCTCACTTAAATATAGAAACAGTCAGTAACAATACCATAAAGAAGGTAATAAAGAAGAATGAAGGGGTATCTGATAAAATAAGCAAAGTAATAATGCATTTCTGACTAGGTGCAGTGGCTCATACCTATAATCCCAGACAAAGGATGATTGCAAGCTCAAGGCCATCCTGGGCAATTTAATGAGACCTTGTCTCAAATAAAAATAAAAAACAAAAAGGCTAGGGATGTAGCTCAGTTGTAGAGTGCCCTGGGTGCCACAGACAAAGGAAGAAAGAGAGAGAAACATGCCTGTACAATTCCCTTAGATTCTAATTTCTTTGAAGATTGGATGTATATTTCTTCTATATTTAACATTAATAGATGTTTACTATTATTTGTGTGTGTGTGTGTGCGCGCGCGCACGCACACAATCACATAAATCCACTCACCCATAGAGAAATTTCTTTTGCATCTTTTTTCATTCTTTCCATCCCTTTCTGCTAAGGTTTTAGTCTTGTTCTTAGCACAAGCCAAACAAGGTTATCATATATCCTCTATTTTCTCAGTAAATCTAATTGCCCAAAACTAGGAAAAATAACAGAGCAAGCTTTATATGTTGTTGGAATGAGTATTTGCTTAAGCAATATGATTTGAAAGATGTATATAATACTATAGTAAAAATCATTAAATGAGTAATTTTTATGACTAATTTTTAGTCATAAAATAGATACATTACAACATGTATCTATTGAAAAGCAGATATTAGTAAAACATTGATGGAAGTTTTTAACCAAAATCATATTAACTTATGTACTAAATTTCCTCTACCACTCATGACACTCATAGCTATTACGATACTCTACATTCCATCTCTGAGCTTCTTCAAGCACTTGAGTTATATGGTTACCAAAAATAGTCAATTGTGATTCTTTACAAGCCTGTTTACACCAATTGTACATGTAACTGTAATTATATAAGCAAATAAATACTATAAAGGATGATTGAACATAAATATTATCTCTGTGAAAAGTAAGTTGAATGCCTTGAAAACAATCTATAAAAGTATACTACTAAAAAGAAAGCGTTATGATGAGAATAGGGTCATGCAAAGTTGTGGTGAATAAGAAGCACTAACCTCCCACTATTTGATCCTGTCCCTGCCCTATCTTTGACAAGGGGGACTCCAGCTCTGGTACATGTGACCTCCTGGCATTTCCTGGAATTTGCCTGTCTTATCCAAATCTCTAATGAATGACTTATACAAGAATCTGTCTGTGCCTTATGAAAATCTCTCCGTGAGCCAGGTGCAGTGGTGCACACCTGTAATCCCAGCAACTCAGGAGGCTGAGGCAGGAAGATGAAGTTCAAAGCCAGCCTCAGCAACAATGAGGTGCTAAGCAATTTAATGAGACCCTGTCTCCAAATAAAGTACAAAATAGGGTGGGGGATGTGGCTCAGTGGTTGAGTTCAATCCCTGGTAACCTCCCCCAAACAAAGGAGGAGGAAAAAGAAAAACAAATAAAACTTTGGCTTGTTGAGGTATTGTAAAATTGTGTGGGTGAGAACAGTAGAAAATTAAAATAATAATAATAACAAGTATGCAGTCAAATTGTTGTGCAAATGTTTTTAAGTTTCTCACTGCACTTAGAACCATCCCAAACTGGAACCCAAAGTTAGTCATTAGAGGTGCTATTTAGACAAGAAACAAGACATATGACTTCATTTAGAAGCCCCGTTCTCCCATAATGCAGCTTTTCCCCTTCTTCAAAAGATTTATAAATAAATTGTAATGCTGTCATATGTAACAAATTAGAATAAAAAGAATTTTTTAAAATTGATAAAGAAATACTCATGTATATGTTTTAAGTTAAAATGAAGAATTGTGGGGCTGGGGATGTGGCTCAAGTGGTAGTGCGCTCGCCTGGCATGCGTGCAGTGCGGGTTCGATCCTCAGCACCACATACAAACAAAGATGTTGTGTCCGCCGAAAACTAAAAAATAAATATTAAAAAAGTTCATTCTCTCTCTCTCTCTCTCTTTTTTAAAAAAAAAAGAATTGTGGTCTGAGTATTTTTACTTTAGGGATTCTTTACTTAACTAGTCTTCTGATTAAGTGGGCTCACACCCTTCAGGTTTAAAGCAAAACTACTAGATTAAGTCCTCAGATATCGATGTGAGTAATCTTTGCAATTTTTTCTTTCCTAATGTAAGCTTCTAATCCAATACAGAAGGAATGCTTGAAAAAGCATTCAAAGGGGATTGCAAGCAGAGACCAAACATGTACTCTGTATCATAACATTTCTTCTTGAGAGTATTTCTGACTTCTGAGTATAGATCTCATTTGTAGACATACTTGACAATACACCCAATAATAATCAGGGAGAACACTCAGGTCATGAAGAGAATATATCCAAAGGGCAGGAACAAACCGTACATGTCTCCTCTGATGCCAGCAGGTCTCAGGAGAAGCCGTTCTGGGGCAAGCCACTTGAGAGGGATGGTCCGAGCAGAAGAGATGGCTCCAAGGGCATGAACTTCATAAGCCAAGCCCAATCCACAGAGTTTAGCAGTCAGATCACTTTGGATCAGGATATTCCTGGCTGCCACATCCCCATGGAACAGATGCTTATCCTGCAGAAATTCCTGACAGCAGAGGTCAAAGATAATCAGCTATCTGAAGGTCACTGCTCAGCTTGCAGATGAGACATACTAGGAAGCCTCAAAAAGATAAGGGCACTTCCTACTCTAAACAAGTCTCATTATAATGACATCACTTCCAGATATTTTACCTTATTTTTAAGATGACCAAACTGAGCAAATAATCCAAATGACATTAATGCTGGATTTATTTACTTATTTAGTTTTGTAGTGCTGAGAATCAAACCCAGAGCCTCATGCATGCAAGGCATGTGCTGCTACACCCTCATCCCTAATACAGGATTTTGAAAGTATTAATTCCAAATTCCATCTGCAATAAAATGACTCCCTTTCTGTTAAAATATTTCAATGTCTTATATTGATGATGATTACACAAAACTACAGAGTAACTAAGTGATCGTAACTAGAGTAAGGTATTCTAATTCACATAAAATACAACAAAAACTCTACTAATAATTCTATTTTTTATTTAATGACCCATTTTAGTTTTTATTCTACTAATAGTTCTTGAGTCAAGTTCCAAATTAGAATTGCCAGAAAGTTTTTTTAAAACATAATATTTGCACCCTGAATTCACTAAACCATAATTTAGGACAAGAAATCTGATAACCTATATTGTAAAGAAGTATCAAAATTATTCTAGTGCAGACTTTAAAGCATTTGAGACCCACTGTGACTGATGGCCTAGATTTGCAGGGAACTTTTCTCCTCCGGTACAAATCTACTCAAAGTTGATGGAGAAATCAAGAAGTTGTACATGGCTAAAAAGATAGAAGTTCCAAATTATGATTGCTAATCAAGGATAGTATAAAAATTTTAAAGAGTGAGCTGTAATTTCCAATTGTTGATGAAGAAGCAAACAGTGATGACTATTTCTCTCTCATGAGGTTTTAGAACAAAAAAAATTATATGGTCATGAGAAGAATTAAGGAACGTGTTGACTTTGAGTTTGTTAAAAGTAACAACAAATAGTATGATATTGCCTGTTATAGGTAATACAGGGCCCTGATGAATGCATTGGTTTCATCAATTAGCCTCATAAGGCACCTCAACAATTAAGGATCACAACAAGGTAGACTATAGTCTGACATCCTAACTTTACCAAGGGATCATACCAGCTAAGTGCTCCATACGCTGAAGATAATATTAAATATATGGTGTGTACCCATCCTGTCCATTGGGAGCTTCAGATACAACTCTTGATTTTTTCTCACCTTCCCAACTTCTTTTATTCCTTCACTTCCTCCTGATTCTGCTTAGATCCCTGGTATATTTCACACATTAGGGTGGCAAGATATATCAAAGAGTTAAAATGGTAGCTTCACAGAACCTCGATTTTCTGTAGCAAATGCTAATTTTAAACACAATTATCTGAGTGATTTCATAGCATAATCTAAATTTCCTGAATGATTCACATAAAGATAAATATTTCTCTTAAACTCAAGAGTTCTAAAACCTTTTTATTTAGGTTGTTTAAAAATAAAAGAGTGATTCTACTGTCTCCCCTTCACATTCTTCCTCTTTCACTTGTTTCTTATTCTTTTTTAAGTATGTGCACTCCCTATCACATTCACTATCAAATCAAGTTTCCAACCAAACATGTTCCAAACCAGTTTGTCTTGTTTTCCAGATATAAATTTGTACACTTCTGGCTCTGTAGCCTTTCATCCATTCAGTTTCTCTTCCCATATCTTCTCCCAACTTGCTCCCCAAATTTCCCCTTTCACATTAGTTCTTAAAAGTATACATAGATAAATAAGAGTATAAAGCAAATGGGCACATAGCTCTTGGCACTATCTTTTGAATATTAAAATTGAGTAAACTTTTAAAATCTTCCCTGTTCCTTCCAGAAATCTTAAGCTGACTACCTCCTCCCTGGAAATACCAATTCTGTAGTAGATTATCTAAATGATTTCACAAAGAAGGAACTAAAATTAATTATCAGTGTATGACTATCTGCTCCTGATCTCTATCTAATTTAAAATATATGCCCCATTTGGGAATCTGAACATGGGAACAATGACACCAAATACTAGGCTAATGAGAAAAATCCCCACCCTTGGTTTTTATTTTGCCTAGTCTTACCAGACCCAAAAGGACCTGCTTTCCAATGTGATAGACTTGCTTTTCTGTGAGATCATAGAGAAGACCATCCATGGTCATCACATCCTAAAGAGATAGAGAAAAAACATTATATCAAAGTGGCATTAACACATTTGATTTTTTAAAAAGTACAATAGATATAATCTGAAATACAAATATATGAAGGAAAACACACAAAAACAAAGGATAAAAAGTCAAAGAGAGATTGATAGGAGAAGTCTTCAGGCAGAAAAGTATCATGATTTATTGGATTGGAAGACTAATGAAGAATAGAAATGAACCCTGGGTAAGAATGACAAGCATATATAAGGTTATCCACTGTCATTTTTCTGGAGCAGTGTGTCTGTGTCCATGTGGTTAACAGCACATAACCTCAGTGCATTCTGGCTTTTACAGAAGGCCTATAAAGCACCAATTTCAATGGAATATAGAGTGAGCAAAATAAACATAGTTGTTTCTGCCACTTATTTTGTGTAGATGCGTGACTTATAATCAAATAATCCTATGTCAATTAGAAGCAAATAATCATAAAGAAATTGTTAGAGATGTTTAAGTACCATGAAAGAACTGCACAGAGGGTTAAAAGAGTATATGATGGTAGGATGAAGAACTGATCAGTTGGAAAGATGAAGAATAGGGGCTGGGGATGTGGCTCAAGCGGTAACGCGCTCGCCTGGCATACGTGCGGCCCAGGTTCGATCCTCAGCACCACATACCAACAAAGATGTTGTGTCCGCCGAGAACTAAAAAATAAATATTAAAAATTCTCTCTCTCTCTCTCTCTCTCTCTCTCTCTCTCTCTCTCTCTCTCTCTCCTCTCACTCTCTCTTAAAAAAAAAAAAAGAAAGATGAAGAATAAGTGAATATTACCTGCAGAGAAGAGAAAGAGGTAGTTCTGTGTCAAAAGAAAATTATATGAGAAGGACATTAGAATTCCTTTTTCATATGTGTTCAGTTGTACAATATAATCAGTATATTGTAAAGATTTATTAATATTGAATTTGCATGTCAGCAAGTGAGGAACTAGGGAAACAGTGGCCCTTCAGAAAGAGGACTATGTAGAGAACTAGGAAAATTATAAGGAAAAGAAATGCCATCTAAGTCTGGAAAGTTATAAACATTTTATGGGGGATGGGTGGGTCCCAGGGATGGAATTCAGGGGCAATCGACCACCAAGCCATAACCCCAGTCCTGTTTTGTATTTTGTTTAAGGGTCTCACTAAGTTGCTTAGCGCCTTGCTCTTGCTGAGGCTGACTTTGAAGTCTGGATCCTCTTGCCTCAGCCTCCTAAGCTTCTGGGATTACTTATCTCACCGTGCCCAGCATGTTTGTTTATTTTTTAATGTGGGTTTGAGGTATAAAAATATAAAAGCTGAATGCTTTCCTCCTCAATACTAGAACACTAGAATAATGTTAAAGCAGAATACAACAGTCACTAATACGGCATTATGTAAAAATGTGAATATGTAACAGATGTGATTTTGCGATCTGTATTTGGGGTGAAAATGGGAGTTCAAAACACAATTTGAGTCAAATGTATGAAAGATGATATATCATGAGCTATGTAATGCTTTAAATAATCAATAAAAAAAATTTAAAAAAAATTAAAAAAAAGAAAATACACTTAAATAGTAACAACAGAATTAAAATCACCATAACAAAAATAGTTGTTATGTAATTGTCATTATAATAATTTTTACATACATAATGTCTCTGATTTTTTGAGCAATGCTCATTCCCTTATTTTTTATTAATTAATTAATTAATTAATCTTAATTAGGTATGACAGAAGAATGCATTTTGATTCATTGTACACAAATGTAGCACAAATTTTCATTTCTCTGGTCGTACACAATGTAGTCATACCATATGTGCAGTCATACCTAAGGTAATGATGTCCATCTCATTCTATCATCTTTCCTGCCCGCATACACTCCCCTTTGCCCAGTCAAAGTTCCTCTATTTTTCCCATTCTCCCCACCCCCGTTTTGGATCAGCGTCCACTTATCAGAGAGAACATTCAGTCTTTGGTTTTTTGGGATTGGCTTACTTCGCTTAGCATGATATTCTCCAACTAAACTCCAGGATATATAAGCAACCCAATCAATAAATGGGATAAGGAGCTGAACAGACCCTTCTCAGAGGAAGATATACATTCAATTAACAAATATATGAAAAAATGTTCAACATCTCTAGTAATTAGAGAAATGCAAATAAAAACTACTCTAAGATTTCATCTCACACCAGTCAGAATGGCAGTTATTAAGAATACAGACAACAATAAATATTGGCGAGGATGTGGGGGAAAGGGCACAGTTATACATTGCTGGTGGGACTGCAAATTGGTGCAGCCAATATGGAAAGCAGTATGGAATGGAACCACCCTTTGACCCAGCTATACCACTTCTCAGTCTATACCCAAAGGACTTAAAATCAATACACCATATAGTAACACAGCCAAATCAATATTTATAGCCGCTCAATTCACAATAGCTAAACTGTGGAACCAACCTAGATCCCTTCAATAGATGGATAAAGAAACTGTAATATATATACACAAGGGAACATTACTCAACATTAAAAGAGAATAAAATTATGACATTTTCAGGTCTCTGACTTTTTATAATAATTGATTATTCCCATTTTACAGATTTAGAAACTCAGGATCAGTGAGGTAACTTGCCAAAAGTTACAAGCCAGTAGGTGGGATCAAGAGTTCAAACTATAAACACACTGCCCAATATGATAGCCATTAATCACATGTGTCTATTTAAACTTACATTAATCAAGATTAAATAAAATTTAAAACTCGGTTTCTCAATTACACCCGCTACATTTCAGGTGTTCAACAGCACATGTGACTGGGGGCTACCAGTGAACAGAGCAGATATGGAATACTTCAATAACTGCAAAAAGTTCTCTTGGACATTGATACTCGGTTACTGTTATGCTATTATATTGTCTCCATGTTTTGTCACTTGTGATGCTAATTGATATGTGAACAGCTAATCAACCAGGTCAAGCTTTGCCCCCTAACACCTCTACTCCACTGCTCACCCGGCGACAGGTCCAGAGAAAGCTGAGCAGGTCCCCCTGGGCCACATCCTCCAACACCATATAGAGTGGCAGCCTATCTGTGCAGCAGCCTTCCAGTTGTACTAGGTTCTTGTGTTTCCCCAGGTACTGATAGAACTGGATTCGTCCTACAAAATCCTGCACCTCATGGAGCCCAGCAGGTTCTGCAGAGGATAGAAGAGCCAGGGCAGTGAGCAGTGAGCTCAACCAATTAAGAGGAAACAAGGAGCAAAAAAAACATTTCAGATGGTAATTCTCAAGACCTCTCAGAGGAGTAAGTGCAGACAAAAAGTAAATAGAGGACCAATTAGAAGTTAAAGATGCTCAATGTCACTAACATTTTATCAAAGATATCATAAACTACATCTTAGAAATGAATAGGCTTTCCTCTTCCTAAATAGGCAAATTTCTATTCTTATTGAAACACTGGAACTATGTGAGCATTTTGATTAATATTCTTGTTTATCTTATCCTTTTTTATTTTATTTATTCATTATTACCAGTCCACATTATGAGTATCAGCAAAAGAGAGAGAGAGAGGTGGGGGGAGAAATGCAGTATCAGGAAGGAGTATCAAACAGGAAAGAGAAATTTAAAAGCAACCTCAGAATCCTAGTCCAAGAAACATCTAATATGAAACAGTCTATTTTAACAGCCTTAGTAGTTAAAGATGAGTTAGGGAGAACCCGAAGAATATCATTTTTGTCTCAAGCTTCCACTCTTAATTGCCTTCTTCTATACACAGTTGTGATCACAATATTTGTTGAAAAATATCTTAATGTTTGCAAAGCTGTTGACATTTATTGTTAGGGGTTCACAAGTGAAAAGTAAAAAGGGAAAGGAAGTCTAACACTTCTCCTTTTACCTTTTAAAGTCTTGAGGACAATATTTTTGGGCTTAGCAGGGTCCCCAGTACACATCTTGGCTCGATAGATGATCCCATAACTGCCATTATAGATCTGCTCCAAAACTTCTGAGAGTTGCTCTCGGGGCACCTGCAGCTTAGACAAGGCAGATGTGGAAGCTCTCAGAAAACTTTCCACTGATGTCTCCTTAAGTGGCACCAGCACTTTTCCTCCACGTCCTGTTGCTTCCCAACTTGGACTCCTAGATGGAGGCCCAGCAGCACTGCCTAGAATAAAGAGATGATATCAATCACCAGTTTCTTGTTCTGAGAACTCCAGAAAAGCCTAGAATGAACCAGTCAGGAAGTTCTTTTAGCAGTTTTACCTCTGATCAATGGAGGGATATCTTCTGATGCTGCTCTATTAATTGGTATCAACATCAAATTTGTAGAACCTTTATAATAATCCCTTTACTTCTGGGAAAACTCAGGATGAACCCTTGTAAAGTAGTGATGACATTTTCTTTCTGTCTTTCTCAGGATTATAATTCTATATTCTCCATGAGTATGATATGGAGACAAGGGAGTTCCTGAATAGGTACAAAACCACAGATACTTAAGGGTAGTGGTAATTGCCAGTGGAGACTACCATTTAAGTCAGTCATGTGGCTTCCAAATTTGGAATAAAACGTATAGATAACTTCTCTACCATAGCTGTGGCTTATCCTTTCTTCCTCAAGTTATCTTAAAAGTCAAATTATTCCATATTTCATTGAGTATTGGTTTAAGTCTTCTGATACGTTCTGCCTTCCTTAGCTGGCATGAACTTTCCTCCGTATGGAAAAGAAAGGTTCATTCTTCTCATTAAATTTACCATCACTCATTAACCCATCCCTTTATTCAACAAATATCACTAGCTATATACCAGATACTTTTCTAGGTGTTGGGAATAGGTGAAGTCATAATTCAACAAGGTTACCTTCTCGTGATCAGGCAGAAAATAACGAGTCAATAAGTGTTGTAGAGGAAATGACGAAAGAAGAAACATCAGTGATGCTACTTTATCCACAAAGATTTCATTTCAAGAAAGGCCTTTCTGATACAATGACATCGGAGAAAGGTATGGAAGCAATTAGGTAGCAAACCACATTGATGTCAGAAAAAGTACTGTAGGCAAAGGGAACAAGATGTTCAAAGGCACTGAGAAAAGAATATACTTAAAGTATTTGAGAAATAGCAAGGAATCTGGTGCAGCAGAGCCAAGTAGGATTGTTGGAGAGTTGTAGGACACAAGGCAAGAGAGGCTCAGATCATATAAGACCATGGGAAGAGCTTTGACTTTTTTCATTCTGAGCAACATAGAAAGTTATTGAGGTATTTTAAGGAAAGAATTAACAGACTGATGAATGCCTTAAAAGAATCATCTGGCTTCTCTGAGGAGACACAGGCAGGGCCAAAAGTAAGTAAAGCTGTTAGGAGCATATTACTACAGTCTATGAGAGATGAGATTGGCTTAGGTTAACTTTAAAGAGAGTTGAGTGTATCTGCTTATGGGTTGAATATGTGAAAAAAAGAGGGTCACAGATACCTACAAGGTTTTAGATGAAAACATAGAAGGCTGGACTTGCGATTTACTTAGATAGGGATGATGGTTTTAAGGGCACACTTGTAAGGTAATTTTAAGACCTTGGTTTTGCGTGGATGTATAACCGATGTGATTCCACAATCTGTATACATGGTAAAAATGGGAGTTCATAACCCACTTGAATCAAATGTATGAAATATCATATGTCAAGAGCTATGTAATGTTTTGAACAACTAATAATAAAAAAGACCTTGGTTTTGAACATATTACCTACAAGATGTGTATTATATTGAAACTTCAAAGTAGTTGATTTAATGTAAGAATCCAGAGTTCCAGGAACCGTAATCAGAATAGAAAAAGCATTTGAATCTATAAGAATGAAAATGATATATAAGCATAAAAGTGATTTTAATTTTTTTTCTAAAAAAGTACTTCAAGAAAGAAGAAGCATGAATGTGTTTCAAATGCTTTTGTCAGGTTAAGCAAGATGGACTTGTCAAAATAGGTACCATTAATGAACTTGGAAAGAGTTGTTTTGGAGGATGATAGCCATAACAAAAAGTCTTATTTGGGAGTTCAAAAGAGAATGTGATAAGCAGAAGGGGTGAGTTTATTCAATTCCTTTGAGAAGTTTTCAATAAAAGTGAACTTATGAAACAATTGACACAAAATTTAGACAAAGACTGAGGATCAGCCACTATAGAGTTTTATATCACTGTCAGGATTTTTTCTCCTTCTCTATACTCTTAGCTTCCTCCATGAGCTCTTTCATTGCATGTTCAATGATACTCCACAAGAACCTCTAAGCCTTTCCTACCCAGTACTTCAAAGACTAGAATGAAGGCCACCCTTTCTCATCATATATTTTTGAGGAATAGAGTAGGGATAGAATGGATCATAGAGTAGAAAGTTATCCTTCAAGGATGTTAATAAAGCCCTGAGCTTTATCTTTTAGACCTTCTTCCTTAATCCTTAGACATTCACATAGTCAAAATTTGCTAGTTCAGTTGGACAAAGAGGACAGAAACAGGTCTCAAGAGGCCTCTATTTCCATTTTTCTTTTAGTCAACAGGCACATGTGGAGTTCTAACTCCTGACCTCCTAGAGAAGAGGTCTCTCCTCTCCACTCCAAAGAGGCAGCCCTTGTCTCTGCCATTGAAGGTACCTAAACTCTTGGACTTGAATCTGTTGAGATATGGCTCATCTTTTTCCTAATATTCATCTTTCTTGAACACAAAGTTTGAGTTTTACCTCGAATTCCAGGACGCTGCTGTTGGGATCTTTGTTCTCTTATAAAAAGCCACAAGATGACTGCAAGAAGGATGAGGAAGAGGCCAACCAGGAGAGTCGGGACAATGATCACTTCATACTGCTGCTCCTGGACCACTGGGCAGGCAATTAATAGCAAGGAAAGAAGATTAAGAAGCCTGACCTGACGCCACACAACTTTCCCTACCCATTAGCCTCAGCCCATCATAGGTGAAAATTGTCGGCTCTTCTGCCTTTCACTGCAGTTACATTTAATGTATGTAATAATGGGAGCAACTCTAATCAGAAGCGCCAGTGTTCCTGTTTCTTAACACATCAACTGTATACTATGCTTTTTCTGTCATTTTCCTACTGAGAGAGAGAATGCCACATCTGAATCTCTGATCAGCACTCTCCCTGCCCCACCCTGCAAAGATAATGAATAAATGACCTCTGTCCACATTCTTTTAATACCACTTTATTCATTCCTACTAGAAATCAAAGCATCTTCCTTCTAGAATCTATACAGACTTTAGTCTCCATAATCCTAAAATCAAAGGTCAGGCATTTGTGGCATCTGAACTTACCACACAATTTGTCGCTGAGACTGCATTCCAGTAGCATCCGTGCCATACCCCTCTTCTCACCCATTGCTACAGGGCTGCTGCTTCTCTGCTAGGCCCACAGAAAATGCCCAGAACTCAACCACAACCGTGAGTAATTTCCAAGGATTGAATGATTCTGGGGGACAAAATGAAGCACACATAAGAATTTTAAATGTCTCTATGGATCACTAGTTTAGTAAATAGCACCTCTCTGAGCCATCCATTTATATCAGTCCATCTGCCTGATATTCAAATTGAAAGAATCCTTTATTTCCCCCTCTGGCATTTTCCCTATTATACAGTTTTACCGCCCTGATCTAATCTTTCCTTTCATCCTATTGTTACCAAAATTATTTTAAAGGCCCCCTTCCTAACTCTTTTGCTACTATGCTCAAGTACAGGTTCATAGCATCTGTCCTGAACAATTGTTTCTCATGGGTTATGTAAGCAAAATCAACATCCCCTATAGTCTTTAAGTTTTCTTTAACTCTGCATCACATTTTTTTGTTCAGCATAAGAGTAAGATTTATTCAAGTGCAAATAGAAATATCTCCCACAAGGTGAGAGAGACTCCGAATTAGGGGTTGCTCTTTGCATCACATTTTTAAAACAACCATTTCATTTTTATACAAAATTAATTCAGACAGTGAATAAACAGGGTCAGATGTCAAGAGAGATGAGTTATGTGTTTGCTTTCTTTCTCTGAAACATCTGCACCCTCACAATCAATGAACAGATGGCATATATCAATAAAAACTATTTAATCCCTCTGCTCTCAGGGCTTCAATGAGACTCCTCTGCTCATATCACAGACCTGCTCACATTCTGACCAGGACATATATTAAAGTGTCAGTACCAAGCCATCTTCTCTTTCCCCAATTGTCTATGAATAAAAAGGAAATATATTCAAATTTTTCAAAAATAATAACATAAAATGTTAGAGCTATATTATGTGGTCTTCTATTATTACATTACATGCTGCACTTTACTATTGATACTAATGATCACAGTGTTACTTATTGAGACAGAGTCTCTCTGTGCCTGAAAGATATCTCCCAGCTCCCACCTCACAATTTTTTTTACTCTTCCTGGAGCTCTATGAGCTTATAAGCAGAGATCATAGGTTAAAAAACACCCTAACAATTCAGGAGACAGGTGTTTGGTTGACAAAAAATTCCAGGTAAACAGGGGTAGCCAAAAGGTAGAAAATTGCACCCACAGAGAAATTATTATCTGGGTTTGGACACAGCAAGGGATTTAAGAAGTCAATGAATAGTTGGACAACAAAGTCCACCTCCTCTAGTTTATAAGCCTCAAAGGCGAGAGAAAGATAATTGAGAGTGTCCATGGTTAACAAGTCCCTATAGAAGGAAAGGAACTAGCAAAAACACAGAGATCAGTGCCTGGAGAGGGAAGAGCAAAGGAGAGAAATTCTTAAAATTAAACATTAGCTCAGTAGCGTGAATTCAGAAGCTAATTGAAAATTTCTCACTGCTATTGTCATTTTTATTTTATTTTCCTCTTGTTTCATTTTCAGTGTATAATCAGATGTGATTATTTTCATTCAGGGAGCAGCCAGTTTAACAAGTTTGGCTCTTGGGGAATAGGTGCTCTACACATAATTTTTCTATCATGGTACAAATGGAAAAAAAAAGGTCAGTCAGAAGCCAACTCAGACTTGTGAGCTCTACCCAGAAACCAAACTACACACCCACTAATACACACTGAACGAAGTAATCTGAAGCCCTGATTGCACAGTACCCGCGCTCTGTACTGCTCATGGTTATACTCCCCAAATATTAGTGCATGGCCAAACACACCTTCTGCCAGTTACTCAAACCTATGGTTAATTTCCTGGATAGCCCAATTAATACAGAGCACCCACCTTTAGATACAGTATGGCCTTCTATTGCACTTCCTGAACCAGTTTCTTACCATCATCCTTATTTGTTATAGGGAGTTTAAAGAGGCTAGGCTTATGAACAACTAGCAGCCCAATGAAAATGGGTGCTAGAGCAAGGAGATAAACGTACAGGATAATGAGGTCCACTCAATGACGTTGCTTTCCAGATATTTGTATAATAAGTTCTTCCCAATGCTTACAGCTTGGGTAAAGGGATGTAGAATATACCAAATAAGTCCAGAATTTTTAAGATAAGCACACCCGACATACCCACTTCTCCACAAAAGCCTACATGGGAAAGCTCACCACCCAGAACCCACCAAGCTCATAGATCAGAAGATGCTTACATTCACCACCACTTTTCTCTCTGTAATTCATTTCAGGTACCACATGACATTGTCTACACACTCAATGTCAAGCTGAGAAAAGGTATACCTTTATGCCAAAATCCTCTAGGGTGGCTTTTCCTATAGGCCAGAATCCAGCCTATCTAAGGCTAGAGATGTAATTCAGTGGTAGAGCACTTTCATAGCATGTGTAATTCCCTGGGTTCAACCCCTCAGCACTGGGAAGAAAAGGAGGGAGGGAAACAGGGAAGGAGTATGAGGAAAAAGGGAGGGAAGGAGAAAGGGAAAAGAAGAAAGAGAACAGGGAATCTAGTCAATCTAACTATTAAAAGAAAAGAATGCTATGCTCCTGGCCAACACTTCTGTACAATCTGACAACTAATATTCTGTCCCCTTTAATGATATCTAGACAGGTTTCCCACTATGCTAAAAAAAAAAAAAAAGTATTCATGTTGGCTATTACTTCTTAGCTAAACATAAGTATGTGAAGCATTATCTCACAGTTAGCATCATGTATAATAGAATTCAGAGTATTGGAATTAAGGGTGTAGGTAATCTGTGAAATTGTTTATTCTGATAACTCATTTGAACTTTGCAAAATATGTCTATATATAGCTTGTCACTAGTTTACACATACCTATATCTACAGTGCCAAATCTCTTCAGGCAGGGTTCTAACTAAAACAAGATTATTGCCTCACTTGTAGATATTATTCCTTAGCTTTTTTCATCTCAATTGCTTCAGGTTTCTTTCAGCATTTTCTCTTAGGTTTATCTCCCCTCTTAAATTGAGAATCCAGAGGAGGAAATAACACAATGAGGAAGGAGATACCAATAGGAAAAGAATGAGAGTGAAATGGGGAATGAAAGCCACCTGAAATATTTGCAGTTGTCTGAAGTCCACAGAAGTTAATGATTATAATTAGAATGGAACTAAATATTAATATTAACTCTCCAGACTTTCATACATACTCACAATACAAGCATAATGACACACTGCATTTCTGGGCCTGTTTTAACGCACACAAAGATAGTTCTATTTGCAACAGTAACACAACTCTTATTACATACATTTCTGTTCAGTTAGTACAATATCATTTCCCAGACACAATCACCAATTAACCTGTGAGTTTCCAGATGGAACTTATATTCCCCAAATACATCTGCACATCACATTTTAAAAAATCAAATCCATTCTCCTAAACTCTGTTGTGAAAAATTCCCTAACTGACCTCAGAATGACATCTGGTCCTGTTCCAGGTGACTCAAACTGTTTTGCCTGCCTCACCCAAGTCTTACCACCTGCTTCTCCACTCAAGGGGATCTACCAACCATGTTCTCTTTAGACAGACAAGCGATCTACACTCCTAGGTGGATGCCACGCTGGGTCCAGGGAGATATTAATGGTTATGGGCTGTGGGGCAGAGCCCTACAGGCTAACAATGGGGAGAGTAAACCATGGAGATGACAGCCCTGTCAGTCTTCTTGCATAGCCACTCAACCTGTTCTTCTCCTCCATATTTCATCCTTACCCTTGAGCCACCTAGCATTATTTGCTGGAGTTAACAGATTAACTTGGAAGTGAGATTGAGAAGAACTCAGATCTAGAGCATTCCAGAATTACTTATCTACAACATCCTGTAAACAAGTCGTCCTTCTGCTGTTTTCAGATCTTATATGCATATATTGAGCATTTGCACTGTGCTAGGTATTATGTTGGAAAATATCATATCTAGGATGAAAGGTAGAAGCCAAAGGATATATGATTTATATGATTAAATTATAGATCAGCCAATGATAAAAATAAATGGAAGAGCAAGCATACTCTTGCTTGGTCTAGGTCTTTTATTTACAATCCCAATGTTCCTTAAACTATTATACATATGTATTTGTCATTCAAATTAACAAAACCAAAAAATGTCAAGAAGGAATTATATCAGAATCCATAAGAATCATGAAAACCAAATTTTACCAACAAACACACCATAATTTAGAAAAAAAACACATGAATAAAATCTGTCTGTATGTAGATTCTTTAAAGTTCTTACAGGACACAGATGATGTCTGCATATCTGTCTTCAAAGCATTTTTTTTAAAGAGAGAGAGAGAGAGAGAGAGAGAGAGAGAGAGAATTTTTTTAATATTTATTTTTTAGTTCTCGGCGGACACAACATCTTTGTTGGTATGTGGTGCTGAGAATCGAACCCGGGCCGCACGCATGCCAGGCGAACGCGCTACCGCTTGAACCACATCCCCAGCCCCTCTTCAAAGCATTTTTTTTTTAAAGTAGAATCAAAATTCTTTCAGTACTCACCAAAATATGGAACCTTGGATTGTTTTCACCATTAATTTTCCTGTGTCTGACCCTCAATCCTATGTCTATCTTCTGCTTTTTTAGTGAAAAAACCCAATTCCCAGGATTAGCACTCTTTCGCTATGAGCAAAAAAAGTCAGGAATGGGCATCAAATCCCAAGGGACACAACACTGGCCAAGGAATTGGGATCCCTGGCCAGATTCCTCAGTACCCTGGGCTCCAACTTTCTACTGAAACAAGCCTGTGAAGGGACAAAGAGTGAATGGAATGGTCACTGAACTGGTGATCCTTCTAAATCCTGAGAAGCAAATTTGTATAGATAAGGTGTATTATGCCTGAGGTGTCTTCCAGTGTAAAAGAGGTGGAGAGAAGCTTACCTTATCCTCCAGCTCTGTGCAGACCTTGAAAGATGGTGATTGCTCCTGATCTTTACCCTCCCCCCTCTCCTAGAGATCAAGGGCTTGAAATGAACTTTGAAACCTAAGAGAACTGGTTCAGCAATGGTGCCTAAGATTCCTAACCCTGTTTAAATTGAGGTCTTTTGACAATAAGGCTGAGGGTTATCAGCAGTTCTTGCTTCTTCTTTTCTTTTGTCTACAGGAATTCCTGAACCCCGTGTGATATAAAGACGAGATAAGGAAAGCTAATTTGTGTCCTGAAACCTCACAAAAGTTCACTTTGTAGAGAAGCAAAGTGATTAAAAGCAGACAGCCTGCATGACATCTAGGTAGAATGAGACCAGTGCTCACAGATGCCACAAACAGTGTCAGAATTTAAATATGATGATGTAGATGAATGCATTAAATTTTCTCAGGGTATTACACAAATTCAAAAGTTTATTTTTATTATAATCACCATTCTATTTATGTTTACTAACACTTTCAAACCTCAAAAGTGCAGAAATACTAAATCTTAAATTAGATATTCTCATGCCAATTATTAATTTTCTTTTCCTGTGATGACTAATCAACAATTTCCCCAGTCCCCCATTTTTCTCAGCCCAAAATAAGAGCTACCAATAAGGGAAAAACCTAGAATACACAACCATTGCCTGCCTTAAACACAATCCCCTCCCTCCATCACCTTCTTCCTACTGATGAACACACCTGGACATGCTGCCTAAGGCTTCTTTCAAACACATTTTCCTTGCTGCTGTGAGTTGCACTGTATTTCCAAGGATTGGCTCCCCACTTTGAGATTCATCATGGTAGTTTCCTTCTAAGGGGCACCTCTGGTTCTTTAAAAATCTCTTGGTGGTTTTCCCCATAGTGAGGAGATCTATCTTGTTTTCTGGTCACTCTTCCAGTCTGTTTTAGCACACTTCCCTCCTGCAGAAAAGAAGTCTGAAACTGAGGGCAGGAGGACAGCCTACAAAAGATTTTAAGAGCACATATGTATGCGCACGCGCACTTCTTTATTCTCTTGTAAATAAGCCCCAGATCAAGCTGGCAGAGAGACAGAAGGACAGGAGATTTCACAATCAGAAAATCATCTCAGCTGCCCTTTACGTCAGTGTTGTTTCATATAAGGTGTGTCCCAGTAAAGATTCTGTATATAGAATATAATCCCAAGTAAACAATAACAAATGCCTGGCCAGATGATAAGGGACACCTCTGAGAACACATTACCATTTCATGCAACACAGTTCAGAGCCAAAAGCTCCCTCTTCTTGGGGAGCTGGTTAGGCCAAGTGACTCTGGGTGAGCTGTCCAGGAGCTAGGGGAGGTGGGACCAGCACTAACTTGTGCTGTGATAACGAAGAGTTTGAAGTTCTAGTGCTGGTTTGGTAGGTGATTCATTGAGCATCTAGAGGCAAAATACCTGACCTTGACACTCCTTTTCCTCCTACTTTAAGGTATAGGAAACCTGAGTCTCTCTGAGGGCAATAAAGAAGTACAAAGAACTGTTGAGAGCCACAGTTTAGTCGGAATGACACCTGACATTTTGCTAGAGAAAATGGTTGAAAGGTGATTTTTTTGTTGTTTGTTTCTATTTTGTGGGTTTAGAATTTTTGTCTTCTTACATCTTTTTTATCTTTCTACATCCTCTCTTTTTTTTACCTTTCTGTACTTTTGTCTTTAAAGTTTTTCACTTCAAATTTTTAATCTTCTTTATTCAAATTGCTTTTATCCTATTATCTTTCCGTTTTTATGGGTTTTTTTTTAAGTAATGTTTTTAAGATTAACTAGGCTTTGAATGACGCAATCTTTCCTCCGCCAAGAAGGCATTTTAACCACCTTTAATTTAACCTTTTAAAGCCTTTTGTAACTTACTTAGACATTTTACAACTTTTTACTTTACCACACAAAGATTATCTCATCTAGAAACATTTTTTCCTTTAACCTTTTATATTAAAATGTATTTCCACATCTTGAATCATTTTATATCTCTTTTTTAGCTGTTAATCCTTTTTTATTTATTTATTTTTATTTTTTAATTTTTATTATTGGTTGTTCACAACATTACAAAGCTCTTGACATATCATATTTCATACATTTGATTCAAGTGGGTTATGAACTCCCATTTTTACCCCGTATACAGATTGCATAATCACATCTGTTACACATCCACTGTTTTACATATTGCCATACTAGTCATTAACCCTTTTTTAAAAATTCACATTCTGAAACGACCCTTATAAAATTTTTGAATTTACACAAATTACTCCACTTTAATAAGATGAAATACTTTCATGTTTTTTATGGCACTATAATACTGTAATTGAAACCCAACTGAAACTTCTTATACTCTTTGTATATAAATTACACCTGATAGAATCTTAACTCTTAGTAACCTTGTTTCAGCAAAGACACAGACACAAAGCAATATTAAACTTTTTTTTTCATTTACCAATTTATGAAAACACACATAATGTTTAAATATATTACCTTATGGAACTTAATAAGTAAAGAGTACTTGATTTTATATTTAGTGGTTGATGTTTCAGCACTTTAGCTTTGTAAATTAATCAGATGTCTGTAAAAACTAAGATCTTAGACAAGTGTAGTAAACAGAACTAGCCATCTCTATCTTGTTGAAGAAAAATCTTTTTATAGGATACCATGATGGTCCCATTGTGATATATTTAACAACTCTTCTTTAAAAAGCCATGGGCTACATTTTTGTATTGTATCAACATATGCCCTAACTGTTCTTGGTCTTACTGGGGTGCCTCCTTCCTCTAACAATTTCTCTTCCTCAGGGGCGAACAACTTCAAACCTTGAGTCAACCATTTCCCCCAGTTTGCCTGAGAAAGTTCTAGGGACAGGCAACTTGAAATAAAAACAAAATAAATCAAAACAAGAACACATTGTTTTTTGAAATGGTCACCCATTCTTTCACTCTCCTTCAGGGACGAGCAATTTCACTTACCTCCAAGCTTCAGGTTTTCCCCATACGGGCCACCAAATGCCGCAGTCTGGCTTGGCACAAATAACCTAGCTGCCACAAAGCCTTGCAGGTTTAAACAGCAACTCTTTATTTCCCGAACTCTCACCAGCACTCTACACACACTTCCCGGGAACACACTCCCTCCACCGGGCTCCGAGCGCCAATTCTCCCAGAATCCCATGAGAACTCAACAGGAACTCCAGGCAGCAGGATCCGCCCTAATCCTGGAGCCACCCTATTGCCCCCACTCCAGGATCTGCCCTAATCCCAGAGCAGGGTCACTTTCAACCATTCCCTCTAGCAAAATGCCAGGCGTCATTCCGACTAAACTGTGGCTCTCAACAAAGAGCAGCAGGAAGTAGATCATGCTACAAAAGGATCAGACCTCAATCAGTCAGCTCCCTCAGCCAGTCACCCCACCTCACTTCTTCCCTCCAAATGCTTTTGAACTTAGGAGGCTTCTTTTTCCAGCATCTTCCTACCCATGTCATGGCAGTCCCAGAATCTCAGCAGTATCTATCTATTCCTACCCTTACCCTGCCTATAATTTTCTTTGGTGCTGTTGTAAGAAAAGGGATTTAGAGTTTGACTTCTAATCAAAACTCACTTCTACCACTCGCTCTGATTTTGTATAAGGTGATTTAATTTTATGGGCCCACCTATAAAGTGGCAATGGTGATATCTTCCTTCCAGACCTTCCAGGACTATTGACAGTTATATGGCATAATTAATGTAAAATACATAGTGCCTTGCTATGACCACTGCAGACAATCTATGTGTTAATCTTTCTTTTCCTCCCTTCCTTCTCCATCTGCTTTTTCACAGAACTAAACCAATAAAATAAATATTATATAACATATATATAATATTATATAACATATATAATAAAACAAAAAACTCATCTAAATATTTATAGTATTTTTTTATCTAAGTATATGCATTTCTGCATGTGGAGAAGGAGGTAAAGTAATAATACAATTAACAAGGGTTTTAAAACCTCTCATACTTCAGCTTTGTGTCACTTGACAACTTAAGTTTTATAGTTTCTAATCTCAGATCTGAACAATCATGTTGAGTAAGAGATTTACACAAGATGTAAATGGTTAAAATAGCATAATGGTTAAAATAGCATAATGCTGTGAAGAAAAGTATAGTAATGGAAAGAATGCTGTATAGTGCCATATTAACCAGGGAATAACTAACAACACCTGCCCCATTTCTTCTCTGCTTAAATCTCTCAGCTCCTTGTAGCTAGGTCCGCTGATACCATATATATGCTGGATAATTTCCACATATTTCCTAATCCAATCCTGAGGGTGAAAAAATGAACCAAGAATCTCATTCCCTTTCTTCCCATTCTTCTTACCATATTCCCCAATTTGAAAAGACATAGCATGGACCCACTTTCATAAGATCTGCCAGTTATTCTTGCTTCCCCTCAAATTTGGAGTTCTGTCCTGAATGCCACACAGGTAGGCCTTGTCTTCTCTTTGCCTAAATTAATCCTCCTAAATAAAACTGGAATTGTGCCCTATACTTCCATTATTGAGCTCTGCTATTAATGGAAATACCTCCAGATAAATATAGCCCTGCTAGCCTTGTGTCTGATGACCGACCATTGTCCTGCCCCCATTCTATCTCACTCTCACCAGCACACCTCAGACTCATTGACCCTGTGTTCTGCCAACCACACCCAAAATCTTAGTTGAAAATTCTTCCCTAAATTTTACTCTATAACTGCATTGTCCTCCTCTGCCTAGAGTCTATCTCCTCTGCCAACAGTCTAGTTATTTTACATCATTCACTCTGAGGGGTCTAAGTTTCATGCTAAATCACTCAGCCAGAGGTTAAAAAAAAATAAGAATTCATTATAAAATGGTTTGCTATGAATGAGAAATGTTTTTCTATAAAAGGTGAAAAGGGAAGGATGTCAAGAGAAGTTTCCCTAAGTGGTAAACAGAGACAAAAGACAAGTAGGAACTGACTAGATAAAGACAAAGTACAAAGGAAAAGGAAAGACAGCACCCAGGCCTTGAATCAGAGCAGAGCTGCTATGTTCTCAGGTGGAAGGTCACTATAAGTGGACAGTAGCAAGAGAGGGGAAACAAGAAGAGATGGCCTATGTCCCCGTAGGCCAGGTGCAGATAATGAAAACTTTAGGCCATGCTAAGCTTTGCTTGTTTTATTCTAAGTGCTGCTAAAGAATCTTAAGCAGAGAGTGACAAAATATTTTTTTAAATAGTTTAAAAGAACATTACTTGGAATTCTACTTAGCAAGAAGAAGGATCAAATTACATACAACAGTTGGAAGGAGCTTGAGGGCATGGTGCTGAGTAAGAAAAGCCAATCTCAAAAGTTCCATAGTGTATCATTTTATATATTCAACATTTTCAAAAATGACAAAAGTAGGGAGACAGAATAGATCAGTGGTTGTCAGAAGAAAGTGAGAAGGTATGACTATAAAAGGATCACATGAGAGACTTTCTTTATGGTGACAGATGATTCTGTTTCTTCATTGTGG
Organism: Spermophilus citellus; assembly: GCF_964194105.1. Classification (NCBI taxonomy): domain Eukaryota; kingdom Metazoa; phylum Chordata; class Mammalia; order Rodentia; family Sciuridae; genus Spermophilus; species Spermophilus citellus. The sequence continues at coordinate 36,564,676 of NC_138197.1, forward strand.
TGGTGAGTATATGAATCTATATGTGCAATAAAATGTCACAGAACTACCCAGAAAGGTACAAAATACTGAGTGCATGCAAAAACTGAAATCTGAGAATGCTGTGCAGTTCAGTCAATGATATTGTGCCACTGTCATTTCCTTGTTTTGATAAGGCACTACCATCATATAGGTGTTACCACCAGGGGAAGCTGCGTGATGGGTGCACCCATTTCTGTAAACTCAATTTGGCAACTCTCATGAGTCTATAGTTATTTCAAAATTAAAAGTTAAAAATAATATTACTTTAGTAACCATTGAATAATAAATTGAAGGTGATAAGAATGAATACAATAATACCAATTATGAAGCTCATAGTTTCATAAAGGCAGCAAAAACAAATAAGAAAGAGAGATTAGAGCTTTGCAGGAGATTGAACCAACAGAACACAGTGTTTGTAAGAGGTGGAAGGGGAAAAGGAGAAATCAAAAAGAAAGATTCATAGGGATCATTTGTTGTTCTTAACGTTTTGATTTGAGATAATCAGTGTGACTTTCTAATGATAGAAATAATCATTTGGAAGTTGTGAGTGTAACTCAGTGATAGAGAGCTTGACTAACATATGTGAGGCCCTGGGTTCAACTCCCAGCATGAGAGGAAGAAAGAAGCAAGAAAGTTGATGGTATAGTTTTTAAGACTCATTGGGGAAGTCTGGACTAGAGATAAATATTTAGGAGTCATTAGATGATACTTAAAAGCTTGGAAACTGATGAAAGGGAAAATAAGGAAAAAAATGAAAGAAAAGAAAAGGAACAGGAGAGGGAGGAGGCTAGAACAGAAGGCACAGAGTTCCAACATGTTGGGGTAACATGAAGAAGAAATCCAAAAACACTAAAAAGGAGCACCAGGGAAAGAGGAGGAGAACCAGGAGCTCTCACTGTTCAGAATCAAAGGACAGGAAGGTGTGTCAGAAAAACATGAAAGACAACTGGTCTGACAGGTGATAGGAGGTAAGGGAAAAAATAACCAGTGGATACAGGCAAAATGGAGATCATTCATGATCACAGAAAGAGTGGGTACACTGCGGCAGCAGGGCCAAAGAGTAGGGTGGGCCCAGAAATTAATAGATGGGGACATTGTGGAGGCAGCTCTTCTAAGATACTCGAGAGCTTTATGAATGAGAGGACTGAGATGAAGGGTTCATAGAGGGCTTTCAGAGTTTATTTGTTGGAAACTTTGGGCTTCTTCAGATTCATAGTTCTCAAACCTGGCTGCATATTAGAGTTTCTCAGGGAGCTTTGAAAAACAATACCAATACTGGTGTTCATGCCCCACCCCTCCAATAGATGATAATAATTATTGTTATTGTTTGGTCATGAGATGTCCCCCAAAATCTCAGGTGTGAAATAATGCAAGAAGGTTTAGAGGAGAAATGACTGGGTTATCAATCAATAAATGGGCCAAGGAATTGAACAGATATTTCTCAGAAGATAATCAATCAACAAATATATGAAAAAATGCTCAGTGTCTCTAGCAATTAGAGAAATGCAAATCAAAACTACTCCAAGATTTCATCTCACTCCAGTCAGAATGGCAGCTATTAAGAATACAAACAACAATACGTCTTGGCGAGTATGTGGGGGGAAAGGCACACTCATACATTGCTGGTGGGACTACAAATTGTTGTAGCCAATATGGAAAGCAGTATGGAGATTCCTTGGAAAACTGGGAATGGAACCACCATTTGACCCAACTCTCCCACTCCTTGGTCTATACCCAAAGGACTTAAAAATAGCATACTACAGAGACCCAGCCACATCAATGTTTATAGCAGCACAATTTACAATAGCTAAACTGTGGAACCAACCTAAAAACCAACCCTTCAGTAGATGAATGGATAACAAAAATGTGATATATATACACAATGGAATACTATTCAGCAATAAAAGAGAATAAAACCATGTCATTTTTCAGGTAAATGGATGGAGTTGGAGAATATAATGCTAAAGGAAGTTAGCCAATCCCTAAAAACCAAATGTTTTCTCTGATATAAGGATGCTGATTCATAATGGGTTTGGGGGATGAAAGGATTAGACAAACTCTAGATAGAGGATAGGGTAGGGAAGGGAAGGGAGGTGCCATGGAGGTAGGAAAGACGATGGAATGAGATGGACATCTTACTCTAAGTACATTTATGAAGACATGAATTGGTGTGAATATACTTTGTAGACAGCCAGAGATATAAAAAATTGTGCTCTATATGTATAATATGAATTGTAATGTATTCTGCTGCCATACATAACAAATTAGAATAAAAAATCTAAACAAAAAGAAATAAATGATTGGATTATGAAAGCCTTAGCCCAATCATTGAATTAATCCCCTGATAGGATTAACTGAGTGGTAACTGAAGGTGGGTAGAGGGTGGCTAGAGAAGATGGATCCATTGGAGGCATGCCTTTGGGGTACATATTTTATATTTGGCAAGTGGAGTCTCTCTCTCTCTCTCTCTCTCTCTCTCTCTCTCTCTCTCTCTCTCTCTCCCCCTCTGCTTTCTGATCATCATATGAGCTATTTCCTTCTGCCACATTCTTCCACCATGATGTTCTGCCTCACCTCCAACCCCAAGGAATAGAGCAAGTTATCTATGGACTGAGATCTCTGAAATCATAAGCCCCCAAATAAACTCTTCCTCTTCTACAACTGTTCTTGTCAGGAAAAGGCTGACTAAGGGCTGAGGATGTGGCTCAAGCGGTAGCGCGCTCGCCTGGCATGCGTGCGGCCTGGGTTCGATCCTCAGCACCACATACAAACAAAGATGTTGTGTCCACCGAAAACTAAAAAATAAATATTAAAATATTCTCTCTCTCTCTCTCTCTCTCTCTCTCTCTCTCTCTCTCTCTCAAAAAAGAGAGTTTCTCTTAAAAAAAAAAAAAAGCTGACTAAAACACTTATGAAGCCCATTGAACATGATTTCACATATCACAATTCCGAAATAGAAAAGCTTCCCAGGTGGCTAGGGATATAGCTCAGTTGGTAGAGTGCTTGCATTGCATGCACAAGGCCCTGGGTTCAATCCCCAGTACCAAAAAAAAAAAAAAAAAGAAAAAGAAAAGAAATCTTGTATGGGGCTGGGATTTGTGACTCAGTGGTAGAGCGCTCGCCTAACAGGCATGAGACACTGGGTTCAATCCTCAGCACCACATAAATGTAAAATAAAGATATTGTGTCCACCTAAAACAAAAAAAATAAATATTAAAAAGAAAGAAAGAAAAGCTTCCCAGGAGATATCAACATACAACTGGTATTGAGAAGTTCTACAATAAATTATTCATTATATTCACTAAATGGAGTTTAGGCAATGGACTATTTATTTGTTCAAAAATAATTTAGATCCTTGCTTCATCACCATGCAAACTAAATTTTAGTTGGAAAAAGAATTAGTTTTTAGAAACTTAGAATATTAATATTTAATGCTAGATACAGTGGCATATGCCTTGAATCCCACTCAGGAGGCTAAAACAGAAAGATTGTGAGTTTAAAGCCAGCCTCAGCAATGGCAAGGTACTAAGCAACTCAATGAGACCCTGTCTCTAAATAAAATACAAAGTAGGGCTGGGGATGTGGCTCAGTGGCTGAGTGCCCCTGAGTTCAATCCCTGGTACGTATACGTGTGTGTGTGTGTGTGTGTGTGTGTGTGTGTGTGTATACATATATATATCCTATACATATTAGTATTTAAATAATATGGAATTGCTAGTGACTTCTTAAGCTTATAATAAGACATAGAAAAGAATCACAATGATCACAATTTATAGACAAATAAAAACAGTGATTTTAAATGGAAAATATCCCTGAACACATAAAAAATTATTACACACTTCTTTTCTTTTTCTTTTTCTTTTTTGTAAACATACAAATCTGCTTCAAAATGATTCCAAGAATTAAGGGAAGAAGTATGTGGAGATATTAATGAAACAAGATTGTGTACAGGTGTGCGCGTGGGTGTAGTGTGTATGGGTATTTGCCTAAGTAGAAGTTTGTTATTCTATTACAACTCGCTTGCTATCTTAATACATCACACTGGAGCACAGCAGCAGGACAACCTCTGTCACCTGCCTTTGTCCTGTACCTCCCCTGCCTGAACCTGTATGCACGCAAAAGATACTGTTTCCCAACAATTCTTTCTTTGTGGTCTTTTGTAAATATCATGACAAACATACTTATTATGCATATTCCTAGGCTTCAGTCCCCTTTCAATTTTGTTACAGGTCTCAGAAGCATAGCATTTTGAAATCAAATATACCCATTTTACCACTAATTAGCTGTGTGCTCTAAAGCAAATTACTTAAATCTCTCCTATCCCTTAGTTTTCCCATTTGTTAAACATGGTTTACAATATTATCTAATTCAAAGACCCATTTAAAGAATTAAATAATTTCACATACATAAGGCATTTGGAATAATACATGGTTTACCATATATAGTAAATACAAGCTGTTACTAATTATTCCTTTAATAATTATAAAAATAATTCTATAATAATTACTATTATCATTATTACTATTCTTCTACAATAATTACTATTATCATTATTACTATTCTCCTTTGGGTAAGACCTTCATTCTCTGCAATATCAATATCATAACATAATATCACTACTAGAATACTCATATTTCTGTTTTTGACACAGGAATGAGAGAACTATTTCCTGATGTCTAAGTTTAATGTAATCTTGCAGCAAATCATTTCACCCAGCTATCCCACTCCTCAGTCTATGCCCAAAGGACTTAAAATCAGCATACTACAGTGATACAGCCACATCAATGTTTATAGTAGCTCAATTCACAATAGCTAAACTATGGAAGCACCTTAGATGCCCTTCAACTGATGAATGGAAAAAGAAAATATGGTATATCTACACAATGGAATATTGCTCATCCTTAAAGAAGAATGAAATTATGGCATTTGTAGGTAAATGGGTGGAGCTAGAGAATATCATGCTAAGTGAAATAAGCCAGTCCCCCCAAAAAAACAAAGGCCAAATGTTTTCTCTAAGCCGATGCTGGTTCAAATAATAGCGGGAGGGGAGCTAGGGAAGAATGGATGAACTTTATTGGGCAGAGGAATCTGAGGAGAGGGGAGGTGATATGGGGGTAGGATGGTGAAATGAGACAGACATTATGATCCTATATACACGTATGATTGGTGACCAGTGTGACTTTGTATCATGTAGAGCTAGAGGAATGAGAAGTTATGTTCCATTTGTGTGCAATGTGTCAAAATGCATTCTGATGTCATGTATAACTAATTAGAACAAAATAAATAAATAAATGAATTCCATTGTCTAGGATATATCTCGAATAAATTAAATCAGAATCAAATTTTCTGGGAATGAGAATTGAATATTAATATTTATTTAAAGACTCCAAGGTAATTCCAATATGCAACCAAGTTGGGAATGCTGCTTTAAACCCTAGTTATCTCCCTTTCTTAATTAATGAAGAGGACATGCATGAAGATCTAATTTAATGGGTAAGATTTTACATTGGCAACCATCAATCTAGTGTATTCTTTCTCCCTCTCCCTCCCACTCTCTCTCTTTCTCTCTCTCATGACTTCCCTCTCATTTTTCTATGTAATTTGGGGCAAACTTATCTCTTCTGGATTTTTATTTCTAATCTATAAGACAATAAATCATAATCCTGCAGCACATAATCCAGGGCATTCTGACTAGACAAATGAGAGAAAGTACTTTAAAGTTTTAGAACAAAAGTATTTCAGAAATCCAAAGTAGAATTACCTTCTCTCTTTTTCTATCCCTGCTCCTCCACATATACATATACCACTCCTGTCTTTTCTGAAGAACTCTGCTTTAAGAAGTTAAACTTTTTTTTTCTGCAGTAAATGATTGGTGGGTCTATTAAACAGCCAAAGCTTTGGTGTTTTAGAGAATTTCAACACTGTACTCATCACTACCTATTGGCCATACTTTTTCTCCTCTTTTATATTATCACTTATAATTTTTAGGAAGACAAAGATGAATGAATCTAAAGAGAGGTGATATAAGATGTGCACTTTGGAAAAAATCTGAGATCAAATAAACTTTAAATAATGTTACATTTGTAACTGTGTGATCTACAATATGACAAGCCTCTGGTCTTAATTTTCACCTTGGCTTCAACTGCCTTCTGCCCTATAATTCATGTTTTCCTCATCAGGATTATTTATCAATAGAAAGTTCTAGAAAAGATATAAGATAAAAAAGAAGAGTCCTCTCCTAAAATTGGCAAAGAAGTCATGAAGCCTCAGCTATGCCCCTGAGTCCATGGCATCCTGTGTGACCCTAACCAAAACAATACCTTTGTCAGAGGGTTGTATGTGAAACCTTATGAAAAATATAAAAATAAATAAAAATGCAAGGCATTACCATTATTTATTGATATCTCACGGGAGTATCCAAGAAACCAGAAAGAAACATACAAAAATTAATAGCTTTCCTGTGTAGCAATAATAAATTTGCTGACAAAGATATCAGGAAAACAATCCCATTCATAACAGCCTCAGAAAAGAAGTACCGAAGAATAAATCTAACCAAAGAGATGAAAGAACTTTACGATGAAAAATACAGAACGTTGAAGAAATAATTAAGACACAAGAAGACAGAAAGATGCCCCACGTTTATGGATAGACAGAATTAATATTGTTAAAGAGGCCGTATTACCAAAAGAAAAATACAAATTCAATGTAATCCCCATCAAAATACCAATGGTATTCTTCACAGAATTAGAACAACCAAAAAAAATTAACTTGGAGAGTAAAGAACCAAAACAACAAACGCAATTCTAAATGAAAAAAAGCAATGCCAAAGGCATCACAATACCTGACTTAAAATTATACTACAGAGATATAGGGAAAAAAACTGAATAGTAACAGCATAAAACCATCACAGAGACCAATGGTACAGAAGAGAAGACACCTAGAAAAACTCACACAGATATATCATCTTTTCCTTGATAAAGAAGCTAAAAATATATGTTGGAGAAAGGAGAGTCTTTTAACAAATGGTTCTGGAAAACTGGTTTTCCATATGTAGAATGACTCCAGATCCTTATCTATCACCTGCACAAAAATCAAATTAACACCTGCTCAGGAGGCTGAGGCAGGAGGATTGAGAGTTCAAAGCTAGTCTCAGCAACTTAGCCAGGCACCAAGCAACTCAGCAAGACCCTGTCTCTAAATAAAATATTAAAAAGGTCTAGGGACATGGCTCAGTGTCTAAGTGACCCTGGATTCAATCCTGGTACTAAAAAAAAAAAAAAATCAACTCAAAGAGTATCAAGATCTAGGATTTAGATTAGAAAGCTAGAAAGCATGCAACTTCTAGAAGAAAACATAGAGTCAACACTCCAGCAAATAGGCACAGGTAATGACTTTTTCAATAGAACCCTTAAAGCTCAGAAAATAATGCCCAAAGTTAATGAATGGGATGGCATCACATTAAAAAGCTTCTATACAACAAAAAAATTAAGAATATGAAGACAGAACCTACAGAATGGAAGAAAATCTTTGCTAGCTAATCTTCTGACAGAGGATTAATATCTAGAATATATAAAGAGCTCAAAAAAAACTTTGTATCAAAAAATCAAATAATCCAACTAATAAATGGGCAAATAAATTAAACAGACGCTTTTCAATAGAATATATAAATAGCCAACAAATAAATGATGAAATATTCAACATCATTAGCAATTAAGGAAATGCAAAGAAAACTACACTGAGATTTCATCTCACACCAGTCATAATGACAGTCATCAAATATAAAAGTAATAAATTCTAAAGAGGATATGAGAAAAGTGAACACTTTTACACTGTTGGTGGTATTGTAAATTAATACGCACACTATGGAAATCAGTATGGAAGTTCCTCAAAAGATTAGGTGTGGACAACCAAATGACCCAGCTATATCACTATTTGGTATTTATCCTAAAGAATTAAAGTCATCATACTACAGTGATACATGCATACCCACAGTAGCACATTTCACAATAGCCAAACTATGGAAACAGCCTCGGTGTCCATTAATGGATGAATGGATAAAGAAAAAGTTATATATATATATATATATATATATATATATATATATATATATATATATATATATATACACATACACATACATACACATACATACATAATGGAATTTTATTTAGCTATAAAAATTTGAAATTGTGTAATTTTCAATAAAATGGGTGGAACTTGAGACCATTATGTTAAGTAAAATAAGCCAAACTCAGAGGGTCAGGGGGCATATGTTTCCTCTCATACATGGAAAGTAGAGAGAAAAAAGAAAAAGTAAAGGGGCAGGGATCTCATGAAATGCAAATCAGTAAAAGAAAGGAATCTGGGGGCTGGGAGGCAGAGATGGAGGGGGGAAAATGCTGGGAAGTGATCTTGGTCAAATCATATTCTTACATTATGTGTATGTATAAATATGTAACAACAAATCCCATCATTGTGTAGAACTATAATGCACCAATAAAAAATGTAGAAAGAGAAAAATAATAAATAAATAACCCTAAAAAGGTGGATTCAACTTTACATTTTGGAGTAAAAGACTAAAAACATCTCAATCAAAAAAACAGCTCCAGGGCTGGAGACGTGGCTCAAGCGGTAGCGCGCTCGCCTGGCATGCGTGTGGCCCGGGTTCGATTCTCAGCACCACATACCAACAAAGATGTTGTGTCTGCCGAAAGCTACAAAATAAATATTAAAAAAATTCTCCCTCTCTCTCTCTAAAAAAAAAAAAAGAACTCAAAAAGCTAAACACCAATAAAACAAATAACCCAAATGGGCCAAGGACCTGAACAGACACTTCTCAGAAGAAGATATATAATCAATCAACAAATATATGAAAAAATGCTCAGCATCCCTAGCACTTAGAGAAATGCAAATCAAAACTACTCTAAGATATCATCTCTCTCCAGTTAGAATGGCAGCTATCATGAAGAAAAACAACAATAAGTGTTGGAGAGGATGTGGGGAAAAAAAGGTACACTCATACATTGTTGGTGGGACTGCAAATTGGTGCAACTGCTATGGAAAGCAGTATAGAGATTCCTTGAAAATCTGGGAATGGAACCACCATTGGACCCAGCTATCCCTCTCCTGGGTCTATATCCAAAGGACTTAAAAACAGCATACTACAGGGACACAGCCACATCAATGTTTATAGAAGCACAATTCACAATAGCTAAAGTATGGAGCCAACCCAGATGCCCTTCTGTGGATGAATGGATAAAAATAATATGTGGCATATATACACAATGGAATTTTACTCCACAATAAAAGAGAATAAAATCATGGCATTTGCAGGTAAATGGATGGCATTGAAGAAAATAATGCTAAGTGAAGTTAGCCAATCCCAAAAAAAAAAAAACAAATGCTGAATGTTTTCTCTGATATAAGGAGGCTGACTCATAGTGGGGTAGGGAGGGGGAGCATGGGAGGAATAGATGAATTCCAGATAGGGCAGAGGGGTGGGAGGGAAAGGGAGGGGGCAAGGGATTAGCAAGGATGGTGGAATGTGATGGACATCATTATCCAAAGTACATGTATGAAGACACAAATTGGGTGTCAATATACTTTATATTAAACAGAGATTTAAAAAATTGTGGTATATATGTGTAATAAGAAGTGTAATGCATTCCACTGTTATTCTTTTTTTAATCAATAAAAAAGAAAAAGAAAAGAAACTGTGGCACAGAGAGCTTATACTTTGTTCCACATCACACCATTTTTAAGCAGTGAAGATGGGATTCTAAACCAAGTCATTTGGCACTTGAGTCCATGTCCTTAAAATTTGTACTATACTGAACTATCTCTCTAGTAGATCCTCAAAAGCACTTCTTTTTTTTTTTTTTTGAAAAATTAGAATAACATTTAATATGATTTTGTTTATTAAATGAGGTATAATTCACAGACCATAAAAGACACCATTTTAAAGTATACAATTTAGTAGTCTTTATTATGTTCACAAAGGTATGCAACCATTACCACTACCTCATTTTAGGATATTTTCATCACCCCCCAAAAGATATTTCTACCTCCTACCCAGTAGCAGTCACTCTCTATTGTCGTTTCTTTTCTTTTCTAATTTTCTTTTTTTCCCCCCATACTGGGAATTGAACCCTGGGGTGTTTTGACATGGAGCTTCATTTCCAAACCTATTTACTTATTTATTTATTTGTTTGATTGATTTTGAGACAGGATCTCATTAAGTTGCTTAAGGCCTTGCTAAATTGCTGAGGCTAGCCTCAAACTTGGGATCTTTCTGCCCCAGGCTCCCCAGTAGCTAGGATTAACGATGTGCAACACCATGCTCCACCAGAACTTCATTTATTTCTTAAGCTAAATAATATTGTAATGTGTGAAAACATCAGATTTTGTTTTTCCACTTATCAGTTAATAGACACATGAATCGTTTTCACTTTCACCAGTAAAAGCAGTATTGCTGTGAACATTCACATACAAGTTTTATGTGAATATAAATTCTCATTTCTATTTGGAATTATAATTCCACACAAAAGTGGAAGTACTGATGTGATAACTTTATATTTAAATTTGAGGAACTTCCAGTTATTTTCCAGTGATTGCATCATTTCACATTTCTAACAGCAGTTCATAAGGAGTCTAGTTTCTCCACATCCTCAACACACTTTTTTTTTTATAGCCCCAGTGGATAGTGTAAAATGGTATCTCATTGTGGTTCTGATTTGCTTGTAGTCTGATGATTAATAATGCTGAGCATCTTTTCATGTGTTCATTGGCCATTTGTATATCTTCTTTGAGTAATGTCCATTCAAATCATTTGCTCATTTTTAAATCTGGCTACTTGTCTTTTTATTGTTGAGTTCTAAGTGACCTTCTCTACCCTTATTAGACATATTATTTGCTTTTTCTGTTTGTTTTGTGTTGCTGTTGTTGTTTCGTTTGGTTTTGTTTGTTTATTTTTCAGTAGTGGGGATAAAATCCAGGTGTGTTTTACCACTGACCTACATCCCCATACCTTTTTATTTTTTTTATTTTAAGGCTGGGTTTCACTTAGTTACTTAAGTTGCTGAGACTGGCTTTGAGCTTTTAATCCTCCTGCCTCAGCCTCCCAACCACTGGGATTAGAGGTGTGTCCCACCATGCCCAGCTAGACATATTATTTGCAATATTTTATTCCATTATGCATGTGGTCTTCTCACTTTTGATAATATCCTTCAAAGTTTTGACAATTTTGTCTCGGGTTGCTTGGGCTTTTGATGTCGTATCTAAAACATCAATATCATGAAGATTTATACCTATGTTTTCTTCTAAGAACTTTATAGTTTTAGTTGTTACATTCAAGTCTTCGATCCCTTTTGTATTAATTTTTGCATAGGGTATGAGGAACAGATTCAAATTCATTTTTTGCATGTAGATATCCAGCACAATTTGTTAAAAAGATTCTTCTTTCCCTAATGAGTTGCTTTTAGCACCAAAACAATTAGTCATAAATGTTAAAGTTTACTTCAACCTCCTGCTTCCCTTCTATTGATCTACAGTCTTATTTACTATAGCTATATATTAAGTTTTTAAGTCAATTAGTTTAAGTCCTCCACTTTTTCTTTTTGAAAATTGTTTGGGCTATTTTGAATTCATATGAATTTTAAGATCAGCTTGACCATTTCTGAAAACAAAAACAAAACAGCTGGAGTTTTGAAGGAAATTATGCTGCATGTGTAGATCAATTTGAAGAATTCTGTCATCTAGGGGCTGGGGATGTGGCTCAAGTGGTAGTGCACTTGCCTAGCATGCATGAGGCACTGAGTTTGATTCTCAGCACCACATAAAAAAATAAAATAAAGATATTGTGTCCACCTAAAACTAAAATATAAATATTAAAAAAAAAGAATACTGTCATCTTAACAATTTCAAGTCTTCCTTACCTAAAAACACAGGATGTTTTCCCTTTTATTTAAGCACCCTTTTAGTTTCTTTCAAGGAAGTGTTATAGTTTCCAGTATACGGGTCTCATGTAGTTGTGGTTGATGATAACACTGACAGTTCCATAGCCTCAAAAGGTTAAACCAGAATTTGTGTGTGATTTGATGAAACAACAGAATGGTCCATGTCTCAGTGAATCAGTCCCAGAATAATTTTGGCAATTATGACCTCCTAGAGACTGGCCAGAAATGCTATCTATTCGATTACCATGGTGTAATATTAGGGTGTTAGTGCTCTTTCTCCTAATGCACCAGTCTAAGGCACCATGATCTATAACTCTCTTGGTATCAGAACCCAGTTCATTTTTTCTTTTTTTTTAATTTTCATATTTATTTATTTAGTTAGTTATTGGCGGACACAACATCTTTGTTTGTATGTGGTGCTGAGGATCGAACCCGGGCCGCATGCATGCCAGGCGAGCGCGCTACCGCTTGAGCCACATCCCCAGCCCAGTTCATTTTTTCTGACAGTCCTAATATGATCTAAATTTCTTTGGTTGCCATGAATTGGTGGGACCAGAGAGGTGTCCAAAGTATTCACATCCACAACTTTCACCAACATGAATACCTCTATTTATCCCCCACAGAAACTAGTGTTTCTTAAGCAACCCAAAGTATGTTTGATTAAAGTGTTAATAAAAGCTCACAAAGATGTGGCCCCAATATTGATGCTAAACCTATACTTCATGTATGAAAATACACCAAATCTAGCATGGAGAATTCTACACCAGGGTTCAAAGAATTTCTTTTGGGGAGTAGTTTGCATAACACACTATATAGATATCTATAAATCCATAACCTGTCAACATTTGTGGCCTTGCTGATACTATCAAATATGTTATCTACCTATAAGTAGATAACCTAAGCTCCTACTTTTATTTTAAAGTTAGCCTGCTTCTATTTCCTAGTCATTATTAACTCAGTATATTTAAAATAGTCCACTTTAATATTGGCCCAAGAAAAGCAGCTTAAAGGGATAAGTGTGTTGCTAAAAAAGGGAGTATGTGGATAATTATAAAACACAATTGGTTTATCTTTATTTCTTCTTCCCAACCCTACAAAATTGTAATATTCTTCAAAATTATCTTCATTTTTTTGTAGTAAAAAATCATTCAGAATAACTCACGGATGTTTAGAAAATAAAATTCAAATGAAAAGGTGACTTGCCTGAATATAGAAAATAAAACAGAGATCTCATAAGGAGATGTGAGACTACCTGATTATGAACCTATCGTTAGACTATCCTTAAGTATGGATCAGGGGTGTGGGAAAGAAAGACAAGGAAGTCAAGGTCACTTAGGGTCATGGGAGCTGTGTGGGCTTCAAGAATTAATTCAAAACATCAGCTCAACTCTCAGTGTCAGAAAGCCATTCCATCTATACAATGCAAATGTAACAACCACCTCATATTTTCTATGGCCTATAGTCACACCTCCTGCTAAAGAAACAAAGAAACAAGAAAAAATAGTAACCCTGCTATCCATTTCTTAATATTCCTTCTAAAGGAAGATTTCACATTATGAAAAGCAGTATATGCTTCAAAAATGCCATAGAATTCTAAATATGCACAACAATAAGAGCCCTTTGGAGTGGGGTATGGAAGCACATGCCTGTAATCCCAGCAATGTGGGAGGCTGAAGCAGGAGGATTACAAATTGAAGACCAGCCTGAGCAATTTAGTGAGACTCTGTTTCAAAATAAAAAGTAAAAGGGGCTGGGGGTGTAGCTCAATAGTAGAGGGCTCTTGGGTTCAACCCCTAGCACTAAAGGAAAAAAAAAAAAAAAGCCCCTTTAAACCAGACCAAAAAAAACCCTAACCTTGCATTACTGAGGCCACTGAAGCACAGTGCTTACATTCCAGAGAATGAGGAGGAAGATCCTAGTTCTTAGAGTTGATTAGCCCTTAAGCTAAGACTAGCATTCTGGGTTCTGAATCTCCACATGGTTCTCCTTCTGCTACAATTTCCCATTCATAAGGCTGACTGGATATTTAATCTTTTGTCTATTCAGCCAAATTTGTAGGGATGAGAATGAGAAGGAAGATCCTACTTCTTAGAGTTCATCATGTGCATATACTTTAACAGAGTCTTCTGCCTACTGGGACTTTGGGATATGCATGTGTCTGAAATTATTCTCTGAAAACCTCTGTCCCACATATTGAATGTATATCACAGTTGTGTTTTCATTGTTGGGGCTTTAAGAATACTCTAGTGAATACTCTGCTCCTCCAAGATATGAGCCTCAAGGAAGGTTAAAGGGATCAGACATTGTGACCTGTGAGGCAAGATGCAGAGGCAGGAGGCAGAGCAGCCATATGACTTCAGACCAGACTGGATTTGTGCAATCTCACCGTGAATCTGATAAAAACAAGATAATCAAAACAGATTTTCAGTATTCCCTTTGCTCCCTTCCCATTAAACCACAAGCCAAGCATGCCATTTCTACTATGACAAACAAATGTATTCCTGTTGTTTTAGCCAAAGGCAGCATAGGCTGAAGAAGACTCATAGAGCATTTAGGTGAAGGTCAGCTGGGAGCTCTGCCTGTCGGGGCCAAACAAGCCCAATGTGACTTAAGAAGGACTTTGGAAAAATGGATCTTAAGCCAATTTTGCTGATATAAACTAGGGGCAGCATCGATATACAATGGATGCTGATAGCTTATGATTGTCTGAAAAATAGAAAAGTGCTTGAGACACTTCTCTAAACCCCAATTGTTGTCTCTGGCAAATGTTTTTCAGTTTAGTTGGTAGTACAATATGAATATAATAATGTCTTCTGGAGTTATTCAGTATAACACCGTGCATTTATCCAACAATGCAGTAAATCATTCAACATCTGAGTGCATAGCTAAAGCTAATAACTTCAAAGCTTTTGCAGAAAGCACTTGATTTCAAATGTGAATATTATGCGTTTTGTTGTTGTTGTTCCAGTTTTGGTTTTCCCAAGTGGGCTGGACCCAAGAACACTCTACCACTGAGCTACATCCCCTGCCCTTTTTATTTTTTATTGTGAGACAAGGTCTTACTAAGTTGCCCAGACTAGCTATGAACTTGGGAATCCTCTTGTCTCAGACTCCCAAGTCACTGAGATTACAGGTAAGTGACATCATGCCTGGCTTATATGTGTTTTATTGAGATTTTTCTACTTCTACTGTGTACACTTTGAAACATTAGTTCCCTTAAACCTTTAGCATCTACTACTATGTGTCTGATATGGTTTGAACATGGTTTGTCCCCTATGAAATGCATCTTAAAATTTGATTCCCAATGTAATGGTATTGAGTAGTGGTGGGAACTTTAAGAAGGGAGTAAGTCATTAAAGGGGAGAAATGCCTTTCTCACAGGACCAAATTAGCTAAGACAAACAAACAGGTTATTGTAAAGAGAAGCTATCCCTCACTTTTTACCTTTTGCATATACCCACTTACCCTCCCAGAGCTCAAGGCTCTCACCAAATGCATCTATCTGATCTTGGACTTCCAACCTCCAGAACCATGAGTTTTTATAAACAAATATTTTGTATAAATTACCCAGTCTCAGGTATTCCTTTAGAGCAACAGAAATAATACTAAATGTTCTTACCAGAATTCTAATTTAACCTAGAATTACATACATATAATAATTTGGATTTAGAACACAATATTTCTATGTATCCTATTATCTGACAATTTGAAGAAACACGCTTAAATATGTAAGGGTTGGGGGGGGCACTTAACATGGCTTAGAAAAATTAAAGATTTCCTTTCCATTTTTAGCCTATAATTGTAGACACAAAAGTTTAAAATTACACATCTAAAAACTGAAATCACATGGAGATGTGGTGGTACATGCCTGTAATCCCAGCTGATTGTGAGGCTGAGGCAGAAGAATTTCAGGTTCGAAGGCAGACTCAGCAACTTAGGAAGGCTGTAAGCAACCTAGTGAGAGCCTGTCTCAAAATAAAAAAATATATAAAGGGCTGGGGAAAATCTTCATCACGTCGGATTAGGCCCCTACTTCCTTAACAAGACTCTTAAAGTGCAAGAAGTAAAATTAAGAATCAATAAATGGGATGGATTCAAACTAAAAAGCTTCTTCTCAGCAAAAGAGATAATCAGTGATGTGAAGAGAGAGCCGACAGAGTGGGAGAATATCTTTACCACATGCACACCAAATAGAGCACTAATTTCCAGAATATATAAAGAACTGAAAAAACTTAGCACTAAATGGGCTAAAGAAGTGAATGGACATTTCACAGAAGATATACAATCAATCAACCAATATATGAAAAAATGTTCAACATCTCTAGCAATTAGAGAAATGCAAATCAAAACAACTCTAAGATTTCATCTCACACCAATCAAAATGGCATTTATCAAGAATAAAAGTAACAATATATGTTGGTGAGGATGTGGGGAAAAGGTACACTCATACATTGCTGGTGAGACTGCAAATTGGTGCAACCACTTTGGAAAGGAGTATGAAGATTCCTCAGAAAACTTGGAATAGAACCACCATTTGACCAAGCTAGCCCACTCCTTGATCTATACCCAAAGGACTTAAAATCAGCATATTATAGTAACACAGTCACATCAATGTGTATAGCAGCACAATTCACAATAGCTAAATTGTGGAAACAACCTAGATGCCCTTTAATAGATGAATGGATAAAAAAAAACTGTGGTGTATATATATAATAGAATATTACTCATCATTAAAAGAGAATAAAATATGGCATTTTCACATAAATGGATGGAGTTGGAGAATATCATGCTAAGCAAAAAGTAAGCCAATCCTCAAAAAAGCAAAGGCAGATAATTAGTGAATACTGATCCATAATGGGGGTGGGGGATAGGAAGAATGGAGGAACTTTGGATTGGGCAAAGAGGAGGGTGGGAAGGGGAGGGGGCATGGGGTAGGAAAGATGCTAGAATGAGATGGACATCATTACCCTAAGTACATATATGATTGCATGAATGGTGTGACTCTACATCGTGTACAACCAGAGAAATGAAATGTTGTGCTCTACTTGTATAGAATGAATTGAAATGCATTCTGCTGTCATGTATAACTAAGTAAAACAAATTTCTAAGATGTGTGTGGGGGGGGGAGTTGCTGGGGATGTGGTCAAGTGAGAAAACAGATCAAGTTTCAGGGGAGACAATGTTCAGAAGTTGGAATATAAAAGAGCCTAGTAGTAGCTAAGCAGAGTATGTACCAGGAAATTTTCCTGTTCCCTGCAGATTCCACCATACAAAGTGGCATAAGGTTTTTATACAATAAAGAATAAATGGGGCTGGGGATGTGGCTCAAGTGGTAGCGTGCTCGCCTGGCATGCGTGCGGCCCGGGTTCGATCCTCAGCACCACATACAAACAAAGATGTTGTGTCCGCCGAGAACTAAAAAATAAATATTAAAAATTCTCCCTCTCTCTCTCTCTCTCTTCTCTCTCTCTCTCTCTCTCTCTCTCTCTCCCCTCTCTCACTCTCTCTTTAAAAAGAAAAAAAAAGAATAAATGAAAGAAATGGAGAAAAAAATAAAGAAAATGGTATTGACATCATGATATAGTTGGACTCTCTAGTGCCTAACTCAGCTGGCATTATAGGGAAGGAAACTGCTGGAGAAGGCTTCTCTGAGCTGAGAGAGTAATAGGCTACTTCAGGGAATGAGATTATAAATCAGGAAGTGGATAAGAACATCATTCATTCTTAGTGTTCCTTTCCTTATCCAGAGGTGACTATCCTAAACTCTAACTCATCTCCCCATTATTATGAAATTCTGAGTTGTTAAATAATAGAATACTCCTTTTTTCAAAGCTGAAAGGATCCCTGGATATTTATTTCACAGTACCTCTACCTTCATTTTCTAAGAGGAAAAAATTATAAAACAACCAAGACCATTGAGCCAAAGCCTTGCTCTCTGGTCACAAATACAGTGCCAGAACTTAAAAACAGATTTCAGGCTCCTGGATTCAGGTCAGGACTCTATTCATTCAACACTGATGTCTGTGTAATTAGCAACTTTACTTTTGTGCAAATTCATTCACTTTTACTTTCTTTATTTTTCTAATTAGAAACTGCCTAGGACATGATCTACTAGTAAAAAACATTTACTTCTCAATTTATTTATTCAATACTTAATACTAAATTTGTCTATCAGCATGTTTCTTTCCTACCAGACAGTAATTTTTTCTTTAGGTCCCTCATTAGTCATCTTCTTTAGGTTCTCCCATTAGCACTGCCTAGAAGTAGACACAGAGCAGTGGCCAGTTCTAAATTCAGAAAGTATGTTGGGGAAACAAACCAGCTAAACCTAGGCTGGTGGGGAAGACAAAATTGAGGTATTAATGTTAGAAGAAAAAGCATTAAACTTTCATGGGAAGAGTTTAGGGGCTTTGGCTATGTTTTTTCATCACTGTCTCCCCAGCACCTAAAATAGTGTCTGGCATATATCAGAATTCATATGCCTGTTGAATAAAAATGTAAACTCACCTATAAAAGCATATACTTTATTAATTTGGTATTTCTTGTATAACTTGAAAAAGGAATTATTTAGGGGCTGGGATTGTGGCTCAGTGGTAGAGCACTTGCCTTGAATGTGTGAGGTGCTGTGTTCGATTCCCAGCACCACATATAAATAAAAAATAAAGGTTTATCAATAACTAAAATGAATAAAATAAATATTTTTTTAAAAAAAGGAATTATTCATCATTCTGTTCAAGGATAAAATGCTTAAGTGCTGTAAGTTCGAAGCAAATAAACAGAATGACGATCTGGGAAAAAAAAAAGTAGCAATGGATCTGAAAGAAGTTTTTATAGTAAAATAACCTATAGAAATGAACTGGGCATAAAGGACTAAACTGCAATGCCAAATATAGAAAGAGTAGTTTTGAGCCAGGTGCAGGGGCACAGGCCTGAAATCCCAGCGGGTCTGGAGGATGAGGCAGGAGATCAAGAGTTCAAAGCCAGCCTGAGCAAAAAGTGAGGTGCTAAGCAATTCAGCAAGACCCTGTCTCTAAATAAAATACAAAATAGGGCTGAGGATATGGCTCAGTGGTGAGTGCCCCTGAGTTCAATCCCTGGTATCCAAAAAAAAAAAACGGCTTTTAATGTGCTACCCAGTGAGTATTAGGGTACCCTGCTTCTGTCTGATAAAGATACATTTTTCATTCTGTCTTTAGGGCGAGTGCTGTTTTTCTTCTTTTAAAAAGGGAGCAGCACAGCAGCAGGTAAAATACCAAACCCCAGAGTAAAATCCAATGAAGGACAAACCCCAGAGACAGGACAGGTACAACAGGCAGATTAATGCCACTCTCAAGATGTCTATGTCTTGGGCTTGTTCTCTCCCTCTCCCTCTCCCTCTCCCTCTCCTTCCCCCTTTCCCTCTCCTTCTCCCTCTCTGTCCCTCTCTCTCTCCCCCCTCCCCCTCTCCCTCTCTCTCTCTCCCTCTCTCTCTCCCTCCCTCTCCCCCTCCCCCTCTCCCTCTCCCACTCCCTCCCTCTCTCCCTCTCCCTCTCTCTCTCCCTCCCTCTCCCCCTCCCCCTCTCCCTCTCCCACTCCCTCCCTCTCTCCCTCTCCCTCTCCCTCTCCCCCTCCTCCCTCCCTCTCCTTCTCTCCCTCTCTCCTTCTCTCTCTCTCCCTCTCCCTCCCTAAAAAAAAAATTAAAAAATTAAAAAAAAAGATGTCTATGTCTTCATTTCTGGAACAGATGAAAGTATCATTTTTTTTTTTTTGGTTTTTGGTTTTCTCTCTGCATTTTTTTTATTGGTGCATTATAGTTGTACATAAAGATGCAATTTATTGTTACATATTTATACATGCACACAATTTAACAATATAATTTGGCCAATATTGCTCCCCAGCACTCCTCCCACCACCTGCTCTTCTTCCTGCCCCCAGGGAAAGCATTTGTTTTTAATAGGCTTAAAATAACAAAAGAAAATTAAAGATATAGATGAAATTAATAAACTAACCTTAGCAGAGGAGGTTATCTTGGATTATCCAGTTATTATCAAAGTAATTACAAGGACATTTATAAGTACAAGAGGAAGAAAAAAGGGTCAGTGTGAAGGGATGTGAGAGTCAGCAGGCCATTCCTGGCTTTGAAGATGGAGGAAGGGAGCAGGAGCTAAAAAAAAAAAAAAAAAAAAAAAAAGCCAGTAACCTTTGGACACCAGCAAGACCAGCCAGGAAACTGGTTCTCCCTGGAGCCTCCAGAGTTCAATCTGGAGAACATAGCCCTGCCTACTCTTGTCTGACCTCTGACCTCCATGACTATAAGATAAAACAATTGTGTTGTTTTAAGCCACTACTTTTGTGGTAATTTGCTACAGCAGCCATAGAAAAGGGATATACTCAACTTAAAACAAAAGTTGAGAAAGCTACAGAATCATAACTGCCTATGCCTGGAGCACATGAGCAGCTTGGGAAGGTGAGGTAAGTGTCTGCAGAAGACAATCAAAGTAGTCTAACTACCTTTGAGCATGTACATACTTAAAGACCTATTCACTATTATGGGTTGAATTGTGCCCCTCTCATTCCTATATTGAAGTTCTAACACCCAGGACCCCATAAATGTGACCTTATTTGAAGATAGGGTCTTTAAAAAGAAAATCAAGATAAAATGAGGTAAGTACGGTGGGCTCTAATCCCCTATGACAGATGTTCATACAAAAAGGGTAAATTCAGAGACAGTCAATACAGGGGGAGAACACCATAGAATATGAAGACAGCTTCTACAAACCAAAGAAAGGGGCCTGGAATAAAACCCCTTTGCGTATCCCTCAGAATCAACCCATCCTGCCAACACCTTAATTTTGAACTTCTAGCTTCCAAAAGTTGAAACATTAATTTCAATTGTTCAAGCCACCTGGCTTCGTAGGATCCTTTGCTACAGCAGTCCTAACAAACTCACACAGTAAGGGAGGTGCTGAAGAAAAAGTGTATGATTTTCACTGAAACAAACACTTCAGGATGCTTCATTGAAATACATGATCTCTCGCTGGCTCTGAGTGGAGATTCTCGTGGAGGGATGCTAGGTAGGCAGCACAAAGCTGTGCTTGCTGGCATGTGCTTCTCAGTTTGTGTGCTGCACAGTATAAGAGCTGAACTGCTTTATTTCCACAACTATGGGTGGCTCTCTCTAGGAGGGGGGTGGAGGAGAGAAAGTGTGGTCTCAAATCTATGAAAAACTCAGATGGGGAGAGGATTCATTAGTGAAGGAAGTTAAAAATCACACAAATGAAAGAGAAACGAAGGAGACAAAATAGGAATGAGGTCGAGTAATTGGTGGGGAAAAAGAAAAAGAGGCAAAAGAGGTTAAGAAGCAGATTTGGTTAAGGAGAACAGCAGCTCACACTGTACAGTTTATAAACATGGTTACAGATATTATCTCATTTAAATATCACCACTACCCTGTGGGGTCATTTCAGTATTATGCTTCACAGATGAGGACGCTGAAGCCGAGGCCCTCATCTGAACAACTGTGCAGTCCTCCGACAGGGAATTTCTGTACCCTCATCTCCCTCCTTCCTTCCATCTCCACCTGTCTGGGAATAGAGAGAGACCTCTTGTCCCAGGGTTTACTTCCTGCTGCTCTCTTCACCAACAGTGTGCTGACACAGGTTTCGTCTTATAAAAACACAGAAGCCAAAAGCCAAAAGAGGCTTGTTCTGAAGAAATACAGGTTAATTCACCTGGGGATTATTTGTTCACATAAAACACAAACAGCAGCTCACAACCATTCCACTCGCAGCTTCCTCCCCTGGTCTCTTTCCCAACCTCAAAGTCCACCCTTAGCTGCATCAGTGCTGATCCTCTTCCTCCCTCAAACCCCCCAAAACCCGTTCGCTACCGTGTCCCTCCTCCGGTCAGTCGGGTTTCAGATGGAACTGGCCCAGTCAGGGGAGTGAAAAATGACCGGTTCAGGCTGAGCAAGGTGTGCCAGCCTCAAGGAAACGCTTTCCAGTTTCTCCTTCCCACCGTGGGGCGTGGCTGCCGGCCAAGGATGGAGCTGGGGCGGGCTCCCCACAAAGGGAAGTCTGAGGGCGCTGAGGTTTCCGATGCTCACCACACACCAACCAGCAGGAAACCTCTGGTGAAACTGTCACAGCTGGACTTGTTGCCGAGCTACCTACTCATTTCCTACTCCGGCGAATGTTACAGGGGCAGGTGCAATGGAGACGCCAGTTCAGGTGAACCCAGAGTCATGCTACGACACAACAGCGCCACCTCGCGTCCCAGCCCCTAGCAGCTGTTCTCGTAGGTGCAAGAAATTGTCAGCATTAGATCGTCAGCGCTCCCTTAGTCCCAGCCAGACCCCAAAGCTTTGCCAAGTGTTAGAAGAGTATTGACTATTGCCGCGACAATAATAAGCTTGTAAGAAATAAGTGGAACTATAATCCACAATAGCTAGACTCCAACAGATGAATGGATTTTTTAAAAATGTGGTATTTATACCCAATGGAATATTACTCAGCCTTAAAAGAGAATAAAATTATGGCATTTGCAGGTAAATCGACGGAGTTGGAGAATATCATGCTAAGCGAATTAAGCTATCCCCAAAAACCAAAGGCTGAAAGTCCTCTCTGATAAGTGGTTGCTGATCCAAAGGGAGGGGTGGCGGGCTGTAGGAAGAAGGAAGGAGCTTTGGACAAAGGGGCGGGACAGGAGAGGAGTGGGTATGAAGGCAGGAAAGATGGTGGAATGAGATGGACATCATTATCCTAGGTACATGTATGATTGCACGTGCGGTGTGACTCTACATCGTGTTCAACCAGAGATATAAAAAGCTGTGCTCTGTACAATGAATTGAAATGCATTCTGCTGTCATATATACCTAATTAGAATGAATGAATGAATGAATAAATAAATAAGTGGAAATAAAGATCGAAGGAGCAGGTAATCTATTAAGCCTTTTAAAGACATATTGGTCATAAATAACTTTTGTAGATGACCAATTTGTTCAGCACTGATGGTGTACCAAACAAAGAAACATCTACTAGAACAAAACAAATTTGTGTGCAATGCAGTATGGAGTATTTAGAGATTAAGTACTTCAGTTCTCTAGAGTTTTTTGCTTTGAAATTTTTATTTCCACTAGAGCTTTTTTTTCAGGCAAGACGAAGAGTTGGGGTTATAGATCAGTAGTTGAGGGCTTGCCTAGCCCATGAAAGGTTCTGGGATCCCCAGTTCTGTTTAAAATAAGTCAAACAAGACAAGTATGGTGATGCACACCTGTAAACCCAGCAGCTCTGGAGGCTGAGGCAAGAGGATCACAGATTTGAAGCCAGCCTCAGTAATTTAGAGAGACTGTAAACAACCTAGTGAGACCCTGTCTCAAAAAATAAGTAAATAAGAAAATAAAAGGGCTGGCGAAATGGCTCAATGGTTAAGCACTCCTGGGTTCAATCCCTGGTGCCAAAAAAAAAAAAAAAAAAAAAAAACCCTAAAAACTGAAAAAGGCTGGGCTGGGACCCAGTGGTTAAGTGCCCCTGGATTCAATCCCTAGTATCAAAAAGAGGGAGGGGGTTGGGGATGTGGTTCAGTGGTAAAGCACTCCCAGGGTTCAGTTCTAGGTATCTACATACATATATACAAAAATAAATTTAAAAAATTTAAAAAGCAGTATAAATTGCACTGAATTTTACATTTTAAAATGACTACTAGATAATTTCATGTTTTGTAATACTACCTCAATTTTTTAAAAAGGGTAAAGTTCCATCCATAAATTGTTCTTTCCATCCTTTCAGTCATAGTAAATAAAAGCAAAAGTAACTGATATGAACTTCACATCATGTGATCTATTCTACCTCCTATCTTCCTTGAGAGGAGAAACTGGTTTATTCATTTTGTAACTCCTGCAGCATATTGCTAGATACTCATTTGATGTACAGAATTTTGATTAAAAATCTAGCTATTGTCAAGGAGTTATAGAAGTTATAACCTCTCATACTAAAAATATATAAGGAGGCAAAATTTTATTCTCGAACCTTATTTAGCAATTCAAATAAAGTGTAAATTTTAAGAATTTTTGACAGAAAACATTGTGAACAGAAATGTTCAGACACAAGAACACCTAAGGTACATGCAAGATAAGAAAGTCCTACTTACACAGCAGATATAACTAGGAGATATATATTTGTGGCTTGTCATACACATTATACTTATAAATAAAATGATTAGAATACCCATTATTTCTCATTTCTATCCAAGTAGTCACTTCTTCATAATTTCAAATATCACCTCCATCTCAAATTTATATATATTGGACTCATTTTCAGCAATGTTTCAGTCCCCATATCTCTGCCAGATGGTTATTTCTGTCTTGAAATTAATTCAATAGGCATTTTTTTTTTTTTTAGTGTTCAGTGTCTATTTTGCCTGCATTAAGTACTGAACAGTAGGAAGTCACACTAAAATATATACTGGCACCCTCTTCATTATCTGGCTTATATGAAACTAAGCTATCAGATCCTATTCTCCTCTAACTCCCATATGGCAACTCATTCACGTGACTTAGTATTTTCTTTCTGCTATGACTTCCCAACTGTGAAGAAGGATACCAACTTGCAATCTGTTGGGGTGGACACTCCTGGAATCTATTCATAAGGAATTCCTGGGAAATCATTTATTGGAGTGAAAAAGAAAGCTAAAGCATGAAGACACTGTCCATTAACAAAATAGTTTATGGTGAGCACAGTGATACACACCTGTAATTCCGACTACCAGAGAGGCTGAGACAGGAGGATCACAAGATCAAGGCCAGTCTGGGAAAATTAGGGAGCCTCTGTCTCAAAAAATAACATTTAAAGGGGGTTGGAGGTTGAGGATGTAATTCATTGGTAGAGAGCCCCAGGATTCAATCCCCAGTATCTAAAAATAATGATAATAACTTGGAGCTCAGCCTTGAGTCTGTCTCAATGTCCCCGGCCAAGCCCTCACAATTTATAACTGAATCCTAGGGAGAGGAGATTATAAGTACAACTTTAGAGCTTTCACACACACACACACACACACACAAAAAAAAAAAATGGGTACACAGAGTAGTACTTCTATGAAACTGTTTCAAAGAAACAACACAAAATGAGGCAGATGGAGTCATCAGATATACCACTACTTCACCACTAGAGGGCAAGTGGTGGCTGTCAGTAAATGACAGCTTTGGATCTTGAGGCTTTCCTGAAAGGATTGCAAAGGCAACAAAGGATCAAGACAATTTTGATGGAAGCTGTGAATAGCCATCAGTAGAGACACTGCTGCCTGCTTGGCACCTTAAGTGAGATTTCCAAGCTCCTGAGAGAACCACAGACATCACCAGAGAGAATTTAAGCAAGACAAGGGAAATGGTGGGTTCAGTGCAGTTGCTAGAGATTAGGCTGGTGATAATTAGTGAGGTCCACTAGTGCCTAGAGGACTCCCAGGGATAGTTGGGGACAGTTGAAACCAACTAAAGGAAATGTGGGATATTATTTTCACTATGACCTCATGCTCACCCCAGACAAATACATTCTAAGGAATGTTGATCATAGATAAACTTCCATGTATATGCTGTTCCTTTTCACTGCATGCCGGTCTTACATTGTATCTTAATTCACATTGTATATTAGTTTCCCATTAGATATGTAACAAATTATACAACCTGATGGTTTAGACAATACTAATTTGTAATCTTATAGCTCTGAAATCCAGAAATACAACAAAGATCTCCCTGGGTAAAATTAAGATACTGGCTGGTCTATATTCCTTTCAGTGAGATATTGGAGAGAATCTGTTTCCTTCCCTTTTCTGGCATCTAAGACATATCTCTCATTCTTTGGTTTGATACAAACACCTACCCCCTATAGCCATTATGCATGATGGAACATCTCTAATGGGTCACTGTCTCTAAACTTCAGCTCTCTCTAAACTTTCTCAGGGCTGAAGACCTACCACCAGGCAGTCTACCCCATAGCCCATAGCTCTTTCTTCCATCTTCAAAGCTAGCAGTGGCTGGTAGAGTTCTCTCACATTATATGTGTAAGGACTGTTCTTTCATTGCTGTATGTGTGTCTTTCTCTGACCACAGCTGGGAAAGTTACTCCACTTTTCTGAGTTTGTGTAATTATTGAATTGTGCCCACAGGATAATCTTCCCCTTTAAAGCTCCAATATCTTATGTTCATCTACAATGTCCCTTTTGCTACCTAAGGTAACTTAATGACAGGTTCTGAGGATTAGAATATGGATACCTTTGGGGGGGTCTTAGTTCTGCCTACCACACATTACTTGTAGTATAAAGTCCATTTCTCATAGTTCTTCATAGCCTGTGTTTCCTGCAAATAAATAAACACTGTTGACCATAAAAGAAGGGTCCCCCTTGCCAACTACTTTTATCCTGCAGTATTACATACATATCCCCAAGAGGGAAAATGTGATGATTTGGGGCATTATGCCAACCATCTGGTTCCATTTACTTTCTTTTTTCCTTTTCCCTTGTTTCCCATGATTTTCACAGAATCATTCAATGAAGTTAAAGATCACTGACCTACATACAGCTAGGTTTCATACCTAGCTCAATCTGAACAGGTTTTTGATCCTCAGTTTTCTCACTTGTAAATGAAAAGGTTAGGCAAGATCAGCTGGGTGTGGTGGAACATGGCTGTAATGTGTGGGCTTAGGCAGGAAGATCATGAGTTCAAAGCCAGCCTCGGCAACTTAGTAAGGCCCTAAGCAATTCAGAGAGACCCCATGTCTAAATAAAATATATTTTTAAAAGGGTTGGGGATGTGGCTTAGTGGTTAAGTGTTCTTAAGTGCTCTTGGATTCAATCCCCAGTACAAAAAAAAAAAAAAAAAAAAAACACCACAACAACAAAACGGTTAGGCAAGATTAGCCTCAGGTCTTTGTTCAGTTTTATATTTCATGATTCTCTAATCCTTAAAGACAAAAAAAAAATTTCATCTAGTCCAGATTCCTGCCTCCTGGAGTCATTGCTCAGTAAAGCATCTCTGGCAGGTAGCCACCCAGTCCTGTATAAACTGTCAAAGCTGTGGGCCTGTCAAGGGGCAGTTCATTCCATTCATAACAGCTGATCAGGAGGAAACTTTTCCTCATATTAAGTAGAAAATGTGACTTGACCTCTCTAGCTCCTGATTTCTTTACGTGTAAAATGGAGATGACATTGGTGCAATGCACGCCTATAATCTTAGGAGGCTAAGGCAGGGAGATTCCAAGTTTGAGGTCAACCTCAGCAAATTAGTAGGACCCTTTTTCAAAATAAAAAATGAAAAGGGATAGGGTATAGCACAGTGGTGAAGCACCCCAGAGTTCAATCCCCAGTGCCCCAAATGTTTTTAATTAAAAAATAAAAGTGAATAAAATATCTTTTACACATCTTAAGAAGTTCAAATGAAAAAAATTCAAAATACTTCTTAAAAATTGAAGGTACTGTCAGGTGCAGTGGCCCACGCCTGTAATCCCAATTACTTGGGAGGCTGAGGCAGGAGGATTGCAGGTTCAAAGCCAGCCTCAGAAACAGCGAGGCACTAAGCAATTCAGTGAAACCCTGTCTCTGAATAAAATACAAAATAGGGCTGGGGATGTGGCTCAGTGGTCAAGTGCTTCCAAGTTCAATCCCAGCACGCCAATAAATAAATAAATAAATAAACTACTTAAGTGATGTTTTCATATTACCAAATATTAGTAAGAATATCTAGGTTTCTATTCGTTTATACTTGTGCAACCTGTAGTGGGTTGTACATTTGTCCTTTTTTTTTTTTTTTTTTTTTTGCGGTGTGTGGCGGGGGGCGGTTTCCCGGGGATTGAACATAGGAACACTCCACCACTGAGCCACATCCCCAGCCCTATTATGTATTTTATTTAGAGACAGAGACTCACTGAGTTGCTTAGTGCCTTACTGTAGCTGAGCTGTCTTTCTGCTTGCAGTCCTCCTGCTTCAGCTTCCCAGCTGCTGGACAGGCATAGGCCACAATGCCCAACTGTGCATTTGTATCTTAAATATTTTTTTTCTTATCAATTTATTTTCTTTTCAGGTAATGTATTAAAAATTATCCTGAATAAAACTCTGACATGTAGCTTTCTGGTTATATGACTAAAGTCTGTTCAACCTCAAGTTGACTTTAAAAAGAAACATTTTTTGTGTGTGGGTGTGTGGTGGGGTTTGAACTCAGGGACCCCCTTACCACTGAGTGACAGCACTCCTTTATATTTTCTTTTTTGAGATGGGTTCTCTCTGCAGAGACTGGCCTTGAACTTGCCAGACACTCTTGCCTCAGTCTCCCAAGTAACTGGGAATACAGGCGTGTGCCACCACACCCAACTAGAAACACTCTTTTGTATGATTTCCACCTATTTCATTAATAACAGTGAGAAGAATAGGGCTTAAATACTTAAATAATTCTATAAAAGTTGATTGTAATCATTTCATAACACTCTTTAAATAGTTATTTGCCTCTATAAGGGGCTATAAGCTTCAAATTAAGAGTGTACATCCACTTAGCTGTGCACACAGATAGCTGGGAAATGCCCTATGGATGTTTTTCATTTTTTTCTGCCTCCATTTCACCCTATAAAATGTTAAGTACAGTCTACTTTCAAAATCTCTCTTCATCTTGCATACTTTCTTTTATTCACTGTCTTTCTTTCTTTTTTCTTTTTTGGTACTGGGGATTGAACTCGGGGCACTCAATCACTGAGCCATATCCCCAGCCCTATTTTGTATTTTATTTAGAGACAGGGTCTCACTGAGTTGCTAAGCGCCTTGCCATTACTGAAGCTGGCTTTGAACTTGCAATCCTCCTGTCTCAGCCTCCGGAGCCCCTAGGATTACAGGCATGTGCCAACACACCGGCCCCTCTTCTTTTTTTTTTTTTTTTTAAGTTGATTAGCTTCTCTTGTTTGGTTTTTGACATTTTATTTTATTTTTTTATTTTTATTTTTTTAAAGAGAGAGAGAGAGAGAGAATTTTTTAGTATTTATTTTTTCAGTTTTCGGCGGTCACAACATCTTTGTTTGTATGTGGTGCTGAGAATTGAACCCAGGCCACACGCATGCCAGGCGAGCGCGCTACCACTTGAGCCACATCCCCAGCCCAGGCCCCTCTTCTTTTCTTGCCTGGATTTCTTTAAGGGTTTTCTAACTGGTTTCAATTCATTGTTCTTATTCCCTCTCCAATGATTTTTTTTTCAATAAACAAAGCCTTACCATGTAATATCTCTCCCCATATAAGATTTTTACATCATTACAGAATTAAATTCCTAATTATTGAAAATCTCATAAAAATTTACCTTATCTCCACATTGCAATATTCTTTGGTTATACTAATTATTCATAATCCCTAAAACAACAATCAAAAAACCCAAGAAGTACTGAGGCCTTTCAACCAACAAGGGAACTTGCATACCCTTTCGCTATGCTTGTGACCATTCCCCTCCTAACTTACTTACTAAGTCCTTCTATTTGGGATCCAGCTTACCTCTGAGAAGTATACCTTCTCTGAGTTTCATTTTGAATCTTCTTCAATGCAGACTATTCTTCCTTCTTCTGAGCACCCAGAGTGTTTCTCATTTGTTCCTTCTATGTTTCTTCGATAGGCTGTTCTTGATGGCAGAGACCCCAATTAGTCATTATATGCAAACTCTAGTAAAGCACTGGCAAATGTTTGTTAAATATGAGAAGATCAGAAAAAGTTATGATATTAAAACTGAATTCTCAAATATGTTTGGGTTCATCATCTTCTTTGATCCCTCTAACAGCTTTGTGAGATAGAGAAAACATTTGGAAGAACACACTTATTTTTTACTGCACTATAAGGAAATTGAGACTCTGGTTGTGGCTTGTCCACTATTACACAGAAAAAAGCTCCAAGGTCAAGATCTGAATTAAGGTTTTTCTTTTTCCAAGTTAAGTGCATTGTTAAATATATATTTGTACCCAAATATGCAAACATTGCTAGTAAAAATTAAGTACAAAAATATAACTGTACACTAAAGTCTCTGAGAAGTAATCAAGAAATGTGTTGAAGTTAGGAAAAAGAAATCCCATTGAGGATTCATTTATATTATGTCATTAACAGTGCAGGGGGCTGAATAGAGTTCAGAAAGAGAAAATCCAGCATGTAATTTGTCAGGTATGTTCTAAAATAAAGTGTGCTTTTACCGGATGATCTGAACACTTTGCATAGCATAAAATTGCCTTCTTGCATCAAACAAGATCTTTGGTGTTTCTTTGCCTGCATCTCCTTGGCTTCCCAGTGTCTTTCAAAAAGTTTAAACATATTCCCAGACCAGTGTACATGTCATTTGCTCTCCCTGGAATGCTCCAGACTTCTGCACAGCTAACTCCCTTGCTTCCTTCAGGTCTCTGCTCAAATGTTATCTTATCAGCGAAGCCTTTCCTGAACACCCCACCCAACTCCATCTGGACACATCCAGCAACCCCTAGCTTTTCTGTTTCTCCTTTAGGACTTATCCCTAGACATTCTATACAATTACGTGTTTATTTATCATCTCTCTTCCCTAACTCCATAAGTACAGGATCTTGTTTTGTTCACAAATGTATACCCAGAACCTAAAACAATATCTGGAACATAATAGCCTCTCCATAAATATTTGTGAAATGGATGAATGAATGTATCACTGATCTGTGGTTTGTATTTCCTTCTGATTGAAGTATGAATTATAGTTGTGCATGTTTGTTTTTTAAGCAAAAGATTTGACTCTTTTTATAGATGCACTGAACCTTATTACTATTTGTTTCTCTTAGAACTAAATTGGTTGCACATCTCAGAATCAAATTCTTGGCAAAATTCTTGGAGACATGATCATTCATAGCAGCTGGGGGAGCCTGTGGGCTTTCTTGAATCATGCCATTGAAACTCTGAAACAGAGTCACCTTCAACAATCTTACTGAACAAAAAATAGATATTTAAGTCCAGTCAATAGTGAAAAATGTAAGGGAGTTATGACACACTTTAAAAACTATATTTTTGACTGGAAATAGAGACAAAAAATTGGGAAAGATCTTATGAAACTGACAGATCCCAATGAGCTGAGGTTCTTTTAGGTCAGATAGCTATTTCTTGGCTTTGTCCTACTATTATGTAAGAGGTGTGTGTGTTTTCACGTGTGCTTAAACCCAGGCCTCTTTTTTGAAAATATCTCAGGGGTCATGAAGGCTTCCACTAATATTTCAAAGGAAGACCTGGAGGTCAGGCAAAGTGTTGCCAGGTCCAAGTCCCCGTGGGCTGCCCCTGAGAAACCAATGCTTGAAGTTGCAAAGGCGAAAGTGAAGCTGGGACAGAGATCCTGGGTATTAAGAGATTCTAGTAACATGGACTGTCAGCTGAGCGCAGCAGGGAGCTGCAGAGACCACCAGGCTAATAGAAAGCCCATTAGCACTGCAACCAAGCCCTTAGGAAATAATACCTCACAGTCATGTGTCTTGGTCACTGTTAGGTGGACTCAGGGGGACTCTTGGTCTTATTTTGGCCCCAGTTTTTCTTCTGTGCCCTAGTCCTTCATTTTGAAATGAGAATAATTATTCTGTGCCACTGTAGTTTGAATACATGAAACCTGTTTTTGATTTTTACAGGGGATCACAACTAAGAGTTTGTCTTGAATCTTGAAGGAGACTTGGACTTGGACTGGACTTTCAGGCAGTGCCAGGGCTGTGGAGACTATGAGATTCTTGGAGAGAAACTGAATGCATCTTGCTCATTGAGAATGATATGAGCTATTTAGGAGACATGGGCAAAATGTTATGGTTTGGATGTAAGGTGTCCTCCTAGAAGTTCCTGTTGTTAATGCAAGATTAATCAGAGGTCAAAGGAGTAGATTGTAAAAGCTAAAACCTAATGAGTCCATCCTAGTTTGAATGAATGACTGGGTAGTAATTGTAAGAAGGTGGGACATGTTTTGAGGAAGTGGGTCACTGGGGGTTGGCCCTGGAAGTGTTGTTCTTCCTATGGCCCCTTCTTATCTCTGCTTCTGAACCCCCCTCCCCATCTATTGATATCTTTCCTCCTCTAGGACCTTCCCCCCATTCTGAAAATGTGAGCCCCAAATAAACTTTTTCTTCTCTAAATTGTTCTTGTCATATACTTTGGTCACAGTGACACAAAAAAAACAACTAAAGCAAGGGGATGGGTCCTTTGGTTTTCTATCTCCTTTTTCTCCTTCCACACTTCTGTCTCTAACTTGTCCTCTGTTGCCATAGTAGCCAACAGTCTCAAAACACAGACTTCTGACAGTTGCCTTGTTTGTTACCAGATTCAGGACCTAATAGACTTCAGATAACCCATTTATGCATCAGGAGTTGGTGGAATCTCTTTCCTGCAGGCAGTCACAAGAGCTAGGAGTGACAGAATATGCAATGTGAGTGTGTGTGTGTGTGTGTGTGTGTGTGTGTGTGTGAGAGAGAGAGAGAGAGAGAGAGAGAAAGCCATCACGTGTGTATTCTCTTCCCCAATGACTTGCTGGAGCATCATGGGAAATGCTGGATTAGAGATGCCATCAGATGATGGGAAGATAGGTATTTAAATAGCTGTATTCTTTCTAGAAAGTAACTAAGTATCAATTATCACAAATTTAATATACTTTTAATCTTTGATCCAATAATCCAATCTATAGGACTATGTAAAGACAGGTAGAAATTTGTAGATAAGGGGGTTTACCATCATTAATAAGATAATTGTTAATGGTCTTAATAATCTGTGTCATAGATCACCTGAACTAATGGTCACTAATAGATCATCACCAAAAGAGTTAATGAGAAAGTGGTTAAGAATTGGAGAATAGCCATATACATATTTCTTGTAGGCTGTGACATAAAATTTAATAATGCCACTTTCTTTGATGTGACATCTACATATATATGGATGAGCCCATTTATGTATGATCCATAGATAGATAGATAGATAGATAGATTGATTGATTGATAGATAGATATAAAGAAAGAAAAGATATAGAAATTTACTAAAGTCTTTTTCTGATGGTTATCATTCATCCTGGATGTTGGGATAAGGGTAATTATCTTCTTATTCCTACTTCCCTGTATTTTTCAAAGCTTATACAACTATTTTTTATGATGAGCTCTTCTTCCAACTGCAGTAATAAGACAAAGC
Source organism: Spermophilus citellus (assembly GCF_964194105.1). Lineage (NCBI taxonomy): Eukaryota > Metazoa > Chordata > Mammalia > Rodentia > Sciuridae > Spermophilus > Spermophilus citellus. The sequence continues at coordinate 36,597,783 of NC_138197.1, forward strand.
ATGAACTGTATCAGGTGGAGATGCTCAGTGCACAGGGTTATTATACAATAGAATACGTTTTTTTAAAGAGAAAGAACTGCCTCTTCTGCCCTTGGCTGGAGAATTCAAACATAGGATGTACTTCTGCCTTAGTGGGATAGTTGTGAATGGAAAAAGGAATAAGTATTATTTGCTAAAGTAAATGAGTCTCTTCCCAGTATCACCTACTAATGTTTTTCTTTTGAAGTTTCCAGTGTGGAGGGACACTGGGCATTTGAGGCCTTGGACTCCATGGAAGACTCATCCTCCAGCAGAAAACTGCCCTGACATGGAGCAGTTTCAGAATCCAAATCCAACCAAAGCCTCTCTGTAGGCTATTTCCCCTATGAGGACAGCATTGATGGTAAGGATACCAGACCCTGTGGAGTGTTGACTTCTGTGGGTTCTTCTTGCCACTTCCTCCCTCCTGTCCAAGGGGAATGGGGAACCAAAAAGTATAAAGAGACCCATGAGGAAACGAAATCCAATTCAGGACAATACAGAGAAGCTTGAGGAAGAAGCAATCATTGAGGTCTTGGATGCCTATCTGGGCTGGCATTGTGAAGACTTGGTAGCTAATGGGGTTCTGGAGTATAGACTACCAGAGGATGGACAAGTACCCACAGGAGAGGATAAACCAGACCCTCTGGGACCTGGATGATGTAATGAAAAATCTTAAGGCATTTCTAGACAATCAGAAAGATGACAAAGACGATGACCCTTTGCTCTCTGATTTCCCTCAGGAGGAGGATCTTCAGCTGTCCAGCAGTGTATTTCCCTATATGGATCAGATCAGTCATCAAGAATATGAAACTTGTCAGGACTTGCCCAAGTGGAAACCACCAGAAAATGGAGACATTGACCAGTTCCTAGAAATGCCTCCTAGGCTTGAGGACAGTGAAATTGTTGAGATGAGCAGAGAGCTGCCTCACTACAGGGCAAGGGATTGGCACGGTGGGGGTACAGGTTGGACAGCATGGAGTTATTCTACTTGCTGTGAAGTAGAGGTGGACCCCAGGGTCTGAGCAGATAAGCAATGGGAGAAGGAGGACAGCAAGGAAAGGAGCTGGGGAGGAGGTATGGGGGAAATGCCAAGGAGCACTGAGACAGGCAAGAGAGGGGAGGAGCAAAGAGAAGAACTAATGATAAGTGTGTGTGTGTGTGTGTGTGTGTGTGTGTGTGGTGTTATGATTAATGAGTACTGAAGTTTATCATTTATAATTGGCTATTTTTGATAAAAATTAAATTAGATATTAATGAATGATTAGATATTGAGTCCATTGCTGCTGACATTGTATGCCCCTAACTCATCTTCTTTGTCTAGGCAGATGCAAAGCCAGGAGACTGGTAGTGAAGAAACCTCCTCAATCTCATCAGAGCAGTCAAAGGAGGGGGATGCACCTTCAAACAAAGAAAGCACATGTCTGAATTTTGTGTTAGGCTTCCTGTGGCTCAGCAAGAAACTAATCTCCTCCCTGCCAGGGAGAAAGCACCCTGGGAGGGCCAACGAGGGCCCCCTTCTGCTAGCACTACAGAGAAGACATTTTGTTGGAGGCAATAGAATCTTACCTCAAGGATCCCTCTAGTTAGGAAACTATATATACCCAGAATTTTAATTGTTTTGATAGCCCCTTTTGTACAATTATCATGGTTTTATGTTTTCCCAATAAACAAAACAAATGTTCTTATTATCCATATCTTTCTCCTCTTCCATCATAACATCTGAGCCCAGGTTGAAGGAAAGTGTGTTGACTAGAAGACTGAAATGGATTCTCAGGACATTTCAGGGAGTGTTATGCTTCCTAAACAGAAGGCATTTTTTTCTCTCTCCCTGTGTCCCTTCTTACTGTATCTCCCCCTATTTGATCTATTATTTCATGCATTTTATCCTCTTTTATCATTAACCCATACCTGCGCTGTCAGAAGGCAGCAAGACACCTGTGACTCCCACATAGCAGGATGGTATTGGTGGAACTTCTGGGTCTTAAGCAAGTGGCAGTGGGCAGTGAGTCACAGGGAAGTCCATTTCAAGCAATGGTGTTCAGACTCTCAGAAAGCAGTTCTGATGATTCTGGGGAATCAGACTGGTTCTCGCATGTTATTCTAAAATGTTCTGGCATGTTGTTCGGTTCTAGCAAGTTGGCTTGTGTAAGTGGCCCATGGAGGAAGGTGAGAGCTGGGAATGCTGCTTAACTATCCTAAGCCTGGTTGTCTTCGTTCAACAGTTGAGGAAGGTAACACCACAGACCTCACAGTGTTGTTTCAAAATGAATAAGATAAAGCAAGCACTTGCTAAATACTGTGGCTGCTCAGTTTGTAGAGTGCTTGCCTCACATGCACAAGGCCCTGGGTTCAATCCTCAGCCCCACAAAAAAAAAAAAAAAGAATAATTCAGCATTCAAAAAGAATCACATAAAGTTCATTTACACTGGTATTTTCCCCTGCATCTTTCATTGTTAAAATACATATAAAATCAGGCTGGGGATATAGCTCAGTTGGTAAAGTGCCCTGCATGCTCAAAGCCCTGGGTTCAATCCCCAGCACCACAAAAACAAACAAATAAATAAATAAAAAAAAATATAAAGTTTACCACTTTAACAATTATTGTGTACAATTCAGATGTATTAAGTGTATTCCTACCTCCATGTTTTATCCCCAAAGTCAAGCAATGTATTAACATGAAATAGCATTAAAACACACATAAAGTAAACAACTAGATGAGAACAGTGCCCGTGAGTGAAGAGGGAAACAAATGGAACAGCAAAGGGGAAGATCAGGTGCCCAAGTTACTATAATGTATTATTTATCTATAATGTATTATTATTTAAAAATAATGGATAAAATATGGCAAAATGTCAAGGTCTAACAAAATGAGTTGCAATACATGAATGTTTGTTACATCATTTTCCGTACTTTTGTATATTTTTCTTTTACCTGGCCTCAGTTTATACTTCCAGAGAAGTTGCAAGCACACTGAATGGCATCTATATATCCCTCAGCTCACTGCTCCAATGTTGACATCTTACACAACCAGCCTAGTGAGCAGACCATGATGTTAACTTTGGTGCAATACCATTAGCTGACACAAAGACAGTACTGGAATTGCCCCAGTTCTTCCATCGATGTCCTTTTGCTACCTCTATGATCTCATTAGACATACAAGTTGCACTTAATTGTTCCTTCCCCTTAGTTACCTGCAGTCTATGATAGACCTCAGTCTTTCCTTACCTAAGTTCATGACCTGACAATGATCAGATATTTGGCCAAATGTCCCACAGCTGGAGTTGTCTGTCATTTTACCATAATTGAAGTAAGATGATGCACCTTGGCAAGAATCCCCAGATACTCTGTTGAGCCTTCTGTCCATTGAATGCCAGGTTCAGGATGTCTCTTTTTATATTTTTAAACTATATCATAATTTCAAAAATGGAAACCAGGTGCAGTGGTGTATCCTGTAACCCCAACTACTCTGGTGACTGAAGCAGGAGGATCACAAGTTCAAGGTCAGCCTGGGCAACTTGGCAAGACCCTGTCTCAAAATAAAATGAGGTCTGGTGGTATAGGTCAGTGGTAGAGTGCTTGTTTAGTGTGTACAATGTCCTAGGTTTGATCCCTGGCACTGCAAAAGAAGGAAGAAAGGAAGGAAAGAAAGAAGGAAAGAAGGAAGAATGGTACAGTATGTAATCTGCAATCTCTAGAGAAGCAGAATAAGTAGGAGCTGGTGGGCTAGGTGTGGTGTGCATGCCTGTAAACCCAGCAATTTAGGAGACTGAGGCAGGAGGATTGTAAACTTAAAGCCAACCTCAGCAACTTAGCAAGGCCCTAAGCATCTTAGTGAGCCCTGTCTCAAAATTAAAAAAAAAAAAAAAAAAAAAAAAAAGAGCTTAGGATATAGCTCAGTGTTAAAATACTGCTGAGTTAAATCTCCAGTACCAAAAGTAAGTAAGTAAATAAATAAATAAATAAGATTAAACAAATAAATAAAAAGGGCTGGGGTGTAGCTCAGTGATTAAGCACTCTTGGGTTCAAAACCAAAAAATAAAGAGTTCTGAAAAAAAAAAGATTTGCTATGAGGGTTTGAAAAATGGATTTATGGAAATGTTACCATAATCTTATTTTGTTACTGAAATGATCTTCCTCACCTATGAATTTTTTCATATTTCCATACTTAATAACTTAAAAGTAAGCACTTTAAAAAATTAACTTTTTATTTATTTACTTTTTAAATATTTTAGTGCTTGGAATTGAACCCAGGGGTGTCCTACCATTGAGCTGCATCTGCAGCCCTTCTGATTTTTTATTTTGTGACAAGGTCTCACTAAGTTGCCGACCTTGAACTTGTGATCCTTCTGTCTCAGCCTCCCAAGTTGCTGAGATTGCAGGTGTGTGCCACTATGCCTTGTAAAAACTTAACTTTAAAATAAAGTTTTATTTTATTTACTTTGAAATTACATTTACTATTACATTTACTTTGAATGTACATATCATGTGACAATATGTAAGTAACTAACATGAACTGTTTTGATACCAGGACAAATTTTTTAAAAATTTACATAATTAGTTGATGAAATTGAAATGTTATATCTATATATATCCATATCACCTGTATCTATATATGTTCATATAATAAATAATTCATAAATATTTATATTTATATATAAATGTTATATATTCATGTATATTATACTCATATGTATAATACATATGCAAAACAAAATACTTTTCTTCCACTTGGAACTATTTTTTCAGCTATTATAGTATTGACAGCAAATATCAAATTGAACTAAACAGACTTTAAAATCACGTATCCCCAATTATTGACAATACTTTTATAAATAATGAAAAATTTAAAAATCACATTAATGATATTATAATCTTAGAAATTGATTATACTAATAAACATTTTCTGAAAACTATGTGGTCTTTAATTTCTCCTTATTATGTTTTATAACATATGCTATGAATGCAGTCATATATGTTAATAAGTCAAAAATATGAGCTGGGCACACAGTGGTGCATGCCTCTAATCCTAGTTACTTGGGAAGCTGAGGCAAGAGGGTTGTAAGTCTGAAATCAGAAACTTAGCAAGACCCTGTCTCAAAATAAAAAATAAAAAGGGCTGGAGATATAGCCTAGTGGTTAAGTATCCCTGGGTTCAATCCTCAGCACGGTCAAACAAAATAAATATTTTTATTTATCACACACACACACACACACACACACACGGTCAAACAAAATAAATATTTTTATTTATAACACACACACACACACACACACGAATCAGGGGACATGCCCCTTTTTTAAAATTGACTTTTAAGTTAGAATGATTAAAAGGACAGATGACTCCTCTGAATGGTAACTATATTGTCTGAAATTAAAATACTTTATTTAAAAGCACTAGGACCATTCGTATTGTGAGAAAAATAGTACACCTGGCTCTTTTCTTTATTAATTTCAGAAAATTTACCTCTGAGATTTGTGAAAGGGTACTTAATGCATTTTTCATTTACAAAAAAAAAAAAAAAAACTTTGTAAGAGATTGCAAAATTCATAAATTAGTAACAAAATTGACTTTTTTCACAAAGTTTATAATCCTTCATTTTGCTTCAGTTTATTAAACTTTTAAAATAATCTAGATTTAGATTAGATATACATGAGTCTACAAGGCAAGTTTCAAAGTAAGGGAGGTGCTAAGATCTTGCACCTGGCTGGCTCAAACTAGTCTTAATAAACTCCCTCAGCATATGGCCCCAGGTTTCTTTGGTCTTCCCCCACAACCAACAGTATCAAGATCATGGATCACCCAGACACAATGGTGCAAACCTGTAATTTCATGAACTCGGGAGGCTGAAGTAGAATTGCCGAGTTGAATGCCAGCCTCTACAACATAGTGGGACCCTCATCAACTTAGCAAGACAGACACTGTCTCGAAATAAAAAAAAAAAAAGATCTGGGGATTATACATTGGTGTAAGTCTAATAAAATGTGTATGGGGGGCTGGGGATGTGGCTCAAGCAGTAGCACGCTCACCTGGCATGGGTGCGGCCCAGGTTCCATCCTCAGCACCACATTAAACAAAGATGTTGTGTCTGCCGAAAACTAAAATGTAAATTAAATATTAAAAAAAATGTGTATAGGACTGACTTACTGAAAAATGATACTGAAAGAAATAAAAGACCTGAATAAGTGACTAGCCAGTACTGTTGTGGTATTTTTTTCATGGATTGGACAATTGTCAACTCTCTCCAAATTGATCATAAATTTATTAACACATTTCTTTCAAAGTGATGGGAAGTTTTGTAGTAACAGAACATAATACTAACCTCAGCAAGGCTTACACAAGTATGGACAGTTCTAGTTGAGCAAAGGCAAAGAAGCAATAAAAACAACTAAGTAGTTTCAAAAAATGGTGCTGGAACAATTGGACATCCATAGGTTAAAAAAAAAATAATGGAAGCACAACCTAAATTTCACTGTTATCTCAGGAATACAAAAGAAAATCTCTAAGACCTAGACTACATAAACAGTTGCTAGCCATGATACCAAAAACGATCCACAAAAGAAAAAAGAATCACTAAATTAGACTTCAATAAAACCAAAAACTTGCTGTGGTCAAAAGGATGGAGACAAGCTTCCAATGTAGAGAAAAATATTTACACATATTTAACAAAGGACTCCCATCCAGATTACATGAAGAACTCTCTAATAATAAAAACAATAAAAAGCTTAACTGAAAAATTGATAAAAGATATGAACAGACATCTCACTAGATGTCAAACAAGTGCATGAAAATATGTTCAACACCACTAGCCATTGGGGAAATGAAAATTAAGTAAGTATCATCACAGAATTGAGTTAAAATGTACAAAATTTAAAGTGACAATGTCAAATGCTAATAGGAATGTGAAGCAACTGTGACTCTCATACATCGCTGTTGTGAATGTAAAAAAAATACACCTGCTATGTTTTCTAGCACTGTCATAACAAAATGCCACATACTGGGTGGCTTAAACAATAGAAATTTATTTCTCAGTTCTAGAGGCTGGAAGTCCAAGATCAAGGATTTGGCAGCTTTGGTTTCTTGAGGCTCCTCCCCCTGGCCTGCCAATGGCTGCCCACTTGCTCTCTATGCAGGATGTTTCTTCTTAAAAGGACACCAATCATATTGGATTAGGCCCTACCCTCATGGCCTAATTTTTACTTGATCACCTCCTAGAAATCCCTATTTCCAAAAGTAGTTATATTCTGAGGTACTGAGGACTGTGGGTCAGGACTCCCAACACATGAATTTTGTGGGGGACACAATTTAGCTCCTAAAAGACACTCTAGAAAATAATTTAGGAACTTCTCAGAGTGATATACATATACATGAATTATTCCTAATGTTTCTGTTGCTCAAGAAATCCTGTTCTTGGAGGGTGGGGAGAAATGCTGAGAGTGACAATGGCCAAAATATATTTTCACATTATGTGCATGTATGAATATATAACAACAAATCCCGTCCTTAGGTACAATTAGAATGCATCAATAAAAAATGTAGAAAGCAGGGGGAAAACATTAAAAATGCTATTCTTAACTGATGAGAAGTGCCTAGTCCAGGAATTCGCACAAAAGTTGCCTAGAACCCTATGTGAGACTTCATGACTTAGATCAATGCATGAAAGGATGACACTAAGGTAATAAAAGTGGTGATTTCTAGACTTTTATATCACATGCTTCCACTCAACATCCTTTTTGATACAATATTGTCCTATGAAGGTACAAGGAGCAATCTGCTAACTAAGCTCCCTGTGTCATGGGACCAGCATGAATCTCAGTCCCATTATAGCATCTATTATTCTGAAAATCTGGGTAGTTCTGGAACTAGCTTATCAGATAAAATAAAATGCTTTCACAAAGCTTTTTGGGGAAATCACAAAGCTGATCACTGTTATTGACAAGATCATCTAATTTTCAGATTTATATAACAGCACATATTTCTAATGAGTTTATTAAACATGTAAGCTATAGTACACACATTTCTCTGAGGGCAAGAGATTTTTATTTTCCCTTTCAAGTGAAAACAACTGCTAGTTCTCAGAAGCTTGAACATGTCAGCTACTTGTTCAAAAATCCCAAGCAAAAATTAACCTTTATTTATCCTAAATACCACTGAGAGCAAAAGAATTTTCAATAATGGTTTCTTTACAATAAACCTAACAACTCCTACATTACCATTACAATTGAGATCCCTGGGGCATGAAAGCACCCAGCAACATTCTTAGCACATGGTTGGTTTTTCAGTTATGTGGTGTTACTAATAGGTATTGTGACACCAAAAATAAGCATAACTTGCTGGCTTTAAAACACCAACCATAGTGAAATATGACAGGTTTCTAGTTGATGTCTGGCTATGCTTCCACACAGGTGGTATTTATTTACTGTAGACCCATGATTACTTACATCACATTCAATTTGTGTTTAAGAATTAGACTGGTATTTACTGTCAAAGCTTAGATTCTTTTGCCCAAACTCATCACATTGTTTCATTTTCTATAGAAACAGAATAGCTCTAACACTGAAATGGATGGAATTGTGAGGGTGTTAGAATAATATAAAGTTTTCAGTTGCAATTTTAAAACCTTCAATATTCAATAATAGATTAGCACAATTATTAAGAGCAGTATAACAGAATATTATATAGCAAGTACAAATGAGAACTATACACATGCTAACAACAGAAAATATGTTTGGTGAGAAAACACACACAGTGTGCCAGGAAGTTGTACAGTACATTTATATTTTAAATACTCTATACTAAAATTGCTTTAAAATGAGCAGAAACAGAAGAGAAATTTAGAAAAATGATTGTATCACACACAACTATTGTATGGACTTTGAAAATAGATATCTAATGATTGTTTTTAAGTCAAGGTAAGCACAATTTAAACTCATCTTTTCCAAAATTTGCAGTAGTTTGCAAACTGACACACATAAAGACTCACATACATGGGGTAGCTAAACTAAGTTTAAGAAACAGATTAACTGGTTGCCTCGAGGGAACTGAACTCAGAGGATATATTTTTCTCACAGAATACATTTCTATACCTTTGTGTTTTTTGCCTCGTGTGTACTACCAGTTTCCTTTTTGGAATATTTCTTTTTAAACTTGGAAGGTAACACATGGTTCTTGAACAATACAATTCACCTGCTGCCATTTCTCAAACTATGCTCACTCTGCCTGGAATGTTCTTTGCTCCAGATAACACAAAAAAGGCAAATTTACCAATTTACTCCTCAGCTCAGAAACCCATTTATATTATAGAGAATACCCCTAACCTAAATAAACAAATCCCAATATTATACCATTCTATCCCCATCACCAGGTTTCATTTTTCTTACTAGTACATACTGGCATCTGACATTAAATTCCGTCTTTCCTTATTTTCTCAAAGCACTGGTCAACTATGGCTCAACATGTGGCTAAGGAGCAAAGAATCTGAAGGTATAGCAAGTCTGAGAAGTAACCACATAGTCTGACACACACTGTAATGATTCTCAACCTGAAGCACTGCCCCCGGGGGTCAGAAATTTGTGCAATTGAAAAGAGCCCCCACTATTCTCTGAAAGATACATACACATTGGCCCTCTATCAACAGGTTCTGGGACCTAAAGATTCAATCAATTGCGGGTCAGAGTAATTTTCTTTTGATCACCTAAACAACAGTGTAACATCTATTTACATATTATCTACAATGTCTTAGTTATTATAAGCAATCTAGTTATGACTTAAAAGTACACTTCCAAGCATATAGCTAGAATTGCCTACATACAGATACAATACAGCAGTTTGGTGCTATAAACCTCAGATTGAAAATTCAAGAAGTTAGATCCAACTATAAACAATTACTAAGTAGGGGCTGGGGATGTGGCTCAAGCGGTAATATGCTCGCCTGGCATGCGCGGGGCGCTGGGTTCGATCCTCAGCACCACATAAAATAATAAAGATGTTGTGTCCGCCGAAAACTGATATTAAAAAATTCTCTTTAAAAAAAATTAAGTGTATCAAAGGCCATCAAACTGCCTCAATGAAGATTACTCATGAGATACAGAGCCAGGTAAGATAGTGCATACCTATAATAACAGGAACTGAGGAGGCTGAGGCAGGAGGCTCAAGTTTGAGGCCAGCTCAGCAACTTATTGAGACCCTGTCTCAAATAAATAATACTAGAGATTGAACCCAGGATGTGCCCCTGGGTTCAATCTCTAGTATCCCCCCCCCCCAAAAAAAAAAAAAAGATTCATGCCTACTACCCAACTTGAACATGAACTTGCCAATTCTCAGCTGTACATTTCAAAAGAAATCTAATTTTTCTATGATCTCAAACTCATAACTAAAATTTATTAAACAGCACTAATTCACCTATAATTGGCTTTGAATTTGCTATTATTAACCAAGTTAGGTGAATGAAGAGGGGGAGAAGGAGAGGAAAACATACTGACATAGGAAAATACACTCCAGTTACACATCTTTTCCTTTGAAGGGTAAAAATTTTATTTTTGAGGAATTCATACTGCACATTTTCAAAGAGAGTCACATAAGAAAGCAAAAATGTTATCCTCCCCTCATCCTAGAAATAAATAAGGGCATAAAATTTCTTTTTAAATCATGACACTTGTAAGTTTAGCACCAGCATCCAAAATGAACAAAAAAGGAAAAAAAAGCATTTACTATATATTTCAGATTTCTTTGGTTGGGGTTCTCCCCATGTGGTATTAATATTTCTTCTTTCAATTCATATTACCAAAACAGTAAAAACCAGGAAAAAAATATAAACCTAGTGGTTGCTGAAACTGGGGAGGTTGCTCTCTTGTACTCTGTGCAGGCATTCCCGGAATGGCAGCTTGCTGGAAAAATATGCTGACATTTTCATTTGCAGTTGTTAGTTTCTCAAAGAATAACAGTAAACATTCTAATGTCCAAATCTTCGTTAGTCTTCCACTTTATTGCTTAGATGTTTCTTTGGTGTTGGTAAGGTCGTGGGTGTGCTTTTTGCTTTACTTTTGAATGGTCATTAATTCTTTAGGTCACCTGGAAAACATTAAAATCAAACTTATAAAAGTGTCAAAAATGATCAAATTAAACAATCAAAAGGCAAAAATGATTTTTCATAATTCTAAAAACATGTCAAAGGTTCCAAACAAGATGTATACATCTTAAACAGATTTGTAAACTGTTACTTGTTAATAAAATACTTTTCTAATAAATCAGGAAAGCAGAATAGCAAAAAATTATAGAATTACCACCATGAGGCCTTAACAAATAGTTTAACATCCATAACTCTTCATATTAGAATATTTTAGTGACTGCAATATACCTCCTAATACATATCTACCATCATTAATTAGCCTTGTCCCCAATGTCAAATTGTACATAGTAGAAAGTTGTTTCCTGCCACATTTTGGATTATTTCTTTAGGAACAATGTCTACAAATAATACTATTTAGTAAAAGGCTAAAGCCATTTCAAAACAGTTAATAAATAAAATAAAGGTCTATCAACAACTAAAAAAGAATTAAAAAAAAAGCAAGAAGGAATTTATAAAAACCCCATAATTTTTTTTTTAAAGAGAGAGTGAGAGAGGAGAGAGAGAGAGAGAGAGAGAGAATTTTTAATATTTATTTATTTTTTTTTTTTTTAGTTCTTGGCGGACACAACATCTTTGTTGGTATGTGGTGCTGAGGATCGAACCTGGGCCGCATGCATGCCAGGCAAGCGCGCTACCGCTTGAGCCACATCCCCAGCCCACCCCATAATTTTATTTATAAAATTTTAACAATGTCTTAATAAATAACTTCAGGTTTCATTATATCCCTTTTAACTAAAAACTAATGAAAAGGGCAACAAGCAAGAAATATATAAAACTGAGGTGACAAACATCACAGACATCAAAAGCACCTAAAGCAGAGGATCCATAAGCCACTCAAAATTCAAGATCTCCTAGCAAACTCGGGCTGCAAAACAGTATGTGCTGGATATGTAAACCCTTTGGATGTTACAAAATACACTGTACTGCCTCAAAATAAATAATGGTTACCAAAGGAAAAAAAAAGAAAAGAAAACCAAGCCCATGTCAGGGGCTTGAAAATTATCAAATTGGCCCCTAAGTGCCACGGAATCAGTTTTCTTAAAGAGGTATTAACAGTAAAAGCTGTCTAGAAAAAAGTTGAATATCAACTGTCTCCAAGTATACACCCCCAAAACTTATCCAAATAAGGTCAATCCCAGAGATAGTGAACCACCAAAACAATTTTCCCCAGAATCCCAATGGAGACAGGGGTTGGCACAGATGAATCACAGAACTAGTTTAAATTTCTGCTACTACTGAGAAATCAGTGCTATTTAAAAGAAAATACCAACTCAAGACTGGGCCGCCCATGCTCTTACCCTGCTGGTGGTGAAGGTGCCTGGGGAGCTGGGTGTCACTCAGCACTGCTCTGCTCGGTGGCTGGAGCAGGGTTCTCAGTTGGTGCTTCACCTGCCTTGGTCTACAACACAAAACAAACTGTAAGCTAAAATGAATCCACCCTGATGCTATGGGAAGTTTAAAGGGTCCTGGCACATTTAAGAAAATAACCATGCAAAATTTAACTATTCATATGTGTATGAGCCAAAAGATTAGTACTAGAGAAGGGTGGCTTTCAACTGGCCATTAAGCACCACTAGTGCTCCATAATATCTACTGTGTACATACAACTGCTTTCAACTCATGCTTAAAGGCAGCTTCCCTTAACATGAGAGCCCCATTCTTATATGCTAAAGTTTGACATAATTAATTAACAATGATGCAGCAATATCCCTGATGGGCTGGCTATTACCTCTTTGCCATCTTGTGAAGGAGCATTTGGAGGACGGGGGCGACGCCGATAGTTATAGGGACGGCGGTATCCACGGCGAGCAGATGGCTGGTTTGGACCATTGGCTGCTTGTTGATTCTCTTTATCTTCAGCCTCTCCAACAGCTGGGGCAGGTCGTGGGCGAGGAGGTCCCCTAGAGCAGGAATACAAAGCAAAAGGAACAAGTGCCACAAGACAGGGATTCTCAAGAACATAGGGCTTATTGTTAAAGGTAGAAAGTGAAGTGATTAGTACTTACTGCTAGAATCATTCACAGGCCAATACAGCAAATGGAACAAAATTGTAGTTAAGAAAAAATAAACAACTTATTTCTCCATTATTTTCCTCTTTCATTTGAATACACGTTTGAGTGAACAAACACACACTGAATTTCTACTATGATTCTATCGGGTACATTTGATAGGCACTAAGGATAGGAAAATGGAAAAAGAAGAGGGATCTGATCAGTCCTTCATGCATAGTCTAGTGGGAACTAAGGAGATTAAACACAGGCAGAAAACATTACTGTCTGCCAAAGCCTGTGCTAGTATATTTTCACATTGAATATTTAATTTCAATGTTAATTATGTGAGCTAAATTTATAGTTAGAAAACCAACAGGTGAAGAGATAAGTATCTGCTTGAACCATTTGGAAGTGCTGCTGCTTTTATTATAAACCAAAAAAGGCCAAACATGACTTTCCCAAGATCAGGCAGTTAGGGATTACTCTAGCTGGGACACTATGAAGAGACTTTTTGAAACTTTTTAGTATTATGATTATGCCTAAAACTGTAATCTTTTGAGGAAGGAGACATAGCCTAGTATAAATTCATTCTTTCCCAATATAATATACTTGCTCTTTTTTTTTTTTTTGGGGGGGGGGTAAGGGGGTGGTGCCAGGGATTGAACCAAAGGGCACTTAACCACTAAGCCACATCCCAGCTCTTGTTGCTTACAGCCTCACTAAATCACTGAGGCTGGCTTTGAACCTGCAATTCTTTTGCCTCAGCCTCCTAAGCCACTGTGATTATAAATATAAACCACCATGTCCGGCACTTTTCTTTCACTAAATAAATCCTTACCAACAAACTTCAAGGTACAAATTGAGTACCCCTAATCCCAAAATCCCAAACTCAAACTTATCGAGTGCTGAAACAACACTCAGACTTTGGAACATTTCAGATTTTCAGATTAGCGATGCTCGAACTTGTAAAGTTTCCAAATAGTCCAAAATCTGAAAAACTATGAAATTGGAAACACTTCTAGTACAAATAACAGTCCTTCACTAATATTAATACTAGTAATAATATCCTTTATTTGTTGAGAGTACCATACTAATTATCATAGATGAAACAGTACATTTAATCTTACTGGTCACTGTACACTTCTTAATATGCAAATTTCAATCTGGTAGCAACAAATTAACAGAGTCCAGGAACTTGCCCAATGACATACAACTACTAAATAAAACAATGCAACTTAAGTTTAGGCAATGATCCACAGCCCAATTTAATCCCACCAGAAATACTCTAACACTCAATTCTTTTTCACTTGTAACACTACCATTGACTTGCTCACCAATTAATTTCTGTTTCTCATTTAACTTAATGAAATTAAGTATTAATTTATATCCCATGAAAGTTGCAGAATACAAATAGTGGTTTGGTACAGGGATAACTAAACATTCTAGGTATTCAGAAGAGGAAAATTTCACATCACCATAGGAAAACACATGACTGAGTCAAACAACTCAGGCATGTGTTCAAAACAGCCACATCTTCCAAATATGTAATTAATCCACAGAACAAACCCATTGTGCCTGCATCCATTCTACTGTCACTCACAAGTCTCTGAACTGGTCATCATTATTGTGGAAAATGTTACGTACCTACGGTACCTTGGGCGATAAGTTGGATTTCTATGAACTGGTCCCGGAAGCTGTGCTCCCTCGGGGACTCCATCCTTCATCTCTCCAATCTCACCAGCCTACAGAGGGCAATGACAGCGGAAAGTAAGTGTCATGCACAGAGAATAAGAATAGAGCCACAGTGTAGTTCATAAACATTTTTTAAAGTAAAAAAGAAAAATGCTTAACTGCAAAACTGGGCAGTTTTACTGAACTTTTTTTTATTATTATTATTAGAGGTTTGTGATAGGAAAGGATTCAGTCCTGAGAGCTTTATTAATCTTTATTAGCTTTATTAATAACTGAATCCTTTCCTATCTCTGGGCAGCTTAATTTACAATATTTACATTTTGAAACCTGATACACTCAAGTCTTTAATAAAATCTTATTTTATAAAGGGAAATGGAATGCCACACTTGAGCAGTGAGACTTTTTTTCAATTGTTTCAAACTCATATCTACAAACTCCACAAGCTGGTTTTCCCAGTACCATTAAAGGTTTCTATAAACGTTCATCCAAATCTTATCCATGGTCTGGAGGTATATTTGAGTGGTAGAGAGGCTACCTAGCATGTGCAAGACCCTCAGTTCCATGCCAGCACTACAAAACCAAACCTTAAAACCATGCTTTCCCCGATGATTTCTTCAGTTTTACCATCAGTGTTAAGTATAACAACTAAAGAGAAAAATACCTTCTTGTAATTTATTTTAATCTGGGGAAATAAAATTAACATTCTGTATACCCCCTAGGAGGAGAAAAGAAAAACAAAACAACAAACAATAACCCACTGATGCTCTGAGTCTTTTTTTTTTTTTTTTTTTTGGTGGGTGAAGAGTCCTGGTGATTGAACCCAGGACTGCTTTACCACTGAGCCACATCCCAAACCCTTTTTATTTTCAGAGGCAGGGTCTTCCTAAATTGCCCATCTAGCCTCAAACTTGTGATCCTCCTGCCACAGTCACCCGAGTTACATGCATGCACCACCATGCCTGGCAGCTCTGAGATTCTTTACAATATAAGCATACAAATCAATCTTATCTGACAAATTACATCCCTTCTACACTTCAAAGGCAAATACCAACCTCCGTATTTCACTAGGAAAAAAGAAACAATTAAGAAGAAAATTTCTACATTGTTCCATGTGTATTTATTTTCTCCTCTCCTATTACATAGGATAAGTGGTTCAGGCTTGTATCTAAACCAAATCCTCTATATTCTCAGCTAGAGTATGCTAATTCCATTCATCCTCTCCTTCTCTCCCTTCACTATGTAAATTTTTTCCTTCTTTACCCTATAAATGTCCCTTTTCAAGGTATACAATGCACTGAAGTACCATCTACCTTTTTTCCACTTTTTAAATTTTGAAATAATCACATACTTACGGAAAAAAGTTGAAGTACAGAATCTAATCCTCGGGACCCATTAAAGTTTTACCCATTTGTCTCAAGTAATATCCTTAATAGGAAACAAAAACCCCTACCTGTTTAGAATCATGTGTTGAATTTGTCTTTTTTTGTCTGGAACATTTTGTCAATCTTTACTTGTTTTTCATGATCTTGACAAGTTTAAATATTTTGTAAAAGATCCCACAATTTGGGTTGTGTGGTGTTTCATAATGACTAGACTTAGTTCATGCATCTGAGACCAGAAAGTCAGAGGTGACACAGCATTCTTCTCATTGTATCCCATTAGGTGGCAGATGGCTTCAATTTGTACCATTACTGACAATGTTCCTTTTGCTAAGGTAGCATCTGCCAGGATCTTCTGCTAAGTTGACCTGTTTTTTTTTTTTTGGTACCAGGGATTGATCCCAAGGTGCTTAACCACTGAGTAACATCCCTAGCCCTTTTCATATTTTATTTTGAAACAGGGTCTTGGTAAGTTGCTTAGGGTCTCACTGAGTTGCTGAGGCTGGCTTTGAACCTATGATCCTTCTGCTTGAGTCTTCCAAGTTGCTGGGATTATAAGTGTGCACCACTGCATGGAGCCTGTTCCCATTATTAATTATTTTAAAAGGATATATTTTCAGTCTATAAAATCTTGGTCTTCAAAATTTTCAACATGTTCATTTATTATTTATATCTGTATGGACTCATAGTTTTCCATTTTATTCAATGAGTTATATTCTGTTACTATCATTACTGGCCAATAGGAATCCCTTCAGGTTGGCTCATGTCCTCTTGACATGCCTCCAACATTCTTTGAAAAACTTCCTTGCTTTCTGGCACAAGATGTTCCAGGCTTGTGTTTTATTTTCTCTCTCCTAGTTCTGAAATCAGTTGTATCACCAAAGAAACTTCTATTTAAGAGTGGTGGTAATTAGGAGGAAAAAATAAATAAATAAAACTTGGGCCCAGGTATGCTCAATGCTGTTAAGAGCATTCCTACTTTCAGAACCTTTTAGTGGAAAGAACTAAAGAAATGTAGTTACCTGTGTACATTCGAATATACGTAATAAGTGCATAGGTGGGTGGGTGTGTAAAATAGGTAATCTCTTTATTAGCCCCACCTAATGGCTTTAGAACCAAGTTGCTGGTGAGGTATATGGGGTAACACACCAGGGGGAACTCACCATTGTAAAATATGAAATTGTGAAACACAAAATTCTTGTCCTGATCTCATCCTCCTGGAGTCACTACCCATTTCTTTGAGCTCCTTTATAGACAAATATATTAAAGACAAAACATCCCCCATTAGCACCACTGCCACCCACAGTAACCACTCCAGAAGCACAAACTTCTTTCCATTTACTATCTCAGTCCAATCAAACTTTGCCCTCCCCATACCATGGACCTCCAAACCTAATAATTCCCTCTACTGATCAACAGCATCTAAAAACATATCCTTCCTAAAATACTTGCTCTGAGGTTCCTTCCCAATGTCCTTTGCCAGATAATATCCCTCATCTTCCTAATCTTTATTACTATGTCCCAGACTCAGTCCCAAGATCATTTTCTCACCTGCACTCATAGTTAATCTCATCTTGCTCTATAGCTTCAAGCATTTTATGACTCCAAATTATACCTGCAGTCCCATGTCTGCCCTTCAGAGGCTACCTCTAGCTTGGAGCATGATCTTTGGTAACTGAAAGACCAAGGTTTCCTTAGGTCTTTTCAAACACCACTCAGAGAGCTCCAGAGACTTTGTCAACCTTAATACTAAAACTACACAGGGTCTGGGTTGCTTAACACCTCGATTTTGCTGAGGCTGGCTTTGAACTTGTGATCCTCCTGCCTCGGCCTCCTGAGCCACTGGGATTATAAGTGTGCACCACCATGCCCAGATTGAATGTAAATTGTAAACACAGGGGAAAGATCTCCAAAATTTTTTCATCTTTCCCCCCAAATCCACTACATTTGTTCAGGTTAAAAAAAAAAAAAAAAAAAAAAAAAAAAAACAAAGGTATTGTTTGTTCCTTATAACACACATTTACGCCATCATTAAATGCTGTCACATTTATTTTTAAAACATGTCCCAATCCTGACCACTCACTCCCACCTTCTACTGCCAGCCTCTAACCCAACCCACTACTATCTGTGCTTTGGGAAATCACAGTGGCTGACTTCTGCTGTAGTCTCCCATAGTCTGGTCTCCATGAAACAGTCCAATAACTACCCAAGCATTTTTCTTTCTTTTCTGATCAGATCCCTCTTCTGGCTTCTCATCATATTTCAAGTAAGACAAAAGTCCTTTACTTTGCTCTATCAAGGTGCCCAATTTCCCCTAAGATCTCATACCTACGACTCACACCAACCACAAGCCTGCCTTTAGTTTCCTGAATAAGACAAACTGATCCTTCTTCAAAAACTTTGACAAAAACATCAATTAATATTTAAAGCATAAGAGTCTAGTGGAATGAGAGAAAAGGAAAGCATGAACAATTTAAATCAATTTCTACCACCTCTTAACAACATCACCTTGGATAAAAATGTCAGTTTTTTCAAAAATATTCAAATCTTTTCATTTGCAAAAAAAAAAAAAAAAAAAAAAAAAATTATATATACTATGTATATATGGAAACCACTGCCAATTTCATAAAGCTAGATGCCAATTTTAATAAGGTAGAGAGGACAGAGTAAGAACTGATTCCACACATCTGCCACTTGGTAGATGCCAAATAATGTCACTCCCTTTCCTTCAAATATTTTCTTAGGTAATAATAGTTGGTATTAGCTCAATGAGTCTACTTAATTTCCAAACATGTAGTTATTGTCTTTAAAAATGAAATCATTTTAGTTACTTATAGATCATGCTATTTTGTGTTCTGAAGACTAACACAATTGTTACTGACCTGGATAGCATCATTTCCCCTCGTTGCACCCAATAAATTTCATAGTATTGTATACAGAAAGGAATGTTGTCTAAACTTTGTATTTATCAATAGCTTTTAACATCCTACATATCAACCTATACTTTTAGCATATTACAGTGACAACCTTGAAATGGCATAATTATAAGGAACTTGGGAATTTTCATTTGTTGCTCTTGATTTGGCTTTAGGAAACTTATTAATGTCACTTAATACCCAAACTTGATTGCAATGTATAGCAAAGAGGTAAAAAAGGAAAATTGTTGAGGACTCTAAGATGGCTTCTACTTCCAAAATGGAATGGGTGAAAAGGTCAGTCTGCATTAAAAACAAGCACATGCAGCTAGATTATTGAGAACAAGCACACATGTTGAACTAGCATCTGCAATGTTCTACAGAGCATTAAGGAGTCACTTTGCTGGAATCTTTAATTCCTAAGGTTAAATATACTTTTTTCTTTTGAGGTGCTGGGGACTGAACCCAGGGCCTTGTGCATGCAAGGCAAGCACTCTACCAACTGAGCTGTATCCCTAGCCCCTCAATATACTTTTTACAATGAATGCAAAATAATACTATACTCTCATAAAATAGGATATGTGTGTGTATATAATGGCAATAATAATAACACACCAAAAATATAGATATTATAATCTCACAATCTCAATTTTTCCTGTCCTAATTTCCTAGAAGCCCAGAGTTGCCCTAAAGAAACCTACTATGTCTCATGTACCCAAGGTCTCCATATATGTAAGTCTGCTTGTTATTTTTAGCACATTTGTCAGGGGCAGCTGTTGAAGAGTAGAAGGGAAAAAAACAAGAAGCAATGTAGAAAGAACATAGTCATGCATGATGGGATAGGAGTTGCAAAGACCAGACAGAACATAATGTTCAGTCAAAACATTTTCGAAAGGCAGGGAGAGGAAAACCGTAGGACACAAAGGAGGAAAAAGTAGCTAGTGATAAAGATATGACACTCTACCCCTGGTTTTCCTACTTCCTGGAAAATGCAAAGTTGGTTTAAGAACAGTGAATTCATAACATTTCTACTAATAATATTGTGTAGTTTTTAAAAAGAGAGAATAAACATCCAACAATTTCTATTTTGTTAGTTTTCTTAAAATCAGCATCACCTCATATAAATTTGGTATTTTATAAGTGTTTTCTATTGCAGGCATAATGTTGACTTGGTCTGTAAAACATAGCTTTCTTGAAACATCACAGATCATAAGCAGCAGTGGTAAGATTCAAATTCAGGTCTTATGCACTTTTGGAGTGCGAGCTTGTAAACATACTACCTGTATCGCTACTTTCTCTTATTTTTCCTATAAACCAGAAATGCTACCCTACCTTTCTATTACAGGCATATCTCATGTGGTTGTGCTTTTAGAGATGTTTCTAGAATCAATGCTCTGAAAAAGCCCAATGAGGGCCTTGCCTCAGCTTTCGTAGCATCAGGAAGCCACAAGCAAGGTTTTATTTCCAGCTCTTGGTGTTGGAGGAGGAGGAGGAGGAGGAAGAGGCAAAGAAGGATGGAAGGGTGAGGACTGCTGAGAAGTTCCAGGTGCAATTTTACCTGCATTCTGTTGGGATGGGGAAAGACCCGTGAGCGACGGTCAAAGGTCTGTCCCACGTGGTAAGGCGGGAACCGCCGCTGCCGGTACTGAGGGCGATACTGGGGGCGGCGCAGCTGACTCCGGGCCCCAGAGAACTGCCCGTCAGTGGCAGGGGGGTCAAATCCTTCACTGCTGCCGCTCCCTTCCTCCTCCTCCTCCCCAGCGTACTAGCGAAGCAAAGAAACAGAGGTTCAGAGGAAGTTTCAGCAAGGGAAGGACCAAAGAACACCACACTTAGGATGATTAACACCAAAAGCAGAAGGAAAAAAAATATATTCCCAAAGCAATACAATAATCCCTTTCAATATACAGACAAAATGCATTTAGCCCAAGTTATCATGGGATTCCCTGGGATAAATTACATTAAGGTTAAAGTAGATCTATGCAGATGAAACACCAAGCAGAAAAGCAAGAGCAATAAATCTGTAACAAATTTCATGGTCAGTCCACTAATTAGAATGGGTGACCAGCTGACCAACCACCGAAAGGACATCTACACAATTTGTAATAATTGGCTCATTTAAATGTGTCTCTTCCAACATTTACCATCCATTGGGACAAAGGGGAACATCAAGAAAATCTACATTTTTATGATATTATGAGAATACTTTCTTTTGCAGTACTGGATATTGAATACAGGGACACTTAGCTATATCCCCAGTGCCCCTGCAACCTTTTAAAGCTTGAGACAGCATCTCCTTAAATTGCCAGGGGTTGCCTTAAATTTGCAATCCTGCCTAAATCTCCCAAGTCACTAGGATTACAGGCATGCGCCACTGCTTCCAGCATGAGCCTGTGTAACCTAAGAGGAATATTTCCTAAGATGCTTCTCAAAATGTGGTGGAGTCTTTAAAACCTTCCAAGTCAGCAAAATCAAAATATCCTCATACTAAGGTGCTATTTTTCTTTTCTCCATTAATCTCTCATAAGTGACTGGGTTTCACAGGTTACAATGACATGCAATCTATAGGCAGACAAATACAGAATAAATGAGAGTTCACCAATCTATTAAACTATACAAAGGATCTGTAAATGTGTAAGGCAAAACCACTCCAATCATAATAAAAAAATGTTAGTTACATTAATGTATAATGAGTTATTTTAAATTTAATTTCTAATATGATTTTGTGTGTGTGTGTGTCAGGGGATACTGGGGAATTGAACCCAAGGGTGCTTTGCTACGGAGCTACATACACCCCAAAACCTTTTTTTTTATTTTGAGAAAGGGTCTCACTGAGTTGCTCAGGGAGGGCCTCACTAAGTTGCTGAGGCTGGTCATGAACTTGTGATCCTCATGCCTCAGCCTCCCAAGTCACTGGAATTACAGGCATGCACCACCACACATGGCTAACAGTATTGATATAAACACACTTTAACTCTAGGATCCTCAAAAAAAAAAAAAAATCTAAGTGCATAAATAGATCCCAAAACCAAAAGTTTAAAAACCAAGGGACTGCTTTATATTTTTAGAAATATTAGTTTTAAAATATTTTAACAAATACTAATGAGTCATTACCATTTCCCTATTAATAAAGGGAACCATTTTACATTTTTGCTTATATTTTAAATTACTATATCACATCACCATTAAAAAATTAAAAAGAACTTTACAATAATAATAAAGCCACCTGTGTTGACCATACTCGACAAACAATGAACAAGTTGCTCCATATTTAGATATCACAACAGAAAACTTCCATTTATAAATACTTGGAAGAATTTCGAAATTTTTATTTCTAAGTATTTTTTCTAGCTTATGGAGGAAAAAGTCTTGAAAAACAATTTTTACTTGACAATTTTTCTGGCACTTTTACTTCTGAATCAACTAGGAGTCAAATTAATCACAGCTAGAGTTCTGTATATTAAATGAACTTGTAAGTTAACATGAGGCAGTAAACTGCTACTATAGCTCATTCCTACCACAACAATCTGGCTAATTCTTAAAAATGAAGTACAAAATAAAAGAAAAATATAGGAACAAGTGAAACATCCTAACAAACATGAGGAAAAAAAAAAATCAATTTAGCCAGGGTGTGAATATGATAGAAAAAGAAACAAAAGCATTTAAGTAGAAGGTATGTCAATTCTCAATCCGCAGGTTTTGTTCTACTGATATTTTTCAGAAGTTTCTTTGCAAGATATAGGTAGCCCATCCTGTGCTCACAAAACATCCTGAGTTTTATTCTATGGTGCTGAACCTTGGTTCTTACTCTAAAAAAAGATAAAAATCTAGATAATTTTATTATCTCACATCATCAATTCATAATGAACTCAAATCTAATAAGATCTTTACATCCTTATAAGGGTTCCTTATGCAAGCCTTGAGAGGACCCCTTTTAATTCAGCCTCCGTAGACAGGGACCAATCTAAAGAACCAAAAACCTCATTGCTTTTTCACTTTAAAATAGTAGCAAAATGTTTCACTAAATAAAAGAGTTTGAGAAAAATCACATTTTGTGGCCAGCACTTTTGACTGCCTATTCTCTAACTATTCATCATTCTTCCTTGCTAACCAAATACTGATTTTCTTTGAGGTCAACAGTGTCAGTTTCAAGTAAGGAACAACAGATTTTAAGATACAGGTGGCAATCCTATCCCCTATGCCAGCAAATGCCACGTGACTAGGTTTGGCCAGAGGAAAGAAACAAATGAAGGCAAAGCCTTTATAATCTTGGCACTGCCTACTTTTTAAGTCTCTTTATTACAAAAATGTCTGTTACTTGCAGCCAAATACATCCTGATAAAACTACTAACTGGCAAGTTTCCAAGCAGGGGAATCACTTGTCTTGCCTCCAGGAGAATATAAGACATTTGTTTCCATTTCATTAAGTGGTTTTGTTTTGTTTTTGTGATACTGGGATTTGAACCCAGGGGAACTCCACTACTGAGCTACATCCCCATCTTTTTAATTCTACTTTTGAGACAGGGTCTCACTAAGTTGCCCAGGCTGGCCTAGAACTTGAAATCCTCCTGCCTTAGCCTTCCAAGTCACTGGGATTATAGGGGTGTGCCACCACAACTGGCTGAAAAAATTTCCAATCACTAATTAGAAACAGACTCAACATACATTACGGGGAGGTCCACGGCGTCTGCCATAGTAGCCACGTCTATAACGGCGCCGATCAGCAGCATATCGACTCCCTTCCACAGGAACTCCATCTGGGCCAGTCACATTGGCTGCTTCAGCACCCTGAGGAAGAAAATGAACAGACAACCTCCAAATAAATATTCCTTAATGGTAGAGAAATGAGATAATATAATCTTCCTAAAATGCTGAAACTTAGGTTACCCCAAGAAGTACCAAGAGAATCCCTACTCATGTAGCTCTGTGTAGTATTTAATTTTATTCCAAGACAGGGTGTCTTACTAAGTTGTCAAGACTGGCCTTGAACTTGATCCTCTGCCTCAGTCTCCCAAGTGGACAGGATTGAAGTGATGTGCCACACCAAGTCAGCACTAAGTTACTGAAAGTAAAACTTCTCCCACCTTGGCACCAACAAGAAGAAAGGGTCTTTGATTAAGTAAAACAGTCTCCACACAAGCAAATCCTCTTTATACCTTCCTATTGTGCTTGAAATAGATGAGCATTCTTATCTCAGGAGCCAAAGTATAAAATAATGCTTCAAAAATATAAAAGTAAAATTGTGACAAAGGACATTAAAAATAGCCTATCAGACTTTATATGCACGTGGAAAGGGCAGGTGCATGGGAGTTAGTCAATCAGTTTATCATTCATTCGGCTGCTATGATTCCCTGCCCAGCAAATTTACAAAAAGACTACTGATTAAAATCAAAACATGAGGAACATTTAGTAGTATTGTAATTAAATAAATAAAGGCATAAAAAAATTCTTCAAGATGACCCATAGGCTTTCTGGATTGACAGCCTCTGAAAAAAACATGGCTATCAAAACACCTCAGTTTTCTGAGACCCAAAGAAAGAAGAGTGATTATATTCAATGTGAGCCTTCTTTTACTGAGAATAAAATATGCTTTACTATATATAGTAGTACCTACAAATCAATCCAAAAACTTTAGTCTTATAAATTTTCTGCCCTAAAGCGTTTTTTCTTTTTTTTTTTTTTAGTACCAGGGATTGAACCCAAGGGTGCTTAACCACTGAGCCACATCTCCAGCCATCCCCAGCCATTTTTATTTTGTCGAGACAGGGTCTCTCTAACTGAGTTGCTAAGATTGGCTTTGAATTTGTGATCCTCCTACCTCATCCTCCCAAGCAGTTCGGATTATAGGCATGCACCACTGTGCCAGGCAATTTCTCTCTATTTTTAATGCCATGCGACAAATCATAAATATTTGGTTCCAAAATCAAATGGGCATTTTACAAATTGGGGGAAATTAGCTTCTTTCACAGTGTTTATCATTTATTAAATACAATTTTAAAAATGTTTTATTTAATGTTCTGAGGAATGTTAGACAGGTGAAGAGAGACACCTGTAATCCCAGTGACCTTGGAGACTGAGGCCTCAACTAAAAGATGCTGCCTCAAAAAAAAAAAAAAAAAAAAAAAAAAGGCTGAGGATAGAGCTCAGAGGTAGAGCACCCCTGGATTAAATCCCTAGAACTACAAAACAATAATAACAAAGAATGTAATGACATTTAATAATGAAAAATATTTCTACTTATGCCAAGCTCAGTAACTCAAGCCTATAATCCCAGGTACACGGGAGCCTGAGTCAGGATAATCGAAAATTTGAGCTCAGCCTGAGCAATTTAGCAAGATTCTGTCTCAAAAAAATAAAAAATAAAAAGAGCTGGAAACACAGATTAATGATAGAGCACTCCTGGGTTTCATCCCCATCATCACCAAAAAAAAATTTTTTTAATTAAAAAATAAGAATGTACTACTATTATTCCTTTCATTCATTTTTATTTTCTTGGTACCAGGGATTGAACCCAGGAGTGCTTAACCACTGTGCCACATCCCCAGGCCTTTTTTTTTCTTTGTTTTGATACAGAGTCTCACTAAGCTGCTTAGAGCCTCCCTAAATTGCTGAGGCTGGCTTTTAACTCATGATCCTCCTGCCTCAGCCTCCCAAGTCGCTGGGATTATAGGCATGCACCACTATGCCCAGCTGCTACTATTATTTCTGCTTAAAAGTCACTTACTTCTCTCATAACAAAAAAATCCAACAAATATTCATAGGAAATCCAAAGACCATTTTTTATGCCACAAAGCTATATGCCAGTATAGTTTGTAATGCAACCACAATTTCTCACCTTTTCTCCTTCAACCACATCAAACTCTACAGTTTCTCCATCTCCTACACTACGCAGATATTTCCGTGGGTTATTCTTCTTGATGGCAGTCTATCAAAAAAATAAACATTGCATTTAAGATGTATTTCAATATTAAAGCAAGTTCATCACAATCAAATTTACAGATTGGACTTGATTGAAGGAACTGTTGTCCTATTATTACTATTATCATTCTTCTACTACTCTGAATCTCCAAAACAACAAAAACCTTACGAAACTACAGTCCATTACTTTCTTGGTTTATTGTTCTTCAAAATTCATCTTGGCAAGTGGATTAAAGAGAAATACATAGTTATTACAAACTTGTTTTGCTCTGATCATCATATTGGATAGATTAGTTACGTCAAACCATTAAGCTTCAAAAGTCGAAGTGCAGCTTCATACACACAAGCACACCTTTTAGGTACAGATGCTCTGTAGACTAGACAAAACTGTAAACGTTAAAAGAATGTATAAAATGTGAACATGTGGTGGGTGATGAAGAACAGAAAAAAACAATAAAAAGAAATGCCAAGGAGATAAATATTCCTTTTTTTGGGAGGCATTGGGGGTACTGGAGTTTGAACTCAGGTGTTCTTTACCATAAAGCTACAACCTCACAAAGTTGCTATGGCTAGCCTTGAACTAGCAATCCTGCTGCCTCAGTCTCCCCACGTTGCTGAGATTACAGGCATGCACCACCTGATAAATACAATTACTTCAGGAATCAAAATATTAGTGATAATCTCGCATCTCCCCTGCCATCCCATTTTGTGGATAAGGAAATGCTGGGCTGACAATTGATTTATCTGAAGCCACAAAGCTAACAGCCCTGATGGGGAGAAGGCAGTAGAGAAAATTCAGATCCCTCTACTGTACCTGTATGAAATTCATTGAATATTTTTCCCATCACTTCATTCACTTGATAATTACTCCCTACAGGTTTTCCAATAACTCATTAAAAGCTTAATGAAGATGATATTCTGCCTAAATATCTGCTTATGAAAAGGCCCCTTTCCCTTTTTCAATCAATGAAAGGGAGAGAATATTTCTCTTGCAACAAATTTCCATTTCTTTGGCTGGTATCCTAAACAGTTAAAGGGGCTCTGGAGTTTGCATGGAACTAGGTCAACCTTATTTTATAAAGCGATTAGGCATGTGTAATCCGGCCCTTCCCCTACTCTGAGTAGGAGGCAGAGGGGGGAAAAAAAGATTGAGCCAATAGGGCAGAGACCTCACCCACAGAGGAAAAAAGGCAGCTCAGGACAGGATATCTGCGCACGCAGCACGAATGTTCAGCCATTCCAAAAACAGCCCCTCCCTACCGGCTTGTTCCCTTTTTCCTGTTAAACTGGGCAGGCCTCAACACAGAGGTGACTCACTACACAACCTCATGGGGCTGGAATCAGGTCATACACTCACAGGCAAATAAGCCGGCCACCAGCACAGAGAAACTCCTTTACTCTAACAGTCACTGAATGACATACCCTGGAATGTCTATGAACCTCCAGATATTACAAGTGACACTTTATTTTCAGTATGCTATTATTTAAAAGTTACCGTATCTCATCCAAAAAAAAAAAATCTACTCAAATTATCTATGTAAAAATGAAAATATATCCAATCAAGCACAAATATAAAGGATGGAAAAACCACAACCAGAGAGCTTTTCAGATACTGCTATCTCCACACGCAAATTCCACCCCAACACACACACAAACCTAAATAGGACACAAAAAATACAGAAAACCAGATGCTTGAGACCTACAGGTAAATGCACTGGCATTTGGCACCTACTGCCATACTACATGAAAAACACTTATTTCAGCCAATTCACTGAAGGCTAAACATACAAAAAGAATAGCCAACATAGGTATAACTTCTCTGTATTTTAAAACAAGTATTCTAGGACACATAATAGGATAAATAATATCCTAGTCTAATAATGTAAAGAAAGAAAGACAGCTATAACAGATGCCCATCTTGTATATACCTTAGCCATTTTCTATATTTCCTTCATAAGAGAAGGTGGATCTTCTGACTTGGACATGTGCTAAGCATGCTTATATTAATAGGAGAACTGCCTTGGGGAATCGGAAGTTCTCACATCTTAGATACACACACTCCAACCATCTGATTCACTGTGCTGTTTACCTTAAGTTATAGGAGCTTTAACCAACACCCATGCAAAAACCAGATGATTGCAGCCAAACACTGAAGAGAACCCGCCCTGTAAGGAGAATAGGATGCTAATACAGAAACAGAACGTTTTTTGCTAAGGGTGCAGGCTTTAAAAAACTGGTTCAACTAAATTACTCCATTCATCTGCAAAATTAAAACTGAAAAATAATTAATGATGGCACAGGAGAGTTTATCTGCACTCTTAAAATGTCTCAAACACAGAGTTTAGAATACAATAAGTTGTAGGACTCGCTTCAGAGAAACAGCAGCAGTTTATAAATACCCTTCCTCATACAACAAACAATATTTACAATTCCTCTTACCTGATGTACAAATACATCTTCTTTGGTGTCATTTCTGTTGGGAGACAAAAACTCACCATTAGAGGTACTAAATATGTGGATAAACCTAAAGAACAATGTATCATGACTTCAGATCTCAAGACCTTTACAACATAAATTTTTGTGTATCCTCTAAATTTTGACACCTAGAACCTATCCTCATTAAAAACTAACTCTGCCAAAATACCCATCCTACCCTTCCACATTACCACAGTGCTAGAGCCAAACACAGGACTCACATACAGAAACATCCCTTTCCTCTCATCTCTTCCTAAATCACATGGTATGTAACCAGAGCCCCAGATTTTCCTCCCAGCAAAAGCAAAGCAAGACAGTCAAAAGGACAGGGCACAGCTGTGAACTAGGCTCTCCTTACACTGAAACTTAAAACAACCTTCCCACCACTCCACCCCACCCTACCTCACCAAAACAGACAAGGAAGAAACTAGAAGAATTTGTTTAAAGAGGGAGGGAAGTAGAGAAAACTACAATGTTCTATTAAAACATCTTAATTCAAGAGCTTGGTGTATCCTCATTCCTGTACGGTTATGAGTTACCATACTTTAAAGAAAACTAGTTTCCTCTGAGGACCTGGACCAGACCCGGGTACAGATCCAGCTCAAATACTGACTAGTGTGTGACCTAAGGAAAGTTGCTTGACCAGTCTCAGACTCCATTTCTCCATCTGTGAAATTATGGATACTCATTTATTCTTCCAATTTCTGATGTTTTTCTACTAATGATTAGACACTTTGAAATCATTTGTTAGTGTTCTAGACATATTTTAATTAAAATTCAATGACCAGTTGCTTAAAAATGAGAATATAGTGCTTATAAACCTTAAAAATGTATACAACCCATTAAAAGTATGGTAAAGGATTTATAACTGCAGGTGCTACAACATAAGTGTAAATTTAAAACACAGATGTACACATACGTACCGATTTATAAATCCATATCCATTTCTGACGTTGAACCATTTGACAGTGCCAAGGACTTTGGTGGCTAAAATGGAATTAAGCAGATAAATTATATCTGACCTACAAAGAGATAAAGCTTATATCACTAAGATCTTGATAACATTATACAAACCTAAACATACCTGAGTAAACCGTTAACAGCTTAATTCCAAAATAAATTAGGAAAAGAAAATGGAGCAAGATATCATAAGGAGTTACTTTTCAGAAAACTAAACCTTTCTTCTTGGTTCAACTTTTCATTAAAGTTGTAAGCCAGAGTGGTCACAATTCTACACAGTAATTAAATTCTGCAATAATTAAAAATTAAGAAAATGTTGGGAGAAAAAAGTGCTGTTTAAGATTCAAATTCCAAGTATTAATGCAGAAAAATTAAGTGTGAAAGAAGGGGAGTGTAGATAAATGAATGACCTTACCACACCATTTTCAGACTTGAAACACTAAATAAACCTGAATAAGAAACCCCCTAGCTTATTGTTAATAGGCAGTCTATAAAACAGTCATCTTCTAGTCAAATGGGGGCCTACCAGGAGTCAAGAGTATTAATAGAACTGATGCTGTCTCAATCCAGTTCTGTACTTACCACCCTGAGACATGATGTAACAGGCTTTTCAAACCACAGTGAAGAATTCTGGCTGTTTCATTGTTTACCCTACTCTCTTCAGTAGGTGGGAACTTGACATTTTCTATAAAATCCCCCTTTAACGTGATTATTGACTCTACATTCTGTCATGAGCAAGACCATTTCTATAGAATGACAAATTTTAGATTTAAGAGAAAAAGATCTAAACAAATTATTAACTTCATGTAACTGTATTTTGTAGATATTTACTTTAACTATTTTAATTATTGTTCTTGGAATCAGTTGTGAATGTCAAATTTAATGCCTCTAAGGAAATACCTATGTGTAAATTCAGGAAATGCATAAAGAATTATCTAGATTCAATGAAACAGAACCTGACAGAAGATTACAACTTAAAATAAAAGTAGAGAATGGAAGTAACAATTAACATTAATCCAAGCTGCTATACTATAAAATAAATAATAAGGCTTCAGTTTTTAAAATTCAAAACTAAAATAGTAATTAGAACTTGCTATGTTATGTTGTGCGCAAGGTTAGTTCTGAGTTGTTAGATGCTAATCTTGATATTTTAGCTTTTTTTTGGGGGGGGGGGGGCAGAAGTCATTCAGTCCACATTGACTAAGCATTCTCTAGTACAAATTCAAATCTTTAGTTTGAGGCCATTCTAATTAGAGCAGCCAGGAAGAAAAAACATTTGATTTTTCAGATGCAAATGTACAAATAGGCCAGTTTGATAATTTTTTTGTGCTTCTTTTCATTTGCTCAAAAATTAACAACCTAGAAAAATAAATATAAGGATTCTTAATTCAGCCAGGAGTGATGGCACATGCCTGCAACCTCAGCAACCTGGGAGGCTGAGGCAGGAGGATCACAAGTTCTATGCAAGCCTCAGCAACTTAGCAAATCCTATCTCAAAAATGGCTGGGGATGTAGCTCATTTGCAAAGTCAATCCCAAGCACCCCCACCTACAAAAATCCAAATTCTATCACTATTTCTAAGGACTTTAATCAAACAAAATCGTTCACTCTTTCTTAAAACCATAATTATAAACATACTTCATATATGCAAGGGGAAGAGTGTTACAAAGCGGGGCAACCTTGAGGGGGAATGTAAATGAAGTTACTATAAGGCTTCCATAATGTTCACTAGGAAGCTTTATTTCAGCCTCGCATAGTGGCCCAACCCTATAATCCCAGGCACTAGGAGGCTGAGGCAGGAGGACTGCAAGTTTGAGGACAGACAGCCCCAGCTATCAGAAAGGCCCTTGTTAGATGCAGTGGCATACCTGTAATACCAGCAGATCAGGAGGCTGAGGCAGGAAGATCAGAAAGCTCAAAGCCAGCCTCAGCAATTTAGTGAGACCCCGTCTCTAAATTTAAAAAAGGGAAGGAGGGGAGGAGTAGGGAGGGGGAGCATGGGAGGAATAGATGAATTCTAGATAGGGCAGAAGGGTGGGAGGGAAAAGGAGGGTGCAGGGTAAGATTAGCAAGGATGGTGGAATGTGATAGACATCATTATCCAAAGTACATGTATGAAAACATGAACTGGTATCAACATACTTTATACACAGCCAGAGATATGAAAAACTGTGCTGTATAAGTGTAATAAGAATTGTAATGCATTCTGCTATCATTTATTTTAAAAAAATCAATTAAAAAAAGGGAAGGAGATGTGGTTAAATGCCTGGAAAAAAAGAGAAAGAGGCCCTAAGCAATTTAATGAGACCCTAAATCAAAAAATAAAAAGGGGTGGGAATAAGTACCTGTAGTTTTTAAATCCCAAGTACCAAAAAAAAAAAAAAAAGTTTTATTCTATCCATGTAAATATTTTCCCAGGACTATGTGCTCTACAAACTGAAGTTAAGGCCAGTGAAAAACTAGAATTAGAGAATCCAAGAACAGATATCCATTTCAGTCAGCACTGTGTCTAGCACATTTTGGGCATCCATGTGTTTGCTTGGCAAAGGACAGAAGATGGCAGAACACACTGGACAGAGACAAACAGTGTTGAAGTGTCATGTGGAAGGCTGTCCTTCATTTTGAGACAGTTTTGATCTAGCTGGGGGAAGATAAAAGACTTCAGAGTCCTCACCAGGGGATCTGGTAGGAACAGAACAGTAGTTGGAAATTGATATCTGCTTTCCTTATTTAAGAAAGGTACAGGATTAAATGAAAAAAATGCAAAAGCTTCTGTTGAAAATAGCATATTATTAAGAACATAACAATGCTCTGGATGACATGAGTGTCTCTCCCACAAATTTTGCATTGGAGGTGTTTCAAAAAATACTCAGTGGAAACAATATCATAATTATAATATTAATAGATTTAAGGTTTTTTTTAAGTCCAGCATAAAAAGAGGGTTATTTAATTTCTTAACCCACACAGGTTATACTTTGCATGCTGTTTGGCAGAAACTGACCAAAAATTCTTGGAAAAAGAAAAGTGGTCCCCAAGGTGGAGAACACTAAATCCTGTTATCTTTCTTTGCATTACTGCCTCTACTCTCTAATTGGGAGGCAAGGCTCAGAGAAATCACACAAACATGCCCCACCCAAAACAAGGAAAAACTTTTCTGAAGCATCCTACACCATCTGTTAACTTTCCGGTTTCAAAGGGTGAATGCTATGCCCACACGCCCTTCAAGTGAGCTTATTCACCACCCACCTGCTTTGCAAGCCTGTTTAAAGCCTCACTCAGGGCGTTTCTCAAAAGATGAGAACACTGAAATATATGACAAAACCAATAACCACCACAAAAACTCAGATTCTAAGTCTCTGCCCCCCCAGATCTGAACTTCTCATCTTCCTGTTTCCCTTCCTAAGTCACAAGTCCCAAGGTAACCGTGTTTTGAACAGACGTCATACCCCACTTCCGACGAAGTTTTTTCAGCTGCTACACCACGTGCGTTCCCACAGTCCAGGAAGCGGGAAGCGTGTAGCGATTGGTGAACACTGAAAGGCTCTTTGCATCAGTGGGCACACAAGAGGGAGGAGGACTCGAGACCAAGACCCAAGTTTCCCAGAGAGGATTGCAACATCACTTTGCCGGCATGTGGCCGACTGAAGCATGGCGTCTTTCCCAAGCCCATGTGGGAAGGACGTCGGGGACAGACACCTGAGCCTCCCCGGCAGTCTTTCCACTTTCCTCTCCGCGTCTCTTTCTGCGCCTTCTGCGTCCCCAAAGGAAATGCTGTCCTTTCCCATATACTAAGCAAGAACTGTCCAGGGCCCACGTGTCTGTCGCATCACTACATCCACAAGGATCCCTACCCCGGGTCTCTTTCCCCACATGGACTCTCCTTTTCTTTTTGGATAAAGGCACTCTCCACTACAAGAATGAGTGGCAGTGCCCGCTTGTGTGACAGAAGTTACGACCCCAACTTGGCCGTTCGGAATCAGGAGGAAGGTGCAAAAGGGTCGCGTGGAGCGCAGGGCGCGGCGCGCTCACCTGGCAGCGCCTGCAGGGAGGGGAGCCAGCGGCAACCTGCACCGGGGCGAGGGGACCCGGTGTTGTCAGCCTCTCCTGACTGGGTGGGAACTCAGCGGGAGCTGCCCA
Organism: Spermophilus citellus; assembly: GCF_964194105.1. NCBI lineage: Eukaryota > Metazoa > Chordata > Mammalia > Rodentia > Sciuridae > Spermophilus > Spermophilus citellus. Next base: position 36,631,397 of record NC_138197.1, read on the forward strand.
CTCGTGCTCGGGGGCCAGCCGCCGGCCTCCCCACTTGGAGCAGCACCGACCATCCCACGCTGACTCACCGAGAACTTTTTTCTCCGCGTCTTCGCTGCCGGCGGTGGCTGAAGAGGCGGGGGCCGCGGTGCCCGTGGCTGCCGGGGCCGCGTCCCCACCGGGGTTTCCTGCGACGAGGGCGGCGGGCGCGGGAGCCACGGCCTGGGGCGCGCCGCTGCCCACAGGGCTCTTGGGCGCGGGGTCCTGGGGCGCCGCGGCGGCCGCCTCCGCCGGAGCCTGCGGGAGGGTGGTGGTGGTGGTGCTGGTGGCCTCGCCCGCCTCGCTCATGCCGCCTCCTCTGCTCTCACTCGGGCACCTCGGTGGCGGTTGGTCGGCGGTTGGCGCGGCTGGTGGTCGCGACGGCCGGGCTCGCTCTCAGGGAGGCCGGTGCGGATCTCGCGGCGCAGGCGGCGCAGGCGGCGGCGGCCGAGGGGGCGTCTCGCGGCGGAGGCGGCTCGAGCTCTCGGACTGCGCGCTCGCGCTTGGGCTCCTCGCTGGATCTTACTGCCCCAAAAATGGCCCCGCACAAGTTTTTCTAGGCGGCGCACCGGCCAGCGAGGGAAGGGCGGGGAGGGAAGAGGGTGGGGAAACTTGGCTCCAGATTTGGGCATCTCTTCTCATTAGCATTTAAAGGCGCCTGGTGCACTTTCCAACTCACCAATCCGCCTGGAGCTGGAGCGCGGCGGCGGGGTTGCAGAGTAAAGAAAAGCAAGGGTGAATGTGAAGTTTGAATTGTAATTTGGGGTTTCCAGCGGAACCCGCGCTGCTGTCCCTTTGTGGGAGCAGGGCAAACAGTCTATCCTCCCCCAGGACATTTTACACCTGAAATTGACCTTTAAGAGAGATAAAATAGGGCATCCAAATTATGCTGCGCTTCACTCAACCCACACGTTTTTTAAACCCTTTACATGTACTCATCCAATATTTATCAAACACTAGAAATTATTCTTGCTACAGCAGTTAAGAACTGGAACAATAAAATCTTAAAACTGTTTGGCACTTAGATGTTGAAAGGTAATTTGCATATAATTTAATCCATAGCCCACAGGTGGTAAAATTGAGGTCCAGACCTCAGAGAATTAATGCAAATTCTTCGGTTTTTATACTAATTCAAAGGCCACAGGTATAGGGTTGTTAATATGTACTTATTAACGTACTTGAAAAAAGTTTAATAGATTCACATCCTGCTTTCTGCTCTGATTGCTTCAGCGAGCTGGTGAAAGCTTAAGTAACTGAGGTTTCTTAGCCTGTAGGATGAGAGGTACAAAGAAACAGATCACCCAATAAACATTATTCCCAGTTTGAAGAGCCCACGTGGCCTCTAAAGAATGAGCTGAATGATGCTAAACACATGGCCAGAAGAGACTGTGACCTGGAATACGAGACTATTTGGCTTCTAGGGTTCAGGCAGAGCCCCCATTAGTTCTGGCTCAGCTCTTTTTTTTTTTTTTTTTAGAAAGAGTGAGAGGAGAGAGAGAGAGAGAGAGAGAGAGAGAGAGAGAGAGAGAGAGAGAGAGATGGCTCAGCTCTTTATTAAGGAAATTATATAAGGTATTCAAGGTCTCATGGTCAGCTTCCTTCTTTATGAGAGGTTCTTAAAGGGTTATGGCAAGTAGATGAGATTATCATATGTTACTCCGGAGTCTGGTCCAACAAACTCTCTTCTAAACTCTCAGTTCCCTCGAACCCCCCCCCCTTTTTTTCCCTGGAATTCATCAGTTATATGTCTGTCTGCCCCACATCAGGAGGGTAGGTATAGTTCATATTTGTGTCTCCACTAGTTAGCACAGTACTTAGAATGTAGCTTAAATATAGTTTAATGTTTGCGAAATGAAAACTAACAATGAACTGGAGATGTAGGTCAATGGTAGAGAACTCCTCTAGCATTTGCAAGATCCTGGGTTTATCCCCATGTTGTGGGGGAGAGTAACCAATTCTCCTAAACTTATTTACTTATCTTCATATTCATTATCAATATGAAAGTGTCCTGCATTCTTACTTTGTTATTCCAGCCATGACAAATACATATTAAAATAAATTCTTAGAAAAAAATAGCAAAATATAGAACTTTGGGGTTTTATTTATTTATTTATTTATTTATTTTTGGCAGTGCTGTAGATTGAACCTAGGACCTTGTACATGAGAGACAAGCTACCAACTGAACTATATCCATATCCCCAGCCCTCAGGTCATTGACATTTTTTATTAAAAAAAAAAAAGCTTTTCCTTCTGTATGTCATTCAGAATTGAATTACAAGAGGAAAAGAAAATGAGAGCCAAATTCAGTGGTGCCCTCCTGTAATCCCAGCAACTGAGGATACTGAGTCAGGAGGATAGCAAATTCGAGGCCAGCTTCAGCAACTTAGCAAGACTCTGTATAAATAAATAAATAAATAAATAAAAGGACTAGGGATGTAGTTCAATGGTAAAGCACCCCAGGTTCAATTCCTCTTACAAAACTAAAGGTAAGAAGTGAACTCTTCAAACTGACCAAATCATCAAATTTATTTTTTTTAATGTATTCACTCTTGGAAAATAATTCATAATTAACAGGTGTGGTCTCCAACCTCTGGAAGACCCTAAAGTAATTACAGTTGCACTGTGAGATTTCCTAGAATTTGTGCTGGAATGGCTCCCGAAACTAGTCATCATTTTCATCCAAAAAAAGCAGCTGGGAGTTCTTGGTACCGTGCTAAATAAATCTAGAGAGAATTAATGAGAACAAACAAGATCTATGTTGTTTTAATAATCATAACTAGGAAGCAACTTGGGTACAGATGGACATAATTACATCTATTCCTTCCCTCACTTATTAACTCATGCGCTCACTCCCATATTTACTAAGCACACACAGGGTGCCCAAGTACTGTTATGAGAATCCAACTTTGAATAAAATGGAGCATACTCTAAGATTGTTTTTGTTTGTTTGTTTTCATATGATGTTAAAATTTTCTCACTATCCTTTGTATTATAAGAAAATATAATTATTTCTTAAATTTGAGATTAACTGAACTGAAAAAGAAGAAGAAGAAGAAGAAGAAGAAGAAGAAGAAGAAGACGACGAAGAATCATCTAATTGATGACAGCAATCATTTTTAAGCAATGACTAATTTGGTCATGAAACAAAAGCCACTCTATTCCTAGTATGAAGGAGGTAAAAGCTTGTACAACTGTTGGAAGAGCAGAAGGAGGGAAAACCAGAGACACTTCACTGAAGATCTCAAACTGTAGTCCCAGTGGTTCTCATAATTTCTCCTGCAGCCACTGGAATCATAAGCTCTCAAGCACTAAGGGTTAGATCCAGGTTTAATGTCACTTAAAGTAAATGCAATTTGGAGAGACTTCTTTAGAGAGCCCTCCTAAAATATAATAATAATAAAGTAAATTATAAGAACAAAATTGCTAGGGTTACTCTCAGAGTCTCAGATAGGGTTCATGCAAGACAGACGTCCTGAAGTTCATTGCCTTTATGGTCCACACCTTCACCGTCTCAGTTGGCAACACAGTTGTAGGAGCTTCTCAAGAAATTCATTGAGAAGCAGATTTTAACCTCCATCTGCCCATGTATCCTCCTGAAACTCAATCTGGAAAAGAATGATGTCCTCCTCTTCTGTCTTCTAAATCTTTTTTTTTTTTGGTACCAGGATTGAACCCAGGGTGCTTAACCACAGAGCCACATTCCCGGCCCTCCTTATTTATTTATTTATTTTTTTAATAATTTTATTTTGAAACAGGGTCTCTCTCTGTTGCTTAGGGCCTTGCTAAATTGATGAGGCTGACCTCAAACTTGCAATCCTCCTGCCTCAGCCATCCCAGATGCTAGAATTACAGGTTTACATTACCATGCCCAGCTCTGCTTTCTAAATTTTGAACCAGTACATCTTATCAATATATTCCAACCTGAAATTTTACAAAAAAGAAGATTCTTGGAAATGTAGTTTCTGCCTCTGAAGAGGCTAAGTCTGATGCTGAATTCACAAGAGACTGTCCTACATATTGCCCTAGGGAAGAAAATGTGGGTTTTTTTTATTTCTTATTTTTATTATTTATTTATTTTAGTGGGTACTAGGGATTGAACCCAAGGGGCACTTTGTCATTGAGCTATATCCCCAGACCTTTTTATTTTTTGAGATGTTTTGCTAAGTTCTCAGGACCTTGCTGCATTGCTGAGGCTGGCTTCAAACTTGCAATCCTCCTGCATCAGCCTCCCAAGTGCCTGGGATTATAGGTATGTATCTCTACCACACCTGGCAAGAAAATGCTATTAATTGACTAAAGAGATTAAGGAGACTTTAAACCGTTCAAGGGTCTAGAGATTGAAGTGAGGACTCATTGATATATCATCATATATGAAACTTAAAAACAGTGCCGTATTCATCTAAACCAAATTGATGCAAAAACAAAGCAGAATGGAACTCACTTGGAAGAAAAAAAAAAAAAAAACACAAGTACAAGAAACCAGTCGTGATGGCAATCCCGGGGACTCAGGCTGAGTCAGAAGGAGAGAGTTTCAGCAATATTCAAGGAAAAGGGCACCTTGATTATTTTGCTCTGTTTGACATTCACTAATAATTGCATTTAGTACAATTAGATCATTCTCATTAGGTATTAGGACTTTATGTAGAACAAAATAGGAATGCCAGGCTTGGTAGCCCATATCTATAATCCCAGCCACTCTGGAGGCTGTGGCAGGAAGATGGAAAGTTCAAAGGCAGTGTCAGCAATTTAGCAAAACCCTAAGCAATTTAAAGAGACCATGTGTCAAAATAAAAAGCACTGGGATGTAGCTCAGAGTTAAAGTGCCCGAGGGTTAAATCCTGAGCAACAAAAAAAAAAAAAAAAAAAAAAAAAAGAAAGAAAAAGAAAAAGGCAGGAATGGAATGAGCTTATGATCTGGACCACCACTGTCCTAACTGAAATATAATACAAGTCCCAAAAATTAAACATAGTGGGGCATGGCAACACATGTCCGTAACCCTAGGGTCTGGGAGGTTGGAGCAGCAGGACTGCAAGTTTGAGGCCAGACTCAGCAATTTAGCAAGGCCCCAAGCAACTTAGTGAGACAGTCTCAATATAAAATGGGCTGGGAATGTAGCTTTGTCATACCCCTGGGTTCAATCCCCACTGGGGGAGAGGGATCCAAATTTAACTACATATGTAATTTTAAAATTTCTAGCAGTCATAATAAGAAGTAAAAAGAACCAGGCTCAGTGGTGCACACCTGAAATCCCAGTGGCTCCGGAAGCTGAGGCAGGTAGATCACAAATTCAAGGCCAGATAGAAAATTTGCAAGATTAGCAAGACCCTGTCTCAAAATTAAAAATAAATAAATAAATAAAAAAGACAGGAGATGTATCTCAGTGGTAAAGCTCCCAGGACTGAGGAAGTGGCTCAGTGGTCAAGTACACGTACCCGTGAGTTTAATCTCCAGGGAAGGAAGGAAGGAAGGAAGGAAGGAAGGAAGGAAGGAGGGAAGGAGGGAAGGAGGGAGAGAGAGAGAAAGAGTTCAGCATAGACAGTGTCTACCACGTTGAGTAGCACAAGTCTTCAAGACAACTAGAAGTTTAACCTGACCAATTCTCTAAGTGCTCACTGTGATAAGGCCTAGAATAACACTTTTTTTAAATTTTTTTTTTTTTGGGGGGGTACTAGGGACTTGAGGTTGAACCCAGAGGCACTTTACCACCAAGCCACATTCCCATCCCTTTTTATTTTTTACTTTGTGACAGGATCTCAGGAAATTGCTTAGGGCCTCACTGAGGTGTTGAGGCTGGCCTTGAATTTCTATCTTCCTGCCTCAGCCCTCTTGAGCCCCTGGGATTATAGACATGCCCCACAGCACCTAGCTAGACAAGTTTTTACTAGCATATTAGTACAATTTTGGTGGAACTTGTATCTGATAAATAAGAATTGAAAAGAAACCTTATAAATTATCCATTTCAATCCCATGAATTTGGAGAAGAAGGAATCAAGGTCACTTCCTAGTTGCTGTGTGTACTAACAAAGCTAGAGTCAAAATCTGAGCCTACTTAAACTCAGTCTGGTGTATGTTCCACAAGATTCTGACAAGAAACTTCTCATGCTGTTACATTGAGTATAATGCTGTTTTAACTCTCCTCTTTGACCAAGTACATAGGAATTGGAATCTGGCAAAATGTTAAAACCATACAGAGAATCTATAAACACTCTGAACTCATTTTAGAAGTAGAGCAAGGCTCTCTGGCCACTAAAGATGTTCAGATCTTTCCAATTAGGACCTCTGGAGAGGAAACAAAACAGCTGTATGCAATTTTCTTTCAGAGAATTTTGGAACTTTCTGAAACAATGAATAAAATATATCTTCTTCCTGAAAAAGCTTTCTTCTGCCTCTCTCTGTCCATATTATTTCCCCCCACCCTTTTAGTCTGTTTTCTTTGTTTAATCTTCTTCATTACTTCCCTATGGCCTAACTTGTTTATGAATTATACCTTATATAATATATCTAATATAGATTCTTGTCTAGACAATATAATGTCTTTTTTTTTGGCAAATAGGATAATTCTTGGAAATGCACTCTTACCCGCCTTCCCTCCCTCCAAAAAAAGGGGAAAAATACAATGTATTTCTTCGTCAGTTTTTGCTTCTTAACTACTTCCTTTTTCTTCTCTTTAAATTGAACTCTTCCTCTTAATCAGACTTCCTTTGGATCCCATTAGCGTAACTGTTCACACAGTTATCTTTTTAGTACTCATATTTGGAAACCTCTGTTTAATTGGATTTTTGTGTGTATGTCTGTGTGGCCGGGGGAATTGAGCCCATGGGTGCTCTACCCTAAGTTACCTCCCCAGCCCCAGTCCTATTTAATTTTTATTTTGAGACTAGATCTGGCTAATATCCCCAGGTTGACCTTGAATTTGTAATCCTCCTGCCTCAGTTTCCTGAGTAGCTGGTATTACAGATGCACATCATTACACCCAACCTGTTTAATTGGATTCTGATGCTCCCACAACGTGGAAACTTTGGAATTGAAATTGAGAAAATTTGTGAAGGCAACTGGCTTCTCATAAATTTGTAAGAGAGAAAGATTACTCAAAACACCATCAGAGTTTTGATTTCCATAAGGTCATGATGTAGAAGGAAAAAAAGACTATATAAATGCACACAACAGAAAATTACCACAAAATAGCCTGGCATGGTGGTGCACACCTGTAATCCCAGTGATTCAAGAGGCTGATGCAGGAAGATCACAAGTTTCAGGCTAGCCTCAGCAATTTAGGGAGATCCTAAGTAACTTAGTGAGACCCTGTTTCAAAAGAAAGGTCAGGGGCTGGGTATATGGCTTTGGGTTCAATTTTTTTAAATTCACAAAATAGCAGTATTTGCTAATATAGATCTAAACATATATTTATTTTTATATTATGCACCAAACATGAATGAGGAGAGTAATTTTCACTTCTTCCAAGTGTTTAAAACTCCAGAAATCTTATTGTAGGCAAACTCTAGTTTTTCCCTTTTATTCTACCTTTGCCTAAACCCCTTGCACACATTACTGTTGGTCTTTTAATCAGGGAAGGGTGGTAGAGAGCAGAGTCTGAGCAAAAATGAGCAGCCTGGTATCTTTATATTATTGTCTTACTTTGTTTGGGCTGCTATAATAAATTATTCTAGACTAGGCCATGCATAAGCATGAGAAATGTATTTCTCATAGGTCTGGAGGCTGGGGAGACAGCAGATGTGAGTTATATGAGGGCCATTTTCTCATAGCTTGTGCCTTTTGTCTGTCCTCCCAAGGTAGAAGGGCAAAAGGCTCACAACGTCCCTCAAGCCTCTTTTATAAAGATAGTAATCCTATTCACCCTGATGATTAGGTGTCAAACGTAAATTCTGCGGTACACATTCAAACCTTAACACCTATGTCCTTATTAAATTATATTCTACAATTTATAGTTTGAGATGAGCTTCTTGCAAATTTCCAGAAACACATTGACCTAATGCTGTTTTACTTTGAGACATGAAATATATTTTCAAAAATAATTTTAGTAGCATAATTTTTTACTTTATTTGTATTTTTGTTTGGACAAGTTATAGAGATTGGCAATGCCTTGACTCTCAAAGGAGTTTTTCCTTATCTTTGACTGTCTGTGGCATTTAAAATGAAAAGTAGTAGTCAATAAAAGAGTAATTTCAGCCTGGTATAGTGACTCTTGTCTGTAATTCCAGCAGCTCAAGAGGCTGAGGCAGGAACATCACAAGTTCAAAGGCAGCTTCAGCAATTTAGCAAGGACCTAATCAATTTAGCAAGACCCTATTTCAAAATAAAAAAAGGGCTGGAAATGTGGCTCAGTGATTAAGTACTCTTGGGTTCAATCCTCAGCACCACACACACACACATACACACACACACACACACACACACACACAGATTCATATTCTAAACTTGACACAGTGGTGCCTAACTATAATCCCAGCTCCTCGGGATGCTGAGGCAGGAGGATCACAAATTTAAGGCCAGCTCAAACAATTTAATGATGCCCTACCACAAAATTAAAACTAAAACAAAAGGGGATGTAGTTCAGTGGTAGAATGCCCTGGGTTCAATTTCCAGTACTGAATAAAGAAATGATATTCTATAACTACTGTGAAATGAAATACTTCCTTAATGCAAAAATTTGGAACCTTGAATTTAGCAGGAGTCATTAGGCTTATGGGGGGGGGTGCAGACCTAAGAACATAAAAATATAAAAGAATGTCATCTTATTTGAATTGCAAAATATATACCAGTGCTCAGGAGCTATTTCATTATAACTAATAAGAGTAAAAGAGAAGAACACAAGTTAAATTGGACAAGACTATTCTCATTTTAGTAGCATTCACATGTGGGAGGGTGAGAAACTCAACCATGAGACAAAATGATTTTGAGGTGTCTCTTTGAGGTAGCCACAGTCTTTGTGGGCAGGGAATTGGTTGATGATTGGATATAGACTTGACTCCCTGTGAAATGCCCATAGGATGTGCTTCATTGCTATTTTGTTATCCAAATTTAACAGAAAGAGTCTTCAGCCTCCACCACTCAACTTTGCTTTATAGCTTAGTAAATAAGATTCACTATGACTGCTCAATAGGATAAGATTCACTATGACTGCTCGACAGGTATAACTGGACACACCTTTGTCTCAGTTTCTACTCTCAGTGTATTCTGGTGCCATGAGATTACTTAGCACTTGCCTGACCTCTATTATGGCTGAAACTCTTAAGCAAGCTGTACCTACCTACAGAAATAGGCCACTGTGCTGAGTGTGATAGACATCTGTCAAGAAAAGACTTGAGTTGGAATTCTTGAAGCCTCTAGGTCCAGGTAGGACCACACTTACACTGACAGTAGGTACTGAAATCAGAGGATCCTCCCACCCTCCCTGAAAAGCTGAAAAGGACAGATATATCTCCTGGGAGACACTTACTCTTCAGTTGGTCCTGTCATTTCATTGTTGTTAATTTTTAGTCCAAATCAGTTTTTTTTTTAAATATTTTTCCTTTATTTGAATCTCAATAATATTGATATCAAGACTGTACATAAGTATATATTGGTTCACATGATATTGGGTAAATCAGGGCCAAATCAGTTTTTAATCCATCATATTATCAGGCCCTTTTCTCATGTGCTGCTTTTGGTGGTAGTGAAGACAGACCAATTCCTTGATTATTAGTGGAAGCATCATTTATCTGATATCTACTGTGGTCTAGATACTAAAGATGGGGCTTAAGTTTATCATTTCCAATCCTGATACTATCTCTGCAAGATTAGTATCATTGTACTAAGTTTACAATGAGACAATCCAAACTCAGAAGAGTCATGTGACTTGCCTAATGTCATAAAACTAGTATATCATAGAATAGGAATTCAAACTCTGCTCTGTCAAGGCTCAGAGCCAGGACCATCTCTTCAACTCTGTACTGTCACTTTCTCAGGATGTTAGTATCTATGTACAGATGATTCGAACCTCCTAACTCCAGAAAGTACAGTAATCAAGCACTCATTTGGAGGCCAATTTGTTTGAAAATTACAGAAGAAGCTATATCATTATGTGGTACCTTCATCTTCCCACCTCCCATTTCTGTCAACCTCTTAGGCTCAGACACATGGAAGCAAAAAGGAGGGCAAAGGACATATGTGAAGTGAGATAAATGGCAAAACGGTAGCTGTTTTACTATCTTTTTATACACTGATTTTTTTTCATATATTTTTTTTCTTGTTTCTATCTTACATGGCAGAATCAACCTCAATTTCTGCTTTTGCTATGCTATTCCAGTTCCATTTAAATTTCCAATTTGATTTATGTAAATTAAATTGCATGTTATTTATGCTGCAATAGAAGAACAGGAGAAAATTCTGACTGAGTTTGTTTCTGTGGTTTTTCTTTTTTTTCCTTTCTTCCAAAAAGGAAGCCAAGATTTTGACAGTAGTTTGCAGGGCTGAAAGCAGAAGCTGTTTTAAGAAGACTTCTCTTTATGTTGTGAAAATCCAAAGCCACTAAACTATGTTAGGGTGTTTAGAATGAAGAAGCAGCAGCATTAGTATCTTTTGAGATGTGTAATAGCAAAATCCAAGGCAAGGAGGTTCTGAGGCCTGGGAAAGGGACAACAGGTTACTAAGGATAAGTGGGTCTGTGACCTGCTTGTTCTGTGCCCCTAGAAGGACTTTAAAATGTGGTTGATATCTTTATGGTGGACACATTTGAGTAGCACCCTGGCCCTTGTAAAGATTCCTATGAATATTATGTAAAGACATGGAACCAATGGACATGGGCACAGCTACAAGCTGGACACTGCCCATCTCTGCAGTACATGTGACTTCAGTTAGACTAAACCATTTGTTCTTACTAGTCTTAGATACGATCGACATGGATGGAGAGATAGAGTGGCATTAATGACAGCTTGAATATCTTACCACCTTGGTGGGATGAATTCCAAAAGAAGATTAACGTAAAGAAAATAAAGCAGGCAGATTGTGTGTGTGTGTGTGTGTGTGTGTGTGTGTGTGTGTGTGTGTATGATTTAGATCCATTCTCCCCCTTTCTCCTGGGCCTCAGGGGTCTAACATTGGGACTGTTTTTATAGACTTCTTTGCCTTCTAGTTTCTAGTTGGGTCCAGCCATTGGGAGGCACTGGCAGGAAATCAGAGAAGGAAAGCAGAGTGAATTGGGATCCCTCCCTAGGAATTAACTGGGTCACTTTACTGAAGGCAGCAGATCCTGTCTAGTGGCCTTCCCTTGTAGTTTCTGTCTTTGGGCTGGGTTCTGGTAACCATTCTTTCTCCTTGCCTTTCCAAGCATATGGTCTTTAGAAGCTTCCCTGTTCTTGTTAGCCCTGGGAGAGCTGCACTGTTCCTGGTTGATTTCTCTTCACCCCTACCTACAACTTTGAAATAATTTCAAAGTTAAATTCTTCTTAATTAATTGCCTTTAATCATACCATTTAAAAATTTTTTTTCTTCTTTTATTTTTTGGTCAGGGCCTTCACTGATACATTCATTATATGACTCTTTTTTACTCCTGAATACATGGGCTATGATTGATATCCTTTAAATGTGCCATTTTTCCCCCTGGAATTACCAAAAACACTTGTGCAATCTATATAAGAGGCCTGTATAGATTTTAACTCCTACCACTGAAGCAAAATCAATTTGTGAGCCAGCCATGCATACCTTTAATTCCAGCAACCTACAAGGCTGAGTCTGGAGAATCACAAGTTTCAGGCCAGTTTTGGCAACTCAATGAAGCCCTAAGCAACTCAGTGAGACCCTATCTCTAAATAAAATAAAATCTAAAAAAGGGTTGAGGATGTGGTTTAGTGGCCAAGTGCTCCTGGGTTCAATCCCTAGTACCAAAAAAAAAAAAAAAAAAAAAAAAAAAAAAAAAATTAAACTTCTGGCAGGGGTTAGTGGTAGAGTGCCTGCCTAGCATGCAGTCTAGCATGCATTGATCCCAAGCACCACAAACAGACAAAAAAATTAAACCTCTGTTTCAATATGGAGGAGCACACTGGTGGCAGGTTAACACAGACCAAATGTGTTTGTGTCTCCCCCCCATGTCCGAATTTATTAAAAAGCAATAAATTCACGACTATACCAACTATACCCGTTTTATCCGTGACCATTCTCCAAATACTTGTGCGTGACCTTTAGTTATAAGCTAGGAAAACACAAATTCTTTTGCTTAATTCCTAATATCTACAACACTCATAGGTTACAGAAAGATTAAGAAAGGGTTAAGGAAGCCACAGTGTGAATTGAAAGCAGAGTCAGAGAGCAGATGTGAATGAAAAGTCACTGTAGGTGATCAGACAAGATTAGGAAACAGTGAAGAATTCCTTCAGGGTGCAGAGCTGTTGAAGCTCAGGAATTTATTCTAGGCCAAGATCCAGATGGATGGCAGTTTCAGAGTGTCAGCTTGAAATGTCAGCTTGGAGTGGACTGTGTGTGGTCATCATGGTCAGGAAAAACCATGCTCTGCTGAAGCCTGATGGCAGAGATTCCGAGGTTGTCCGCTGTGGCGCTTTTTCTGGGTCAGGCTTGTGACAAGAACCAGGTGACAGCCAGGGTGCTACTGCTTCCAGGCTGAGGGTGCTCCCCATTTTCATGGGCTTTATTAGGTAGTACGGTGTGTGGAATCAATTCATGGACCTGTTTTTTCCAGTATGAGTTTGATATACACCCATGAATCCATGTGCTTCTGATTAATTCAGTAAGTTCACAGCTGGTTATTTTTATTAGCATGATTAATTTGTCAGTTTGTGCTTTATTGTGCTAGGCACAATACAATTAAGGTGTAGAGTCATTACACCTTGGCACTTAGAGTGGAGTAGCTTTTGGCAAACTACTGCTTTACAAAGTGGAGGTTTAGGCAAAGCTTGAAAACTGTTGTTCCATACATTGTATAGTAACTGAGTAGGGCACAGCCTGCTTTCCACACTGGGCAACCAAGAGAGACCCTGTTTCAAAAAGAAAAATAAACTAGCCATCATGGCCCTCTTCTGTGATCCCAGAGACTCAGGAGGCTGAGGCAGGAGGATTGCAAATTCGAGGCCAGCTTCATCAACTTAATGAAACACTATCTTAGAATAAATAGTAAAACAAAACAAACAAACAAAAAACCTGAGGATGTAGCTCAGTGATAGAATGCCCTTAGGTTTGGTACTCTGTACCTAAAGAAAAAAATCCTTTGAGCTCAGTTTATATATGCAGCTCTTGAGGAACTCAGGGAAAATATCACCTCTATGTCCAGGCACTAATTCTTCTCAGATAATTCCTATCTTAAAAACATCTCTGGGGCTGGGGGTGTGGCTCAAGCGGTAGCGCAGTCGCCTGGCATGCGTGCAGCCCGGGTTCGATTCTCAGCATTACATACAAGCAAAGATGTTGTGTCCCCTGAAAACTAAAAAAATATATATTAAAAAAAATTAAAAAAAAAAAATCTCTGGCTAAACAGTTTTTTTTTCCCCATGAACCCTGAGAAGAGGCCAACAGAATAGGAGCATATTTATAGAGATGTAACAATTAATAGTGAGAATGAGGTAAAACAGTGTTGAATTATAATATAAAATTATTAATCTTTTTGCTAGTCTAGTAGGATGACATATTGAGTTTGATGTCTCCTAACAGTTAGTTTAGTTTCTCCTAGGTTTTAAGCCCTACACTGTAGATCTAACTCGCACTCATTGATTTGAATACTTGACAGTTGATCACAAGATTAGTTTCAAGACTTTGAGTCATCAGAGTAACTCCCCAAACATTTTTTAGGTTAACACTTTTAAAAGAGACACAGAGCTTTAGGAAGGCCCTTTGCCTCCAGACCATGTTATTATTACTTCCTGCTGATTCTTGAGTGCCCCAGGGAACTTTACTTTCTCAACTTCTTTATTTTCTTTTTCCTTTGGTTAGGGGGGGAAAAAAAGGTGGATCAGGTGACACATGCCTTAATCCCAGTTAGCTTTTGGAGGGTGATGCAGAGGGATTGCTAGTTTGAAGCCAGCCTGGGCCACTTAGTGAAACCTGTCTCAAGATAAAAAAAATAAAAAGTTCTGGGGGCTGGCATACACCTGTAATCCCAGCAGCTCAGGAACTGAGACAGGAGGATGGTGAGTTCAAAGCCAGCCTCAGCAATTTATCCAGGTCCTAAAGCAACTCAGTGAGACATGTCTCTAAATTAAAATGTATATATATGAGAGAGATATGTATCTGGGGATGTGGCTCACTATTTAAGCATGACTGGGTTTAATCCCTGGTCTGGGGATATAACACAGCAATGGAGCATCCTCATGTTCAATCCCCAGTACCAAAAATAAGGGGCTGGGGTTGTGGCTCAGTGGCAGAGCACTTGCATGTGTGAGGCACTGGGTTTGAGTCTCAGCACTGCATATAAATACATAAAAACTAAAGGTACATCAACTATAAAAAAAAGTAAAAATAAAAAAATAAAAAGGGTCCGGGATGTAGCTCAGTGGTTAAGCACCCCTGGATTTAATCCCCAGTACCAAAAAATCAAAAATAAAAGAAGCCAATATATGTATAACAACCTGTAATTGGGATTCACTTGATGCTTTAACTATACCCCTTGTGGCTTTGAAACTTACATGCTTTTTTTTCCCCCCCAATCGTCTTTTCCTTAAACTTCTCTTCCCTGATCTTCTTCTTTATGATCTCTCCTCCCTAATCTCATTTTCTCTGAATCACTTCTAAAACCACCCCAACCCCCACCGCCTGTTCCTGCAGATGGACAGAATCACAGCCTTTGGACCAGGAATCTCTGTTTCTCCTTTGCTAGCAAAGCAATAAACCCTCTTTTTCCTTTTTATCAAAATTGTGTCTTTGTTATTGGATTGGCATTGGGGACAAGGACCTATCTTTTGACAACAAATTGAAAAAAACTGGAATTCAGATGGCAGATCAGATAAAAGCATTGTATCTAAAACTGATATAATGAGAAATTTGTAGAAATTTATATATTATTTTTTTGGTACTGGAGATTGAACCCAGGGGCACATCACCATTAGGCTGCACCCAAAGGCCATTTTTTTTTTTTTTTTTATGGTAACAAGTATTGAACCTGTAACAGTGGTCTACTTATGCTTTGATTATAGCCCTTGTTGCTCTGTCACTGCAACTTATTAAAAAAAAAAAAAAGGACTTTTTTTTTTTTTTTTATCTTCACTGCTACTCCCTAATCTCTCCCCCTCTCTAATCTCAGGGGAAACAGGATTATCTTTCTTTCCCATCTTTGGCAGATTTGCCTGTCCTTGTACACACCTACCATAGGAACCAAGTAATCCAGACTTTGGGGATTCATTAATCTGTCATATTTGGGGATTAATTAATTTCTGTTATATTCTGGATTAATTAATTAATTAATCCAGAATATAACAGAAATGACTATCTCCCAAATTAACAAATGAATTACATCTCCAACTGAATGGAATGTACCATTTGAATTACCTCTTTAAAAGCTCCTTGTTCTGTATATGGACAGAATCACAGCCTTTGGGACAGGAGTCCCTGTGTTTCTCCTTTGCTAGCAAAGCAATAAAACCTTTTTTCCTTTTTTTCAAGACCTTGTCCTCTTTGGATTGTCATGGGGACAAGGACTGAGCTTTCCGGCAACAAACCCTCAAGTACTCTGCCGATGAGCCACATCCCCAGCCCTTTTTTATTTTTTATTTTGAGACAGGATCTTACTAAGTTGTGAGGGTCTCACTAAATTGCTGAGGCTGGCTTCTAACTTGTGATCCTCATGCCTCAGCCTCCTGAGTCACTAGGATTTACAATAAAAAAAAAAAAAAAATCACACAGCAAGGCACAGAACAAAGAGTTGGAGTGGCTCCTAGTGAACCAAGAAGCATAAGGCCTAGAAGCAGAAAGTAGGCCAACTGGTGCTCTATATGTGTAATATGAAATGAATTGTATTCTGCCATCATATATAACAAATTAGAATAAATAAATAATAAAAATAATGATATAAACCTAGGTTTGTAAAAAATAATAATAATAAAAGAAAAATAAAATGGGTACAGAGATGCCTAAGCTTGGTGGACAGAACTAATAAGAATGGGATTTAAAATATCTTCATATGAAAGACTAATTAAACCATTGTAACCATTGTTAAAAATATTCATAATAGCAAGAAATGACCCTGTTACTATGCTAAGAGAAATAGCTATGAAAAATTCAAGCATCTTGATTTTAAATATATAAACATATAAAATGATGATGTTTGATTTCTGTCTTATATAGTTTATTTTATGGTCTGAAATTTTTCTGTTATTATACCTTGTATATTGAATATTGCTTTTAAAGAATCTTGATCAATATAGTAGACAAAAACCTTATGTAATCAATATTCTCATCTGAATATCTGGGCTTATATTTTTTCTTGTGGTTAACATTTTTTTAATTTAAAAAATAAAAATAATAATTTTTATATGTCAAAAAAAAAAAAAAGAATGGGATTGAAGGACATGGTTATTCTGAGAAATTGGTGTGACTTCATTTTTGGGAAACCAGCCTCTACCTCAGAGTAAAGCCTGACCAAGGAAGGGGGCGTGACCCTTGTCTTTGGAAAAACCCACAGAGCACTTCTAAGCAGATAGCTACCCTGCTGAGTTGTTTGTAAATAACAGGAGAGATCTGCCATGCCAGGTGTCCCTGACTCAGTTAGGTTAGGTGAGGACCCATAGCAACTCCCTAGCAACCAACAATCAGCATGAGACAGGGAAAATACCTGGGATGCCAGATGACCCCCCCCCCCCTAGTTTATGGTGGTTGATAACATGTTGGGAAACCATGAAGTTTACCAGGTACACCCCTCATGGCTTAAACCAATTAGTTCAAACAAATCTCCCTCTTGTACTAACCAATCACCCCTACCCAACTTGTTCCCTCCAGTGAATGTGCTAACCATGTTTTAGAGTTGTTTTATGATTTTCCCACAGTGTGTGATGATTTGCTAAGAGATGCTATGATGTATGTGAATTCCCTGCCTTCCCCAAAGAGTGTATAAAACTGCTGCAAATCCTGGGCTCGGGGCCTCTCAGCGTCACCAGTTGCTTTGTGTGTGCACAGAGGACTGAGCTAGCTCGCAATAAACACCTCTTTGCTGCTTATATCGATCTTGGTCTCTGGTGGTCTTTTGGGGGTCCCGAACTGGAGCATATCAGTTCATAGACTTATTTCTATCAGTTTCATAATTCTAGGACTATTGTTTCAAATTCTGTATATGTACAAGTATGTGTAGCCTACCCAAAGTTCTCAACTAGGGCTACCACTTTGCATTATCTAAGGACCATCTCTACCCTTAGAAATTCTGACTTAAATGGTCTGAGGTGGGGTCTAGGCATAAGCACTGTGTAAGAACACCCCAGGTGATCAGTGGGCTGGGAACAACACTCTAATTCTCTACTAGGATTCAGGAACTCTCCTGTCTCTGTCACATAGTTCTTTCTCAAGTTGAATAAAACTTTGGATGAAAAAAAAAAAAAAAGTAGGCCAACTGAAGCTTGTGATCACCTGGCAGGATAGGAAACAAAGCAACATAAGGGAGAAAAGCATAGTGCAAATATCTTTCCATGTCTAAACATGAATTAAAATATAAAACATATTAAATATATCGAAGAAATATGGGCCACTATATATTTGTTATATTTTCTCAGTCATCTTAATGTATTTCTATCTGTTCAGAGTCTAAAATACTGTAGATGCTTAATAAACTTTCAAGATAACTAAGAAAATAATATCATTTTATTAAATTCCCTTGGTCAATACAATGCATTTGATCAAAAGACAAAATAGACCTTGGTTGTAAGTGCTATTTATTGTCAGCCCTACAAAAAATAACATGCTAAACTGAAACTTCTTTTTTACTATTTTTAAAAGACCATGCTGATTAGTCTCTCAGCAAGCTCCAAGGAGTAGCCTATAAAAAATGGTTAATGACTTTAATAACCTTGAAGTGCCTATCAAAAATTAACAATGGCAGGCCTTTAGACTGAATGTCTGTGACCCCACCATTCATAAGTCCTAAGTGCCAATGTGGTGGTATTTGGAACTGAGGCCTTTGAAAATTAGTTTGCTTTCACAGATCTGCAGGGTGGGGACCTCATAGGATTAAGGTCTTTATAAAAAAGAATTCTCTGAAACCTTGACCTTGAGTTTCCCAGACTTCAAATAAATTCCTGTTATTTAAGGAATTTAAAGGTATTGGGTTTACAGAATTTTGTTATGACTGCATAAACTAACTAATACAATATGGTATCATATAAATCTGTAGTTTCAGATTGTAAAGGGTGGAGCATGAGGGAAATGCTTAAGACTGGCTGGAGACAATAAAGAACTTCATGCTCCTGGCTCATTTTTACTATTTCATTTATCTGAATCCCCTTCACCTTTACCCTCTGCAAATCTGAGAGCTTTCAACATCCCTTCAAGACTCTGTGTCAGGCTGGGCAATGGAGGCTGAGACTGGAGAATCACAAATTCAAAGCCAGCCTCAGCAAAGGCCAGGCGAGGCACTAAGCAACTCAGTGAGACCCTGTCTTAAAATAAAATACAAAATAGGGCTGGAGATGTGGGTCAGTGGTCCAGTGCCCCTGAGTTCAATCCCTGGTTACCCCCCCCCCCCACACACACACACACACAAAGACTCTCTGCCAGGGCTGGGGAAATAGCTCAGCAGCAGAATGCTTACCTGGTGACATAAAAGCAAAACCCAAAAACTGTGCACCAACTTTCCCTTCTCTGTGGAACGTTACCTACTACCTTGCACTTCAGTGCTTCCTCCGACATCACTAGACCTTCCTCAATACAGTCTCTGAAGCACCAGCAGTGTGCCTGATGCAAAGAAGACACCAAAAGAATGATGAGCAACTGTTCACTCAAGAAAAAAATGACAGTCTGGTGAAAGAAAGGAAAATAAGTAACACACACTATGCAAGGTTAAGCATGGAAAGAACCAATTGTTGATTGGAGAGTAAGAAGAATCCAAAGAGGAATGAGTGCTGAAAAAAAAAAAAAGGGGGGGGGAGGGGGAATAAGATACTGGAAGGACAAAGGAAAAGAAAGATGAAAGGGATAATTTCACTCAAAATATAGTATTTTTCAAAGAAGGCTATCGTGGTAAAAAAGGCAGAGAAAAATTAGATTAAGACTTTGTGAAATTAATGGCAGAAAAAAATTACAACTGGTAAAGTGATCAGGTTTATTATGTATTTGATGCATTCTATCCAATGCTAGATCTAAAAAGAATTTGTGATCACACATTTGTATTAGTTGATAGATCCATCATAGCATTAAATCAATGCCTCAAATCTCCTGTAAGAATAACCTAAATGTAGTTCTTGTTGATAAATAGCTCCTGTTTTTAGGAAAGAAACTGTTAGAATATAAACCCAAAATTTCATTGCATGCTTTTTATATGTAAAAAAAAATAAAAATAAAAATACTTGTTTCCACTGCATTTGCTGGGGGGGGGGTTGCAGAGGGACTGGAGTTTGAGCCCAAGGGTGCTTTACTATGTCCTCCGTCCTTTTTTTTTTTTTTTAATCTTGAGACAGGGTCTCACTAAGTTGTTGAGGGTCTCCCTAAGTTGCCTAGGCTGGCCTGGAATTTGCAATGCTCCTGCCTCAGCCTTCCAAGTCACTGGGAATACAGGCATGAATCCCCATGCCCAACTCTTAGTGCATACATTTTTAAAAATTCAATCTATTTCATACAAAATAGATTAAACTGCTAGGAGGATAGGGTCCATCTGTAACATCAATGATGCAGATGGCTGACACAAGAGGATGGCAAGTTTGAGGCTGCCTTGGTGGCTTAGTGAGAACCTTCTCAAAGAATTTTTTAAAAAGCTGGGAATGACCATGCATGGTGGTGCATGTCTATAATTCAACTGGCTCAGGAGGCTAAGGAAGGAGGATTGCAAGTTCAAAGCCAGCTTCAGCAACTTAGTGAGACTCTGTTTCAAAATGAAAAAGAGAGCTGGAGATGAGTTCAGGGGTTAAGCACCCCTGGGTTCAATCATTCCTGATACCAAAACAATAACAAAACAAAGAAAATGGGGCAGGTGCTCTTGTTTTTATTTACCATGGTAAAAAAAAAAAATAAGTAAAGGCAAGAAAGGCAAGTGAAGTGTAGGTATACGTACAAATCTGAAATTTTCTAATTTTGGACTAACAACAAAATCATCATCCCACATTATGGTGTTGTGTTATCATGAATATAAGGGGGATGTGGACATGCAAAATGATTTAGAATTTCATACTGATTTTCCAGGAAACAAATCTTTTATTTTTTACTTTTTTTTTTTTTTTAGACTGATTCTTACTAAGTTATTTAGGGCCTAAGTTACAAAGGCTGGTCTTGAACTTGCAATCCTCCTGTTTCAGCATCCAGAGTTGCTGGGATTACAGGTGTGTGCCACAGCACCAGGAACTTTTTAATTTTTGAGAAAAATATTTGTCCAATCATTTCTTGGGTATCTATGTACTTTGTTTGATACCATCACTCTTGTTTACACTTAGTTATTCTAGAATTTAGCCAGGCTAGATGAAATCTCACAGATTAGTAAAAAGGAATTAAAGATGTGGGTCAGTCTTTTAGTTACTAGAGCTGGCAAGATGCCAATTTAGAAGCTGTGAGATCTAAAGAGGAAGGGAAAGTGGCTTGTTAGAAAGTCCCAGGTCATTAGAAGTGTCATTAAAAAGTCCAGACCGGAAAAGTCTTGAGAAAAGTCCAGAGAACACAGAAGTACAGGTTGGGTTACCCCCCCCTTTTTTTTTAAGAAAGAGGTGGGAGAGAGAGAGAATTTTTAATATTTATTTTTTAGTTTTTGGCGGACACAACATCTTTGTTTGTATGTGGTGCTGAGGATCGAACCCGGGCCGCACGCATGCCAGGCGAGCACGCTACCACTTGAGCCACATCCCCAGCCCCTGAATTACCCTTATCAAAAATGCTTGGGTGGGGTAAAGTGGGGCATGCCTGTAATCCTAGCTGTTTGGGAGGCTGAGGAAGGAGGATTACAAATTCAAGGTCTACCTCATCAACTAAATGAAGCCCTAAGCAACTCTGTCTCAAAAAATAAAAAGGGCTGGGGATCTAGCTCAGTGGTTAAGTCCCCCTGGTTCAATCCCTGGTAAAAAAAAAAAAAAAAAAAAGAAATGCTTGGGCCAGAAATATAATGGATTTTGGATTTTTAAAAATTTTGAAATATGTGTACATATGATCACAGAATCAATGGGGAAGAGAGCCAAGTCAAACATGAAACTTATTTCTGTTTCATATATACCTTATTCATACAGCCTGAAGGTAATTTTATATAATATTTGAATTGTACCTGTGTTTTGACTGTGACTCATCATATGAAATCAGGTATGGAATTTTCCACTTGTGTTGACACTCAAAAACTTTTGAATTTTGGATCATTTCTAATTTCAGATTTGGGGATTAAGGATGCTCAACTTGCATGAATTGTAATTCTTGATGGTTTTCTGGTTCTTGATTTTAATCTTCTGCATCACTTAAAAAAGATTCTTGTCTTTAGAGTCTTTGAAATGTCTCATAATTACATTGAAAAGCCATCTTCTTTTCCCCCTTTAACTCAATTTGATTGAAATTCTATTATTTCTAACTCAAAGTGCCTTAATTAAAATTGCAGCTGATGAAAAAAAAGTTTCTTTCTTTCTTTATTTCCTTATTGATTTATTTATTATGATGTGGATTGATTCCAGGCTTCATATCTAGTAGGCAAATGCTCTACCACTGAGTTCCATCCCCAGCTCCTTGTTGCTATTTAAGTACCAGGAAAGAAATGGGAACAACCCTGATATATACCTGAAAAAGTAAACTTACTGCAGCTATCAAATTATTATTTATTATTGACAGGTTAACAAGGAAAGTTATCCACATTATCCTGTGCTAAAATTTAATCAAATCTTTTTTTTTTTTTTTTTTGTACTAGGAATTGAAACTAGAGTCCCTTTATCAGGAGCTACATTCCCAATCATCTTCTTCTTCTTTTAATTTTGTGATCTTCCTGCTTCAGTATTCTGAGTCACTGGAATTACAGGTGTGTACCAGCACACTTGGCTGAATCAAAAATTTTATGCTTCCTCTCAGGTATAAAGAAAATAGTAAAATAGTAAAAATAGTAAAATAGTCTTATTCCTGCATCCAGGAGGAGGGTGATGTGAAGAAGACCATCTGTGGAAGGCCAAATGGGTCTTTTTCAGATCTCTCAGCTTGATGTGGGGAAAGAACATTGGACACTGATCCAAGACTGAAGCTTGAATTCTGGCTAGATCACTTATTACCTCTGCACCTTAGATTACTTACTTGATCCCCCCCCCCGTAAATGTTGCATGAGAATGGTGAAGACTTCTTTGTATTTCAGTAAGAACTACTTGGTTCTTCTGGAGCTCATCATCTTCAGGATCATGCTTTGTGTGTGGCCTTTGTTCCACCAGCTTCCGTGGCCTTGATGACTTCATAAAAACAGGGAAAGGAAAATTTATAAACAGTGGCCATGGAGAATAATGTTTCCTAGAATTTCAACTCTGAACTTGCTTTTAGTTCAGTGTTATTGCCATCCTGTGGATTTCTTGGGAAATGAAACTCAGGACGAAAAGAGGAGAATTGAATTAACGGCTACTGAAGGGAATGCCGACTGTCACCGTGAGCGCCCTCTTCTGACAGCTTGAGGAACGAACAGTCTGTCGTTGCCTTCCGGTTTAAAGATGAATGTGGAATCCACTAATTCTCCCTTTTCCCCAATTAAAAAAAATAAAAACGGATGCACAAATAACTTGAATTTCAAGGATGACAAGTATTAAATCTAGGAAGATAATTTAAGGTCTCCTGACTCCCAATCTAACGTATTTCCTATTTACATGATTGAATGATTAGCTGATGGTTATTTTTTCCACTATTTATTTATTTTTTATTTTATTTTTTTTTAAAGTTTAATTTTATTTTTTTTAAGAGAGAGTGAGAGAGGGAGAGAGAGAGAGAGAGAATTTTTAATATTTATTTTTTAGTTCTCAGGGGACACAACATCTTTGTTGGTATGTGGTGCTGAGGATCGAACCCGGGCCGCACGCATGCCAGGCGAGTGCGCTACCGCTTGAGCCACATCTCCAGCCCTCCACTATTTATTTTTATAAGTAACAGTTAATCGAGGAGCTAACTAACTGGCCTCAGCACTACATTTACTTGTGATCCTGCCACTTTCTAGTCTATTTCCTGGGTGTTGTCAATTTTTTTCCTTTCCATTTTCTGTCATTCTTTTTTTTTTTTTTTTGTGACAGTATTGTACTAGGTGATAGTAAAAGGGGCTGTCCCTATTTGCTGAAGACTCCATGAGAATTTCCACCTTTGTGTATTTCTCTTATTTCCTGAAACATCTGTCTACTTTGAAGAAATTGTACAACCTCTTTCTTCTGGGTTCAATTTAAGTCCCACTGGCTTCTGAGCCTTTTAGGCCAAAGTGGCTCTTGATCCTCTTTGGGGGTCTCATATCATCAGTTTATGTAAATTATTTAAGCCCGTTTACTGTTATTTCTTTAGTTAGACTATGATCTCTTTGAAATAGAACTATGTCTTAATTACATTACTAAGCACTTGAATTCTCAAAGTATACAAGATTAATCCCCATTTATTGATGCATTGCAGGCATCTCTGCTTTCTTTTCCCCTTTTGTCATGTTTCCATGTCTCCAGGTAAGCACAAGCAACATCAACAGCAGCAATGGCTATGATCTATTTTATGTGGTATCAGATCTTTGCGTTTTGGTTCTGATTTTCACTTGTGGCAACCTGCTTTATCATTCTGGGCAAGCATGTGTGTGTTGAGTGTCTGTCTTGTGTTTGATTCCCCCATCACTTTCTTTTGTGGAGAATTTATGTGTATTCATTGGGATCTGTGTTGAAGTTGTTTTTCTCTACAGAAGATTTTCTTTTTGCTTCTTACACACAAATGAAAGCGTCCCTTTATTTATTTATTTTTAATGTTAAATGCTTCATGAATTTGCATGTCATTCTTGCACAGGGGCCATGCTAATCTCTGTATAATTTCAATTTTAGTATAGGTGCTGCCCATGTGAGCACCAAAGGCTTAACTTTGGGTTTTTTATTTTTTAATTTTGGACCAGGTATTGAACCCAGGGTGCTTTTAAACACTGAGTCAAATCCCCAGCCCTTTTTAATTTTAAATTTTGAGATGGGGTCTTCCTAAATTGTTTAGGGTTTCACTAACTTGATGAGGCTGATTTTGAATGAGCAATCCTCCTGCAAAAGCCTTTTAAACTCTCTGAGCATTCATCAGTTGTCTGGCTGAAGGCATCACTTTAAAACAAATTTCTGGGTTGAGGTTTTGGGGACTAAATCTTGCAAACATATTTAAAGTTTGGTTTGTGGTTATAAATTTTTAGTGGAGATGATTTTTCTTCTTTTTCCTCATTTGCAATGTCGAAAGCTATAGTAAATTTGTGGTCCCCCAATCCGAAAAGGAGTATGTTTAGTTAGGTTGTAGTTCACCCTTATAGTGAGGGTGTAGCTTTTATGTATTCTGGGTTTATTCGTACTGAAGCAGTTTCCATTAATTAGTTTCCAGCTTGACTCAAACTTTTATATGAGTCCAACTTGAGTGGCTACTCGGCTTCTGTCTGTCCTTTGTCCTAAGGCTATACAAAAGGATGCTCAAGATTATCCTGGATTGGCAGAAACCCTTAGGGCAGAGACCAATACCAGGATTTACTTTCTCCTTGGGTTTAGTTTTACTTTATTTTGTTAAATCTCTGAGCATTTCCTTTTATTTTTACTAATGCAGCCATGCACTTAACACTATTTTTTTTTAAACTTGTTTTATCTAGAATCCTCAGTTCTTTAAATTGGGATGGTGGTCTTAATGGATACAATGATCACCCATTTAAACTTTTCAGATTAATTTTAGAATTTGTAAATTTTATGGAAAAAAAATTTGTATGAGGATAATTTTGAATTAGAATTTCACTGAATTTATAGAAGAATTCAAGGAGAATTAAAATCTTTGCAATATTCATTTTCTCAGTTTTAAACCTGACTTATAATTCTACTTGTTTTTCATCGTCATTAAGTCCTTCAGTGATATTTATGACATTTTCTTTTAAAGTTCTTACACTTAGATTTTGTGAAAAGGGTTTTATTTATTTATTTATTTTATTTATTTATTTTAAAGAGAGAGTGAAAGAGGAGAGAGAGGAGAGAGAGAGAGAGAATTTTTTTTTAATATTTATTTTTTAGTTCTCGGGGGACACAACATCTTTGTTGGTATGTGGTGCTGAGGATCGAACCTGGCCGAACATATGCCAGGCGAGCGCGCTACCTCTTGAGCCACATCCCCAGCCCTTGAAAAGGGTTTTAATATCCATTTTCTATTAATTACTGCTGCTTAAATAAGTAACACTTACATAGTATTTACTATGCACCAAGAATTATTTTAAATCCTTCAGTAATCTTTTTCCTGGTGAACTTGTTTCTTAATTTACTATCACCTATAATTATTGACTCTTTTCTTTCTAGTTTCGGTGCTTTTTGTATATTCAGGGTTTTTTTTTTTTTTTTCATCACTCATCTATTTGGATCTGCTCTTTAGTGAAATCATTATTTCTCTGTGTAGTTTGTGAATTTTTTTTTTCCCAAGGATTGAACCCAGGGGTGCTTAATCACTGAGCCCCATCCTCAGCCCTTTTTGTATTTTATTTAGAAACAGGGTCTCCCTGAGTTGCTCAGGGCCTCGCTTAAATTGCTGAGCCTGGTTTTAAACTCCCGATCCTTGCCGGCAGTCTCCCAGCCGCTGGGAGCCTGGGATTACAGGCTCGCCCCACCGCAGCAGGCTGGACCTTTTATTGTATTTGAGATTCCTCTTTCCCTGCCTCCAGTGTTGGAGAGGAGATCTACTCCAGAAGAAACTACAGAAACTTTCTACAGAAACTTCTGGAGCCGGAGGGAAGGCTGGCCACCTGGAACACCGCCTTCATTGCTTCTTTGAACCAGTTATTTATACTAACTTCTCTGAACGGAAGCAGGTGCAGCGCTGCTGTTTACTAGGGTGCATGTTTCTGTTTGCGTGGGGGGGTGTGGAACAGGGCCGGCCTGCCTGACTGCTCGCATTCCGCCTGTCAGCAGTCACCTCAAGGTTGTGCTTGGCTCCCTACTCCTCTTTATTTCCCTTAATTATGAGTTAGAAGAGTCTTAAGAACCACTCTCACCCACATGCGTCATCTTATCTGTGTTTGTTCTTAGATGTCTTTCCACAGTTGAATCCTGCCAGATTTTTATTGTTTGGACGTATAGAAACATTTTTTTTTTTTTGGCATTCTAATAACATTCCCAATTTTTTTTCCATATGGTTGATGATTTAGACTCTTTTTTTTTTTTTTTTTTCAGTACTGGGGATAGAACCGGGATCCTAACACATGCTCTACCACTTAGCTATACCCCCACCCAGATAATTAATTTTTTATTTTAAATTCATCCTCAAAAAATCCGTGTGAGATTTCTAATCATTACCATTAGATACAATTTTCAAATACATAGTGATTGTCTACCATGTCCTAAGCACTCTTCTAGGCATTTGGGGTATTTTAGTGAGCAAAATAGATAAAGATATCTGATAAAGAAGCAGTCTAGCTGCTTCTCTCCAGCTGATCAAACTGCATGAAGTTCATTTGTCTTTTTTCCCATCTTGCCCCTATTTCTTATGTAGGCAGACAGCCAAATCTAGCCAGCTGGAATCCAGGCAGAGTCTCTGGTAACATGACCTTAAGTTACCTTCAAATAAGTCAGTAGAAAATACCCACTGTTCTTTGCTCACTCTGTTTTTCTAGAGAGAGACCAGGAACAGGTCCCTGCTTCTGATGATTGAGCTGAGACAACTAAAGATAACTGAGCTTCAGTCAAGGAAATGAAGAGCTGAGATACTCCTCTTGGTGGTCTCAAGGATATGTGCGGAGGTACTTCACAGCCTACCCCTCAACAAGCAGCTACACTTGTAGGCTCATTTGAAGTCAGGTCTATTGTTCCAGCAGAGTCACCAGGGATCCCATGCACCCAGGTCATCTGTTTCCTGGCAAGACTGTTCAGGGCATGAGACAGGATGGGGAACCTTTCCAGAGTATCCTTAATGGTGCAAAATGTAGTTGAAGCTAGGTTACAATGGAAGGGGAGCAAAAGACTTTTAAGGAAGTATTCTTAGAAAACAGAGTGAGATTTGGTGGCTTTAGATGTCATTAAAATAGTCATTCAGGTATGTCTATAATCCCAGTGATTTGGGAGTTTGAGGCAGGAAGATCACAAGTTCAAAGCCAGCCTTAGTAATTTAGAAAGGCCCCAAACAACTTACTGAGACCCTGTCTCAAATTCAAAACAAACTGGCTGGGGATATGATTCAGTGGCTAAGCACCACTGGGTTCAATCCCTGGTACCAAAAAAAAAAAAAAAAAAGTTATCCAAGATCCTGCCACTCCGACTGTTGCCTCATGGTTCCTGTTTGAAGAGATTATGAAAAGAACAGTACACAAAAGAAAAGCACACTTCAGAGCCTGGTGCAGGCATATGCCTTTTTCCCAGCTACTCGAGAGGCTAAGGCAGGAAGGCCGAAGGATCACTTGTTTGCTGGAGTCTGAAGCCAGGTTGGGTAACACAGTGAAACTCTGTCTCAGAGAAGGGGGAAAGAAAGTAAACTTCAATGGAATTGCGTTTGAACTTAAAAATCAAAGTCAGGATGGGAAAAAAGTTTCCTGTTTCCTGGCAAGACTGTTCAGGGCATGAGACAGGATGGGGAACCTTTTCAGAGTATCCTTAATGGAGCAAAATGTAGTTGAAGCTAGGTTACGATGGAAGAGGAGCAAAAGTCTTTTAAGGGAGTATTCTTAGAAAATAGAGTAAGATTTGGTGGCTTTGGCCAAAAGCTTTCCTAGCATATGTAAGCCCTGAGTTCAATTCCCAGTATTTAAACAAACAAAACAGAAAATATTAGAACCAAACTTTGAACATGAGGTGAAAACCACGTTGACATAATTACCTGTGATAATTAATTGCCCCATGTACTTGGCACCTGTTTCTGATTTTACTTTTTTCTTTATTCTTTTTTTTTAAAAACACGAATATTTATTGTGTAGATTATACATACACATTCACTGAAAAGGAGGGTGGGCAACTTTTTAATTTATTTTTTAGCTGTAGTTGGACACAATATCTTTGTTTTTTCATTTTTATGTGGTGCTGAGGATCGAACTCAGGGCCTCACACATGCTAGGCGAGTGCTCTACCACTAAGCCACAATCGCAGCCCCTGATTTTATTTCTTTCATCATCATTATTATTATTGGTACTGGGGATTGAACCAATCCCCCAAGGGCACTTTACCACTGAATTACATTGCCAAACTTTTTTAATTTTTTATTTTTAGACAGAGTCTCACTAAATTGCTGAAGCTATCCTTGAATTTGTGATCCACCTGTCTCAGCCTCCTGAATTGCTGGGATTACAGGCATGTTCCACCATGCCTTGCTATTTATTTATTTATTTATTTATTTATGGTACTGGGGATTGAACCCAGGGGTTCTTAACTACTGAATTATATCCTTAGCTTTTTAAAATTTTATTTTGAGACAGGGATCAATGAGTTGTTTAGGGACTCACTAAATTGCTGAGGCTAGCCTTGAACTTTCAATCTTCCTTCCTCAGCCTCTGGAGTTGCTGGAATTATACGCCTCAACCATCTGGTCCAGCTAGTCACTTTTTTTGTGTGACATTACTTAATTATTCTGTTTCTCTTTCAAGAATATTGATAAATCCATCATTGTTCACATGTATGGTTCACATAAACCGTACACTTTTTTCTCTCCTCAACTTTCCTCTTATTTTCTGTCTCTTTTCTACTTCTTTTTGGACTCTATGTCAAAAAAATCATTCAATCAGTTGTGCATTATTTCCTTAGGTTTTCCGATATTTATTAACTCTTTTCCAACTTGTATTTAGTGCAAGTGACAATCAATATATATGCAACATTTCAATAAGTTAAATGTGTTTATGGAAAATTTCCATTGTAATGGAAATTATCTGGGTAAGTACTGGGTATTGCAGTACTATATGAACAGGATTGCAATACCAAGGCCTAAGTGAACACTCTATGTCTATTTCTGTCTTGAGAAGGCTGAACACAAGGAGATACTTGAGTGTGTGTGTGTGTGTGTGTGTGTGTGTTATGTGTGTGTATTTTGTGGTACTGGAGGTTGAACCTAGGAGTGCTCTACCACTGAGTTATATCCCCAACCCTTTTTATTTATTTCTTTTTTATTTTGAGACAGTGTCTTGCTAAATTGCCCAAGGTGGCCTCAAGTTTGTGATACTCTTGATTCAGCATCCTTAGTTGCTGCTATTACAGGTGTGTGCCACTGTGTCTGGCCTTGCCTATTTCTTGGTCTAGTAGAATGATGGAGAGAAGAGATAATCAGTCTGACAGATGTGGTGGTACATGCCTCTAATCCCAGTGACTCAGGATTACAGTGACTTCTATCCTGAGGCAGGATAGAAGGGTTGCAATGTCAAGGCCAGTCTCAGCAATTCAGTGAGACCCTGTTTCATAATATATAAAGGACTGGGGATGTAGCTCAGGGATAGAGCTCCCCTGGATTCAGTCTTCAGTACCACACAGCCCCTTTCCCCTTACACCCCCCCCCCCCCCGACAAAAAAAAAGAGAATAAGAGAATAGTCAGTCTGCCTCAAGGAAGTAAACCCAGCTGGATTTTTTTTTTTTTTTTTTTTTTTTTTAGGAAATAGATAACAAGAGAGTGTATTGTGCATGGATTCTGAAAGAGCAAATATACAACTTACATATGTTGTAGTTAATATTCTAAGACCCTTGGTTCTGAGCAGGCAGATTAGTGAATACTCCTTTCCTGAGAGAGAGCAGAAGAGGAGATAGAGGACTGGAAACATGGAATAAAGGACAAAATTTGGGGCTAGGGTTGTGGCTCAGTGGTAGAGCGCTCGCCTAGCACATGCAAGGCCCTGCGTTCAATCCTCAGCACCATATAAAAATAAATAAAAGTATTGTGTCCAACTACAACTGAAAAATAAATAAAGGACAAAATTATATGAAGGATATACACGCCTCTCTCTTTATTAATTATCCATTGCAAAGCCTTTGTTCTTTAGTTAACACAACAAACCTAAAATTTACAATTAAAAACACCACCAAAGGAAAAATTCCTTCTATAAATTGTTTTAAAGAAAAAATCTTGTACTTAAAAATTAAAATTCTGAAGCAATAAATTTCAAGATCCTCTGCACTCTAGTGTCATCTTCTGCTCATCTTATTTAGGCCCAGTTTGATTCAATTTTCCTTTTTTTGCGACTAAGTTTGAGCCATCTTTTACTTGAGTATTATAGGTCCTTGAATCTACAAAGTTGAAAAATATTCTCCTGCTTTCCACCCATAGCTTCTTACATTTACCATTTTCTGAAGAATAAAAAGGATAATTGCCATAAAAATATTATTTTAAAGATACCTCTGTACTTAAGTTTAGAAAACTTGCCTGGAGCAATAACACTCAATGAAAAAAAGAAATAGGCCTTCATTATTATTGCCAATCAGGGATGTAGAAAAATGGAAAAAGAAAAACAAACAAAAGAAAAAATTAAAAGGAAAAAAATACTGTTTCCATCTTAGACTGTCAGTTAATTTCTACCAGATTGTCCATAGTCTGTAAATTATAAACTTAATATACTCTATATACTCTTTCAGAGAGTATAATGCAACAGTATCTTTAAAATTTTATAAACACTGTATATGGTTTAATTAAGGATTTTTCTTGCCATATGAGAGACTTCAGAATTTCCGTTTTCTTTTTGAACCTTATTTTCCTAGCATCATCCTAGGAAGTGGAGTATGAGTTCTCAACAGTATTTTTTTTATGCAAGATAGGGCTAAACAAACTTAGCTTTCTTTCAAAGTATCATGCTCCTCTTTCTATATAACTTTAACCCCAGCAGAAGGCCCCAAAACGTTTAGTGAAATATTTCAGTGTTTATCACTGGTATCTCCTATAGGGTTTTTTCCCCACCCAAGTTTTATTGACGTATAATTGACAAATAAAAATTGTGTATTTTACTATACACAATGTGACTTGATTTGTATATACATTGTGAAATGATTACCATAATCAAGCTAATCAACATATCCATCACTTCACATAATCATCTCTTGGTGTGTGTGTGAGGGTTGTGTATGGGTGGTGATAACATTTAAGATCTACTAGCAATTTTCAATTATACAATATGTTTTATTGTATAAGATATAACTAAGCATAGTTGCCATATTATACAATAGAGCTATAAAACTTATTCCTCTAACTGAAATATTTACTCTTTGATCAACATCTGTCTTGCAACTCTCCAGTCCCAACTCTAGCCCCAGGCAAATGCCATTCTACCCTCTTTCTCAGGTCAACATTTTTAGATTCTACACATAAGTGAGTTAGTGTAGTATTTATCTGTCTTTGTCTTAGTTATTTTGCCTCCTATAATATCCCAGATTCATCCATGCAGTCACAAATGACAGGATTCCTTTTTCTTTTTAATTAAAATTTTATTTTATTTTCATTTTGAGATAGGGCTTCACTAAGTCTCGGAGGTTGCCTTGAACTTGTATTCTTTTTTCCTCAGCCTCCTGAGTTGCTGGGATTCCAGGAGTGTGCCACCATGCCCAGCTTGCGCTTTTATTTATTTTTTTTTAAAGACTGAATAATATTTCATTCCTACACGTGTGCACGCTCTCACACACACAGTTTTCTTTATCCATCCATCCATCCATTTTTCACACTTTGCTTAATTCCTTCAATGGCTATTGTGAATAAAGCTGGGATGAACATGCAAGTGCAGATGTCTCTTTAAGATACCGATTTCATTTCTTTTTATATATACCTACAAGAGGGGATTACTGGATCATATGGTAGTTCTGTTTTTAATTTTTTGAGGAATTTCTATACTGTTTTGTATAATGTCTGTACTAATTTTCATTTTCATTAATTGTGTACAAAGTTTCCCTTTTCTTCACATCCTAGTAAAAATTTATCTCTCACCTTTTTAATAAAATCTACCCTAACAAGTGAGTGATATCTAATTGTGATGTTAATTTTCATTTTTCTGTTTAGTGAAGCTTAGGTCTTTTGTGCATGTGTGTGTGAGCTTGCACGTGTCTTGTTCATTTGTACTTTTTTTGAGAAATGCCTTTTTCATCCTTGGACATTTTAAATTTAGATTATTGGAACAGTTTCACTATTGAATTGAGTTACTTGTCAATTTTTTTTAATATTTATTTTTAGTTTTCGGCGGACACATCGTTGTTTGTATGTGGTGCTGAGAATCGAACCCCGGCCGCATGCATGCCAGGGGAGCGTGCTACCGCTTGAGCCACATCCCCAGCCCTCCCATTGCTTCTTTTGCTATAAAAGTGTCTTCATTTTGATGCAAATCTATTATTTATTTATTTTATTTTGTGTTGGGATTGAACCCTGAACTCTCTACCACTGAACTTCATCCACAGCATGCCTCTCGCTTTTATTTATTTATTTATTTATTTTTGAGTACCAGGGATTGAACTCAGGAGCACTCTATCTCTGTGCCATATCCCCAGACTAGCCCTTTTAATTTTTTTTTTTTAAACTTAAGAAGTTACTGAGGGGGTTGCTAAATTGCAGAGGCTGGCTTTCCATCTTGTGATCCTCCTGCCTTAGCCTCCTGAGCTGCTGAGATTATAGGCATGTGCCACTGTGCCTGAGGGATACAAATCTATTTTTGCTTTTGTTGCCTGTGATTTTGGGATTATATCCCCAAAATAGCCAGATCAATGTCAAAAAACATTTTTTTTTTTTTAATACTGGGGTGATTTACCACTGAGCCATATCCCCAGTCCTTTTTATTTTTTATTTTGAGCTAATCTTACTAAATTGCTGAGGCTGCCCTCAAATTTGTGATCCTCCCCCTCAGTCTCCACAGGTATGTATCACTATACCCAGGTATCCCATGTTTTCATGTAGTAGTTTTACAATTTTGGGTCATCTTTTGAAGACTTAAACCTATCTGAATTTGTTTTTATACATGGTATGAGATGAGGATATTCAGTTTTCCCAGTGTTTTTATTGAAGAGACTCTTTTTTCCCCTATTGTGCGTTCTTGGCACCTTTGTTAAAAATCAAGTGATTTTTTTTTTTAAAGTTTCAAGTGTCTAGGTTTTATTTATTTATTTATTTATTTATTTATTTATTTATTTATTTTTATTGGTTGCTCAAAACATTACAATGCTCTTGACATATCATATTTCATACATTTGATTCAAGTGGGGTATAAACTCCCATGATTTTAAATGCATGGATTTGCTTCTTTATTCTGTTCTGTTGGTTTATGTGTATGTTTTAATGCCAGTACCATGCTGTTTTGATCACTATAGCCTTATACTACATTTTGAAATTTGGTAGTGTGATTCATTCAGTTTTGTTCTTTTTACTCAGGGGTTCTTTGGGGATTCTATTGTAATATTTTGTGGTTCTATAGTAATTTCAGGATTGATTTTCAACTTCAGTGAAAAATGTCATTTCAGGGGCTGGGGATGTGGCTCAAGCGGTAGCGCGCTCGCCTGGCATGCGTGCGGCCCGGGTTCGATCCTCAGCACCACATACAAACAAAGATGTTGTGTCTGCCGAAAACTAAAAAATAAATATTAAAAATTCATTCTCTCTCTCTCTCTCTTTTAAAAAAATGTCATTTAATTGAATCTGTAGATTGCTCCAGATATAGTGGACATTTTAACAATATTAATTCTTCTAAAGGAAGTTTTCTCATGGTTTTTCTCTGCAGCAAGTTCAAAATCTTAAAATCTAAGGAGACCGAGTTGCTTGTTCTGTCTTCTTCCCAGTTAGAAAGTTCTTTGTGGGTCTGAATGACTCTAACTTCAATGCAGCTTCTCAGTGAAACTCACTGCTTTGTCTCATGGCTCCAGCAATAGAACACAAGGTCTGAAGAATCAAGACCTTGATTTACTCATGGTCTGAAAAATCTGGAAGCTAAAAAACATGAACACAGACCTATTTACTTGGAGAATCACCTGGGACTTCTTGCTGCCTCAAATCAGAAGTGACACGTGCCATTTCTGTTCATGGTCACGGCCTAGAACTAGTCACAAGGCTAGAGGCAACTACAGAGGTTGCTGGAAGTAGTTTTCCTTATCCCAGGAGGGAAGAACACAGAAAATGACTTAGTGAACTTGGAGCATCATCTCTGCCATTACAGGTATGTCTCTGCAATTTCATTTCTTATTTAATATAAGAGGAAATGTTTAAAAAAATTCTTTGAGTAAACCTGACTCTTAGAGCCAAGTGTTCCAGATAAAAACCTTATTATATTTTCTTGTTGCCCTTAGTTTTTCATTATTCTATCGAGTGCTCAGTTCTTCAGTCAATACCATTTCCTACTTCTCCCTGAACATGTGTAGAGGCTCATTGTTAATAGGTCAGACAAGCTAATGCAGCTCTCACAGTAAAGAAAGAAATAAGAAAAGGTGAAACAAAAATTTCTGTGTCATAAAAATAAGTAGAAGCCATTAAACATATCATGCTCTATCTAATATATAACAGGTGGACATTGCGTGTAATTTTTGAAATTAAACCTTATCATGGCATTATAAAAAATAATGATAGGTAAAAGAAAGAATCTGAGCAGTATGACCTAATGAAAGTTGTACTTTCTAGAACAGATAATAGTGAAGAATATATGCACTCAGATGTTGTAAAGAAGCAATAAACATATCTGAGTTAACATGTAGAAGTATAACCATTTTAAGCCAGGAAAACAGACTGCAAAATAGATGTTATTCCATAATTCCCTCATGCCTTTGAGCCTAAATGTCTTCATTCAGAGACACAATGTAATTTCCTGGGAGTAAGGTGAGGATTTTAGATCAAATGTTTGTTTTTAAAAAGGGAAGATATACCCGGAAGCTCAATATACCTGATTTAAACAAGTATTGGCCTCAATGAAGACACTCTATTTTTTCTCAAAATTCTAATTCTTTTAAACAATAATTTTTGTTAATCAGCAAAAATAATCATATCCCTTTAGTTTCTATCTTCTTGTTGGAGGAATATGGCAGTTGGTTCTGGGGAAATTCTCAGAAGCTCTATGTGGCATAAGTACAAAGAGAAGAAAATTCAAGATGAACTTGAATATATGACCCTTTTCTGTCAGGACAGAGCATAACACAGGTCAACAACAGCATCAATAAGGTTTAAATGATATGCCCTTTTGGAAAAGTTCTCTCCTAATTAGGAATATCAGGCAGGTTTTAGTTGTTATCAATGTTTCATTTGCTGTTCCACCTAGTGTTATAGGCTTTTGTACTTTAATCTTTTCTTACATATCTAGTTCTCCTGCAATCTCAATAACCTGGAAATCTGAATGAAGAGTTTTTTTTCTAAATCATGTGATAGAAAGCTTTCACAATGAGGAGACATTATAAGTCATTGAGAATGAGGCTACCAATCATGAGTAATCCATGAGAGAAAAATAATAAGAATGACAATGTTATGTCTTTATCTTCTCGTTCTTCTGTTTTGAAATCCTCATGGGGCTCAATTTATTGTTGAGGGATAGGTAACATTTCACTGATTTTTCCTGTATATCCATTAATTTCCAAAGGACTTTAATGGAGACATCACTTTTAAATGGAAGACATGGAGAAAAGTTAACAAGCCTTTGTATTCAAGAAAAGCACTAAGGTAAGGTCAGCCTTTCATTGCTGTGACAAAAAACCTGAGAAAAACAGTTTAGAGGAAAGATTTATTTTTGGCTCATGGTTTCTGTCCATGTCCACTTGATTCTGTTGTTTCTGGGTCTGTGGTGAGGCAGAACATCATCTCACGGAGGATGTGTCAGAGCAACGCTGTTCACTTAATGATGACCAGGAAGGAGGGAGAAAAGGAGTATGCGCACAAGGGGCCAAGGACAAAATATACCTTCAGAGGCATGTCTTTAGTGACTACTTCCTTTAACTAGGCCCCTCCTAAGTTTCTACCACTTCCCAAAAGCTCTACCAAATGGGGACCAAGGCTTTGGGGGGACATTTCAGGTCAAAATTGTAACAGAAATCAAGTCCTCCAGAATCATCTAAAGTGACATCTATTTCAAATTGTAAATATATCTGTATAACATAGAAAGAAAGCAAACTTCAGAGTTGAAACAAATCTTACTTCTCATTCTTCTCCCATAAATAATATAAACTTGAGGAATTTGCTAAAACGTGCTGGGCTTCAATTCATTTTCTTTCTTTTCAAATTAAAGATTTTTTGCTCATTTTTTTTTGGTACCAGGGTTTGAACTCAGGGACACTCAATCAACCACTGAGCTACACCCCCAGCCCTATTTTGTACTTTATTTAGAGACAGGGTCTAAGTTTCTGAGCACCTTGCTGTTGCTGAGGCTAGCTTTGAACTCGTGGATCCTCCCACCTCAGCCTCCAGAGCTCCTGAGATTACAGGTGTGTGCCACCAGGCTCAGCCTGTTTCATTCTTTTAAGATAAGGTTTACATTCATAAAGTTAGATTTTTGTAAAAGTTTAGATTTTTTTTAAAGGATAAAATTAAAGAGTTGTGACTATTGGGAGATAACTGGTTCTAATTATACATTGATACTTTTTTCATGTCTATTAGAAACAATATCGTTTTATAAAAACCACACACAAATGGTAGATGTCAGTTTAGAAGACAGTATGTAATGACCCATGAATAGAGCAAGCTGCTTGTTTTCAAACTTTTACCACTAGATGGAGGCCTTGTAAAAGGAAACCTTTCAGAAAATGGAACTTAGAGGATTCAGATTTAAAATGGAAAATTCCAATCCCCACAAGAGTCCGTATGGAATTGAACTGTTCTCTTATAGTGAAAGGCATTTAAAATTGATTTTGAATAAATAGAATACCAAACAGAGGAACTAATTCTTGCCTACTTCAATTCCTGCTTTCCTCATTCCTTTATAGTGGCTTTGATTCAAATAGCCTTTTTTAAAAATATATTTTTTAGTTATAGTTGGGCACAATACCTTTATTTTTTTATTTGTTTATTTTTATGTGGTGCTAAAGATCGAACCCAGCACCTTGCATGTGCTAGGTGAGCTATAACCCCATCCCTCAAGCAGCTTTTTAAATTCTCTAAACTGATCCAGACACGATGGCACATACCTGTAAGCCCAGCGGCTCAGGAGGCTAAGGCCGAAGGATTGCAAGTTCAAAGACATCCTCAGCAACTTAGTGAGACCCTCTCTCAAAATAAAATATTAAAAAGGCTGGGAATGTTACTCAGTGATTAAGCATCCTTAGGTTCTTCTTATCCAAATTGTGTGATTCAGGACAAAGACCTAGTCCATTTACTTTGTATTATTTTTGTTCAGAAAACTGAGTAATCCAAATAATCCATCAGGAAACTATAGGGACTTAAACAGAAAGAGAACATTACATAAGCCAAAGGTATTTAGGATGGTTTTCTTTTCCTGTGGTTGATTAACATATAATTTTAGACAGTTAACCCAACATGGCTTTGGCAGTCTCATCTGTCTAAAGAGGGGAAGTTTCATCCAGTTTACATGGTTTTAAAAACATAAAATGAGGCAGCAGTGCCTTGCTGTCTCATACAAACAGTTGCTTAGTAAATACCATTCTCCTACCACTGCCTTTTTTTCCTCTTGCATCTTGTTTTATATCCTTTTTGGGGGGCTGGTACTGGGACTGAACCCAGGGGCACTTTACCAGTGAGCTGTATCCCCAACACTTTTATTTTTCATTTTGAGACAGGGTCTTTCTAAGTTGCTGAGCCTGGCCTAGAACTTTCAGTCCTCCAACTTTAGCCCCTCCAGTTGTTAGGATTATAGGTCACCACGTCTGGTTTGTGACACCATGTCCGGGCTTTCGTCCATTTGCTAATCTAGTCAAACACGCATCAGAACCAAAATCAGAACTAAGATGTAGGGGGCATTGAAGTCAGACTGCCTGAGTGTGAATTCAACTGATCATTAACTGTGTGATCCTGAAGGGGTCTTAGTGTTCTTACTTGCAAAATGGGAATAATACTACTACATGGTTGTGAGATTTTGGACAGAGTTGAATGAAGTAAGCTTACTCAGTGCTTAGCACAATGCATACCACATGTGAATGATCAGAAAACATTATTATTTCGAATAGTAAAAAAAAAAAAATTGAAAGAATGAGGTAGATATTTAGATGACTGTAAGACACCAGTGGAAATTCACCAAAGGACACCTCAATGTAAGAAGGCAGGACTCAAAGGAAGTTAGTAGTAGTACTACCATGGGAAATTATCCCATCTTTATAGTAACTGCTGCTCTGTTTCTTGATAAGAATATTTTTGTTACTTCTTAAACTACCACAATGGTCATGTGGTCACTGTTCCATAAGCTGCCCCATCATCCCTGATATGCTGCTGTGCTCTATCACAATCTGTTTCATTTCTGATGTTACATTCTTCCATCTCTCTCCTTGACACTGCCTATCCCATGTGTTTTCTAATTTCTGCCCTAACCTTGTATGGAAGATAGGAAAAAAGAGACAGTTCACTGCGATGTGGCCTCCTCTCTGCAACACCTCTATTCTTCTCCTTCTATGTCTTCCTTTTCTACCCCAAACACATGCCTTCTACTATCTTGGATTTTGTGTCTGATTTTAACCTTCTTCTTCACTCTCTTGCTCTCGCTTCCCCTTATATAGTGTGACTTGCTCTCAGGGGATGTGAGGAGCTTCTTTTTAATTCAGTGGTAAATACTCCAAAGAAGAAATACATGCACTCTAAGAAATGCCCTTGTCAATCCTGATCTTCACCATCACTAGGACTAACTGAACATTTACCTGTGCCATAATAAACACATATACATGTAATGTATTTAATTCTCACAAAAATGCTATGAGTTAACCACTACTATATAATTCTTTTATAGATGAGAGAAATATAGCTTAGAGAAGTTAGCTCATCCAAATTATAGTTAATAAGGGATAAAGACAGATTTTGAAGCTATATTTAACTTCACAATATAAACAGTTATCATATATATGATATATTTATATTTATATTCTATATTTTTATTTCTTAGAACCAAAGGAAAATTTTCTTTCTGGGGGTATATTCTCTCAATCAAGCTATTAAAAATAGTCCCCTCTTTTTTTTATTTTGGCAATTTTTCATGAGAACTGATAAAATAGAAGCTTCTACCTTTAGAAACTCTATTCAGACAAGTAGCATGTGAGATAAGCCAGAGTCTTCAGAGATCATTTGATTTCATTTCTTAGTTTATTTTTTTCTCTTTCCACATTTTAATTGGTGCACCATATTTGTACATAATGATGGATTTGTTCTTACATATTTGTAAAGGAGTACAATATAACAATGTAATATGGCCAATATCACTCCCCAGCACTTCCCCCCTCCCTCCCCAACTCCCATCCCTTGATCCCTTTCCTCTACCCATCTCCCTTTGATTTTCATGAGATCCTACTCCCTCTCCTTTTTCTTCTATAGCTTCCCCATATGGGTTATCTTAGTTTTAATGCTAAAGGTCAAAGAAATAATAAAGGAAGAGCCACATCCTGAGCTTAGGATAATCACTGGATTTGGTTTTCGTGTTCATGCAAGAAAGCCATTTTTTAAAACTCCCCATCTTCTACTGAGGCCAATTTATCTTAATTTTCTCTTCCAGCTTGCTGTGAAAATGCCATCTCCCTTTATATGACTCTTAGGATCCTTTCCACAATTTCTACCTCCTCACTTCTAAGACTTTTGCTAAGAGAATGCACGTGGTGTTTTAAATCTTCACTTTAAATCATTTTTTTTAATGAATTACATTAAATCTTGAATTAGATATTAAATATTAATGCGGGTTGCTTCATTATGGTTCTTTTGCTGGTATTTCTCAGTGACTCCTTTGCCTCTACTGACAAACAGATGTTCTTCTTAGATCCTTTCTCAAGATAGCCTGTGTCATCAAGCAATTAAATTGTCTCATCTGAATTTTTGTTTAACCAGCTATTAAACACAGGAGCACTTAACCACTGAGCCACATCCTCAGTCTTTTTTTTTTTTTGATATGGAGAAAAGTTCTAAGTTACTGAGGCTGGCCTCAAACTTGTGATCCTCCTGCCTCAGCCTCCTGAGTCACTGGGATTGTAGGCCACTGCATTCAGCTCAGCTGAATCTTTGATTGTGTCATTGTCATCACAACTAAGGAAGACAGCAGAATCCATATTATCATTTGATGACATCATATCATTTGATGATAACATAATACACAGTGAAATTGGTGATAAATCATATTGATGAAACGTCTTAGTTGAAACCACCTCATCAGATAAAAGGCTCCAAAGCCCATTCCTGGGTAGTAGCAATGTTACTGTTCTCTATGAAGTATGTAGGGGAGCATTCCCAAGTTTCTCCATAAGAGAAGGGAGTAGAATTTTAACATACAGATGCTTTCCTTCTTTCTTTTGGCTGCTCTGTTATCTTTGAGCACATTCCTTAAAACATTTTTGCCCAAGGGAGTGAAGAGTCTTATATATAGGAGAACAGGATGGTAAGGTTGTGTATGTTAGCAATCAGGCTGTCTTTCCTCAGTCTTGTTTCCGTTTCCTCTCTCCTGAAGCACAGAGAAAAAAGAAGTGACAGCTTTAGATTAATGTACCCAACCCAATTTCAAAACAGTAACTTGCCAGATAATATCTACTCAGTAGATATTGTTAAACCAGGATTTCATTTCATGTTACTCTACTAATTTCTCTGTCAATTGTATAAACTGTTGATTATTCTAATCAGTGTTACAGATTAGAAACCAATATACAATAACATCCCTCAAATTTCTCTTATGCCCTCCCAAGAATCTTGCTTTATTATTTTGATCATGCAGAATAGAAATTTGGGGGAGACATTAGATTTATTTTGAATAGCATTTCTCATAGTCAAGTGAATTAATAAATTAATGGACAATCAGTTTCTTACTGATACACTCATCACATTGGACAGTCAATTTTTTACAATCTTATTAATTTGATCAAATTGGAATATTTTTCTATAAAATTATAGAGCTAAGCTTTCTTCAGTTTATTAATTTCAGGACTGGGGTATAACCTCAGTGGTAGGGCTCTTGTCTATCATGGGTTTCATCCCTAGTATGGCAAAAAAAATCTATAATTTCAAGTTAAGTATGTATTTATTCAATATACATTATATAAAGGATACAAAACAAATGTGTGATGTATTTTATTGCCTTATGTAACAGGCAATCTTCATGGGACAAGAAAGCTCAAATAGATCTATTAAGGTATTATATAAAAGAAGAACTGAACTTAACATTTTACTGCAGCTATGTGATATGCACAAATGATTTACATCCTATTGACTGGCAGGATTAAGATAATAAGTTATTAGAATCAAATATAAAAAGGTTAAATAGGGCCAGGTGAAGTGCACAAGAGTACAGTCTACTTGATTTATAAGTATTACAATGTGCATTTGAACATTCATCTGTCTTTATGAATTTTATTATTTTAAAATTTTCACCATTTTTATGTAGAACTATGTAAACATAATATAAAAGTCGACATACTTTAGAAGTTAACTTCAGTTTGCCGCAGTCCAGCTGGGCACAAATAACCGGGAGGTGACAAGTGACTTGAAGGTTGAAGCGGGAATTGCTTTATTGCGGGAAAACTGAGCGGGAACTCAAGGTAGCGGGCACCCAAGGTAGCAGGAGCCACTTTATTGCGGGACAGCAGAGGTATATATACCTAACGGATTACACACAGCTTGACTCAATTAGCATCATCTAGATACAGCAGTCAGCCAATAAGGGATCCTTCCATCTTAATAGCTCAGTGATGTTGCCTCACAAACCACTCCTCCTGGCAAACTGCCAGGCGCCATCTTGACTTGGTTGCAGCCCTCAACATCAGTTGTCATCCCAAAAATTGTCAGCTAATTGTAAGTTTATGTATTTAGGACAGTAACCCATTTTTTGATTCTCATTCCTGTATCCACTATTTCTTTCTGTAATTTGTATTATATAATTGGTCTTATATTTTCTTTTAATGTTTAATATTACTCAAGAAGACTCAAAACATGAAGCTGCATTGAGAACTAATAAAAAGTCTATGAAAATGTTGTTACTGATGTCTAGAAATGCAAAGCTGTACTCAGCGAGCAATATAGAAGCTATACTTACACTCACCATAGGGTGGCATCTGAGCATTATGAATAACAGTAAAACTATATGTGTATGCAAACTCAGGAAATGACTGGAGGGTTTATCAGTTGAAAATTATGTAATAGTATTTTTTTTAATTAAAAAAATTTTTTTTTGTATCAGGAATGAACCCAATGGCGCTTAACCACTGAGCTACATCCCCAGCCCTTTTTATTTCTTATTTTGAGAGAGTGTTTTACTAAGTTGCGTAGGGCCTTCCTACGTGGCTGGGGTTAGCATAAAATTTGCAATCCTCATGCCTCAGCTTACCAAGCAGCTGGGATCACAGGGATGCACTACTGTACCCAGCTTTGTAATAAAACTTTTTGATTAAATGCAGCTTAATCAAATAGTAGTTTCAATTTTTTCATGTCACAGGAAGTCTGGAAATAGGCAGGTTCCTATATTCCTACTCTTCCACCTTCATATGGGGGGCCTGTTCCATGCATCAAGTTAAGTATGTATTTATTCAATATATATTGTATAAAGGATACAAAACA
Source organism: Spermophilus citellus (assembly GCF_964194105.1). Lineage (NCBI taxonomy): Eukaryota > Metazoa > Chordata > Mammalia > Rodentia > Sciuridae > Spermophilus > Spermophilus citellus. Next base: position 36,674,281 of record NC_138197.1, read on the forward strand.
AATGCGTGATGTGTTTTATTGCCTCATGTAACAGCAGCTCTGACACTCACTCTCTGAATACCAGCAATGTGCTTCAATGCTGGGACACCTAAATCAGCGAGTGAGCAAAGATTTCCAAAATACTCCTGGTTGAGAATCACTTGGCCCATCGTCCCCCTGGTCAAAAATCAGTGTTCATTAGCAAAGAAATGGAGGAAGAGAACTTGAGCTAGCAGTGCCTGTAAGAAAAACAGAGATTAAATAAATAAGTAAATAATTATGAGTACATGATTCAGTGGGCAAAAGTAATGTGACATAATGCTATTCTGCCACTAGAAATCACAACTGAGGAACATATAGTAAAAATAGATCAAGGGAAATGTAAGTAAGAGACTCACTACTATCTGATAAAGTTAACAGAGGAAGAAAAATTACACAGAGGTTAATCGATAGGACTGAACCAACATACAGTGAAAGAAAATGTCATGGAAGGATTAACTTTATAGTACTCAGTGAGCAATATAGAAGCTATACTTACAATCACCAGATGGTGGCATCTGAGCATCATGAATAACAGTAAAACTATATCTGTATGCATGTGTGATGTGTTTATATTATGTCTTATATTTTTTTCCTCCAGAATTAAGAAGACCAGAAGGAAGCAAGAATAACTCTTTGAAGTCTGAAAGATGAAAGATAAGAGAAAGCGTAATCCACCGTTCAGGATTCAAGCGGCAGGAGTATTGCTTTTCAGTGAGGTGGGTGACAGGGAATTCACTGAAATTCAACATTGGACTTCAAAATAATTGTAGGGGCACAGAAACTCAGAAGCTTTGAGCACAGAAGAAGAAATAATATGCTAGAGACATGCCAACTTTGCCTGAGGTGGCATCAGTGTCATTAGTACCTCCAGTTCACTGCAGAGGGCAGAGTAACAACTGGAAAGATAAAAAATCACTGAAGATAAATTCAGCACAGGAGAACCTGTGGAATAGTAAGGGGGGCTGACCTTAACAGATCTACATGGCAAGCTGATGACTGAAAAGTGCTTTGACTCTCTTGATTGGTGTGCAGACACTTCCATTTGCAAGTGACCTCTTGGCAGCTTTCAGTGGCGGGAGCTCTGGAGTTCATAGAAAGCATTGCCAGCCTGTCCTAGCAAACATCTGCCATGGGCTCCAGAGTGTATCTGGCCCAGTGCAATTGAAACAGGCACAGAGAGGACAGTACCTAGGGGAATCCTGGCTGAAGATCCTGGGGGAGAGAGTCTTGTCTTCCTTTTGTGTCTGGTGTCTCATACCACCAGCTGGAGAGAGGCCAGAAACTAGTTAGACAGCTGCTTCTGCACTCCAGGTCTGATCCTGGAAAGTCCACATCATTGCGATGGGATTTGTGAGACCTGTGGAAGGCTAAATTCTCCACTCTACCAGAGGAATTTTCAGGAGGTCCTTGTGACTCAGATGTCTAGCAGAGATTGGCATCTACCCAGCAATAGTAGGTATGGATCTAAACTCTCTGTGGAGTAAATACCTCCTGACAAAGTTCTAAAGAATGTTCAGAACTAAACCCCAGACACTGAATTTCCCAATTATAACTCTGCATCAGGTCCACTCTGCAGTAGCCTAGTCTGTTCAGACAAAGCTCAAATTGTCAGTACGCTCCATCTGTCCTACTTTATGTTGACAGAAGGAAAGCTGAGAAATACTCCAACTGCTTAAGTTCCAGATCCAAGGGGTACATAGCCCCAAAAGAAATGCACAGAAGGACACAACAGCACAGGCTGTGAATATCCATCCCTGTTAACAGTCTGACTACCACACTGGAGACAAGCCCTTCGTTTTTCATTAAGAATTTTTTCCTATTCTCCATTCCTCCCTTTTTTTTTTTTACTTTTTTCATTGTGTGTGTTCTTGCTTTGCTCATTGACTTAAGAATATGAATATATATATAATTTTATATGTATGTGTAATATATATTTATAGTATATATTATAACATATACATATAAATTTTTCTTTATGTATTATCTCAATAAGTAAAAATTTTATTTAGAAATATATAAAATTATATTTATATGTATAAATCATATATTTATATGTGTAAATATATAAAAATTATGTTTATGTAATTTTTCTTTCATTTTTATTGTTCTCTCTTCAAACTGTTTGTTATTTAGCCTTGTTTTGACTTTGGAGGGATAGAGTTTTTTGTGCGTTGACTTTGGATTGTTCTTACCTTTGTTTTTGTTTCTCTTACTAATCCTTCTTTCCATTCTTCTCTCTCTAATAGCCAATTTTTTTTGTTCCCTCTTCCTCTCTTTTTATTTTATTACTTGTAGTTATTTTTGTTTCTTTTTCTTTATAGCCATCACCTGCTACCTCTCTCTTGATTCCCCTCTGGTCACTTTTTAAATATTTCAAACTGTCTCTTGTCTTCCTACCACATTTTCTCTTTACTTAAGGAACTACAATTTTTTTTGGGGGGGGTACAGGGGATTGAACTCAGGGGCACCATTCAGATTGTTATGGTTATAAATATGGTGGATGATGTAGTTGACACTTGCTATTTCATGCTAGATCTAGTTCACAGCTATTTATTGCTGTTGCTGTTGTGAAATGTTCACCCACCTTTACTTTTTGTGTGGCAATTGGTGTTATAGATGTCATGGCAGGCACTGGACATTTATTTTAAGGCTATGTATTGGTTTGGCAGTTATAACTATGGCTTGCTTTCCCTTTTTCTAAGAGGGACTGGAAAGTGATACTTGGGACACTGCAAGTTCATACTTACTAATGAGCTGGGCTACACTAACAAACTCAGCCAAGTGATAGCAAACTTCACCCCATATATAAACTAGTCCCACTCAAGCCCCAACAATACTTTAACTCATAGAACAGGACAGAGAAAACCTCCAAACTGACAACCAGGCCCTAAGTCGGAACAGCTAGTGGGGACCTCACGTTTCACTCCTGGACATCTACTTATACAGCAAAAACTGAAGTCCCAAGATGATACCTCAGAGGAACCCAATGTATTTCAGCATATCTTCAAGAGTGAATTTAATCTGTAGTTCTACAGCAGCACACTGAGCAGTATTAGAGGTTGAAATTAACACTTGGATTATACACAGCTTAGATAGTAAAGGCAAAAGATACCAAAAACACAGGACTCACTAAAAAAAAGATAACTGTACACCAAAGGACATACATATAAAAGAGGAAGAGGAATCAATTTCAATAGGTGTGCAAGTCCAAGTCCTCTGAAAACATGAGGAAACAGGCAAATAAGTCTCCTGCCCAAATCTATAATCCCCCAGCAAATGAATTTATGGATATGGACATGGATAGAATTCAAGAGAAAGACTGTAAAATTGATTATTAGAATGTCAGTGAGCTAAAATAAGGAATGAATTAGGAGGGCAAATACAGGAGGTAGGTGAAAGACCATTTCAATAAAGGAATACATGTTTTGAAAAGAAACCAATCGGAACTCCCAGAAATGGAAGACACAATGAATCAAATAAAAAAAAATCATTTGCAATTACACCAGTGTGTTAGATTACATAGAAAATAGAATGTCAGGTCTCAAAGACAGAACTTCAGGTCTTGAAGACAGGGTACATGAACTTAAACACTCAGGATGCAACAAAGGAAAAATAAATAAAGACCATGATTGAATATATAAGAACTCTGGGACAATACCAAGAGGCCAAATTTAAGATTAATTACATTTATTTAATTGAATTTATAATGAATTAAATATAGGGAATAAAAAAATTGGCAGGAATAGCAAACATCTGTTCATAATAACACTGAATGAAATGGTTTCAACTCTCCAATTAAAAAACATAAATTGACCGAATAGATACAAAAACAAGATCCAAGTGTATGTTGTTTGCAAGAGACTCCTAGGCAAAAACATTCACAGGCTGAAAATAAAAGGATGGAAAAAGACACTCTGTGCAAATGGAGTTTGAAAAACAGAAGTAGCTGTTCTCACATCAACAAAGTAGATTTCAAGCAAAAATTAATCATAAAAGATAAAGAAGCTCAGTACATACTGGTAAAGGGGACAATCCAACAAGAAGATATAATGAAGTAAATATTTATGTTCCAAAAGTCAGTGGACCAAATTACATAAAACAAATGCTTTTGACATTAAATCCCAGATAGACCCCCAATACAGTACAATAATTTTGGGTGATTTCAACATATCCTTCTCACCAATAGACAGGTATTTTGGCCATACATCAATAAGAATACTTCTGACCTGAATAGTAGTATTAACCAAATGGTCCTAATAGACATCTATAGAATATTTCACCCAAAACCAGCTGGATTCATTTTCTTCTTAGCATTTTTTTTCCAAAATAGAACATATTATTGGTCACAATGCAAGTCTAAGTGAATACAAAAAAAGATATAATCCTGTTTATTTTATCAGATCAAAATGGAATGAAAGTAGAAATCATCAGCAAGAAAAATGATAGAAACCACATAAACACATGGAGATTGATTAATAGTCTTTTAAATGAGAAATGGATCATAGAATAAATGAAAGAAGAAATATAAATATTTTTAGAAACAAATGAGAACAGAGATACAACGTATCAAAATCTCTGGGACAGCATGAAAGCAGTTCTAAGAGGAAAGCACTGAGTGCCCACATAACAAAAACAAAACAAAACGGAAAGATCCTAAATAAATAACTAACGTCACATCTCCAAGCCTTGAAAAGGAAGAACAACTCATTCTAGATCAGTACAAAACAAGAAATAATTAAGATTAGAACTGAAATTAGTAAAACTGATAAAAATAAACTATGTAAAGCATCAATGCAGCAAAGAGTTGGTTCTTTGTAAAGGTAGACAAAGTATTTACCAAAAGAACTTAGTCAAAGAACTTACAAAAGAACTTACCAAAGAACTTAGTCAAACTTACCAAAAGAAAGAGAGAGAAGACCCGAATCAAAAAAATTAGAGATAAAAAGGGAGATATCACTACAGACACCTCTGAAGTCCAAAGGCACATTAGTAACTATTTTGAAAATTTATACTCCAATAAAATGGAAATTCTAGAAGACATGGACAAATTTCTGGATAGACACATATGACCACCCAAATTTAATGATGAGAATATAAAAAAAATTAAATGGACCCATATCAAGCCATGAGATTGAAGTAGCAATTAAAAGTGATGCAATAAAGAAAAGTCCAGGACTAGAAAAATTCTCATTAGAGTTTTACCATACCTTTAAAGAAGTAGTAATGCCAATTCTCCTCAAATTATTCTATGAAAGAGAAAGGAAGTGAACACTCACAAATTAATATATGAAACCAATATAACCCTGATACCAAAACCACCCAGAAACACATTAAGGAAAGAAAACTACAAACTGACATCCCTGATTAACATATGTGCAAAAATCATTAATATTAGCAAACCTATTTAAAAACACATAAAGAGGATGGTATACCATGATCAAGTGGGTTTCATCTCAGGGATGCAAGGTTGTTTCAACATATAAAAATTTAAAAAAATGTAATTCACCATGTAAATAGAATTAAGAACAAGAATTACATACTCATCTCAATCAATGCCGGAAAAGCCTTTGACAAAATCTAGCACCCATTCATGTTAAAAATCCTGGAGTAGCTGGGTATGGTGGTGCGTGCCTGTAATCCCAGCAGCTCTGGAGGCTGAGACAGGAGGATCTCGAGTTCAAAGCCAGCTGCAGCAGAAGTAAGGCACTAAGCAACTCAAGTGAGACCCTGTCTCTAATAAAATAAAAATAGGGCTGGGGATGTGGCTCAGTGGTTGAGTGCCCCTGAGTTCAGTCCCTGGTACCCACCTCTGCAAAAAAAATTCTGGAATAACTAGGGATAGAAGGAACTTATCTCAACATTATAAAGACATATACAACAAACTCAAAGCCAACATAATACTAAACACAGGAAAACTACTCTAAAATCATGAACAAGATTGTTCATTCTCACTACTTCTATTCAATATAGCTCTTGAAACTCTAGCCAGAGCAATCAGGCAAGAGAAGAAAATTAAAGGAATACAAATAGGAAAAGAAAAAGTAAAATCATGTCTGTTTGTTGATCCTATATCTAGAAAACCTGAAGAAGTCCACCTGAAGATTTCTAAAGCTGATAAACAAATTCAGCAAATTAACAGGATACACAATCAGCATACAAGAATTATTAATTGTTCTATGCTCCAGTAATAAATCTGCTGAGAAAGAAATCAGAAAAAACTATCCTGTTCACAATAACCTAAAAAAAACCCTTGAGAATAAAAGGGTAAAATTACAACCGATATCCCTGATTAACATAGGTACAAACATCCTTAATAAAATATTAGCAAACCTATTCAAAAACCCATAAAGAAGATGGTACACCATAATCAAGTGGGTCTCATCCCAGGAATGCAAGTTTTGTTTCAACATATAAAAATAAAAAAATGTAATTCACCACATAAATAGAATTAAGGACAAGAATCACATGCTCATCTCAATCAGTGCAGGAAAAGCATTTGACAAAATCTAGCACCCATTAATGTCAAAAACCTCTACGGTGGAAGTTATAGAACACTGAAGAAATAAATTAAAGACTTAAAAGATGGAAAGACTTTTCACATTCTTGGATAAGCAGAATTAATACTGTCAAAATAGCCATAATACCAAATGTGTTGTATGATTCAATGCAATTTTAATCAAAACACCAATGAAATTCTTCATAGGACTACAAAAAAATTTATAAAATTCATTTGAAAAACCCACTTGAATCAAATGTATGAAATATGTCAAGAGCTTTGTAATGTTTTGAACAACTAATAAAAAAAAATCTAAAACAAATTTCAAAAAAAAATTCATTTGAAAAACTAAAGACCCAGAATAGCCAAAGCAATACTGAGCAAGAAGAGCAAAGCCAGAGGCATCACAACACCTGATTTCAAATTACACTGGAGCTTTGGTACCAAAAACGGCACGGAATTGGCTTGAAAACAGACATGAAGAACATTGGAATAGAATAGAAGACACAGAGAAGAATCCACATAGATACAGTCATTAGATACTCAACAAGGTGCCAAAAACATATTGGAGACAAGAGAGCCTTTTAAATACATGCCTCTGGGAAAATTGGATTTCCATATGTAGAAGAATAAAACTTGATCCTTATCTCTTACCCTGCACAAAACTCAACCCAAAACGGATAAAAGAAATAGAAATTAGACAAGAAACGCTTCAACTGCTAGAAGAAAATGTGGTTGAGTTATTATTATTATTTTTTTTTTGGTGCTAAACTTTTTGAGTTCTTTCTATACCCTAGAGATTAGTGCTCTATCTGATGTGTGAGGGGTGAAAATTTGTTCCCAAGATGTAGGCTCTCTGTTCACTTCACAGATTGTTTCTTTTGCTGAGAAGAAACTTTTTAGTTTGAATCCATCCCATTTATTGATACTTGATTTTAATTCTTGTGCCCGAAGAAGTCTGATTAAGGAAGTTGGGGCCTAATCCCACATGATGGAGATTAGGGCCTACTTTTTCTTCTAATAGATGCAGAGTATCTGGTTTAATTCCTAGGTCCTTGATCCATTTTGAGTTGAGTTTTGTGTATGGTGAGAGATAGGGGTTTAATTTCATTTTGTTGTATATGGATTTCCAGTTTTCCCAGCATCATTTGTTGAAGAGGCTATCTTTTCTCCAATGTGTGCTTTTGGCGCCTTTGTCTAATATAAGATAATTGTAATTTGTGGGTTAGTCTCTGTGTCCTCTATTCTGTACCATGGTCTACCAGTCTGTTTTGGTGCCAATACTACAAGGACCTGAACAGACACTTCTCAGAAGTTGATATACAGTCAATCAACAAATATATGAAAAAAAATGTTCATCATCGCTAGCAATTACAGAAATGCAAATCAAAACTCCTCTAAGATTTCATCTCACTTCAGTCAGAAATGGCAGCTAATATGAAGACATACACAATAAGTGTTGGCAGGGATGTGGGGAAAAAGGTACACTCATACACTACTGGTGGGACTGCAAATTGGTACAGCCAATATGGAAAGCAGTATGGAGATTCCTTGGAAAACTGGGAATGGAACCACCATTTGACCCAGCTATCCCTCTCCTCAGTCTATACCCAAAGGACTTAAAAACAGCATACTACAGGGACACAGCCACATCAATGTTTATAGCAGCACAATTCACAAAAGATAAATACAATACTTACCGTCATTCATTAATTACTTGCAATATTTACTTGCATTTCCAAAGGTATCAATAACCTACATGACCTAATGTAGAGCTTGAGTACTGTTCCTGTTAGTTCTGGTGAAAGTTTGACCATGGCTTCTTGAATCAGCATGAACTGGTATACGGTGTGCAAAAACTTCTGAGAACAACCAGTGCATATAGATTTGTTCTTACATGCCAGGGTTAAAGAATTGAGGACTTTATGATTGCCAGGGATTTTTAGGCATTCCTTTAATTATCTTTATCTAATACACTACATATTTTACTAATTTATCTATTTTGTTCACTCTAGGAAAAGACTTTTTGTTTTGTTCTATTTGCCTCTGCATTTCCAATGCTGACAATTCAATAAATATTTATAAGAAATTAAATGATGAATTAAATGTATCTAAATCTTGATTATACACAATTTAAATTTCCTATAGTATATTTCAATTAAGCCTGTATTTAAATACTTCTGGTGATAGAAAAATGTATATGCATACAGAAATATTTTATTAATCTTATGTAGAACTATAATAGGAGTCTATTAAAGTACATAAACCTGAGTTGAAACACTTTTCATTATTTGAGTAATTTTCCCCCAGCTTATTTCAAATGTATGTAGCATAAATATACATCTTTATTGAATTTATAATATTCATTATATATCCAAATATGTATATAAATATTCCAGATTTATATATTTTAAATATATATGTGCCATACATATAATTCCATATATATGTGTGTTTCATATATATAATTCCATATTATCTCACAGTATATCTCACAGTAGCCAGATTGAGCCTGGTCTAACAGCAGGCTTATACATATACCTTAGAATATACTTAGTCATATTTTATAGTGCTTTTAAGACATGATTTAAGGAAAGAAATCTACTAGCAGAAAAGCATAATTAAGGAGATAATGGACACATCTTTGAAAGGAATTACGCTCCTTATAGAGTTAGAGAAAAGGTTAAAAGTCTAACAGTTCCCTTTTCTCTTATAGATGAAGGAAGGCAGAGTATATGTCTTGCATTTATAAACAATTTTGAGTAAAAGCAACACTGTGGCAGTCAAGGCTTAAACCAAACCAATTTTAGACTATCCTGGAAAACAGGCTCAATATGGCAAATAAGCAAAAAACTAAGTTTTCCATACATTGTTCTAAGGATCCTTGCAAAAAAAATTGATTTGACTGCAAAATTGCTATGAAATCCTACAGGTGTGGTCTAAGTTTACACGTCTTCTTTGGGTTGGCCTTGCCATTTTTAAACTATTACCACAAGCCAGGATAAGTAAACTGCAGGGAAGATGACCCCTTCCCATTATCCCAGTGCCAGGCACTGAGAGATGGGTAGAACAGAAACGACCACTTTACCCATGCATTTGAAAGTATCTAAGGGAATTGGAAATAACTAGAATTGCAAAGCACCTGGTCTCTGTTGTCCTCATGGGATACCAGTAAGGGATTCACAGAGTTTCTTTTAAATATGGAACCTACTGGATTCTGAGGCATCTCTATGTGAAATTCATTTTGATCACCTAGGTGCTTGCAAGATAATTCTTGAAGTTCACATGCTGTACAGTATTTTTTTGTCTTGATATAATTGGTGTTATTTTAATCTTTCATTTTATGTTTGTCTAATCTTTTAGTATTTATTTTGGGGAAATATAGGGAAGAAACCTGAGCCACTGACATTTACTAATGGGCCTAAGCCAAAGCACTTGAGATTAGTAGATGCATAGGAGCTGTTCTTTGTGATGTCAGCCTCAGTGTGATGAATTTTTCCATTTGGGTAATTTGAAATTCATTAATTTAGGAAATATTTAATGAAGCCTACCTTTGGTACAGACAGGCTACATAATATGATATGAAAAATATGAATCATATAGATAGTAACTTGAATAAATCTGAAGAACTAAGAGATGGCTGGTGTAAGCTATTGCTGACTATTGTGGAAAATGTTCCAGTTTGTTCTTATGATGGGGAAGAAGGAACTCCAGAGAAATTTCACATAAAAATCTATTCATGTGTTTTCCTTACACTTTATCAAATAAATCTTAGAATTTTAAAAATAATTCTCCATGGTATAAGATATGCATAGCCACATTTTTCCAGAAGAGAAAGCAGAAAGCGGGGTTGGTGGAGGGGGGAGGAAGAAGAAAATTGTGTTTACTAAAAGCTGGTCACCAAATTTTACTTATAACTCAGCATTGTACTATGTTGCTCAAGACCTGAATTCAGTGTACTTTTCTGCACAATTGCAATTCTGATTTTATTTACCATGTCCATTTGGAAAGGGATCATTTTCTTCCTCTAACATTGACATAAAAGTGAGTTTAGAGCTGGGGTGAGGAGATCTTGATAATTGTAGTTTTGCATTAAGTTAAACTACTTTTTATCAATTTGAGTTATGCAATTTAGTTATCAACTTTTAAAAATTCATATTTATTTATATTTTTGTGGTGCTGGCGTTCAAACCCAGGACCTTGTACATGCTGGACACTGAGAGATGACTCAACCCAGCCCTTATTTAAAATTTTTTTTAAGGTACTAAGGTTTGAACCAGAGCCCCAATCATCTTTATTTGAGACAGGATATCACTATGTTGCCAAGGCTAACCTAATTTTTTTTTTTTTTAAATTTTAGCTTCATACTTTTGATCCTCCCATCTCAGCCTCTCAGGTATCTGGGATTACCAGTGTGCACCATAAAATCTGGCTATTTTAAACTTAACAAAAAGTATATATCTTCATTTTTAATATAAACATATTTTTGAAAACCATAAATGAAGGAAATATCTCTCCTGAATTACCTGGAACTAAGCACTAAGATCTGTTCAGTTTATTATCAAAATAGGTCCTTTTATATGTACATTCATGTATAGGAATATTCATAAACATATTCCATTGTTTTGTAGGCTTACTGTGTGTTTCATAGTATCTCTATTGTTTTCCAGCTTCAGTTTCTTACTTAACAATATGTCTTGGAGCTAATACCATGTTAATTATAAGAAATTGCTTCATTACTTTTAACTGCTATTTAAGATTTCACACCATAGACATATTATAATTAATTCAAGCATTCTTCTACCAAAGAAATTGCTATAATTTCTTTGCTATTATAAATAATTTTTAGTGAATAATCTTGCATATACCTATTTTAACTTTTTTACCCCCTGAAGTGCTGGGGATGGAACCCAGACACACATGCATGCTAGGCTAACACTCTAGGACTGAGCCACATTCCCTTCCTGTACACCTGCTTTAATATAGACATTATTATTATTATTATTATTATTATTATTATTATTATTATTATTTTGGTATCAGGGATTGAACCCAGGGGAGTTTAGACACTGAATCACATCCCCAGACCTTTACATTTTTTATTTTGAGATGGGGTTTGCTAAGTTGCTTAGGGCCTTGCCAAATTGGTGAGACTGGCTTTGAACTCAGGATCCTCTTACCTCAGCCTCCTGAGTTGCTGTGATTATAGGCATGCACCACCCCACTTGGCTTAATATAAGTTTTATTAATTATTTAAGGTAAGGCCAACTGATCAGAAGAAGACAGACACCGTAATGACAAGCTTGTTACTTATGATCCCCAGAGAATGGGGCATACTGTGCCATGCCATAGGGGGCCATACCCGGAAGCATTGGTGACAGGAGGCAGAGAGAGAAGGGGAGGACTGTGGGTGAGAATTTATGTTTTTTGCAGGAATGAAGGGTTGGTGCAGGGTAAACTGGTTAAGGATTGGCTTGCTTGTTTCAGTGGGTTCTGAGGTACAGACAATCCCTCCTTGTCTAACACCTGACTAGCAATTGATGTAGGTGGTCAGTAATGTGAGAGCCTGATAAAGGAGCTGGTTGACTCTACTGTCATGTGTATTTAAAAAGAACAAGGAAAAAAAAATCTGAGGATTCTGGGGCCTTGGTTAATTGGTTCATTGGTTTGCATTTGAAAATGTGCTCACTGAATGAGCTAAGTTATTTACTATCTCTAGGGAATTTGCTAATCCTGAAAGAGATAGCAAAACCCCAGATGTTAAATCATCATTACACAGAAAATGAAAGATATTTACTATTTAACTATCCTTTCATTTTTATCTCCCCATGCAGCTTCTAGTGGGATTATACAATAGGACACAAGTCAAAGCTATTCTATGGTAATCATATTAAACAAATACCTAATAATGATTTTGAAATATTTAGATATAGGATTAGTTTACCAAAGGAATTGTGTGATCTTCATATTTCAAAATGTTTGAAAATAGGATGCATCTAAAGAATGAATAAAATGGGACTTTGTCCCCAGAGCAAAGGGACTAAATGTGATTTCTCAAAGTGCTGCTAAAAGTTTAGTGTCTCTCTGATTCTTATCAATAAAACAGAAAAGAGTGTCTTGCAGAAAGCAAGACTGTAGAGGCAATGTGGAAGATTAACTTTGGCCAAATAAGTAACAGAATCAGATATTTTCAGACACATGATTCAAGAAAAATATGGCTTGAAATTGTAAATCATTCACTGAATCGGTTGGAATGACTTTAAAATGTACTTTTTCTCTGCAGTACTGGTGGTTTCAATAGAGGCTGGGGAAGGCCTGCGGCTCAGCTGTAACCATTTTCACAGGTTTTCCACAGTAGTTAACTGCTTAGCTAATTCCCCTATTTTCAGACCTCATTTTCTTCCCTTCTCTGCACATCTGCTTACTTTTGTCAATTGTTTGAGAAGAGTAGCTTCTATATCCTCCAAGACAGCATCCCATTCAACTTATTTATTTATTTACCCATTTATTTAATTTTATTTATTTTTATGCCTTTATACATGTACTTTTTTTTTGCATTACAATTCTTAATACACATACATACCACAACTTTTGTGTCTCTATTTGTATATAAAGTATGTTGACACCCAATTCAAGTCTTCATACATATAGTTTGTATGATATCCATCACATTCCACCATCCTTGCTAATCCCCTGCCTCTGATTTTCCTCCCACCCCTCTTCCCTATCTAGAATTCATCTATTCCTCCTGTGCTCTCCCTCTCTACCCCACTATGAGTCAGCCTCCTTATATCAGAGAAAACATTCAGCATTTGTTTTTTTTTTTTGGGATTGGCTGACTTCACTTAGCATTATCTTCTCTAATACCATCCATTTACCTCCAAGTGTCATGATTTTGTTCTTTTTTATTGCTGAGTAAAATTCCATTGTGTATATATGCACATTTTTTTTTATCCATTCATGTACTGAAGGACATCTAGGTTGGCTCCACAGTTTAGCTATTGTGAATTGTGCTGCTATAAATATTGATGTGGCTGTGTGTCTGTAATATGCTGTTTTTAAATCCTTTGGGTATAGTCCAAGGAGAGGAATAGTTGGGTCAAATGGTGGTTCCATTTCCATTTTTCCAAGGAATCTCCATACTGCATTCCATATTGGCTGCACCACTTTGCAGTCCCACCAGCAATGTATGAGTGTACCTTTTCCCCCATATCCTCACCAACATTTTTTTTCACCTACAGTTTCTTCTGGCTATTTTAGGATAAGGAAAATAAAGAAACCCTTTGAACTACTCACTACTCACTCAATAGCTTTTGGACATATTGTTCTTTTATCAATCTATCAGTGGACATTTGGACTGCTTCCACTTCTTGGTTACTGCGAAATTTGCTGCAATGAATGTGAACTGCAGATATTTTTTTCCAAGATTCTTATTTTAATTCTTTTGGATATATTCCCAGAAGTGGGATTGTGGGATCACCTGGTAGATTTATTTTTAATTTCTTTTTTTGGGGGGAACCTCCATACTGGTTTTCATGGTTGCTACACCAATTTACATTTCCACAGCAGGACACAAACTACATCAAACTAAAAGGCTTCTGCAAAGCAAGAAACAACAAAAAGAGAAGGAAGCCTCCTGAATGGAAGAAAATATTTTCAAATCATGTATCTGTTAAAGGGTTAGTATCCTTAATATGTAAGGTGCTCTTATAACTCAATATAATAAATAACCCAATTTAAAATGTACAAAGAAGCTAAATAAACACTTCTCAAAAGAAGACATAGGAATGGCAAATAGGCATATGAAAATGTGCTCAAAATAATTGATTACCAGGAAAATGAAAATCAAATCAACATAAGATATCATCTCACATCTTTTAGGCTATTATCAAAAAGACAAAACCACAAGTGCTGATCAGCATTCGGAAATAAAGAAACCCTTTGTACTGTTAGGGGATAGACAATGAGGATCGTGGGACCATGAGGTTAAGAGAATAATTCTATAAAATGGGCCCACTGTGCTGACCCCCATATGCTTTCTTTTCTAAAACACAATTTACTTGTAGGCCTGCCTGGCTTCAGTGTTCAGGATATGTCACATTCCTCAGCAAACTCCCTGTTCACTGCAGGAAAAATGTAGGCTTCAAATAATGTTGATAAGAGGAACCCAAATTACCCTGAAGCTGGAGACTTCTGGACCAGATTCTGAAACTCTGGAGATAAGGATAGTTTCTCTTAATCATAAAATCTGTAAGAATTTATGATTAAGAATTCAGTTAGAACCGGTCAGCATGGGACAAAGTGACCTAGAGTTGCTATGACAGTGGGGTCTTTAAAGTCTGAAGTCATCCTGATGTCAGCCAAAAGTCAGGAGGTGGAACTGAGCAAGGGTCTCTGGAAACATCTCTGAGGTCTCCAGTAAAACTGGAGTGCAGGAGAGCTCGCACATTGTTCCTCTCCTCTCCAAGAGGACCCTCTCTCTTCCTTGAGAGTGTCCCCTTCAATAAACTCATTCCTGTTACTCTGAGCAACGTGCGTGAAATGTTTATGACTTGATCTCAAGAATCAGGGTTTGAATCAGGGGTCTTCACAGCTGCCTCAGTTTCTTGGAAGGCCCTAACTCCATAACAGTACAATGTCAGACTTTTTAACTTGCCAATCTGGTGGTTGTTTGGGAACTAGAATTTCCCTGATTATTAATTAGGTTAAACACCTTCTCATGTTTATCTGCCAGCTGAATACCTCTTTTGTGAAATTCCTGTAATATATTTTCTCTTTTTAAATTTTTTTTAGTTGTAGATGAACAAAATATCATTTATTTATTTATTTATTTATTTATTTATTTATTTATTTATTTATTTAATGTGGTGCTGATGATCGAACCCAGTGAGGATCAAACTCATGTGTGGGAGACAAGCGCTCAATCACTGAGTCACAACCTCAGATCTCCTGTAATATATTTTCTACCCATTTTTTTCCCACTGGGTTGCTTTCCTTTTCTTTATTGATTTATGGGAGTTCATAAACAAATTCAGAATACTAAATGCTAAATATATGTTGCCAATATTGCTACCACTTTGTGTCTTCTTTTTTTCACTGTCTTTGTGGTATCTTGGTGAATCCAAATATTCTTTTTTCCCCAAGCTTTATTGAGGCCTAATTGAAAAAAATTACATATTAAGATATATAACTTAGGGGCTGGGGATGTGGCTCAAGCGGTAGCGCGCTTGCCAGGCATGCGTGCGGCCCGGGTTCGATCCTCAGCACCACATACCAACAAAGATGTTGTGTCCGCCGAGAACTAAAAAATAAATATTAAAAAAAAAAATTCTCTCTCTCTCTCTCTCTCTCTCTCTCTCCCCCTCTCTCTGTCTCTCACTCTTTCTTTAAAAAAAAAAAAAAAAGATATATAACTTAAAGCTTTGTTAAACAAATACTTACTGAAAGCACTACTGCAATCAAGCTAATTAGCTTTATTTTTAATTTTATTAAAATTTTATTAAAATTAAAAATATCTGTCACCTCACAGAGTTGCTCAGATGGTTTGTTTTTATGGGAAGAACACTTGCAATTTAATTTCTCAGCACATGTCAAGTATACATGCAGTGTTATTATCTATCCCATTAGATCTCTAGAACTTATTTATCTGTGTAACTGAAAATTTTCTCCTTGGACCATCATTTCCCCATTTCTTTTCCTGTTTACACTCTACATTTTTGAGTTCAATTTTTTCAGATCTACACATAAGTGAGATCATGCAGCATTTGTCTTTCGGTGTCTGACATATTTCACTTATCATAATGTCCTTCAGAATTATCACTGCTGTTTCAAACAACTTTTTTAAAAAAATTCATTTACTGTTGATTTTTATATATGGTGTGAGATAAATGTCCAATTTTATTTTTCTACATGTGGTTCTCCAGTTTTCCCAACACAACTGTTTAAGGAGATATTCTTTTCCCCTTTGTGTGTTCTTAGGAAAGTTGTCAAAGATGCAAAGATCTTTTGAATATAAACGCATGGATTTATTTTTCCAGGCCTTTTTTTTTTTTTTTTTTTTTGTATCAGGGATTGAACCCAGAGGTGCTTAGCTATTGAGCCACATTTCCAGCCCTTTAAAAAAAAAATTTAAGACAGGATCTCGCTAAGTTGCTTAGGGCCTCACTAAATTGTTGAGGCTGGCCTTGTTCTTGCTTCAGCCTTCTGAGTCTCTGGGATTACAGGTATGGTCCGCCATGCCTGGCTTTAGGCTCTCTATTTTATTTACATTGGTCTATATACCTGTTACGATGCTAGTACCATAATGTTTTGGTGAGATATTTTGTTATATGCTTTGAAATTAGAAATTGTGATGTTTTCAGCTTTGTTCTTATTTTGGCCATTTGAATTCTTTTGTGGTGGCTAAGGAATTTTAAGATTTTTTAAAAAATTAAAACACTTTTAACTGACACTTTTTTGGGGGAGAGGTACAGGGGATTGAACCCAGAGAAACTTAAGTACTGTGCCACATCCCCAGCCCTTTTTCATATTTTATTTAGAAACAGGGTCTCCCTGAGCCACTCAGGGCCTTGCTAAGTTTCGAGGCTGTCTTTGAACTTGTGATTCTCCTGCCTCAGTCTTCTGAGCTGCTGGGATTACAGGCATGCGCCACCACATCCGGATTTAACTGACTCTTAACATAAAAACTGAACGTTTTGGGGGAACTAAGTGATATTTTGAAATATGTACACATTGTGCAAAGGGTAAATGCCCATTTTCTTTTAACATTTTGTCATTTCTTTACTGTGAAATGTTCAAAATTCTTTTTTTTTTCAAAATTTTTGAAATACATACTACTCTATTTCTGTGAAAAATGCCATTGGAATTTTGATGGGAAATGCACTGAATCTGTAGATGGCTTTGGGAACTATTGATTTTTTTAAAATATATATTTTCCTCTATTAAGTATGAAAACATTTTCTCAAATGTAAAAATACAATTCTGAAAGACTCCTGCTAGTGGCCATTGCTGTGGTATAAACACATCTTATTGTTATGTAAACACAATGGTTGTGAAGTGTCCCCTTCTGGGTTCTGAAGGATTCCAACCTTATCAGCCTCCTTTCCTCCACTTAAGCCCTCTCAGTCATCCCCTGCAGACAGGAAGCTGGGACAGGGCATTCTTATTTGAAAACAGGAGGAAAAGTCTCCAACCGATTAGAACACTGAATGTGCTCATTGTGAGACTCCCTCTGCTTGGCTCTGCCTGAGGCCCATGGCCTGTTCCAGCTGCCCTGGTTTTTCAACTTTCTGGCTCCAGGTTCAAGCTAGGAGCACAGGAATGCTTTTTTTATTTATTATTTTTTTACATTATTATTACGACTTTAGTGAATTGATTGATAACCAGTATATAAAAAACAAAGTTTTTTTTCCTAAAATCAAATATAGCTTTAAATAACATACAAATTCAAATACAAATATAGCTTTAAATAAAATTTTATTGTAGTTTTAAAAATGACTCTTCTGTTTTTCTCTCTTTTTTAAGCATCATTTCTTTTTTTAAAAAATCATTTATTTATTCTAATTTGTTATACATGATGGCAGAAGGCAATTCATTTCATATTCCACATATAGAGCACAAGAATGCTATTTGCAAAGGAGCCTTGTTTCTTTGTTCTCAGGCAATATCTAAGGTCGGGGTCATGATCCCTTTGAGAGACCTCAGGCTTAGACCTCAGCTTGGAACTCTGGGAAGAGGTTGGCTCTGGCTGTAGTAGAAGTAGGGGGCATCCTCTAGAGGTATGGCTGAGCCTTCCAGGCACAGGTGAAAATGCTAGTTTGATTTGCAAGTCTAACACCTGGAGGACAGTGGTTCCTTCTTCTCACCCCTCAAAAATCATCCAGGCCCTGGGCAGTTGTAGGAATAGCAGCCTTAAAATCCAAACCTGAGAAGTGTAGCACAGACTCTTCTATCAGTGTTTTGACATAATTAAAAATAAGGCTAGAGCAAAAAGGTGAGCTATAATGAAGGCCACTCAGAAACCCAGTCACACAGCACCAGGGACTTGCAAAGAGATACACAGTGGGTCTTGGCATGTGTGGCTCAGGTGAGGACACAGAATTGGTTATAGGATTCTCCAATAAATGGATGCAAAGCAGCTCTTGAATGCAAACTGTGAAATGTTTCTACATTAAGGGTTATTTTATGTTTCCTCTATTGGCACATGAAAAAAAAGCATGTCCTTTTTACTCATGACTTTGACTTAAGGATCAAATGAGATAATTTTTTTGAACTATGTTTGGTTTAAAGATGTAAAGGAATTTGAATTCTATTCTATAATAAAGGTCACTGGCAGAAATCTAACAGCTGATTGGGTAAAGGAAGCAGAACAAAAGAGCATGTGTCATATCCCATCTTCTCTACCATAGATGCTTAAGGCTTTTCCTGGAACCTGGGATGGGCACCTGGGAAGGCAGGTGGCTAGTATTGTTGCAACAAGTGGAAGAATGGTTGGTGTTTTCCTGGTGGTGGTTCCTAGACCAAATGGGAAGGTACCCCCATTTTGGAGGTCTGGGCAGGTGACAGGATGAGGTTAGGGGGAGATGTGTAGAAATTTTAACAATACTAATTTTTCCAATCCATGAACACAAGATATTTTTGCAATCATTTGTGCATTCTTTTTTTTTCATTTTAGTTTTCAATGTGTAGCTCTTTCAGCTTGATTAATTTTATTCCTAAATATTTATTGTTTTTGATGTTCTTATAAATGGGATTATTTTCTGGAGTTCTTTTTTGAATAGTTAATTGTTAGGGCATGGAAATGAAACTGATATTGGTATGTTGTTCCTGCAAATGCATTGGATTTGTGTTTTTAGTTCTAATATGTGTTTGTGTGTGTGTGTGCGCTTGATCATAGTTCTCTACATAGCATGTTAAACAGAGGCATTTTAACTTTTTGCCTCCAGATTATATGACTTTTATTTTTTTTCTCTTGTCTAATTGCTCTTTCTAGTGCTATGTTCACTAGAAGTTACAAAGACTAAGTACCCCTTGAAGGGGAAGGAAGGAACGAAAAATGGGTGAAAAGTGAAAGACAGAGACTAGGCAGAGATACACAGGAGAGTTTATTTGTCAGAGCTGACAAATAAAAGCCCATCTCTTTATAGTTGAGAGGGAGCAGAACAAGCTTGGGTTCCAGGACTTTTATAGGGTGGGCTCAGGAATCAGAGCTAGGTGGGTCCTAATGCAGGCCATTAGGGGTTGTGTTGGTATGAGGGAGTGGTTAACCTTTCTCAGAAATGCCCTCGACATCGGCCAGAAAGCAAAACTTTTTCCTTAAAATGGCAGCTGTCACTTAAGATGGCTGTCCAGATGCTAAGCAAGGACCTTCTACCCTTGCCTTGCTCCTCGTCTTAGAAGAAAAGCGATCAGTTTTCCACTATTGAGTATGATGTTAACTGTGGGCTTGTCACATATGGTTTTCATTATGTGGAGGTACATTCTCTTGTAAATTGTAATTATAAAAAGAAGTTGAATTTTGTCAAATGCTTTTTTTGTGTCTACTGACATAATAATTTTTTTTCTGTATTTTGTTTGAAAGCAAAAATAACTGAAACAGGGACGGGCCTTGATGGATCAGTGATGCCTTTTATTAAGCAGCAAAGTTAAGCATTGGAGGGGCACATTTTCAGGAGAGAAAATAGTAACTAGTTACAAGAGGGGTCTGATTTTTATAGGGTTTAAGTGAGACTTGAGTCATCGCAGAATGCTTCTCTTGGGCAGTCAGGGGGAACAGTTGTGCAAGTTCAAAGTCCATTGTTGCTGGAAAATGGCGAAAGTCCAGAGCCCATAGTTTGCTTTCTCTCTCCTGGGGCCCATTGTCTTCTTTCTCCCTGGGAATTGTTATTTCCCTTTTTTCTTGGGTGATGGTGTTTTCCATGTCCTTCACTGTTAACCTGTTAACCTGTTATATTACATTAATAGATTTGTGTATGTTGCAGTGTCCTTTTATCCCAGGGATAAATCCCACATGGTTGTAATTTATGATTCTTTAAGGTGTAGCTGAGTTCAGTTTACTAGTGTTTGTTGAAGATTTTGCATGTGTGTTCATCAGGGATATTGGCTTATAATTGTCTTGTGTCTTTGATTGTATCAGAGTAATGCTGGCTTTAAATGAGTTTGGAAGCTCTTAAATTCTTGAAAAAGTTTGAGAAAGATTGATATTATTTATTTAAAAAAATTTTTAGAAGTCAGCAGTGAAGCCATCTATTTCTGAACTTTTCTTTGTTGAGAGATTTTTGATTATGGATTTGATCTCCCTACCATTATAGATCAGTACTGATTTCTATTTTGTCATGATTCAGTTTTGGTAGATGGTATTAAGAAACTGATGTGACTCCATTTTTGAAAACAGCTTCTACCTCAAAGCCTGTGCAAGGAAGGGGGGCGTGACCCTTGTCCTTAGAAAAACCCACAGAGCACTCCTAGGCACATACCCACCCTGCTGAGTTGTTTGTCTACAAATAACAGGAGAGATCTGCAGCGCCAGGTGTCCTTGACTCAGGCTAGATGAGGACCCATAGCAACCCCCTAACAACCACCAATCAGCATGAGACAGGGAAAATACCTGGGATGCCAGATGACCCCCCAGTAGTTTCTGGTGGTTGATAACATGTTGGGAAACGTACATCCCTCATGGCTTAAACCAATCAGTTCAAAGGAATCCTCCTCTTCTACTAACCAATCACCCCTACCCAACTTGTTCCCGCCAGAGAATGTGCAAATCAATGTTAAGAGTTGCGGTATGGAATGATTTGCTGTGTGATGTTGTGCGCATACAGTATCCCCCCAAAACCTATAAAATCTCACTGGACAAAGGACCGGGACTCACCCCCTGGGACCGCTGTGTCAGAAACAGATGTGAGTCCAGGCTAGAGCTTGCAATAAAGACTCTTGTGTGACTGCATCGGATTCAGCTCCTGGAGGTCTATGGGGTCTCACGAATCTGGCATTACATATGTGTCTAGGAATTTTAAAATTTCTTCTTGGTTAACCCCAGTTTGTTGGTGTATAATTGGTGTATAATTTGTTGGCATATAATTCATTTTTTTTAAAGAGAGAAAGAGAGAGAGAGAGAGAGAGAATTTTTAATATTTATTTTTTAGTTCTCGGCAGACACAACATCTTTGTTTGTATGTGGTGCTGAGGATTGAACCCGGGCCACACGCATGCCAGGTGAGTGTGCTACCGCTTGAGCCACATCCCCAGCCCTGGCATATAATTCATAATAGTCTCTTTCTATACATTGGTTTCATTTTTGTTACTGAAAACTCAATTCTGGTCCCAATGCCAATTTAATAAGGA
The DNA here is from genome assembly GCF_964194105.1 of Spermophilus citellus. Lineage (NCBI taxonomy): Eukaryota > Metazoa > Chordata > Mammalia > Rodentia > Sciuridae > Spermophilus > Spermophilus citellus. The sequence goes on from NC_138197.1 coordinate 36,696,140, forward strand.
GGACATGGTTTCCAGAAAAAGGATAAAGCTTTATTGTTTTCCTAACAAAGGAGAAGCATAGGGGAGTCCTGTCCAAAGGTTGTGATTCTGCCCATCAGGGAGAACAGATAACTTTTAAGGAAGTTCTTTAAAGGTTCCATTCCTGATGTGCCCTGATGAGAGTGTGCCCTGACCTTGTGTTGAAATTCACTTGTGAATTTGGGAGATGTTACTCCCTAGATTTTCAGGTGACATCTTCTTCCTGTGGTGGGAGAGTGTTCAAGGACAGATAACTGAAACTTGGAAAAGGTTATCTTGTTCCTGCCCCCAGGTTAGGGAGGAAAAGAGGGAGAAGAAGAAAAGAAAAACAAGTCCCTTTAAAAATAAGCCTCTGAAGATGGGCCCACACAAGCCTGTGTGGGACCCAGGCTCAAGTTGGCCTGGGTCCATCCCTCCATTGACATTACTTCCATCTTGGGGCACCTCAACTATTATCTGGAGTTACCTCAGCTATTGCCACCACCCCCCTTAGTAGCAGTAGCATACATTGGAGGGACATCAGCAGGGTCTGGAAGTCCAACATCAGAGTGAGGTACAGACAATCTGCATGGATACTACACGAGTATAGGGTAGAAACTGTTAATTTCTCAGATCCACACTCCAAGAAAGGAAGACACATAGACAACATGAAAAAAACAAGGAAGAAAAGTGCCCCAAACAAACCAGGATACTATAATAACAGAACCCATGGACAGCAAAGTTGATGAAATGTCAGAGAAGGAGTTCAGAAGGTTCATAATTAAAAAAAATCTGTGAATTAAAGAATGGCCTAAATGAGCAAATACAGGCAAAAATTGATCAGTCCAACTAAGAGATAAGAGAACAAGTACAGGTAGCAAAAGATTACTTCAAAAAACAGAGACTATGGGAAAAAAAAACCCCAGAAATCCTTGAATAAAGGCTACAATAAACCAAATAAAAAACTCAACTGAAAGCATAACCAACAGACTAGATTATTTGAAATAAAGAACATCAGATAATGAAGACAAAGTATACAATCTGGAAAATAAAGCTTATCACACAGTGATGATAGTAAGAAACCATGAACAGAACATCCAAGAATTATGGGACAACATCAAAAGACCAAATATAAGAGTTATTGGGATAGAGGAAGGCACAGTTTAAATGAAAGGAATGCACAATCTCTTCAACGAGATAATATCAGAAAACTTCCCAAGCATGAAGAACAAATTGGAAAACCAAATACAAGAGGCTTACAGGACACCAAATGTACAAAATTACAACAGATCTATACCAAGGCACATTATAATGAAATTGCCTAGCATACAGAATAGGATAGAATCTTAAAAGCCACAAGAAAGAGGAATCAGATCACATATAGGGGGAGACCAGTTTGTATCTCAGTACATTTTTTAACCCAGACCCTCAAAGCCAGGAGATCATGGAACAACATATCCCAAGCTCTGAAAGAAAATGGATGCTAACCAAGAATCTTATATCCAGAAAAACTAAGCTTTAGATTTAATGATGAAATAAAAGCCTTACATGATAAAGAAAAGTTAAAAGAATTTATAAATAGAAAGCCTGCACTATAGAACTTCCTCAGCAAAATATTCGATGAAGAGGAAATAAAAAACAATGATGAATATCAGCAGAGGGAGGTATTACACTAAAGGAAAATCTAATCAGAGGAGAAACCAAATCATGTTAAATACAAAAAATAAACAAAAATGGCTGGGAATACAAATCATGTCTCAATAATAACTCTGATGTTAATGGCCTAAACTCACCAATCAAAAGACATAGACTAGCAGACTGGATTAAAAAAAAAGACCCAACAATATGCTGCCTCCAAGACACTCATCTCATAGGAAAAGACATCCACAGACTGAAGAGGAAGCGTTGGGAAAAATCATACCACTAAGATGGACTGTGGAAGCAAGCAGGGGTTTCCATCCTCATATCAAATAAAGTAGACTTTAAGCTAAAGTCAATCAAAAAGGATAAAGAAGAACACTACATACTGCTCAAGGGAACCATATACCAACAAGACTTAACAATTATAAATATATATGCACCCAAAAATGGAGCATTTACATTCATCAAACAAACTCTTCTCAAGTTCAAGAGTCAAACAGACCACAACACAATAATTTTGGTTGACTTTAACACACCTCTTTCACCACTGTATAGATCTTCCAAACAAAAGCTAAACAAAGAAACTATAGTACTCTATAACATAATCAATAACTTAGACTTAACTGACATATATAAAATATTTCATTCTTAAACAAGCAAATAAACTTTCTTGTCAGCAGCACATGGATCCTTCTCTAAAATAGACCATATACTAGGACACAAATCAACTCTTAGCAAATATAAAAAAGTAGAGATACTACCCTGCATTCTATCAGATCACAATGGAATGAAATTAGAAATCAATGATAAAATGAGAAATAAAAGCTAATCCAAATAATATGCTACTTAATGAACAATGGATTACAGAAGACATCAAGGAGGAGACTAAAAATTTTTTTAGAGGTGAATGAGAACACAAATACAACATATTGAAATCTCTGGAACACTATGCAAACAGTTATAAGAAAAAGTTCATTGCATGGAGTTCATTCCTTCAAAGAAGAAAAAGTCAACAAATAAATGACTTAACATTACATCTCAAAGCCCTAGAAAAAGAACAAATCAACACCAAAAGCAGTAGAATACAATAAATAATTAAAATCAGAGATGAAATTGAAACAAAAGAAATGATTGAAAAATTGATAGAACAAAAAGTTGGTTTTTTGAAAAAATAAATAAAATTGACAGACCCTTCTCCTTAGGAGAAGGAGAGAGAAAACTCAAATTACTAACATATGTGATAAAAAGGAAAATATCATGACAGACACTACAGAAATACAGAAGATAATTAGAAATTATTTTGAAAATTGTACTGCAATAAAATAGAAAACATTGAAGGCATTGACAAATTTCTAGAGTCATATAATTTGCTAAAATTGAATCAGAGTGATGTACACAATTTATACAGATCAATTTCAAGTGACGAAGTAGAAGATGCCATCAGAAGTCTACTAACCAAGAAAAGCCCAGGACTGAATGGATACACAGTCGAGTTCTATAAGACCTTTAAAGAAGAACTAATACTTCTACCACGCGGCCTGCGCAGTGGTTTCATTAATGAGGTTCTAGGCATTAAGTTAGTTAGAAGAGATCAAAATAAAACACACAGACAGTACCTTATTTTACATTGCTAGGTCCGAGACGGCTCGCCTCCCTGTTTCCCTGCCTCCAGCCGCCCAGCAGGGCAGCGAGGATTACTCTGGGCTAGCAGGAGAGAGAGAGAGCGAACACGCCGGGGAGTAGCCTTTTATTTGGGGGGACAAGAGATTCAGGGGAGAATTCCATCCAATGAAGGTTGAGGGGGGGCTGTACTCCAAGGTCAGGGTCAGTGATTGGGTCTCCAGGGTCAGTGGTTACGCACACCCCCACACGGATGGGCTCTCTCATCAGGAAAGGGTCGGGATAACTCCGACACAGCCAGAGTGCCTCAGGCCCTTAACGGGAGTCACCCAATCACGTGTCAGAATGGCTCCCCACAAATACTAATACTCTTCAATTTATTTCAAGAAATAGAAAAAGAGTCAGCACTCCCAAACTCATTCTTGAGGCCAATAGCACCCTGATTCCAAAACCAGGCAAAGCCACATCAAAAAAAGAGAGAAAACTTCAGACCAATCTCTAATGAACAAAAATTTTTAATAAAATTCTGGCAAATCAAATACAAAATATATCAAAAAGATCATATGTCCCAATCAAGTGGGATTCATCCCAGGGATAAAAGTTTGGTTCAACATATGAAAATCAGTAAATGTAATTCATCACATCAACAGACTTACATATAAGAATCATATGTTCAGAAAAAGGATTTGACAAAATACAGCACCCCTTCAAGTTCAAAACACTAGAAAAATTAGGGATAACAGGAACATACTTCAACATCATAAAGGCTATCTATGCTAAGCCCCAGACTAACATCATTTTAAGTGGAGAAAAATTGAAGGCATTCCCTCTAAAAATTGGAACAAGATAGGGATGCCCCTTTTCACCATTTCTATTTAACATAGTTCTTGAAACACTGGCCAGAGCAATTAGACAAAAAAATTTAAAGGGATACAGATAGGAAAAGAAAAACTCAAATTAGCACTATTTGCTGATGATATGATTCTATACCTAGAAGACCCTAAAAGTTCCACCAGAAAACTTCTAGAATTTTAAATGAATTCAGCAAACTAGCAGGATATAAAATCAACACATATAAATCAAATGCATTTCTGTATATCAGTGACAAATCCTCAGAAAGGGAAATGTGGAAATCTACCCCATTTACAATAGCCTCATAAAAAATAAAATACTTGGGAATCATCTTAATGAAAAAGCTGAAAGATCTATATAATGAAAATTACAGAACCTTAAGGAAAGAAATCAAAGTAGACCTTAGAATACGGAAAGATCTAACTTGCTCTTGGATAGGCAAAATTAATATTATCAAAATGACCATACTACCAAAAGCACTATACAGAGTTAATGAAATTCATTCAAAATCCCAATGGCATTCCTCACAGAAATAGAAAAAGCATTCATGAAATTAATCTAGAAAAATAAGAGACCTAGAATAGCTAAAGCAATCCTTAATAGGAAGAGTGAAGCAGGTGGCATTGCTATACCAGACTTTAAACTACACTACAGAGCAATAGTAACAAAAAAACAGCATGGTATTGGCACCAAAACAGACTGGTAGACCGATGTTACAGAATAGAGGACACAGAGACTAACCCACAAAATTACAATTACCTTATATTAGACAAAGGTGCCAAAAGCATGCACTGGAGAAAAAATAGCATCTTCAACAAATGGTGCTGGGAAAACTGGAAATCCATATGTAACAAAATGAAATTAAACCCCTATCTCTCACCTTGAACAAAACTCAACTCAAAAGGGATCAAGAACTTAGGAATACAACTAGAGACTCTGCATCTAATAGAAGAAAAAGTAGGCCCTAATCTTCATCATGTGGGATTAGACCCCAACTTCCTTAATAAGACTCTTTTGACATAAGAATTAAAACCAAGAATCAATAAATGGGATGGAATTAAACTAAAAAGTTTCTTCTCAGCAAAAGAAACAATCTGTGAGGTGAATAGAGAGACCACATCCTGGGAGCAAATTTTTGCCCCTCACACACTAATCTCAAAGGTATATAAAGTTCTCAAAAAGCTAAGCACCAACAAAACAAATAACCCAATCAACAAATGGGCCAAGGACCTGAACAGACACTTCTCAGAAGAGGACATACTATCAATCAACAAATATATGAAAAATGCTCATCATCCCTAGCAATCAGAGAAATGCAAATCAAAACTACTCTAAGAATCATCTCATTTCAGTCAGAATGACAGCTATTATGAAGACAAACAACAAGTGTTGGGGAGGATGTAGGGGAAAAGGCACATTTATACATTGCTGGTGGGACTGAAAATTGGTGCAGCCAATATTGAAAGCGGTATAGAGATTCCTTGGAAATCTGGGAATGGAACCACCATTTGACCCAGCTATCTCTCTCCCCATCTATAACCAAAGAACTTAAAAACAGCATATTACAGGGACACAGCCACATCAATATTTATAGCAGCACAATTCACAATAGTTAAACTCTGGAACCAACCTAGATGCCCTTCAATAGATGAAGGGATCAAAAAAATTGGCATATATACACAATGGAATATTACTGAGCAATAAAAGAGAATAAAATCATGGCATTTGCAGGCAAATGGATGGAGTTAGAGAAGATAATGCTAAATGAAGTTAGCCAGTCCCCCCAAACCAAATGCCCAATGTTTTCTCTGATATAAGGAGGCTGATTCATAGTGGGGTAGGAAGGGGGAGCATGGGAGGAATAGATGAACTCTAGATACGACAGAGAAAGGGGTGGGAGGGGAAGGGAGGAGGCATGGGGTAATAAATGATGGTGTAATGTGATAATCATTATTATATAAAGTACATATATGAATACATGAATTAGTGTGAATATACTTTGTAAGTAACCAGAGATATGAAAAATTGTGCTCTATATGTGTTGTAATAAGAATTTTAATGCATTCTGCTGTCATATATAAGTAAAATAATAATAAGCCTCTGAGCAGCAAAGGCTATATTCAAAAACTGAAGTGGACCACTGTTACACTGTGGCATCAGTTATAATTTCTCCTTGATCTTTTCTGTTGTTTTTTTTTTCTTATCCTAGCAAGAATTTTTATTTTTATTTACTTGTTTTTTAAATTGTTTTATTATTTTTTTTGTTTTTATTCTCTCTCTTTTAAATCTTTTGCATTTTTATTACTTTCTTCCTTTTGTATTTTTGTGTTTATTTTGTCCTTTTTTTTCTAGTTTCTGGTTTTTTTAAGAGAGAGTGGGAGAGAGAGAGGGAGAGAGAGAGAGAGAGAGAGAGAGAGAGAGAGAATTTTTAATATTTATTTTTTAGTTCTCGGCGGACACAACATCTTTGTATGTGGTGCTGAGGATCGAACCCGGGCCACATGCATGCCAGGCGAGTGCACTACCGCTTGAGCCACATCCCCAGCCCCTCTAGTTTCCTGAGATGTAAAGTTAGGTTGCTTATTTGAAACTTTTTTTCTTTTTAGATATAGGTGTTTATCACTTAATCTTTCTTCTCAGTACTGCTTTTGCTGTGTCAATATATTTTCTATTTTTTTGGGTTTTTTTTTTAACCTATTCATTGTTCAAATGTGTGTTAATTTCTACATATCTGTAAATCTCCCCAATTTTCCTAGTTACTATATTCATTCTAGTATAGTTGAAAAAGACATCTGATCTGATTTCAGTCTTCTCAGATTTGCTAAGACTTTTTTTTTTTTATGATCTAAGATGTGATCTATCGTATAGAATGTCCTGTGTATGCTTGAGAAGAATGTGTATTCTACTGGCACAGAGCAGAATGTTCTGCATGTATCTGTTAGGTCGACTTGGCCTGCAGTGTTCAAGTCCTCTCTTTCTTTGCTAATTTTCTGTCTGGTTGATCTGTCCATTAGTATTATTGTATTTCTCTCATTTTCTCCTTTAGTTCTGCCAATGTTTTCTTTGTACCTTTAGGTTCTCAGCTGTTGGGTGCATACATATTTATAGTTGTTATGTCTTCATGTTGAATGACTGTTTTATCACTATGTAATGTCATTCTAGTGTCTTGTGACAGTTTTGAACTTGAAGTCTATTTTATCTGATATTAGTCTAGCCACACATGTCTCTTTTGATTAACATTTGAAAAAATATCTTTTTCCATTCCTTCTCTTTCAGTATGTGTGTTGTGAAGTGTTTTTTTTTCAAAAAAAGAAAAAAATATATAAAATCGATTTGGCCATACAATATCTTTTTCTCTGTTTTATTTCTGATGAGAAGCATTTATTCTTTTTTATTTGTTCTTTTTAGATAGATATATATGACAGTAGAGTGCATTTTGATATATTATAAATAATTCAGTATAACTTCTTTTAATTAGAATCTCATTTTTGTGGTTGTATATGATATAAAGTTATACTAATGGTGTATTTGTATGTGAACATAGGGAAGTTATATCTGATTCATATCTACTGTCTTTCCTATTCCCATCCCCCTTTCCTTCCCTTCACTCCCCTTTGTCTAGTCCAATGAATTTTTATTCTTTAATTTTTATGTGTTAGCATCTGCATATCATAGAGAAATCCAGCCTTTGGTTTTGGGGATTGGCTTATTTCACTGAGCATGATATTCTCTAGATCCAAGCATATGGCAAAAAGTCATCAAGCCATTCTTTTTTATGGCTTAGTAATATTACATTGTGTATGTTTACCACATTTTCTTTATCCATTCATCTGTTGAAGGACACCTAGGTTGGTTGCATAGCTTTGCTATTGCAAGTTGAGCTGCTATAAACAGGGATGTGGCTGCATCAGTGTAGTATGCTGATTTTAAGTCCTTTGGGTGTATAACAAGGAATGGAGTAACTGAGTCAAATGGTTGTTCCATTCCAAGTTTTCTGAGGAATCTCCATACTTCTTTCCAGTGTGATTGTACTGATTTGCAGTCCCACTGCAATGTATAAGTGGACCTCCCCCCCCCACATCCCCATTAATATTTATTGTTACTTGAATTCTTGATAATTGTCATTCTGACTGGAGAGAGATGAAATCTCAGTATAGTTTTGATTTTCATTTCTCTAATTGTTAGAGATGTTGAACACTTTTTCATATATTTGTTGATGTTGATCACCTCTATTTCTTCTTCTGTGAAGTGTCTGTTCAGTTCCTTAGCCTATTTATTGATTGGGTTATTTGTTTTTTGGTGTTAAGTTTTTTGAGTTCTTTATATGTCCTGGAGATTAGTGCTCTGTCTGAGGTGCAGGTGGAAAAGGTTTTCTCCTATTCTGTAGGTGCTCTCTTTACATTCTTGATTTCCCTTGCTGTGAAGAAGCTTTTTTAATGGGGAGTCTGATAGATTTATATTGAAAGTGTGGATTGGGGAGGTTTTACGAGTGCTATTTTGTCCATTGTTTTCTGTTTGTCTTGGAGATCTTTTGTGCCTCTTCTTTTGCTGTCTTCCTTCATGTTTCATTGATTTTTTTACATTAATATGTTTTTGACTATTTTCCTGTTGTGAAACCTACATGGTATGGCTTTTGTGGTTATAATAGGATTAACATAAACTATTGTATAGATATAATCGTGCTTTTTAAGTTGATAATAACAGACATGTTTTTACTTCTCTCATAATTCATGTTATTCCTGATGTTTGTTTCATATTCGTTAATGTATTGTTATTTATTTTTTTATATATTTGTGGTACTGGGGATTGAGCCCAGAAGTATTTTACCAGTGAACTACATTTCTAACCTTTGTTTTTCATTTTGAGACAGGATCTTGCTAAATAATCCAGGCTTTCCTAGAACTTCCTTCTGCTTCAGCCTCCTTAGTAGCTGGAATTACAGTTGTGCATCACTGTACCTGAAACTAATATATTTTTAGTTAAATTTCTTTTTAATACATTTGCTTTCAAAGTTATTTACTCACCAAGTATTCAAACTTATTTTCACACCATCTTTACAATAGTGCAAAACAGGATTGTTCCACCATGCCCAGAAGGTCAGATGTTCTTTAGTATGTAGAAAGAAAAAGAAAAAAAAAAACAATGTAGAAGATACTAAAGAAGAAAATAAATTTGTAGACATTTTGGATATACTCAAGAAAATTGGAAATTTTCTGGAGATAAATTATTAAGTATTCTAGTGCTCTCTCTTTTCTTCTTTCCTTCTTATTATCTCTCTCATATTGATTTCAGCTGACCAATATGGAAAAAATATTATCACTATGAAATTTTTGATCAAAATAGTGAATAGGAATGGGTGGACCCTTGAAAAGAAAGATTTGTCAATAATATGTGTAGATATTTTTCAATAATTAGAATTCTACAGGAGCTGGTGATTCAACCTATACCTTCCCTTTGAGATCCGAGTCTTTTGCCTTTATTGTTAGCATGCATTGACTCTGATATCTACTCCTCCAGATTTTCTACTAAGCTATGTAATTATGAGATGGCAAATTGATTTAGGAGGCCTTATAATAATTTTGGATCTGACAATAAGAGTATCTGTAAGCTGATGTTGATTGGATTTTTTTTCTTTTTTTAAAAATTTTTATTGTTGGTTGTTCAAACATTACATAGTTCTTGATATATCATATTTCACACTTTGATTCAAGTGGGTTATGAACTCCCATTTTTACCCCGTATACAGATTGCAGAATCACATCGGTTACACATCCATTGATTTACATATTGACATACTAGTGTCTGTTGTATTCTGCTGCCTTTCCTATCCTCTACTATCCCCCCTCCCCTCCCCTTGATTGTATTTTTAATATTTTTTTTAATCAAGCACAAAAGCTAGAAGGAAGTTAGGACCCCAAAATAAAGAGTAAATGCAAGAAAAATGTCCCTTGACTTGTATGATCTGTTCCAATAATATTGACCAAATATTGCTAGTCCATTTGAGAAATTGTATGAGCAACTAAGGAATATAACACAGATTAAAATGAGGCAGAAAAAAAATAAGATATCAAAGAGGAATAGTATATAGTATAATGTAGTGGTTAAAGGCATGCATTCTGCCTGAGTTAAATAAACCTAAATCAAGTCTTATCTTTTGAACTTATTAGACAATTATGATCTACACCCCTATTTATTTATAACATTGGAATGTGAATAGCACCTATTATTCAAGGTTGTTACAATAAGATTAGATAACAGAATGCCTAAAAGCACTTACCCAATACTTTGGGCATATAATCAATCTGGGATAACTAAGAGTTAATCATAAAATATTAATGATCGGTTTCAAGGTTGTGCATAAAGAACTTGGAAACCAAGGTCATGGTTTCTATTAATTGTAAAGGGCAGCTGGTGAAACATGATTACATTTGGAAGGAAGCTCTGTAATTTAGGAGTTATAGTAAAGGTCAGTTACTAAGTGAAAGCAAGTAAATGTTATAGCTTTGCAGGGCCAAGTAGAGTTAAGAACTGAAGCAAGTTAATTGCTAGATGATGAAAAGGAATGTGCCATTCCTGGAGTAAATACTGGACTTGAGGTTATGGTTAAAGGCCAAGATCTGAACCTGGCAGAAACAATGAGGAAGCAGGAAGTTGAGGCTAAAGGCAAATTGCAGGGTAGTCCTCTAGTTCCGTCAGACTACAGCTTGATGACGAGGCACTTCATTTTTATTAGTATATTTAAATATTAGAAGTCATCATTATCAAAAGCTTAAACAATATACAATGATTAAAAAGTCAAACTCAGCTCCACAATTTTATTTCTAGAAAAAAATCACCAATATAATTTTTGTCTACAACTTCAAGTATTTTCTGAACATTAATCTCTTTCTCCATCTCTATAAAATGAACATACTACACTCATAACCATATTGAAAGACTTTTTTATATACAAATGGGAGAATACTGTTAATATTGAACAATAGCATTTTGATACTTTCTATATTCATAACATTTATGTCTACTGATTTTTTTTAAAGTGCTGGGGATTGAACCCAGAGGCTCAATTATGTCAGGCAAGTGCTATACCACTGAGTCATATCTCCAGTCCTGAATTCTTTTTTTTTTTGTATATCTTTGTTTTTATTTCTCTTTTATTTCTTTATTTTTTTTATTGGTTGTTCACAACATTACAAAGCTCTTGACATATCATATTTCATACATTAGATTGAAGTGGGTTATAAACCCCCAATTTTACCCCAAATGCAGATTGCAGAATCACATCGGTTACACATCCACAATTTTACATAATGCCCTATTAGTAATTGTTGTATTCTGCTACCTTTCCTATCCCCTACTATCCCCCCTTCCCTCCCCTCCCATCTTCTCTCTCTACCCCATCTACTGTAATTCATTTCTCTCCTTGTTTATTTTTCCATTCCCCTCACAACCTCTTATATGTAATTTTGTATAGCAATGAGGGTCTCCCTTCATTTCCATGCAATTTCCCTTTTCTCTCCCTTTCCCTCCCATCTCATGTCTCTGTTTAATGTTAATCTTTTCTTCCTGCTCTTCCTCCCTGCTCTGTTCATAGTTGCTCTCATTATATCAAAGAAGACATTTGGTATTTGTTTTTTAGGGATTGGCTAGCTTCACTAAGCATAATCTGCTCTAGTGCCATCCATTTCCCTGCAAATTCCATGATTTTGTCATTTTTTAGTGCTGCGTAATATTCCATGGTGTATAGATGCCACATTTTTTTTTATCCATTCATCTATTGAAGGGCATCTGGGTTGGTTCCACAGTCTAGCTATTGTGAATTGTGCTGCTATGAACATCGATGTGGCAGTATCCCTTCCCTGTAGCATGCTCTTTTAAGGTCTTCAGGGAATAGTCCGAGAAGGGCAATAGCAGGGTCAAATGGTGGTTCCATTCCCAGCTTTCCCAGGAATCTCCAAACTGCTTTCCAAATTGGCCGCACCAATTTGCAGTCCCACCAGCAATGTACAAGTGTACCCTTTTCTCCACATCTTCGCCAGCACTTGTTGTTGTTTGACTTCATAGTGGCTGCCAATCTTACTGGAGTGAGATGGTATCTTAGAGTGGTTTTGATTTGCATTTCTCTGACTGCTAGAGATGGTGAGCATTTTTTCATGTACTTGTTGATTGATTGTATATCCTCCTCTGAGAAGTGTCTGTTCGGGTCCTTGGCCCATTTGTTGCTTGGGTTATTTGTTATCTTATTGTGTAATTTTTCGAGTTCTTTGTATACTCTGGATATTAGGGCTCTATCTGAAGTGTGAGGAGTAAAAATTTGTTCCCAGGATGTAGGCTCCCTATTTACCTCTCTTATTGTTTCTCTTGCTGAGAAAAAACTTTTTAGTTTAAGTAAGTCCCATTTGTTGATTCTTGTTATTAACTCTTGTGCTGTGGGTGTCCTATTAAGGAATTTGGAGCCCAACCCCACAATATGTAGATCAGAGCCAACTTTTTCTTCTATCAGACGCAGAGTCTCTGATTTGATATCAAGCTCCTTGATCCATTTTGAGTTAACTTTTGTGCATGGCGAGAGAAAGGGATTCAGTTTCATTTTGTTGCATATGGATTTCCAGTTTTCCCAACACCATTTGTTGAAGATGCTATCCTTCCTCCATTGCATGCTTTTAGCCCCTTTATCAAATATAAGATAGTTGTAACTTTGTGGATTATTCTCTGTGCCCTCTATTCTATACCATTGGTCCACCCGCCTGTTTTGGTACCAGTCCCATGCTGTTTTTGTCACTATTGCTATGTAATATAGTTTGAAATCTGGTATCGCTATACCGCCTGATTCACACTTCCTGTTTAGAATTGCTTTTGCTATTCTGGGTCTTTTATTTTTCCATATGAATTTCATGATTGCTTTATCTACTTCTACAAGAAATGCCGTTGGGATTTTGATTGACATTGCATTAAACCTATAGAGAACTTTTGGTAATATCGCCATTTTGATGATGTTGGTTCTGCCTATCCATGAACAGGGTATATTTTTCCATCTTCTAAGATCTTCTTCTACTTCTCTCTTTAGGGTTCTGTAGTTTTCATTGTATAAATCTTTCACCTCTTTTGTTAGGTTGATTCCCAAGTATTTTATTTTTTTTGAGGATATTGTGAATGGAGTGTTTTTCCTCATTTCCGTTTCAGAAGTTTTGTCGCTGATATACAGAAATGCCTTTGATTTATGTGTGTTGATTTTATATCCTGCCACTTTGCTGAATTCATTTATTAGTTCTAGTAGTTTCTTTGTAGACCCTTTTGGGTCTTCTAGGTATAGAATCATGTCATCTGCAAATAGTGAACATTTAAGTTCTTCTTTTCCAATTTTTATGCCTTTAATTTCTTTCATCTGTCTAATTGCTCTGGCCAGTGTTTAGAGAACTATATTGAATAGAAGTGGTGATAGAGGGCATCCCTGTCTTGTTCCGGATTTTAGAGGGAATGCCTTCAACTTTTGTCCATTCAGAATGATGCTAGCCTGAGGCTTAGCATAGATAGCTTTTACAATGTCAAGGTAAGTTCCTGTTATCCCTAGTTTTTCTAATGTTTTGAACATAAAGGGATGCTGTACTTTGTCAAATGCTTTCTCTGCATCTATCGAGATGATCATATGGTTCTTATCTTTAAGTCTATTGATGTGGTGAATAACATTTATTGATTTCCGTATGTTTAACCATCCTTGCATCCCAGGGATGAATCCTACTTGATCATGGTGCACAATTTTTTTGATGTGTTTTTGTATTCGATTCGCCAGAATTTTATTGAGGATTTTTGCATCTAGGTTCATTAGAGATATTGGTCTGTAGTTTTCTTTATTTGAGGTCTTTGTCCGGTTTCGGAATCAGGGTGATGTTGGCCTCATAGAATGAATTTGGAAGAGCTCCCTCTTTTTCTATTTCCTGAAATAACTTGAAAAGTATTGGTATTAATTCTTCTTTAAAGGTTTTGTAAAACTCCGCTGTATACCCATCCGGTCCTGGGCTTTTCTTGGTTGGTAGTCTTTTGATGGCTTCTTCAATTTCATCCATTGGTATTGGTCTGTTCAAATTGTGTGTATCCTCCTGACTCAGTCTGGGCAAATCATATGACTTAAGAAATTTATCGATGTCTTCACTATCTTCTATTTTATTGGAATATAGGTTTTCAAAATAATTTCTAATTGTCTTCTGTATTTCTGTAGCATCTGTTGTGATATTGCCTTTTTCATCCCGTATGTTAGTAATTTGAGTTCTCTCTCTTCTTCTCTTCGTTAGCATGGCTAAAGGTCTGTCGATCTTATTTATTTTTTCGAAGAACCAACTTTTAGTTTTGTTAATTTTTTCAATAGTTTCTTTTGTTTCAATTTCTTTGATTTCCGCTCTGATTTTAATTATTTCTAGCCTTCTGCTACATTTGCTGTTGTTTTGCTCTTCCTTTTCTAGGGCTTTGAGATGAAGTGTGAGCTCATTTATTTGTTGGTTTTTTCTTTTTTTGAGGAATGACCACCAGGCGATGAATTTTCCTCTTAAAACTGCTTTCATTGTGTCCCATAGATTCCGATATGTTGTGTCTGTATTTTCATTTATCTCTAAGAATTTTTTAATTTCCTCCTTTATGTCTTCTGTAACCCATTGATCATTCAGTAACATATTGTTCATTTTCCATGTGATGTAGGATTTTTCCTTCCTTCTTTTATCATTGATTTCCAGTTTCATTCCATTATGATCAGATAAAATGCATGGTATTATCTCCACCCCTTTATATTTACTGAGGGTTGCCCTATGGCATAATATATGGTCTATTTTTGAGAAGGATCCATGTGCTGCTGAGAAAAAAGTATATCCATTTGATGATGGTTGATATATTCTATATATGTCAGTTAAGTCTAGGTTATTGATTGTGATATTGAGTTCTATAGTTTCTTTATTCAATTTTTGTTTGGAGGATCTGTCCAATGGTGAGAGAGGTGTGTTGAAGTCACCCATAATTATTGTGTTGTGGTCTATTTGATTCTTGAACTTGAGGAGAATTTGTTTTATGAATGTCGCAGCACCATTGTTTGGTGCATCAATATTGATAATTGTTATGTCTTGTTGGTGAATGGTTCCTTTTAACAGTATATAATGACCTTCTTTATCCCTTTTGATTAACTTAGTCTTGAAGTCGATTTTATTCGATATGAGGATGGCCACTCCTGCTTGCTTACGAGAACTCTGTGCGTGGTATATTTTTTCCCATCCTTTCACCTTCAGCCTGTGTATGTCTTTTCCAATCAGATGTGTCTCCTGGAGGCAGCATATTGTTGGATTTGTTTTTTTAATCCATGATACCAGCCTATGTCGCTTTATTGGAGAGTTTAGGCCATTAACATTCAGAGTTACTATTGATATATGGTTTGAACTTCCATCCATGTTTGATTGTTTATCCTTTTTTTTTTTTTAAAAAAATTTAGTTTGTTTCTCCATGATTATCTTTCCCCTCGTCCTCTGTCTTTACTGAGGCACTTCCCACTGATGGTTTTGGTTATTGTTTTTCATTTCTTCCTCGTGTAATGTTTTGCTCAAAATGCTTTGCAATGCTGGTTTTCTGGCTGCAAATTCTTTTAACTTTTGTTTATCATGAAAGATCTTTATTTCATTGTCATACCTGAAGCTTAATTTTGCTGGATACAGAATTGTTGGTTGGCATCCATTGTCTTTCAGTGTTTGAAATACATTGTTCCATGACCTTCTTGCTTTCAGTGTCTGTGATGAAAAATCCGTTGTTAACCGTATTGGTTTACCCCTAAATGTAATCTGTCTCCTTTCTCTTGTAGCTTTTAATATTTTCTCTTTGTTCTGTATATTGGCTATCTTCATAACAATGTGTCTTGGCGTTGGTCTACTGTGATTTTGTGTGCTCGATGTCCTGTATGCATCTTCAATTTGTATATCTGTTTCCTTTTTTATTTCTGGAAAGTTTTCTGTAATTATTTCATTCAGCAGGTTTCTCATTCCCTTGGTTTGAATCTCTGTACCTTCTTCTATCCCGATGACTCGTAAGTTTGGTTTCTTCATGTTATCCCATAACTCTTGG
This sequence comes from Spermophilus citellus, assembly GCF_964194105.1. Lineage (NCBI taxonomy): Eukaryota > Metazoa > Chordata > Mammalia > Rodentia > Sciuridae > Spermophilus > Spermophilus citellus. Next base: position 36,712,337 of record NC_138197.1, read on the forward strand.
ATGTTTTTCTCGTGATTTTTTACCAGCCTTTCTGAGTTGGCTAGACTCTTTTCAAGATGGTATATTTTGTCTTCATTATCTGACGTTCTGGTTTCTACTTGCTCCACTCTGTTAGTGATACTCTCAATTGAGTTTTTAATTTGGTTTATCGTTTCCTTCATTTCTAGAATTATTGTTTGATTCTTTTTTATAATCTCTATCTCCTGATAAAGATGCTTAACTTCTTCTTTTAGCTGTTTATGTAATTCATTCTCAATGTGTTCTTTTGCTGCTTGAATTTGCTGTCTTGTATCCTCTTTAAGGTTCCATTCCATCTGTCTAAGGTGTTCCTTGAGTTCTTTATATGACCATTTTTCTGATGACTCTAGGTCCTCCTGAATATTTAGGCTGTCCTGCATTGTTTGTACTCCTTTTTTTCCTTGCTTTTTGAAGCTGCTCATGTTAGTTCTTGTTCTGTTTGACTGATGAGTTACTGTTTACTCCTATAAATTTATTAGATGCTTGGGAGGAAAGGTATTAGAAGGGAAGGGAAGAAGTCACTAAAGAGAATGAGAGTAAGCAGGTAGAATTCAAGGAAGGGGGATAAGATAATTGAAAAGAAATGAAGAGACAAAAGAAGAAAAAAAATAGGAAATAAAAAAAGAAAAAAAATTAAAAAAAATAATAAAAAAATTAAAATTAAAATTAGAAGAAAAAAAATTTAAAAAAATTGTAAAAAAAAATTTAAAAAACAACAAGAAAGAAAAATTAAAATGAAAGAAAATCCCAAATCAAAAAAAAAGAGAAAAGAAAAAAAATACTAATAAATGCAGTCTTAGAGTTTGATTAACTTCTCTTCCAGTAGGTGGCGCTGTGCCCACCAGGCCAAGTTTCTTCTGTCAATACGCGGGAACCAATCACTGTGCAGCAGCTCCTCCCAGACTGGGCGAGTCTCCAATCCTGAGTGCCTAGGGCCTCCTCTTGTGTCTAGTCACTTCCCACTTTTCCTCTAGCCAGGCCCCTCTCATGGGTGCCGCTCACTACAATACTGGCTACATGCCCGGTCTGCTGCTCCCCGGAGCCCTGTTTTCATGAACTACTGGGCACACTCTTCCAGTTTGCCATTCCCTCAGACCCTAAGTTTTAGAGCTTGGGGCTGAGAATCCTCAGCGAATTTTACTTGCCCTCCGGTAGCCACGCCCCCGGTAGCTGGTGCAAGAGGCCTCAGCTGTCAGCCCTGGTGGGAGCGGTAGTTCCGTGCCGCGGGTCCCGCGCCACCTCTGATTCCCTCGGGCTGGCTATCGCGCTCACGGGAGAGCTGGGAGGGGCCCTTAAGGTTTCCCCGATGTGTGGAGAGGGAAGGCTAGGGAATTACACACCTGTAGCCGCAGGTTTCAATGAAGTTATCTCCTCCGCCACAGTCTGATGACGTCAGTTCTCTGCCATGGTGGTGTCCCTTGCAAATGGCGACAGTTCGTTTCCCTTTGCCCGGCGACCAATGCAATGGGTGGGTCCTTACTGTCTCTCCCAAGCCCCGTTTCAAACCTGTGGCCACTACCTATGAAGGCTCGGTAGGCATTTACCTCCGTAGGATCAGAAGGGCTGACCAGTTGTTTCAGCCGGATGGATTAGTGCTGAGTCACAGCTGTTTGTCTGCGGGAAGCAGGCGAACAGGAGCTTGAGTTCAGCCGATCCGCCTGAATTCTTTTTAATGACTGAATTATAGTCTGTGGAATTGGTGCTCCATAGATTATTTAAACAATCAGTTTTTGTGGAAGAAGTATCTCCTAGGATCATTTCCAAGAGAATGTGAAGAATGTAAAATAAATACCTACATTCTTGACCTTAGCCATGATAGCTCTTTGAGGGATTTTGTCAAGAGAGAGAGTCTATACCAGATTTGTTCCACAAATCTCAAAGTAGCTGCTTATAACCAAAGAAAGATCCCAAACTGAAGTGTGTCTTCCAGTATGTTCTCTGCAAACTCCCATCTTGAGAACCACTCTGTTCACACTTCCTGTTATAGACTTAGGGAAGCGACTACTTTCCCCTTCCCTTTCTATACTCATTGGCCCCACAGTCTTTCCCATTGGGCCACAGAGGCAGATGCCTCATTTTCTGTAGCAAGACTCCCCAGCGGCAAATCAGAGAGAGAGGACATCTTACATTCTTGCCTTACAGAAGGATTACTCAGCTCCTAACACACATCATTTTAAAATCATATCCCCAGAATTTTGAAAAATGAGTGTATGCTAGTTTGTGATGGATTGTTCAACTCCTTCTGTAATAACTGATGAATGATTATCTCGTGCTTACCTAATTGAGAAAGGCCTTCCTAATTTCAAAAGGTCATTCTAGTGACTAGTCCTATAAAATAAAATGTCATGCCTCCAGGTCTTATTTCTTCAACATCTAATCAGCTAAGCAGTTGGCATAAATGTTTATGTTCTACTCCAACAATCAGCTCATTTCATAGGTGATCTCTACAGATGTGACAGTTGAAATGATGGAAATGATTGACATTGACAAGGTCAAAGTTACAAGTTTAACAGATTAGTTAGAAATGAATTCATTCTGCTGCATTTCTAATTATTAGCAATTTAACCAATTTTTGTTCTAATCACTGTCCTGAGACCAGTGCTTTTCTTTTTCTTTTCTTTTTTTTAACCTTCATCACTTTTTTCTTTTTTTGTGGGTACTGAGGATTGAACCCAAAGGCACTTCACCATTGAGCTATATCCCCAGTCCTTTTTATTTCATCTTTCTTTTTTTTTAAAGAGAGAGTGAGAGAGGAGAGAGAGAGAGAGAGAGAGAGAGAGAGAGAGAGAGAGAGAGAGAGAGAATTTTTAATATTTATTTTCTAGTTCTCGGTGGACACAACATCTTTGTTTGTATGTGGTGCTGAGGATCGAACCCGGGCTGCACGCATGCCAGGCGAGTGCGCTACTGCTTGAGCCACATCCCCAGCCCCATTATTTCATCTTTCTTTAAAAATATTTTTTAATTGTCAGTGGGGCTTTATTTTATTTATTTATATGTGGTGCTGAGAATCGAACCCAGTGCCTCACACATGCTAGGCAAGCGCTCTACCACTGGGCCAAATCCAAGCCCCCCTTTTTATTTTATCTTGCCACAGGGTCTCACTAAGTTGCTAAGTGTCCTGCTAAATAACTGAGGCTGGCCTCAAGCTTGGGATCCTCCTGCCTCAGCTTTCTAAATTGCTGGGATTACAAATGTATGCCACCATGCCCAGCTTCTACTTTCATTTCTACCATACTAAACCTGTAGATATTTATCCTCGTGTTGTGGTCTCATATTGCAAGATGACTCTTATGATGTGAGCATTGCATTTGCCTTTCAGGCAATAAGAAGCTGAAGTAAAAATTGTCAATAGAAAAATTTTATGCCTTATGTTTCTGCTCTTCTTTTCCTTACCCCGGCTGTGAAGTCTTCTCAGAAACACTGCACAGTAGACTTGAAATAACCTATTTATCTGAAGTTATGCTCTTGGCCATCCTCAGTAACAAGAGCTGCTGAAAATGCATGTTTTAAGCCAGCCACATTGCTACCCTAATTAGCATTGTGTCTCTGCAAGTAAAATAATAAAAATGGACATTGGGCAAGTAGTTAGTGGTCTTCCCTTTTAGATAGTCACATGACATGAATAAATGAAGCAGATAAAAAATAAAAAGGATCCATAAGAAATCAAGAGATTTCAGTGTCAGAGTCAAAAGAAATAAGACTTAAGAGGGAAGGAATACATAGTAATATATCAAATTTTGAAGGAGGTGAGGACAAAAAGACTAAGGCAATATTACTAGGCTTGATGGTCAGAAATAAACTGAGATCTGTGGAGGTAATGATCTCAGGATGTTTTTATTTTATTTTTTAAAGTTTTTTTCTTATTATATAGACTTTATTTTTAGAGCCACTTTAGATTCACATTAAACTGATTAGCAGGAGAACAGCTCCTACTCACCGTGTCCAGTCCAGGGCTCCTTTATTAACAGTGCATGAATCTGTATCATCAGGTTGGTTTTAAAGTGAGTGAGAGTTGCAATAAGAACATCAAATGGAACCTGATAGGTTAGAAAAGTTTATGGAATATTCCTTTTTTAGGCTTAGGAAGACTTTAGAATTTTTTGACTTTGGGTAGGGGAGTTGGTGAAGACTGTATATGCAAAGAAGTAGAAAAAAATTATAAAGACAAAATGACAGAGAATGCAGGGGAGAATATCAAAACCACAATTGACTAGTTTAGCTTACATCAGAAGAGGATTTATATCTTTTTAAAAATGATTTTTAAAATATCTTTATATATATATTTTTTAAGGTAGTGCTGGGGAATGAACCCAGGACCTCATGTGTGCGAGACAAGCACTCTACCACTGAGCTATAACCCCAGTCGGATATATATCTTTTTCAGGTGAGAAAAGGGGAAAAGATAATTAGAAAGTGTTCACAATCCACTTTTTTTGGGGGGAATTGAACCCAGGTGCTTAACCACTGAGTCATATCCCCAGCCCTTTTTATATTTTTATCTTGAGATAGGGTCTTGCTAAGTTGCTTAGGGCCTTGCTAAGTTGCTGATGTTGGCTTTGAACTTTCGATTCTCCTGCCTCAACCGCCCAAGCCACTGGGATTACAGGCATGTGCCAACATGCCCGACAATGTTCATAATATTTAAAATTGGACAGTTTGATTCAGCAATTATCTTTTGAGTACTTCTCAGGTACCAGGTGTGTGTGGAGTGCTGGAGATAACAAGATGAAGGAGACAAATTTCCTACTGTGAAAGACACCGCAACACAGCATTCATAAACACATATAGTGAAGTCTAACTGTACTGAGATGTATGTGACAATATCAATACCTTGCAAAATTCTTGATTAAAATCTTCCTGATGGGGATCAGGGAAGACTTCTCAGAAAAATATGATGATGTTTAAGAATACCTTTGGCTTACTTCTCCAGGAAGAAAAAGAAAGGCATGCTTGCAGAGTTTCAAGAGAAAGGGCATGAAGATAACACATGTCATTTTTTCAGGGAATGATGAGGAGGTTATTTTGTTATTATGTGTGATTCCTGTTGGACAAGGTAGTTGGCAAATGAAGCTATGAGTTCAAGTAAGGCCATATTGCTAAGTGGTTTATATATCATGTTCAGATCCAGTTACACCTAGTAATGTTAGAGACTGAATTACTCTCTTAGAAAAGTTAAAATAATAACTTTGATGGAAACACATAGATTGGAGTTACGGGTGGCAGAGGGAAGTTGAAAGTTATACTAATCCAAAAAAGGAGGTGATGAAATTCTGAATGGTGTTGTAACAATTGTAACAGTAAGTGGGGCCATAGAATTAATAGGGACAAAGTTGGCAAGTAGGAGAAGGAAGAGAATGAAACAGTTGAGAATAGATTCTAGATTTCTGACTTAGTCATTTGAAAGAAGCATCCACTTTAATAAAAATAAAAAATATAGGGGCTGTCAAGGAGCTTGATATCAAATCAGAGACTCTGCGTCTGATAGAAGAAAAAGTTGGCTCTGATCTACATATTGTGGGGTTGGGCTCCAAATTCCTTAATAGGACACCCATAGCACAAGAGTTAATAACAAGAATCAACAAATGGGACTTACTTAAACTAAAAAGGTTTTTCTCAGCAAGAGAAACAATAAGAGAGGTAAACAGGGAGCCTACATCCTGGGAACAAATTTTTACTCCTCACACTTCAGATAGAGCCCTAATATCCAGAGTATACAAAGAACTCAAAAAATTAGACAATAAGATAACAAATAACCCAATCAACAAATGGGCCAAGGACCTGAACAGACACTTCTCAGAGGAGGATGTACTTCTCAGAGGAGGATCAATCAACAAGTACATGAAAAAATGCTCACCATCTCTAGCAGTCAGAGAAATGCAAATCAAAACCACCCTAAGATACCATCTCACTCCAGTAAGATTGGCAGCCACTATGAAGTCAAACAACAACAAGTGCTGGCGAAGATGTGGAGAAAAGGGTACTCTTGTACATTGCTGGTGGTACTGCAAATTGGTGCGGCCAATTTGGAAAGCAGTATGGAGATTTCTTGGAAAGCTGGGAATGGAACCACCATTTGACCCTGCTATTGCCCTTCTCGGACTATTCCCTGAAGACCTTAAAAGAGCATGCTACAGGGAAGGGATACTGCCACATCGATGTTCATAGCAGCACAATTCACAATAGCTAGACTGTGGAACCAACCCAGATGCCCTTCAATAGATGAATGGATAAAAAAAGGTGGCATCTATACACAATGGAGTACTACGCAGCACTAAAAAATGACAAAATCATAGAATTTGCATGGAAATGGATGGCACTAGAGCAGATTATGCTTAGTGAAGCTAGCCAATCCCTAAAAAACAAATACCAAATGTCTTCTTTGATATAATGAGAGCAACTATGAACAGAGCAGGGAGGAAGAGCAGGAAGAAAAGATTAACATTAAACAGAGACATGAGATGGGAGGGAAAGGGAGAGAAAAGGGAAATTGCATGGAAATGAAGGGAGACCCTCATTGCTATACAAAATTACATATAAGAGGTTGTGAGGGGAATGGAAAAATAAACAAGGAGAGAAATGAATTACAGTAGATGGGGTACAGAGAGAAGATGTGAGGGGAGGGGAGGGGGGATAGTAGGGGATAGGAAAGGTAGCAGAATACAACAATTACTAATAGGGCATTATGTAAAATTGTGGATGTGTAACCCACATGATTCTGCAATCTGCATTTGGGGTAAAATTGGGGGTTCATAACCCACTTCAATCTAATGTATGAAATATGATATGTCAAGAGCTTTGTAATGTTGTGAACAACCAATAAAAAAAACCAAAAAAAAAAAATTAAAAAAAAAAAAAAGAAACTGAGTGGCCCAGGGGATGTAATCACCTGAGGGCAGGAACTGAATGCCTGTAGCTTCAGGACACAAGAGGGCAGGATTTTCCATTCCTCTGACTTCTTAGCAGCTTCAAACTCAGGGGCCATTTCCTGTTTGCCAGTGGAATGAAGCCTCAGGGTGGACCCAGCCCATCACCCTTCTGAGTGGCTGCTGGTCTTTCTTGTGGCCTTCCCTTCTCAAATGCCACTCTCCAGCATCTATCTTTCCAAGAACACAGAGGCAGCCAGGGATGCCCTGTGCTAGGAGCCCGCCCCTCAGGGGTGATTTGGCATGTGAGGAGTGATCTTCCAGTCTTTTCTGGCCAGTGGTCTATGCTGTGCCTCTGACCTTGGCTGGCAGCAGGATGAGCAGCCGCTTAGCTCTGCTTGCACCAGGAAGGTGGACCTGAGGCTCCTGGCCCGGGTGGCGAATTCTTGAAGTTCCTTGGGAGCAGGGAAAGGCCTCAGCCTCTTGGGTTGCACTAAATGGTGAGCACAGGGTGCTCAGTCAACGCGCATTTGGTGAGGGAGCGCCCCTGCCAGGAGTGGCCTCCTGTTCCCTTTCCACTCCTCCACACTGAGTTGTCTGTCCTTGGGCCTGCTCAGAAGCCTTGGCTATTGTATCAATGTTGCCTTCTGGGAGGCTTCTTTGCTCCTAATACTGGGGCCTGGTTTCCTCTGTGTTGAAAGAATGGGAGACAACAGTCTTGCCTTCCACTGTGCACCAAACAAACCAAAGTGCCTTGCTGCCACCCTGAAAGAAGCAATGTCGCCTCTCCCTAGAGACGTGGAGGAAGAGGCACTCACGCCCATGCTTGAGACCATGATGTGGACAGACTCGTGACCACTTGACACCATCCTCGCTTCTTGATATATTCTGAAACCCCAATATTTTCACCTATGTGGGGCACTAGGAAACGGAAGCAGAGAAATGCCAGCTCCTGGTTATTTCCTGAGGCCCCTGGGTCTCTGCCTGCTGCCACTCCACCTATTTTTGTCACACAGCTCAAGAACCCCAGCACTTGCTCTTGCTGGGGGCAATGAAGCCAGACAGTCCTGAGACTTCTCATGAGACCAAGTTGCAAGCGATACCCCATGACCCTGGCTGTTGCCTCTTTCTCAGAATCCAGGTAGTGATGTGGATCCCCCTAGAGGGTAGGGAGCTACAGGACTTGGGCACAGGGCAGCTTTGGAGATTGGGAGCCTTCGTAGTGTACCCACATGATACCATGGAAAGAGACATGGGTGCTATTCAGAATCTCCCAGAAGCCCCTGGCAGTTCTGGGGTAAATGAAGGCTCTCTCTGAAAATCAGTCCCTACACGCTGCCAGTCGGGCACAGTCGGGCACAATCAGAGTCAAGAGAGGAGTTCACTTTCCCTCTTTCACTGTAGGACTCAGGGTGGGGTAGAATTGCATGTCATCCCTGGTTCCCCCCCTTCCTGTGTTGTGTCACCTCTGTGTTTGTGCATGACAGACACATGACCCCAGCATGAGGGTTGACCAGGTGGTGGTTCACACATGCATGGGCACATACAGCTGATGACCATCTCCAAAGCAGAGGGTGGAAGGAACCGAGGATACATTAGGAAGCTCTGGAGAGCCTGTGAGGCCCCCTGGCTTCTTGAGACTCACACATATGGTCAGAAGGAGGTGATGGGACTGAACCCAGCTCTGTCTCTCCCAACCAAGGGAGCTGCTGGCAGGACCTGGATCTTCCTGGGGAAGAGATCCAGGCTGTATTGGCAGAACTCTGTCCACTTGTGCATATGCTATGGGAAGATGGCAGCAGCCAGTACCCCAGGTGGCCTTTGGAACCATCTTGTGTGGAAAAGGGACTCAGGTAACGAGTCACAGAGGAAGTGACCTCACTTCCTTGGCGATGGAACATATAGAACTTGGAACCCTCCTAGCTAGGTCCCAACAGTCCACCTCCAGCCCCAGTCCATTCACTTGCGTTGACAAGACAAGCAGAGAGCCATGAGCTCTTGTGGTCCAGTCCTTGGTGGACACCCTGGCCTCAGGAAAGCCCTTCATAGTGGCCTTTCACGTGCGTGGAGGCGCTGGGTCAGCCGTGGGTCCAGAACACTCTGGCGATTTTTCTCAAGGACACTGGAGGTGAGACAAGACAGACAGTTGCAGGTGACCAGAGTCTAACCCGCCTCTGCGACTCCGCTTGGGACAGCCCCAGACCCTCACCGAATGCGAGTTGTTGTGGGTGTGGGTGTGTGTGTTTCCCTCATTTCAACTGAGAATTAGAAGGGAAGGAGAGCCTTTGGTTTGATTTTTCACTTGACTGTTCGACACTGAGACATTTTGCAGATGCTACTGTTTCCTGGTTGAAATGTCCCTCTTTGATCCCTGAAACTAGGGAGATGACAAGCGTTCGTCCCTGGCTGTGTCCCTTCTGGTGGACAGCTTCACCTCACTGGTCCGCCAGGAGTTGGAGAAGGACCTCGTGAAGGTCCTGCAGAGGGGGCACTCCTCCTGGGTGGAAGGATTCTTGTGCAGACGCCCAAAGGTGCTCAGCATCCAGAAAGTGCTGAAGCTCCTCAGTCAATGGTGTGTATGACCTCCAGGCCCCGGGACATGGCCATCTCTTGGCGTGGTGGGTGGGATGCTGGGCACCACTCTGGACCTCTGGCAACTCTGTGGAATGTAGGATATTCACAGGAGAACCCTGCCGGGTGTTGAGCCAACCAAGTAGGATGAGCCCTAGGAGTGTAGGTCTCAGGCCTTGTCCACTGGGCCTGGCTTCCAAGGCCTCAGGACTTCCCCTGGGGTGCCTGTCCTGGCCCTGTGGGGAACTCTTGTGCCTCAGCCCCACTGGACAGAGGCCTCAGGAAGAGCAGTTTGCACACTGGGGAAGGAGCATGTGGCTTGCATGTGGAAGGGCACCTGACCTGCCTGGGGGCAGAGCGGGGACAGCTGGGGTGGATGGAGGGGGACCAGGTTGGGTTCATTCATGGGCCCAATAGATGTGAAGCACCTGCCCTTGGCAAGCACATGGCCTATCCATTAGGAAGCAGTGCACACACACCTCCCAGCCCTCCTGAGCTTTCATTATTGGCAGGAAGTTAGTCAAAGCCACCAGGCGTCTTGGCACATGCAGGGCACAGGATGTACGAGGTGACATTCCCCTGGCCTTCTCTAGGTATGAGGAGTATCGGCAATGCACGGAGGAAGCCTTCCTTCCAGGACAGAAGTGAGTGGTTTGGGGGCCACGGGAGTGGGCTTCTGACTCCAGGGTCACTTGGGGAACCTTGGCAGTGTGGATGGGTGGGCAAATCACCTTCTGTGATTTGTGGCACAGGGATGTGGTCTGGTGATTTCCCTCTGGAGTGGGCACAGATAGCTGTGGTGGATTCTGGGTAGCTAAGGACCGCAGGTGGGGCTGGTGCCTCAGAGCCTGGCCCTGAGCATCCCTCCCCTCCACAGCCAATCCCAGGCTCAATGGCCCTCACTTTTCTCTATTGAGGCAAATTTTGGGGAGCCCCCGATGCACAGGAGAGGGGAGCCTCTTACCCACACATGGTCCTCACAGATGTCCCCCTTCTCGCCCGGCTGCATGGGACCCGCTTGGACACTCTCTGGGAAGCCCATCATCCGGGTGGTCCAAAGGGGCTTCCAGCTCAAGGCGATGCCCAGTCCCTCATGGCTCCCTGCCCCACTCCTATGTCCCCAGGGCCTTCTGCTCCACTGTCCAAATGTGGCTCTACCTGTACCCAGAAGATTTTGTGGGGTCCATGGCCAGCCTGAGGAGTCTCAGGACCTTCTTGCTCCACACCATGCCGGAGTCAGGGCTGACAGTCCAGGTGGAGAGCCTCCTGACAGGGCTGGAGAACACAGATCCCCGTGAGTCCGAGGCCTGTGGTGAGGGCCCTCGGGTGGGTGACCTCATGTGTGTGTCCTGGAACCTCTGCTGCTCCTACTGGGAACTGGCCTGTGGTCCCCAGCCAAATACTCCTGACCCCACCGGCAGCTGGAGGGCCCTCGTCCGGGAAGAAGTCCTGGTGCCGGGATAGGGGCTGGGCTCTTCTCACAGCCAGGGTTCTTCTGGGACTCGGGAAAGACCCAGGGAAAGGCAGTCATGTTGGGGCTCTTTTCTCTTGCAGCTGCCTCTCCAGGAAAAGCCCTCAATTAAACACAGCACAACACCAGAGGCACCAGGTCACCCATCTCTCAGGCCAGCACCCACTCCACGTGTGCTGGAAGGTTGACACTGCCCTAGAGCTCACGTCTCCTCTGGCCCCTCCGCCTTTGTGAGCTCCTGAGGACCCCTCAGTTCCAGATCCCACCACGCCTCTCCTCTTCCTCTCCTCTGGAATCTCCTGGATTTCTAACATTTATTCATTTACTTCCGTATTTATTTATTTATTTATTATCTGGTTTGGTTTGAGTTTTGTTTAGTTGTTTCAGGTTCTTTCATTGTTGTTGTTATGGTTATTTCGCTATAACTTTTCCTTGTTGAGATAGGTGTGTTAAAAAGTGTGGTAATAAAGTTTTACATGGTGTGATATCACGTTGCCTGCTCAATCCATTCCCGAGGCTGTGCCACCACCAACACTGTGTAGCTTCCATGGGAGAGACTCCAGAAGAGCACATGGGTCTTGTGGGGGAGAACACACACTGGTCATTCCGGAGGAGGTGAGATAGAGGCCCCTGAGTATGGGGGAGAGGTGACTGCCTAAAAGGTTGAGGACTCCATGCCACCAGAAGGGGCTGCTTTTCTGGGGGCAAAGCCCCTTAGGACCATGGACATGGAATGTAGAATCCAACAGAAGAGGTGTCTTTGCCAGTGTGGTCACACTTAGTCTCCTGCTCTCCAATGTGGAGTGGAACCCCCGCCCCCTACTGGGTGGTAGGAACCCAAATGGAAATGTGATGGCAAGTGGAACTCCCCTGCCAACTCTGGGTCTCAGGCTTTGGGCACATGTCATGGAATCCATGCCAAGACACCATGCAGAATTGGAAGAGCACACGAGTTCGTGTTCAGGAGCCACATTTTCCTCATACAAAGCCCTGAAAACGTGATGGTTGACCTATTTCAAAGAAGATCTTTCTTCTTTACTTTTTTCTCTGTTTTTGTTTTGTTTTGCAGTAATGTGCAAGGAAACCAGGGTGCTCTGCTACCGAGGTCCTTGGGTAGGATTCTTTCTTTGAGCATTTTGTGAAAAACTCCCTAATTGGCAAAGACTGGCACAGATTTTGAGATCCTCCTGCCTGGATCACTCAGGACGCTGATAGCCACAGGCCCAGTATGTGGATGTCCTTAGAGCACTGGTCCAGGTGTCCACAGAGTTTGAGGGTGGAGTGCATGTGTCAAAGCCCTCATCTAAGGAACTTACTACACACATGGATCCTGGTAATGTCATGCAAAAAAATCCACAGAAGTCACATGTCCAAAAGACTCCCTTCAGGACCAGGCCAAGGACAGCCAGCCATAATAAACATTGGAACTTGTCAGATTCAGAGCCCTGGGTGCTGTCTCCTTGAGTCAGAGAGAGCTGCTGTGGGTGGGGCCCTCTCTTGGTACAGTGCAGCCCTTTAGATGCCTAGGAGGTGAGGATGCCCCACCACCCTATCACCCTGACACCTGACCCGCAAGGAGATAACATACTTCCTAGTGCCTTAGAGACAGGTTTCCACACTCTGGATGCTGAAAGTCACAGGAATGGGGGGTCTGTGGGGGGGGGTGACATGCAGATGGTGTGCAGTGACCTAGGCAGATGGTATGAATGGGGGATCTTGTTAGGGGAACACTGCAACACCACCACTGAACCTCAGAGTATCCATTTGCTTTTGCTCTTGAGCTTGTTTCTGACTTTCAAGGTGACCATCATTGTTTCAGTTGATATGATGGAGGGTCAGCAATATGGAATCCAGTGCCTTGGATCATCCTGCTTTGTGCTAGCTTGGCTCCAGCTCATTAGGACCCACACCTGTGTGTGCAGTGAGCAGATGGGATGTCCAATGCCAGGCTGCATGGAGGGCCTAGTAGAGGTGACTGGGTTGATGAGGTTGTCTCACCACAGTCATCCTCTATTGAGGTAGCCTGCACTCATGGACACGTTGGAAGGTGCGTTCCAGTAGTAGCCAGGCGTCCCACCCCAGAGTTCACATTCTTTCCAAAGGCTATGGGCCAGGATCCAGGTCGTGCAGACACTGAAGACCCTGGGAGGGCAGGATTGCCAATGGAAGGCCACACCCTGCAATTAGACAGACCTGGTCTCAAAATGAAGCATCAAAGGAGCTGTGGATGGAGCTCAGGGGCAGAGCATCCTGGGTTTAATGGTCCATACTGGAAAGACAGAAAATACCCTGTGTTTCAGAACCCAGGCACAGAAGTACAGTCTGCGAATGCCAAACTACTTGGGAATCTAAGGCTCCTTCTTGGACATCAGGAGACCCAGGAGAGCCTGGGAAATTGTTCTGTGTCTGTCTGAAAAAGAAAAAGAAAAAGTGTGGAAGATGGACCTCACTGCTAGAGAAGTCTTGTGTCAGAATCCTTTCCAGTTCTTTCAAATGAGAACATTCAAGGGCAATTTTCTCTTAGAGCAAAATTTTTGTATTTCTGCCATGTTGAAGAGGCTGAGCTGATAAGAGAGTTACCTTCACTAACTTACAGCCTAAGACTTGAAGTCAGAAAACCAAGTATTGGAAAAGGGCAAGCCTCAGTACTCAAAGGCATTCCCCCCACCCTAAGGGTCTTGCTCATCAGAGAAAGAAATTTCAGAAAGAAATGGCCTGTGACCAACACTGCCTGAGGCTCTCCCCATCTAGGGCCTGCTCTTGTACTTGGGTTCACCCCCTGCTTTGACCCTGCTGATTTTCAAGAAAAACCAGGGGCAAGGGAATACCAAGATTTTCCCTTCCCCTTCCGTTTTCCACAGGCCAAGATGCAGGCTTGCCACTCTTGCAGCTTCTCATCCAGGTGGTCTTTGTGGTGCATGCTTCTCCCAGTGACTATACCCAGGTCTGGTTTTGCATACTAGCGTGTGGAAAAGCAAAAATCTACAACATACAGAAGAAAAAGTATGCAGCTGGAAGAGAGGAAGGCAGGGCTGTTGTTACCTCTTTCATAGGCAAGCATTTCCATATCAACTCTCTTTACACTTGCAGCCTAGACATAATGCTGAAAGCCTAACCTGCTAGGGAGCCTGAGTCCTGAGGATGATTTTTCTTCATTTATTTTTTTGATTTTTTGTCTTCTTTATCTCCTTTCATATGCAAATGTGTCCCACAAGTGGAAAACAAAGCAAAATCGGCCAGCCAGGAGGCCTCTGCCCAATTTGGAGTTAGGAAAACTCTGCAGAGGCAGCAGGGACTGCTGTATCCCCCGGAGATCTTGGCATGGACTAGCCACAGATGGAGGACATCCTGTGTGCAATGCAAGCAATTTGACCCCAGGGGCAGGGACCCTTGCCTCTGGGCCACTCCACAAGGCCCAGGAACCGCCGCCAGGGGCGCTGTCCGGCTGGCGGCAGCCTGCAACCCGGAGGCGGGGCCTGCGCTGGGGTCGGAGAAGGCGTGGCCTGTGCTGGGGGCGGAGAAGGCGTGGCATGGGGTGACTGAGAGGCCGGTGGTCGCCTTTGGGAAGGGCGCAACTTGCACCTTTCTCAGAGCCCTTTGGCGCAGTGCACAGCTTGGCTGAAAGGAGGACACGGCGACTCCGCCGCAGCACTGGAGCGCGTGCCGCCCAGCTGCCAACGGACAGACTGCTGGCTCTGAGCACGGGTTGCATTGCACCCAAGTCCCTGAGGACTCCTGGGTCCTGGGTCCTCTCAGGGATCTGTTCACAGATAGGCACAGGCCGAGACTACGCCATTCATGATTCTGGGTGCCATTGCCTGCCACCGCATGCAGGCATGCTGTCTCAGCTGCTTGGAAGTGGTTGATTCGAATATTGTGCTTTTCATTTCTTATAATTCCTGCCAGACCCACAAATGCTTTTCTCTAGGGGATCCAAAAGCCTATGAAACTTCCTATGAAAGAATGATGTTTCGGGGAGAACATATGAGCCATTCTGGTGCTGGCCCCAAATTCTTCCCAGCATGGCTTCACCTGAGTAGACCCAATGCTCAGGGCCATGCCTGGGGTATATGGCCACGAGAGCAGGAGGCCTGTTTCCAAAGAAGCATCCTCCCTGCTTCATGGGCAGGACTAGCAGGGGTGAGGGCTTACCATGGTGGCAAGGTCTGAATCCACTGTGTGGATTTATGGCTGACTTCAGCTATACATTCAGATTCTGAAAGTTAAGGCTAAGTCCTCGAAATCCTACCAGGTTCTTGCCCAAGTCTGGCATGGGATATATTCCAGCATGGGGCCAGGACTGATGAAACACCTGTGGGCTCATTTCCCGAGCATTAGCCTGCGTGTCACAAGAAGGCAGGTAGGGAAACCTTAGGTGACCCTCCTGGATGAGCTGAGAAATGTGTGGACTTATCGGTGAGGCAGTTGAACGGAGGCCAGCAATCCTTCTCTCCCCAGACAGAAACGGGTGCCATGAGATACATTGATTCCCCACTGTCCAACAGTAGCTTTCACAAGAGGATTGGAAATGGAGTCAGGGCCTGCTTGCCTGTCAGAGGAAGTTGGTTGTGATGTAGGAAACCTGAAGTTTCCATCCACAGCAGGGGGATGAAATTCTACAGGTGTAAGTCCTTGAAGAAAGTATAGACCCCTTCTTGTGTTTGGGAGGGTTCCGAGAAGATCAGAGCAATCTTGAGTCCCTTCCCCAGAAATGGCCACCAAAGACAAAAAATCGCCAGCTGCCCTTGTCAGCTTCACGGTTGTATTTAGTGGCAGGGATCCTGACTGAACTTCCTCCTATCACAGGTCCCAAAGGGGCATGAGAGGCTGGCCCAGGGCACTTTCTCCTTCCCCAAGAAACTGAGTGGCCCAGGGGATGTAATCACCTGAGGGCAGGAACTGAATGCCTGTAGCTTCAGGACACAAGAGGGCAGGGTTTTCCATTCCTCTGACTTCTTAGCAGCTTCAAACTCAGGGGCCATTTCCTGTTTGCCAGTGGAATGAAGCCTCAGGGTGGACCCAGCCCATCACCCTTCTGAGTGGCTGCTGGTCTTTCTTGTGGCCTTCCCTTCTCAAATGCCACTCTCCAGCATCTATCTTTCCAAGAACACAGAGGCAGCCAGGGATGCCCTGTGCTAGGAGCCCGCCCCTCAGGGGTGATTTGGCATGTGAGGAGTGATCTTCCAGTCTTTTCTGGCCAGTGGTCTATGCTGTGCCTCTGACCTTGGCTGGCAGCAGGATGAGCAGCCGCTTAGCTCTGCTTGCACCAGGAAGGTGGACCTGAGGCTCCTGGCCCGGGTGGCGAATTCTTGAAGTTCCTTGGGAGCAGGGAAAGGCCTCAGCCTCTTGGGTTGCACTAAATGGTGAGCACAGGGTGCTCAGTCAACGCGCATTTGGTGAGGGAGCGCCCCTGCCAGGAGTGGCCTCCTGTTCCCTTTCCACTCCTCCACACTGAGTTGTCTGTCCTTGGGCCTGCTCAGAAGCCTTGGCTATTGTATCAATGTTGCCTTCTGGGAGGCTTCTTTGCTCCTAATACTGGGGCCTGGTTTCCTCTGTGTTGAAAGAATGGGAGACAACAGTCTTGCCTTCCACTGTGCACCAAACAAACCAAAGTGCCTTGCTGCCACCCTGAAAGAAGCAATGTCGCCTCTCCCTAGAGACGTGGAGGAAGAGGCACTCACGCCCATGCTTGAGACCATGATGTGGACAGACTCGTGACCACTTGACACCATCCTCGCTTCTTGATATATTCTGAAACCCCAATATTTTCACCTATGTGGGGCACTAGGAAACGGAAGCAGAGAAATGCCAGCTCCTGGTTATTTCCTGAGGCCCCTGGGTCTCTGCCTGCTGCCACTCCACCTATTTTTGTCACACAGCTCAAGAACCCCAGCACTTGCTCTTGCTGGGGGCAATGAAGCCAGACAGTCCTGAGACTTCTCATGAGACCAAGTTGCAAGCGATACCCCATGACCCTGGCTGTTGCCTCTTTCTCAGAATCCAGGTAGTGATGTGGATCCCCCTAGAGGGTAGGGAGCTACAGGACTTGGGCACAGGGCAGCTTTGGAGATTGGGAGCCTTCGTAGTGTACCCACATGATACCATGGAAAGAGACATGGGTGCTATTCAGAATCTCCCAGAAGCCCCTGGCAGTTCTGGGGTAAATGAAGGCTCTCTCTGAAAATCAGTCCCTACACGCTGCCAGTCGGGCACAGTCGGGCACAATCAGAGTCAAGAGAGGAGTTCACTTTCCCTCTTTCACTGTAGGACTCAGGGTGGGGTAGAATTGCATGTCATCCCTGGTTCCCCCCCTTCCTGTGTTGTGTCACCTCTGTGTTTGTGCATGACAGACACATGACCCCAGCATGAGGGTTGACCAGGTGGTGGTTCACACATGCATGGGCACATACAGCTGATGACCATCTCCAAAGCAGAGGGTGGAAGGAACCGAGGATACATTAGGAAGCTCTGGAGAGCCTGTGAGGCCCCCTGGCTTCTTGAGACTCACACATATGGTCAGAAGGAGGTGATGGGACTGAACCCAGCTCTGTCTCTCCCAACCAGGGGAGCTGCTGGCAGGACCTGGATCTTCCTGGGGAAGAGATCCAGGCTGTATTGGCAGAACTCTGTCCACTTGTGCATATGCTATGGGAAGATGGCAGCAGCCAGTACCCCAGGTGGCCTTTGGAACCATCTTGTGTGGAAAAGGGACTCAGGTAACGAGTCACAGAGGAAGTGACCTCACTTCCTTGGCGATGGAACATATAGAACTTGGAACCCTCCTAGCTAGGTCCCAACAGTCCACCTCCAGCCCCAGTCCATTCACTTGCGTTGACAAGACAAGCAGAGAGCCATGAGCTCTTGTGGTCCAGTCCTTGGTGGACACCCTGGCCTCAGGAAAGCCCTTCATAGTGGCCTTTCACGTGCGTGGAGGCGCTGGGTCAGCCGTGGGTCCAGAACACTCTGGCGATTTTTCTCAAGGACACTGGAGGTGAGACAAGACAGACAGTTGCAGGTGACCAGAGTCTAACCCGCCTCTGCGACTCCGCTTGGGACAGCCCCAGACCCTCACCGAATGCGAGTTGTTGTGGGTGTGGGTGTGTGTGTTTCCCTCATTTCAACTGAGAATTAGAAGGGAAGGAGAGCCTTTGGTTTGATTTTTCACTTGACTGTTCGACACTGAGACATTTTGCAGATGCTACTGTTTCCTGGTTGAAATGTCCCTCTTTGATCCCTGAAACTAGGGAGATGACAAGCGTTCGTCCCTGGCTGTGTCCCTTCTGGTGGACAGCTTCACCTCACTGGTCCGCCAGGAGTTGGAGAAGGACCTCGTGAAGGTCCTGCAGAGGGGGCACTCCTCCTGGGTGGAAGGATTCTTGTGCAGACGCCCAAAGGTGCTCAGCATCCAGAAAGTGCTGAAGCTCCTCAGTCAATGGTGTGTATGACCTCCAGGCCCCGGGACATGGCCATCTCTTGGCGTGGTGGGTGGGATGCTGGGCACCACTCTGGACCTCTGGCAACTCTGTGGAATGTAGGATATTCACAGGAGAACCCTGCCGGGTGTTGAGCCAACCAAGTAGGATGAGCCCTAGGAGTGTAGGTCTCAGGCCTTGTCCACTGGGCCTGGCTTCCAAGGCCTCAGGACTTCCCCTGGGGTGCCTGTCCTGGCCCTGTGGGGAACTCTTGTGCCTCAGCCCCACTGGACAGAGGCCTCAGGAAGAGCAGTTTGCACACTGGGGAAGGAGCATGTGGCTTGCATGTGGAAGGGCACCTGACCTGCCTGGGGGCAGAGCGGGGACAGCTGGGGTGGATGGAGGGGGACCAGGTTGGGTTCATTCATGGGCCCAATAGATGTGAAGCACCTGCCCTTGGCAAGCACATGGCCTATCCATTAGGAAGCAGTGCACACACACCTCCCAGCCCTCCTGAGCTTTCATTATTGGCAGGAAGTTAGTCAAAGCCACCAGGCGTCTTGGCACATGCAGGGCACAGGATGTACGAGGTGACATTCCCCTGGCCTTCTCTAGGTATGAGGAGTATCGGCAATGCACGGAGGAAGCCTTCCTTCCAGGACAGAAGTGAGTGGTTTGGGGGCCACGGGAGTGGGCTTCTGACTCCAGGGTCACTTGGGGAACCTTGGCAGTGTGGATGGGTGGGCAAATCACCTTCTGTGATTTGTGGCACAGGGATGTGGTCTGGTGATTTCCCTCTGGAGTGGGCACAGATAGCTGTGGTGGATTCTGGGTAGCTAAGGACCGCAGGTGGGGCTGGTGCCTCAGAGCCTGGCCCTGAGCATCCCTCCCCTCCACAGCCAATCCCAGGCTCAATGGCCCTCACTTTTCTCTATTGAGGCAAATTTTGGGGAGCCCCCGATGCACAGGAGAGGGGAGCCTCTTACCCACACATGGTCCTCACAGATGTCCCCCTTCTCGCCCGGCTGCATGGGACCCGCTTGGACACTCTCTGGGAAGCCCATCATCCGGGTGGTCCAAAGGGGCTTCCAGCTCAAGGCGATGCCCAGTCCCTCATGGCTCCCTGCCCCACTCCTATGTCCCCAGGGCCTTCTGCTCCACTGTCCAAATGTGGCTCTACCTGTACCCAGAAGATTTTGTGGGGTCCATGGCCAGCCTGAGGAGTCTCAGGACCTTCTTGCTCCACACCATGCCGGAGTCAGGGCTGACAGTCCAGGTGGAGAGCCTCCTGACAGGGCTGGAGAACACAGATCCCCGTGAGTCCGAGGCCTGTGGTGAGGGCCCTCGGGTGGGTGACCTCATGTGTGTGTCCTGGAACCTCTGCTGCTCCTACTGGGAACTGGCCTGTGGTCCCCAGCCAAATACTCCTGACCCCACCGGCAGCTGGAGGGCCCTCGTCCGGGAAGAAGTCCTGGTGCCGGGATAGGGGCTGGGCTCTTCTCACAGCCAGGGTTCTTCTGGGACTCGGGAAAGACCCAGGGAAAGGCAGTCATGTTGGGGCTCTTTTCTCTTGCAGCTGCCTCTCCAGGAAAAGCCCTCAATTAAACACAGCACAACACCAGAGGCACCAGGTCACCCATCTCTCAGGCCAGCACCCACTCCACGTGTGCTGGAAGGTTGACACTGCCCTAGAGCTCACGTCTCCTCTGGCCCCTCCGCCTTTGTGAGCTCCTGAGGACCCCTCAGTTCCAGATCCCACCACGCCTCTCCTCTTCCTCTCCTCTGGAATCTCCTGGATTTCTAACATTTATTCATTTACTTCCGTATTTATTTATTTATTTATTATCTGGTTTGGTTTGAGTTTTGTTTAGTTGTTTCAGGTTCTTTCATTGTTGTTGTTATGGTTATTTCGCTATAACTTTTCCTTGTTGAGATAGGTGTGTTAAAAAGTGTGGTAATAAAGTTTTACATGGTGTGATATCACGTTGCCTGCTCAATCCATTCCCGAGGCTGTGCCACCACCAACACTGTGTAGCTTCCATGGGAGAGACTCCAGAAGAGCACATGGGTCTTGTGGGGGAGAACACACACTGGTCATTCCGGAGGAGGTGAGATAGAGGCCCCTGAGTATGGGGGAGAGGTGACTGCCTAAAAGGTTGAGGACTCCATGCCACCAGAAGGGGCTGCTTTTCTGGGGGCAAAGCCCCTTAGGACCATGGACATGGAATGTAGAATCCAACAGAAGAGGTGTCTTTGCCAGTGTGGTCACACTTAGTCTCCTGCTCTCCAATGTGGAGTGGAACCCCCGCCCCCTACTGGGTGGTAGGAACCCAAATGGAAATGTGATGGCAAGTGGAACTCCCCTGCCAACTCTGGGTCTCAGGCTTTGGGCACATGTCATGGAATCCATGCCAAGACACCATGCAGAATTGGAAGAGCACACGAGTTCGTGTTCAGGAGCCACATTTTCCTCATACAAAGCCCTGAAAACGTGATGGTTGACCTATTTCAAAGAAGATCTTTCTTCTTTACTTTTTTCTCTGTTTTTGTTTTGTTTTGCAGTAATGTGCAAGGAAACCAGGGTGCTCTGCTACCGAGGTCCTTGGGTAGGATTCTTTCTTTGAGCATTTTGTGAAAAACTCCCTAATTGGCAAAGACTGGCACAGATTTTGAGATCCTCCTGCCTGGATCACTCAGGACGCTGATAGCCACAGGCCCAGTATGTGGATGTCCTTAGAGCACTGGTCCAGGTGTCCACAGAGTTTGAGGGTGGAGTGCATGTGTCAAAGCCCTCATCTAAGGAACTTACTACACACATGGATCCTGGTAATGTCATGCAAAAAAATCCACAGAAGTCACATGTCCAAAAGACTCCCTTCAGGACCAGGCCAAGGACAGCCAGCCATAATAAACATTGGAACTTGTCAGATTCAGAGCCCTGGGTGCTGTCTCCTTGAGTCAGAGAGAGCTGCTGTGGGTGGGGCCCTCTCTTGGTACAGTGCAGCCCTTTAGATGCCTAGGAGGTGAGGATGCCCCACCACCCTATCACCCTGACACCTGACCCGCAAGGAGATAACATACTTCCTAGTGCCTTAGAGACAGGTTTCCACACTCTGGATGCTGAAAGTCACAGGAATGGGGGGTCTGTGGGGGGGGTGACATGCAGATGGTGTGCAGTGACCTAGGCAGATGGTATGAATGGGGGATCTTGTTAGGGGAACACTGCAACACCACCACTGAACCTCAGAGTATCCATTTGCTTTTGCTCTTGAGCTTGTTTCTGACTTTCAAGGTGACCATCATTGTTTCAGTTGATATGATGGAGGGTCAGCAATATGGAATCCAGTGCCTTGGATCATCCTGCTTTGTGCTAGCTTGGCTCCAGCTCATTAGGACCCACACCTGTGTGTGCAGTGAGCAGATGGGATGTCCAATGCCAGGCTGCATGGAGGGCCTAGTAGAGGTGACTGGGTTGATGAGGTTGTCTCACCACAGTCATCCTCTATTGAGGTAGCCTGCACTCATGGACACGTTGGAAGGTGCGTTCCAGTAGTAGCCAGGCGTCCCACCCCAGAGTTCACATTCTTTCCAAAGGCTATGGGCCAGGATCCAGGTCGTGCAGACACTGAAGACCCTGGGAGGGCAGGATTGCCAATGGAAGGCCACACCCTGCAATTAGACAGACCTGGTCTCAAAATGAAGCATCAAAGGAGCTGTGGATGGAGCTCAGGGGCAGAGCATCCTGGGTTTAATGGTCCATACTGGAAAGACAGAAAATACCCTGTGTTTCAGAACCCAGGCACAGAAGTACAGTCTGCGAATGCCAAACTACTTGGGAATCTAAGGCTCCTTCTTGGACATCAGGAGACCCAGGAGAGCCTGGGAAATTGTTCTGTGTCTGTCTGAAAAAGAAAAAGAAAAAGTGTGGAAGATGGACCTCACTGCTAGAGAAGTCTTGTGTCAGAATCCTTTCCAGTTCTTTCAAATGAGAACATTCAAGGGCAATTTTCTCTTAGAGCAAAATTTTTGTATTTCTGCCATGTTGAAGAGGCTGAGCTGATAAGAGAGTTACCTTCACTAACTTACAGCCTAAGACTTGAAGTCAGAAAACCAAGTATTGGAAAAGGGCAAGCCTCAGTACTCAAAGGCATTCCCCCCACCCTAAGGGTCTTGCTCATCAGAGAAAGAAATTTCAGAAAGAAATGGCCTGTGACCAACACTGCCTGAGGCTCTCCCCATCTAGGGCCTGCTCTTGTACTTGGGTTCACCCCCTGCTTTGACCCTGCTGATTTTCAAGAAAAACCAGGGGCAAGGGAATACCAAGATTTTCCCTTCCCCTTCCGTTTTCCACAGGCCAAGATGCAGGCTTGCCACTCTTGCAGCTTCTCATCCAGGTGGTCTTTGTGGTGCATGCTTCTCCCAGTGACTATACCCAGGTCTGGTTTTGCATACTAGCGTGTGGAAAAGCAAAAATCTACAACATACAGAAGAAAAAGTATGCAGCTGGAAGAGAGGAAGGCAGGGCTGTTGTTACCTCTTTCATAGGCAAGCATTTCCATATCAACTCTCTTTACACTTGCAGCCTAGACATAATGCTGAAAGCCTAACCTGCTAGGGAGCCTGAGTCCTGAGGATGATTTTTCTTCATTTATTTTTTTGATTTTTTGTCTTCTTTATCTCCTTTCATATGCAAATGTGTCCCACAAGTGGAAAACAAAGCAAAATCGGCCAGCCAGGAGGCCTCTGCCCAATTTGGAGTTAGGAAAACTCTGCAGAGGCAGCAGGGACTGCTGTATCCCCCGGAGATCTTGGCATGGACTAGCCACAGATGGAGGACATCCTGTGTGCAATGCAAGCAATTTGACCCCAGGGGCAGGGACCCTTGCCTCTGGGCCACTCCACAAGGCCCAGGAACCGCCGCCAGGGGCGCTGTCCGGCTGGCGGCAGCCTGCAACCCGGAGGCGGGGCCTGCGCTGGGGTCGGAGAAGGCGTGGCCTGTGCTGGGGGCGGAGAAGGCGTGGCATGGGGTGACTGAGAGGCCGGTGGTCGCCTTTGGGAAGGGCGCAACTTGCACCTTTCTCAGAGCCCTTTGGCGCAGTGCACAGCTTGGCTGAAAGGAGGACACGGCGACTCCGCCGCAGCACTGGAGCGCGTGCCGCCCAGCTGCCAACGGACAGACTGCTGGCTCTGAGCACGGGTTGCATTGCACCCAAGTCCCTGAGGACTCCTGGGTCCTGGGTCCTCTCAGGGATCTGTTCACAGATAGGCACAGGCCGAGACTACGCCATTCATGATTCTGGGTGCCATTGCCTGCCACCGCATGCAGGCATGCTGTCTCAGCTGCTTGGAAGTGGTTGATTCGAATATTGTGCTTTTCATTTCTTATAATTCCTGCCAGACCCACAAATGCTTTTCTCTAGGGGATCCAAAAGCCTATGAAACTTCCTATGAAAGAATGATGTTTCGGGGAGAACATATGAGCCATTCTGGTGCTGGCCCCAAATTCTTCCCAGCATGGCTTCACCTGAGTAGACCCAATGCTCAGGGCCATGCCTGGGGTATATGGCCACGAGAGCAGGAGGCCTGTTTCCAAAGAAGCATCCTCCCTGCTTCATGGGCAGGACTAGCAGGGGTGAGGGCTTACCATGGTGGCAAGGTCTGAATCCACTGTGTGGATTTATGGCTGACTTCAGCTATACATTCAGATTCTGAAAGTTAAGGCTAAGTCCTCGAAATCCTACCAGGTTCTTGCCCAAGTCTGGCATGGGATATATTCCAGCATGGGGCCAGGACTGATGAAACACCTGTGGGCTCATTTCCCGAGCATTAGCCTGCGTGTCACAAGAAGGCAGGTAGGGAAACCTTAGGTGACCCTCCTGGATGAGCTGAGAAATGTGTGGACTTATCGGTGAGGCAGTTGAACGGAGGCCAGCAATCCTTCTCTCCCCAGACAGAAACGGGTGCCATGAGATACATTGATTCCCCACTGTCCAACAGTAGCTTTCACAAGAGGATTGGAAATGGAGTCAGGGCCTGCTTGCCTGTCAGAGGAAGTTGGTTGTGATGTAGGAAACCTGAAGTTTCCATCCACAGCAGGGGGATGAAATTCTACAGGTGTAAGTCCTTGAAGAAAGTATAGACCCCTTCTTGTGTTTGGGAGGGTTCCGAGAAGATCAGAGCAATCTTGAGTCCCTTCCCCAGAAATGGCCACCAAAGACAAAAAATCGCCAGCTGCCCTTGTCAGCTTCACGGTTGTATTTAGTGGCAGGGATCCTGACTGAACTTCCTCCTATCACAGGTCCCAAAGGGGCATGAGAGGCTGGCCCAGGGCACTTTCTCCTTCCCCAAGAAACTGAGTGGCCCAGGGGATGTAATCACCTGAGGGCAGGAACTGAATGCCTGTAGCTTCAGGACACAAGAGGGCAGGGTTTTCCATTCCTCTGACTTCTTAGCAGCTTCAAACTCAGGGGCCATTTCCTGTTTGCCAGTGGAATGAAGCCTCAGGGTGGACCCAGCCCATCACCCTTCTGAGTGGCTGCTGGTCTTTCTTGTGGCCTTCCCTTCTCAAATGCCACTCTCCAGCATCTATCTTTCCAAGAACACAGAGGCAGCCAGGGATGCCCTGTGCTAGGAGCCCGCCCCTCAGGGGTGATTTGGCATGTGAGGAGTGATCTTCCAGTCTTTTCTGGCCAGTGGTCTATGCTGTGCCTCTGACCTTGGCTGGCAGCAGGATGAGCAGCCGCTTAGCTCTGCTTGCACCAGGAAGGTGGACCTGAGGCTCCTGGCCCGGGTGGCGAATTCTTGAAGTTCCTTGGGAGCAGGGAAAGGCCTCAGCCTCTTGGGTTGCACTAAATGGTGAGCACAGGGTGCTCAGTCAACGCGCATTTGGTGAGGGAGCGCCCCTGCCAGGAGTGGCCTCCTGTTCCCTTTCCACTCCTCCACACTGAGTTGTCTGTCCTTGGGCCTGCTCAGAAGCCTTGGCTATTGTATCAATGTTGCCTTCTGGGAGGCTTCTTTGCTCCTAATACTGGGGCCTGGTTTCCTCTGTGTTGAAAGAATGGGAGACAACAGTCTTGCCTTCCACTGTGCACCAAACAAACCAAAGTGCCTTGCTGCCACCCTGAAAGAAGCAATGTCGCCTCTCCCTAGAGACGTGGAGGAAGAGGCACTCACGCCCATGCTTGAGACCATGATGTGGACAGACTCGTGACCACTTGACACCATCCTCGCTTCTTGATATATTCTGAAACCCCAATATTTTCACCTATGTGGGGCACTAGGAAACGGAAGCAGAGAAATGCCAGCTCCTGGTTATTTCCTGAGGCCCCTGGGTCTCTGCCTGCTGCCACTCCACCTATTTTTGTCACACAGCTCAAGAACCCCAGCACTTGCTCTTGCTGGGGGCAATGAAGCCAGACAGTCCTGAGACTTCTCATGAGACCAAGTTGCAAGCGATACCCCATGACCCTGGCTGTTGCCTCTTTCTCAGAATCCAGGTAGTGATGTGGATCCCCCTAGAGGGTAGGGAGCTACAGGACTTGGGCACAGGGCAGCTTTGGAGATTGGGAGCCTTCGTAGTGTACCCACATGATACCATGGAAAGAGACATGGGTGCTATTCAGAATCTCCCAGAAGCCCCTGGCAGTTCTGGGGTAAATGAAGGCTCTCTCTGAAAATCAGTCCCTACACGCTGCCAGTCGGGCACAGTCGGGCACAATCAGAGTCAAGAGAGGAGTTCACTTTCCCTCTTTCACTGTAGGACTCAGGGTGGGGTAGAATTGCATGTCATCCCTGGTTCCCCCCCTTCCTGTGTTGTGTCACCTCTGTGTTTGTGCATGACAGACACATGACCCCAGCATGAGGGTTGACCAGGTGGTGGTTCACACATGCATGGGCACATACAGCTGATGACCATCTCCAAAGCAGAGGGTGGAAGGAACCGAGGATACATTAGGAAGCTCTGGAGAGCCTGTGAGGCCCCCTGGCTTCTTGAGACTCACACATATGGTCAGAAGGAGGTGATGGGACTGAACCCAGCTCTGTCTCTCCCAACCAGGGGAGCTGCTGGCAGGACCTGGATCTTCCTGGGGAAGAGATCCAGGCTGTATTGGCAGAACTCTGTCCACTTGTGCATATGCTATGGGAAGATGGCAGCAGCCAGTACCCCAGGTGGCCTTTGGAACCATCTTGTGTGGAAAAGGGACTCAGGTAACGAGTCACAGAGGAAGTGACCTCACTTCCTTGGCGATGGAACATATAGAACTTGGAACCCTCCTAGCTAGGTCCCAACAGTCCACCTCCAGCCCCAGTCCATTCACTTGCGTTGACAAGACAAGCAGAGAGCCATGAGCTCTTGTGGTCCAGTCCTTGGTGGACACCCTGGCCTCAGGAAAGCCCTTCATAGTGGCCTTTCACGTGCGTGGAGGCGCTGGGTCAGCCGTGGGTCCAGAACACTCTGGCGATTTTTCTCAAGGACACTGGAGGTGAGACAAGACAGACAGTTGCAGGTGACCAGAGTCTAACCCGCCTCTGCGACTCCGCTTGGGACAGCCCCAGACCCTCACCGAATGCGAGTTGTTGTGGGTGTGGGTGTGTGTGTTTCCCTCATTTCAACTGAGAATTAGAAGGGAAGGAGAGCCTTTGGTTTGATTTTTCACTTGACTGTTCGACACTGAGACATTTTGCAGATGCTACTGTTTCCTGGTTGAAATGTCCCTCTTTGATCCCTGAAACTAGGGAGATGACAAGCGTTCGTCCCTGGCTGTGTCCCTTCTGGTGGACAGCTTCACCTCACTGGTCCGCCAGGAGTTGGAGAAGGACCTCGTGAAGGTCCTGCAGAGGGGGCACTCCTCCTGGGTGGAAGGATTCTTGTGCAGACGCCCAAAGGTGCTCAGCATCCAGAAAGTGCTGAAGCTCCTCAGTCAATGGTGTGTATGACCTCCAGGCCCCGGGACATGGCCATCTCTTGGCGTGGTGGGTGGGATGCTGGGCACCACTCTGGACCTCTGGCAACTCTGTGGAATGTAGGATATTCACAGGAGAACCCTGCCGGGTGTTGAGCCAACCAAGTAGGATGAGCCCTAGGAGTGTAGGTCTCAGGCCTTGTCCACTGGGCCTGGCTTCCAAGGCCTCAGGACTTCCCCTGGGGTGCCTGTCCTGGCCCTGTGGGGAACTCTTGTGCCTCAGCCCCACTGGACAGAGGCCTCAGGAAGAGCAGTTTGCACACTGGGGAAGGAGCATGTGGCTTGCATGTGGAAGGGCACCTGACCTGCCTGGGGGCAGAGCGGGGACAGCTGGGGTGGATGGAGGGGGACCAGGTTGGGTTCATTCATGGGCCCAATAGATGTGAAGCACCTGCCCTTGGCAAGCACATGGCCTATCCATTAGGAAGCAGTGCACACACACCTCCCAGCCCTCCTGAGCTTTCATTATTGGCAGGAAGTTAGTCAAAGCCACCAGGCGTCTTGGCACATGCAGGGCACAGGATGTACGAGGTGACATTCCCCTGGCCTTCTCTAGGTATGAGGAGTATCGGCAATGCACGGAGGAAGCCTTCCTTCCAGGACAGAAGTGAGTGGTTTGGGGGCCACGGGAGTGGGCTTCTGACTCCAGGGTCACTTGGGGAACCTTGGCAGTGTGGATGGGTGGGCAAATCACCTTCTGTGATTTGTGGCACAGGGATGTGGTCTGGTGATTTCCCTCTGGAGTGGGCACAGATAGCTGTGGTGGATTCTGGGTAGCTAAGGACCGCAGGTGGGGCTGGTGCCTCAGAGCCTGGCCCTGAGCATCCCTCCCCTCCACAGCCAATCCCAGGCTCAATGGCCCTCACTTTTCTCTATTGAGGCAAATTTTGGGGAGCCCCCGATGCACAGGAGAGGGGAGCCTCTTACCCACACATGGTCCTCACAGATGTCCCCCTTCTCGCCCGGCTGCATGGGACCCGCTTGGACACTCTCTGGGAAGCCCATCATCCGGGTGGTCCAAAGGGGCTTCCAGCTCAAGGCGATGCCCAGTCCCTCATGGCTCCCTGCCCCACTCCTATGTCCCCAGGGCCTTCTGCTCCACTGTCCAAATGTGGCTCTACCTGTACCCAGAAGATTTTGTGGGGTCCATGGCCAGCCTGAGGAGTCTCAGGACCTTCTTGCTCCACACCATGCCGGAGTCAGGGCTGACAGTCCAGGTGGAGAGCCTCCTGACAGGGCTGGAGAACACAGATCCCCGTGAGTCCGAGGCCTGTGGTGAGGGCCCTCGGGTGGGTGACCTCATGTGTGTGTCCTGGAACCTCTACCGCTCCTACTGGGAACTGGCCTGTGGTCCCCAGCCAAATACTCCTGACCCCACCGGCAGCTGGAGGGCCCTCGTCCGGGAAGAAGTCCTGGTGCCGGGATAGGGGCTGGGCTCTTCTCACAGCCAGGGTTCTTCTGGGACTCGGGAAAGACCCAGGGAAAGGCAGTCATGTTGGGGCTCTTTTCTCTTGCAGCTGCCTCTCCAGGAAAAGCCCTCAATTAAACACAGCACAACACCAGAGGCACCAGGTCACCCATCTCTCAGGCCAGCACCCACTCCACGTGTGCTGGAAGGTTGACACTGCCCTAGAGCTCACGTCTCCTCTGGCCCCTCCGCCTTTGTGAGCTCCTGAGGACCCCTCAGTTCCAGATCCCACCACGCCTCTCCTCTTCCTCTCCTCTGGAATCTCCTGGATTTCTAACATTTATTCATTTACTTCCGTATTTATTTATTTATTTATTATCTGGTTTGGTTTGAGTTTTGTTTAGTTGTTTCAGGTTCTTTCATTGTTGTTGTTATGGTTATTTCGCTATAACTTTTCCTTGTTGAGATAGGTGTGTTAAAAAGTGTGGTAATAAAGTTTTACATGGTGTGATATCACGTTGCCTGCTCAATCCATTCCCGAGGCTGTGCCACCACCAACACTGTGTAGCTTCCATGGGAGAGACTCCAGAAGAGCACATGGGTCTTGTGGGGGAGAACACACACTGGTCATTCCGGAGGAGGTGAGATAGAGGCCCCTGAGTATGGGGGAGAGGTGACTGCCTAAAAGGTTGAGGACTCCATGCCACCAGAAGGGGCTGCTTTTCTGGGGGCAAAGCCCCTTAGGACCATGGACATGGAATGTAGAATCCAACAGAAGAGGTGTCTTTGCCAGTGTGGTCACACTTAGTCTCCTGCTCTCCAATGTGGAGTGGAACCCCCGCCCCCTACTGGGTGGTAGGAACCCAAATGGAAATGTGATGGCAAGTGGAACTCCCCTGCCAACTCTGGGTCTCAGGCTTTGGGCACATGTCATGGAATCCATGCCAAGACACCATGCAGAATTGGAAGAGCACACGAGTTCGTGTTCAGGAGCCACATTTTCCTCATACAAAGCCCTGAAAACGTGATGGTTGACCTATTTCAAAGAAGATCTTTCTTCTTTACTTTTTTCTCTGTTTTTGTTTTGTTTTGCAGTAATGTGCAAGGAAACCAGGGTGCTCTGCTACCGAGGTCCTTGGGTAGGATTCTTTCTTTGAGCATTTTGTGAAAAACTCCCTAATTGGCAAAGACTGGCACAGATTTTGAGATCCTCCTGCCTGGATCACTCAGGACGCTGATAGCCACAGGCCCAGTATGTGGATGTCCTTAGAGCACTGGTCCAGGTGTCCACAGAGTTTGAGGGTGGAGTGCATGTGTCAAAGCCCTCATCTAAGGAACTTACTACACACATGGATCCTGGTAATGTCATGCAAAAAAATCCACAGAAGTCACATGTCCAAAAGACTCCCTTCAGGACCAGGCCAAGGACAGCCAGCCATAATAAACATTGGAACTTGTCAGATTCAGAGCCCTGGGTGCTGTCTCCTTGAGTCAGAGAGAGCTGCTGTGGGTGGGGCCCTCTCTTGGTACAGTGCAGCCCTTTAGATGCCTAGGAGGTGAGGATGCCCCACCACCCTATCACCCTGACACCTGACCCGCAAGGAGATAACATACTTCCTAGTGCCTTAGAGACAGGTTTCCACACTCTGGATGCTGAAAGTCACAGGAATGGGGGGTCTGTGGGGGGGGTGACATGCAGATGGTGTGCAGTGACCTAGGCAGATGGTATGAATGGGGGATCTTGTTAGGGGAACACTGCAACACCACCACTGAACCTCAGAGTATCCATTTGCTTTTGCTCTTGAGCTTGTTTCTGACTTTCAAGGTGACCATCATTGTTTCAGTTGATATGATGGAGGGCCAGCAATATGGAATCCAGTGCCTTGGATCATCCTGCTTTGTGCTAGCTTGGCTCCAGCTCATTAGGACCCACACCTGTGTGTGCAGTGAGCAGATGGGATGTCCAATGCCAGGCTGCATGGAGGGCCTAGTAGAGGTGACTGGGTTGATGAGGTTGTCTCACCACAGTCATCCTCTATTGAGGTAGCCTGCACTCATGGACACGTTGGAAGGTGCGTTCCAGTAGTAGCCAGGCGTCCCACCCCAGAGTTCACATTCTTTCCAAAGGCTATGGGCCAGGATCCAGGTCGTGCAGACACTGAAGACCCTGGGAGGGCAGGATTGCCAATGGAAGGCCACACCCTGCAATTAGACAGACCTGGTCTCAAAATGAAGCATCAAAGGAGCTGTGGATGGAGCTCAGGGGCAGAGCATCCTGGGTTTAATGGTCCATACTGGAAAGACAGAAAATACCCTGTGTTTCAGAACCCAGGCACAGAAGTACAGTCTGCGAATGCCAAACTACTTGGGAATCTAAGGCTCCTTCTTGGACATCAGGAGACCCAGGAGAGCCTGGGAAATTGTTCTGTGTCTGTCTGAAAAAGAAAAAGAAAAAGTGTGGAAGATGGACCTCACTGCTAGAGAAGTCTTGTGTCAGAATCCTTTCCAGTTCTTTCAAATGAGAACATTCAAGGGCAATTTTCTCTTAGAGCAAAATTTTTGTATTTCTGCCATGTTGAAGAGGCTGAGCTGATAAGAGAGTTACCTTCACTAACTTACAGCCTAAGACTTGAAGTCAGAAAACCAAGTATTGGAAAAGGGCAAGCCTCAGTACTCAAAGGCATTCCCCCCACCCTAAGGGTCTTGCTCATCAGAGAAAGAAATTTCAGAAAGAAATGGCCTGTGACCAACACTGCCTGAGGCTCTCCCCATCTAGGGCCTGCTCTTGTACTTGGGTTCACCCCCTGCTTTGACCCTGCTGATTTTCAAGAAAAACCAGGGGCAAGGGAATACCAAGATTTTCCCTTCCCCTTCCGTTTTCCACAGGCCAAGATGCAGGCTTGCCACTCTTGCAGCTTCTCATCCAGGTGGTCTTTGTGGTGCATGCTTCTCCCAGTGACTATACCCAGGTCTGGTTTTGCATACTAGCGTGTGGAAAAGCAAAAATCTACAACATACAGAAGAAAAAGTATGCAGCTGGAAGAGAGGAAGGCAGGGCTGTTGTTACCTCTTTCATAGGCAAGCATTTCCATATCAACTCTCTTTACACTTGCAGCCTAGACATAATGCTGAAAGCCTAACCTGCTAGGGAGCCTGAGTCCTGAGGATGATTTTTCTTCATTTATTTTTTTGATTTTTTGTCTTCTTTATCTCCTTTCATATGCAAATGTGTCCCACAAGTGGAAAACAAAGCAAAATCGGCCAGCCAGGAGGCCTCTGCCCAATTTGGAGTTAGGAAAACTCTGCAGAGGCAGCAGGGACTGCTGTATCCCCCGGAGATCTTGGCATGGACTAGCCACAGATGGAGGACATCCTGTGTGCAATGCAAGCAATTTGACCCCAGGGGCAGGGACCCTTGCCTCTGGGCCACTCCACAAGGCCCAGGAACCGCCGCCAGGGGCGCTGTCCGGCTGGCGGCAGCCTGCAACCCGGAGGCGGGGCCTGCGCTGGGGTCGGAGAAGGCGTGGCCTGTGCTGGGGGCGGAGAAGGCGTGGCATGGGGTGACTGAGAGGCCGGTGGTCGCCTTTGGGAAGGGCGCAACTTGCACCTTTCTCAGAGCCCTTTGGCGCAGTGCACAGCTTGGCTGAAAGGAGGACACGGCGACTCCGCCGCAGCACTGGAGCGCGTGCCGCCCAGCTGCCAACGGACAGACTGCTGGCTCTGAGCACGGGTTGCATTGCACCCAAGTCCCTGAGGACTCCTGGGTCCTGGGTCCTCTCAGGGATCTGTTCACAGATAGGCACAGGCCGAGACTACGCCATTCATGATTCTGGGTGCCATTGCCTGCCACCGCATGCAGGCATGCTGTCTCAGCTGCTTGGAAGTGGTTGATTCGAATATTGTGCTTTTCATTTCTTATAATTCCTGCCAGACCCACAAATGCTTTTCTCTAGGGGATCCAAAAGCCTATGAAACTTCCTATGAAAGAATGATGTTTCGGGGAGAACATATGAGCCATTCTGGTGCTGGCCCCAAATTCTTCCCAGCATGGCTTCACCTGAGTAGACCCAATGCTCAGGGCCATGCCTGGGGTATATGGCCACGAGAGCAGGAGGCCTGTTTCCAAAGAAGCATCCTCCCTGCTTCATGGGCAGGACTAGCAGGGGTGAGGGCTTACCATGGTGGCAAGGTCTGAATCCACTGTGTGGATTTATGGCTGACTTCAGCTATACATTCAGATTCTGAAAGTTAAGGCTAAGTCCTCGAAATCCTACCAGGTTCTTGCCCAAGTCTGGCATGGGATATATTCCAGCATGGGGCCAGGACTGATGAAACACCTGTGGGCTCATTTCCCGAGCATTAGCCTGCGTGTCACAAGAAGGCAGGTAGGGAAACCTTAGGTGACCCTCCTGGATGAGCTGAGAAATGTGTGGACTTATCGGTGAGGCAGTTGAACGGAGGCCAGCAATCCTTCTCTCCCCAGACAGAAACGGGTGCCATGAGATACATTGATTCCCCACTGTCCAACAGTAGCTTTCACAAGAGGATTGGAAATGGAGTCAGGGCCTGCTTGCCTGTCAGAGGAAGTTGGTTGTGATGTAGGAAACCTGAAGTTTCCATCCACAGCAGGGGGATGAAATTCTACAGGTGTAAGTCCTTGAAGAAAGTATAGACCCCTTCTTGTGTTTGGGAGGGTTCCGAGAAGATCAGAGCAATCTTGAGTCCCTTCCCCAGAAATGGCCACCAAAGACAAAAAATCGCCAGCTGCCCTTGTCAGCTTCACGGTTGTATTTAGTGGCAGGGATCCTGACTGAACTTCCTCCTATCACAGGTCCCAAAGGGGCATGAGAGGCTGGCCCAGGGCACTTTCTCCTTCCCCAAGAAACTGAGTGGCCCAGGGGATGTAATCACCTGAGGGCAGGAACTGAATGCCTGTAGCTTCAGGACACAAGAGGGCAGGATTTTCCATTCCTCTGACTTCTTAGCAGCTTCAAACTCAGGGGCCATTTCCTGTTTGCCAGTGGAATGAAGCCTCAGGGTGGACCCAGCCCATCACCCTTCTGAGTGGCTGCTGGTCTTTCTTGTGGCCTTCCCTTCTCAAATGCCACTCTCCAGCATCTATCTTTCCAAGAACACAGAGGCAGCCAGGGATGCCCTGTGCTAGGAGCCCGCCCCTCAGGGGTGATTTGGCATGTGAGGAGTGATCTTCCAGTCTTTTCTGGCCAGTGGTCTATGCTGTGCCTCTGACCTTGGCTGGCAGCAGGATGAGCAGCCGCTTAGCTCTGCTTGCACCAGGAAGGTGGACCTGAGGCTCCTGGCCCGGGTGGCGAATTCTTGAAGTTCCTTGGGAGCAGGGAAAGGCCTCAGCCTCTTGGGTTGCACTAAATGGTGAGCACAGGGTGCTCAGTCAACGCGCATTTGGTGAGGGAGCACCCCTGCCAGGAGTGGCCTCCTGTTCCCTTTCCACTCCTCCACACTGAGTTGTCTGTCCTTGGGCCTGCTCAGAAGCCTTGGCTATTGTATCAATGTTGCCTTCTGGGAGGCTTCTTTGCTCCTAATACTGGGGCCTGGTTTCCTCTGTGTTGAAAGAATGGGAGACAACAGTCTTGCCTTCCACTGTGCACCAAACAAACCAAAGTGCCTTGCTGCCACCCTGAAAGAAGCAATGTCGCCTCTCCCTAGAGACGTGGAGGAAGAGGCACTCACGCCCATGCTTGAGACCATGATGTGGACAGACTCGTGACCACTTGACACCATCCTCGCTTCTTGATATATTCTGAAACCCCAATATTTTCACCTATGTGGGGCACTAGGAAACGGAAGCAGAGAAATGCCAGCTCCTGGTTATTTCCTGAGGCCCCTGGGTCTCTGCCTGCTGCCACTCCACCTATTTTTGTCACACAGCTCAAGAACCCCAGCACTTGCTCTTGCTGGGGGCAATGAAGCCAGACAGTCCTGAGACTTCTCATGAGACCAAGTTGCAAGCGATACCCCATGACCCTGGCTGTTGCCTCTTTCTCAGAATCCAGGTAGTGATGTGGATCCCCCTAGAGGGTAGGGAGCTACAGGACTTGGGCACAGGGCAGCTTTGGAGATTGGGAGCCTTCGTAGTGTACCCACATGATACCATGGAAAGAGACATGGGTGCTATTCAGAATCTCCCAGAAGCCCCTGGCAGTTCTGGGGTAAATGAAGGCTCTCTCTGAAAATCAGTCCCTACACGCTGCCAGTCGGGCACAGTCGGGCACAATCAGAGTCAAGAGAGGAGTTCACTTTCCCTCTTTCACTGTAGGACTCAGGGTGGGGTAGAATTGCATGTCATCCCTGGTTCCCCCCCTTCCTGTGTTGTGTCACCTCTGTGTTTGTGCATGACAGACACATGACCCCAGCATGAGGGTTGACCAGGTGGTGGTTCACACATGCATGGGCACATACAGCTGATGACCATCTCCAAAGCAGAGGGTGGAAGGAACCGAGGATACATTAGGAAGCTCTGGAGAGCCTGTGAGGCCCCCTGGCTTCTTGAGACTCACACATATGGTCAGAAGGAGGTGATGGGACTGAACCCAGCTCTGTCTCTCCCAACCAAGGGAGCTGCTGGCAGGACCTGGATCTTCCTGGGGAAGAGATCCAGGCTGTATTGGCAGAACTCTGTCCACTTGTGCATATGCTATGGGAAGATGGCAGCAGCCAGTACCCCAGGTGGCCTTTGGAACCATCTTGTGTGGAAAAGGGACTCAGGTAACGAGTCACAGAGGAAGTGACCTCACTTCCTTGGCGATGGAACATATAGAACTTGGAACCCTCCTAGCTAGGTCCCAACAGTCCACCTCCAGCCCCAGTCCATTCACTTGCGTTGACAAGACAAGCAGAGAGCCATGAGCTCTTGTGGTCCAGTCCTTGGTGGACACCCTGGCCTCAGGAAAGCCCTTCATAGTGGCCTTTCACGTGCGTGGAGGCGCTGGGTCAGCCGTGGGTCCAGAACACTCTGGCGATTTTTCTCAAGGACACTGGAGGTGAGACAAGACAGACAGTTGCAGGTGACCAGAGTCTAACCCGCCTCTGCGACTCCGCTTGGGACAGCCCCAGACCCTCACCGAATGCGAGTTGTTGTGGGTGTGGGTGTGTGTGTTTCCCTCATTTCAACTGAGAATTAGAAGGGAAGGAGAGCCTTTGGTTTGATTTTTCACTTGACTGTTCGACACTGAGACATTTTGCAGATGCTACTGTTTCCTGGTTGAAATGTCCCTCTTTGATCCCTGAAACTAGGGAGATGACAAGCGTTCGTCCCTGGCTGTGTCCCTTCTGGTGGACAGCTTCACCTCACTGGTCCGCCAGGAGTTGGAGAAGGACCTCGTGAAGGTCCTGCAGAGGGGGCACTCCTCCTGGGTGGAAGGATTCTTGTGCAGACGCCCAAAGGTGCTCAGCATCCAGAAAGTGCTGAAGCTCCTCAGTCAATGGTGTGTATGACCTCCAGGCCCCGGGACATGGCCATCTCTTGGCGTGGTGGGTGGGATGCTGGGCACCACTCTGGACCTCTGGCAACTCTGTGGAATGTAGGATATTCACAGGAGAACCCTGCCGGGTGTTGAGCCAACCAAGTAGGATGAGCCCTAGGAGTGTAGGTCTCAGGCCTTGTCCACTGGGCCTGGCTTCCAAGGCCTCAGGACTTCCCCTGGGGTGCCTGTCCTGGCCCTGTGGGGAACTCTTGTGCCTCAGCCCCACTGGACAGAGGCCTCAGGAAGAGCAGTTTGCACACTGGGGAAGGAGCATGTGGCTTGCATGTGGAAGGGCACCTGACCTGCCTGGGGGCAGAGCGGGGACAGCTGGGGTGGATGGAGGGGGACCAGGTTGGGTTCATTCATGGGCCCAATAGATGTGAAGCACCTGCCCTTGGCAAGCACATGGCCTATCCATTAGGAAGCAGTGCACACACACCTCCCAGCCCTCCTGAGCTTTCATTATTGGCAGGAAGTTAGTCAAAGCCACCAGGCGTCTTGGCACATGCAGGGCACAGGATGTACGAGGTGACATTCCCCTGGCCTTCTCTAGGTATGAGGAGTATCGGCAATGCACGGAGGAAGCCTTCCTTCCAGGACAGAAGTGAGTGGTTTGGGGGCCACGGGAGTGGGCTTCTGACTCCAGGGTCACTTGGGGAACCTTGGCAGTGTGGATGGGTGGGCAAATCACCTTCTGTGATTTGTGGCACAGGGATGTGGTCTGGTGATTTCCCTCTGGAGTGGGCACAGATAGCTGTGGTGGATTCTGGGTAGCTAAGGACCGCAGGTGGGGCTGGCGCCTCAGAGCCTGGCCCTGAGCATCCCTCCCCTCCACAGCCAATCCCAGGCTCAATGGCCCTCACTTTTCTCTATTGAGGCAAATTTTGGGGAGCCCCCGATGCACAGGAGAGGGGAGCCTCTTACCCACACATGGTCCTCACAGATGTCCCCCTTCTCGCCCGGCTGCATGGGACCCGCTTGGACACTCTCTGGGAAGCCCATCATCCGGGTGGTCCAAAGGGGCTTCCAGCTCAAGGCGATGCCCAGTCCCTCATGGCTCCCTGCCCCACTCCTATGTCCCCAGGGCCTTCTGCTCCACTGTCCAAATGTGGCTCTACCTGTACCCAGAAGATTTTGTGGGGTCCATGGCCAGCCTGAGGAGTCTCAGGACCTTCTTGCTCCACACCATGCCGGAGTCAGGGCTGACAGTCCAGGTGGAGAGCCTCCTGACAGGGCTGGAGAACACAGATCCCCGTGAGTCCGAGGCCTGTGGTGAGGGCCCTCGGGTGGGTGACCTCATGTGTGTGTCCTGGAACCTCTGCTGCTCCTACTGGGAACTGGCCTGTGGTCCCCAGCCAAATACTCCTGACCCCACCGGCAGCTGGAGGGCCCTCGTCCGGGAAGAAGTCCTGGTGCCGGGATAGGGGCTGGGCTCTTCTCACAGCCAGGGTTCTTCTGGGACTCGGGAAAGACCCAGGGAAAGGCAGTCATGTTGGGGCTCTTTTCTCTTGCAGCTGCCTCTCCAGGAAAAGCCCTCAATTAAACACAGCACAACACCAGAGGCACCAGGTCACCCATCTCTCAGGCCAGCACCCACTCCACGTGTGCTGGAAGGTTGACACTGCCCTAGAGCTCACGTCTCCTCTGGCCCCTCCGCCTTTGTGAGCTCCTGAGGACCCCTCAGTTCCAGATCCCACCACGCCTCTCCTCTTCCTCTCCTCTGGAATCTCCTGGATTTCTAACATTTATTCATTTACTTCCGTATTTATTTATTTATTTATTATCTGGTTTGGTTTGAGTTTTGTTTAGTTGTTTCAGGTTCTTTCATTGTTGTTGTTATGGTTATTTCGCTATAACTTTTCCTTGTTGAGATAGGTGTGTTAAAAAGTGTGGTAATAAAGTTTTACATGGTGTGATATCACGTTGCCTGCTCAATCCATTCCCGAGGCTGTGCCACCACCAACACTGTGTAGCTTCCATGGGAGAGACTCCAGAAGAGCACATGGGTCTTGTGGGGGAGAACACACACTGGTCATTCCGGAGGAGGTGAGATAGAGGCCCCTGAGTATGGGGGAGAGGTGACTGCCTAAAAGGTTGAGGACTCCATGCCACCAGAAGGGGCTGCTTTTCTGGGGGCAAAGCCCCTTAGGACCATGGACATGGAATGTAGAATCCAACAGAAGAGGTGTCTTTGCCAGTGTGGTCACACTTAGTCTCCTGCTCTCCAATGTGGAGTGGAACCCCCGCCCCCTACTGGGTGGTAGGAACCCAAATGGAAATGTGATGGCAAGTGGAACTCCCCTGCCAACTCTGGGTCTCAGGCTTTGGGCACATGTCATGGAATCCATGCCAAGACACCATGCAGAATTGGAAGAGCACACGAGTTCGTGTTCAGGAGCCACATTTTCCTCATACAAAGCCCTGAAAACGTGATGGTTGACCTATTTCAAAGAAGATCTTTCTTCTTTACTTTTTTCTCTGTTTTTGTTTTGTTTTGCAGTAATGTGCAAGGAAACCAGGGTGCTCTGCTACCGAGGTCCTTGGGTAGGATTCTTTCTTTGAGCATTTTGTGAAAAACTCCCTAATTGGCAAAGACTGGCACAGATTTTGAGATCCTCCTGCCTGGATCACTCAGGACGCTGATAGCCACAGGCCCAGTATGTGGATGTCCTTAGAGCACTGGTCCAGGTGTCCACAGAGTTTGAGGGTGGAGTGCATGTGTCAAAGCCCTCATCTAAGGAACTTACTACACACATGGATCCTGGTAATGTCATGCAAAAAAATCCACAGAAGTCACATGTCCAAAAGACTCCCTTCAGGACCAGGCCAAGGACAGCCAGCCATAATAAACATTGGAACTTGTCAGATTCAGAGCCCTGGGTGCTGTCTCCTTGAGTCAGAGAGAGCTGCTGTGGGTGGGGCCCTCTCTTGGTACAGTGCAGCCCTTTAGATGCCTAGGAGGTGAGGATGCCCCACCACCCTATCACCCTGACACCTGACCCGCAAGGAGATAACATACTTCCTAGTGCCTTAGAGACAGGTTTCCACACTCTGGATGCTGAAAGTCACAGGAATGGGGGGTCTGTGGGGGGGGTGACATGCAGATGGTGTGCAGTGACCTAGGCAGATGGTATGAATGGGGGATCTTGTTAGGGGAACACTGCAACACCACCACTGAACCTCAGAGTATCCATTTGCTTTTGCTCTTGAGCTTGTTTCTGACTTTCAAGGTGACCATCATTGTTTCAGTTGATATGATGGAGGGTCAGCAATATGGAATCCAGTGCCTTGGATCATCCTGCTTTGTGCTAGCTTGGCTCCAGCTCATTAGGACCCACACCTGTGTGTGCAGTGAGCAGATGGGATGTCCAATGCCAGGCTGCATGGAGGGCCTAGTAGAGGTGACTGGGTTGATGAGGTTGTCTCACCACAGTCATCCTCTATTGAGGTAGCCTGCACTCATGGACACGTTGGAAGGTGCGTTCCAGTAGTAGCCAGGCGTCCCACCCCAGAGTTCACATTCTTTCCAAAGGCTATGGGCCAGGATCCAGGTCGTGCAGACACTGAAGACCCTGGGAGGGCAGGATTGCCAATGGAAGGCCACACCCTGCAATTAGACAGACCTGGTCTCAAAATGAAGCATCAAAGGAGCTGTGGATGGAGCTCAGGGGCAGAGCATCCTGGGTTTAATGGTCCATACTGGAAAGACAGAAAATACCCTGTGTTTCAGAACCCAGGCACAGAAGTACAGTCTGCGAATGCCAAACTACTTGGGAATCTAAGGCTCCTTCTTGGACATCAGGAGACCCAGGAGAGCCTGGGAAATTGTTCTGTGTCTGTCTGAAAAAGAAAAAGAAAAAGTGTGGAAGATGGACCTCACTGCTAGAGAAGTCTTGTGTCAGAATCCTTTCCAGTTCTTTCAAATGAGAACATTCAAGGGCAATTTTCTCTTAGAGCAAAATTTTTGTATTTCTGCCATGTTGAAGAGGCTGAGCTGATAAGAGAGTTACCTTCACTAACTTACAGCCTAAGACTTGAAGTCAGAAAACCAAGTATTGGAAAAGGGCAAGCCTCAGTACTCAAAGGCATTCCCCCCACCCTAAGGGTCTTGCTCATCAGAGAAAGAAATTTCAGAAAGAAATGGCCTGTGACCAACACTGCCTGAGGCTCTCCCCATCTAGGGCCTGCTCTTGTACTTGGGTTCACCCCCTGCTTTGACCCTGCTGATTTTCAAGAAAAACCAGGGGCAAGGGAATACCAAGATTTTCCCTTCCCCTTCCGTTTTCCACAGGCCAAGATGCAGGCTTGCCACTCTTGCAGCTTCTCATCCAGGTGGTCTTTGTGGTGCATGCTTCTCCCAGTGACTATACCCAGGTCTGGTTTTGCATACTAGCGTGTGGAAAAGCAAAAATCTACAACATACAGAAGAAAAAGTATGCAGCTGGAAGAGAGGAAGGCAGGGCTGTTGTTACCTCTTTCATAGGCAAGCATTTCCATATCAACTCTCTTTACACTTGCAGCCTAGACATAATGCTGAAAGCCTAACCTGCTAGGGAGCCTGAGTCCTGAGGATGATTTTTCTTCATTTATTTTTTTGATTTTTTGTCTTCTTTATCTCCTTTCATATGCAAATGTGTCCCACAAGTGGAAAACAAAGCAAAATCGGCCAGCCAGGAGGCCTCTGCCCAATTTGGAGTTAGGAAAACTCTGCAGAGGCAGCAGGGACTGCTGTATCCCCCGGAGATCTTGGCATGGACTAGCCACAGATGGAGGACATCCTGTGTGCAATGCAAGCAATTTGACCCCAGGGGCAGGGACCCTTGCCTCTGGGCCACTCCACAAGGCCCAGGAACCGCCGCCAGGGGCGCTGTCCGGCTGGCGGCAGCCTGCAACCCGGAGGCGGGGCCTGCGCTGGGGTCGGAGAAGGCGTGGCCTGTGCTGGGGGCGGAGAAGGCGTGGCATGGGGTGACTGAGAGGCCGGTGGTCGCCTTTGGGAAGGGCGCAACTTGCACCTTTCTCAGAGCCCTTTGGCGCAGTGCACAGCTTGGCTGAAAGGAGGACACGGCGACTCCGCCGCAGCACTGGAGCGCGTGCCGCCCAGCTGCCAACGGACAGACTGCTGGCTCTGAGCACGGGTTGCATTGCACCCAAGTCCCTGAGGACTCCTGGGTCCTGGGTCCTCTCAGGGATCTGTTCACAGATAGGCACAGGCCGAGACTACGCCATTCATGATTCTGGGTGCCATTGCCTGCCACCGCATGCAGGCATGCTGTCTCAGCTGCTTGGAAGTGGTTGATTCGAATATTGTGCTTTTCATTTCTTATAATTCCTGCCAGACCCACAAATGCTTTTCTCTAGGGGATCCAAAAGCCTATGAAACTTCCTATGAAAGAATGATGTTTCGGGGAGAACATATGAGCCATTCTGGTGCTGGCCCCAAATTCTTCCCAGCATGGCTTCACCTGAGTAGACCCAATGCTCAGGGCCATGCCTGGGGTATATGGCCACGAGAGCAGGAGGCCTGTTTCCAAAGAAGCATCCTCCCTGCTTCATGGGCAGGACTAGCAGGGGTGAGGGCTTACCATGGTGGCAAGGTCTGAATCCACTGTGTGGATTTATGGCTGACTTCAGCTATACATTCAGATTCTGAAAGTTAAGGCTAAGTCCTCGAAATCCTACCAGGTTCTTGCCCAAGTCTGGCATGGGATATATTCCAGCATGGGGCCAGGACTGATGAAACACCTGTGGGCTCATTTCCCGAGCATTAGCCTGCGTGTCACAAGAAGGCAGGTAGGGAAACCTTAGGTGACCCTCCTGGATGAGCTGAGAAATGTGTGGACTTATCGGTGAGGCAGTTGAACGGAGGCCAGCAATCCTTCTCTCCCCAGACAGAAACGGGTGCCATGAGATACATTGATTCCCCACTGTCCAACAGTAGCTTTCACAAGAGGATTGGAAATGGAGTCAGGGCCTGCTTGCCTGTCAGAGGAAGTTGGTTGTGATGTAGGAAACCTGAAGTTTCCATCCACAGCAGGGGGATGAAATTCTACAGGTGTAAGTCCTTGAAGAAAGTATAGACCCCTTCTTGTGTTTGGGAGGGTTCCGAGAAGATCAGAGCAATCTTGAGTCCCTTCCCCAGAAATGGCCACCAAAGACAAAAAATCGCCAGCTGCCCTTGTCAGCTTCACGGTTGTATTTAGTGGCAGGGATCCTGACTGAACTTCCTCCTATCACAGGTCCCAAAGGGGCATGAGAGGCTGGCCCAGGGCACTTTCTCCTTCCCCAAGAAACTGAGTGGCCCAGGGGATGTAATCACCT
Organism: Spermophilus citellus; assembly: GCF_964194105.1. Lineage (NCBI taxonomy): Eukaryota > Metazoa > Chordata > Mammalia > Rodentia > Sciuridae > Spermophilus > Spermophilus citellus. The sequence goes on from NC_138197.1 coordinate 36,754,863, forward strand.
GAGGGCAGGAACTGAATGCCTGTAGCTTCAGGACACAAGAGGGCAGGATTTTCCATTCCTCTGACTTCTTAGCAGCTTCAAACTCAGGGGCCATTTCCTGTTTGCCAGTGGAATGAAGCCTCAGGGTGGACCCAGCCCATCACCCTTCTGAGTGGCTGCTGGTCTTTCTTGTGGCCTTCCCTTCTCAAATGCCACTCTCCAGCATCTATCTTTCCAAGAACACAGAGGCAGCCAGGGATGCCCTGTGCTAGGAGCCCGCCCCTCAGGGGTGATTTGGCATGTGAGGAGTGATCTTCCAGTCTTTTCTGGCCAGTGGTCTATGCTGTGCCTCTGACCTTGGCTGGCAGCAGGATGAGCAGCCGCTTAGCTCTGCTTGCACCAGGAAGGTGGACCTGAGGCTCCTGGCCCGGGTGGCGAATTCTTGAAGTTCCTTGGGAGCAGGGAAAGGCCTCAGCCTCTTGGGTTGCACTAAATGGTGAGCACAGGGTGCTCAGTCAACGCGCATTTGGTGAGGGAGCGCCCCTGCCAGGAGTGGCCTCCTGTTCCCTTTCCACTCCTCCACACTGAGTTGTCTGTCCTTGGGCCTGCTCAGAAGCCTTGGCTATTGTATCAATGTTGCCTTCTGGGAGGCTTCTTTGCTCCTAATACTGGGGCCTGGTTTCCTCTGTGTTGAAAGAATGGGAGACAACAGTCTTGCCTTCCACTGTGCACCAAACAAACCAAAGTGCCTTGCTGCCACCCTGAAAGAAGCAATGTCGCCTCTCCCTAGAGACGTGGAGGAAGAGGCACTCACGCCCATGCTTGAGACCATGATGTGGACAGACTCGTGACCACTTGACACCATCCTCGCTTCTTGATATATTCTGAAACCCCAATATTTTCACCTATGTGGGGCACTAGGAAACGGAAGCAGAGAAATGCCAGCTCCTGGTTATTTCCTGAGGCCCCTGGGTCTCTGCCTGCTGCCACTCCACCTATTTTTGTCACACAGCTCAAGAACCCCAGCACTTGCTCTTGCTGGGGGCAATGAAGCCAGACAGTCCTGAGACTTCTCATGAGACCAAGTTGCAAGCGATACCCCATGACCCTGGCTGTTGCCTCTTTCTCAGAATCCAGGTAGTGATGTGGATCCCCCTAGAGGGTAGGGAGCTACAGGACTTGGGCACAGGGCAGCTTTGGAGATTGGGAGCCTTCGTAGTGTACCCACATGATACCATGGAAAGAGACATGGGTGCTATTCAGAATCTCCCAGAAGCCCCTGGCAGTTCTGGGGTAAATGAAGGCTCTCTCTGAAAATCAGTCCCTACACGCTGCCAGTCGGGCACAGTCGGGCACAATCAGAGTCAAGAGAGGAGTTCACTTTCCCTCTTTCACTGTAGGACTCAGGGTGGGGTAGAATTGCATGTCATCCCTGGTTCCCCCCCTTCCTGTGTTGTGTCACCTCTGTGTTTGTGCATGACAGACACATGACCCCAGCATGAGGGTTGACCAGGTGGTGGTTCACACATGCATGGGCACATACAGCTGATGACCATCTCCAAAGCAGAGGGTGGAAGGAACCGAGGATACATTAGGAAGCTCTGGAGAGCCTGTGAGGCCCCCTGGCTTCTTGAGACTCACACATATGGTCAGAAGGAGGTGATGGGACTGAACCCAGCTCTGTCTCTCCCAACCAAGGGAGCTGCTGGCAGGACCTGGATCTTCCTGGGGAAGAGATCCAGGCTGTATTGGCAGAACTCTGTCCACTTGTGCATATGCTATGGGAAGATGGCAGCAGCCAGTACCCCAGGTGGCCTTTGGAACCATCTTGTGTGGAAAAGGGACTCAGGTAACGAGTCACAGAGGAAGTGACCTCACTTCCTTGGCGATGGAACATATAGAACTTGGAACCCTCCTAGCTAGGTCCCAACAGTCCACCTCCAGCCCCAGTCCATTCACTTGCGTTGACAAGACAAGCAGAGAGCCATGAGCTCTTGTGGTCCAGTCCTTGGTGGACACCCTGGCCTCAGGAAAGCCCTTCATAGTGGCCTTTCACGTGCGTGGAGGCGCTGGGTCAGCCGTGGGTCCAGAACACTCTGGCGATTTTTCTCAAGGACACTGGAGGTGAGACAAGACAGACAGTTGCAGGTGACCAGAGTCTAACCCGCCTCTGCGACTCCGCTTGGGACAGCCCCAGACCCTCACCGAATGCGAGTTGTTGTGGGTGTGGGTGTGTGTGTTTCCCTCATTTCAACTGAGAATTAGAAGGGAAGGAGAGCCTTTGGTTTGATTTTTCACTTGACTGTTCGACACTGAGACATTTTGCAGATGCTACTGTTTCCTGGTTGAAATGTCCCTCTTTGATCCCTGAAACTAGGGAGATGACAAGCGTTCGTCCCTGGCTGTGTCCCTTCTGGTGGACAGCTTCACCTCACTGGTCCGCCAGGAGTTGGAGAAGGACCTCGTGAAGGTCCTGCAGAGGGGGCACTCCTCCTGGGTGGAAGGATTCTTGTGCAGACGCCCAAAGGTGCTCAGCATCCAGAAAGTGCTGAAGCTCCTCAGTCAATGGTGTGTATGACCTCCAGGCCCCGGGACATGGCCATCTCTTGGCGTGGTGGGTGGGATGCTGGGCACCACTCTGGACCTCTGGCAACTCTGTGGAATGTAGGATATTCACAGGAGAACCCTGCCGGGTGTTGAGCCAACCAAGTAGGATGAGCCCTAGGAGTGTAGGTCTCAGGCCTTGTCCACTGGGCCTGGCTTCCAAGGCCTCAGGACTTCCCCTGGGGTGCCTGTCCTGGCCCTGTGGGGAACTCTTGTGCCTCAGCCCCACTGGACAGAGGCCTCAGGAAGAGCAGTTTGCACACTGGGGAAGGAGCATGTGGCTTGCATGTGGAAGGGCACCTGACCTGCCTGGGGGCAGAGCGGGGACAGCTGGGGTGGATGGAGGGGGACCAGGTTGGGTTCATTCATGGGCCCAATAGATGTGAAGCACCTGCCCTTGGCAAGCACATGGCCTATCCATTAGGAAGCAGTGCACACACACCTCCCAGCCCTCCTGAGCTTTCATTATTGGCAGGAAGTTAGTCAAAGCCACCAGGCGTCTTGGCACATGCAGGGCACAGGATGTACGAGGTGACATTCCCCTGGCCTTCTCTAGGTATGAGGAGTATCGGCAATGCACGGAGGAAGCCTTCCTTCCAGGACAGAAGTGAGTGGTTTGGGGGCCACGGGAGTGGGCTTCTGACTCCAGGGTCACTTGGGGAACCTTGGCAGTGTGGATGGGTGGGCAAATCACCTTCTGTGATTTGTGGCACAGGGATGTGGTCTGGTGATTTCCCTCTGGAGTGGGCACAGATAGCTGTGGTGGATTCTGGGTAGCTAAGGACCGCAGGTGGGGCTGGCGCCTCAGAGCCTGGCCCTGAGCATCCCTCCCCTCCACAGCCAATCCCAGGCTCAATGGCCCTCACTTTTCTCTATTGAGGCAAATTTTGGGGAGCCCCCGATGCACAGGAGAGGGGAGCCTCTTACCCACACATGGCCCTCACAGATGTCCCCCTTTACCCACACATGGTCCTCACAGATGTCCCCCTTCTCGCCCTGCTGCATGGGACCCGCTTGGACACTCTCTGGGAAGCCCATCATCCGGGTGGTCCAAAGGGGCTTCCAGCTCAAGGCGATGCCCAGTCCCTCATGGCTCCCTGCCCCACTCCTATGTCCCCAGGGCCTTCTGCTCCACTGTCCAAATGTGGCTCTACCTGTACCCAGAAGATTTTGTGGGGTCCATGGCCAGCCTGAGGAGTCTCAGGACCTTCTTGCTCCACACCATGCCGGAGTCAGGGCTGACAGTCCAGGTGGAGAGCCTCCTGACAGGGCTGGAGAACACAGATCCCCGTGAGTCCGAGGCCTGTGGTGAGGGCCCTCGGGTGGGTGACCTCATGTGTGTGTCCTGGAACCTCTGCTGCTCCTACTGGGAACTGGCCTGTGGTCCCCAGCCAAATACTCCTGACCCCACCGGCAGCTGGAGGGCCCTCGTCCGGGAAGAAGTCCTGGTGCCGGGATAGGGGCTGGGCTCTTCTCACAGCCAGGGTTCTTCTGGGACTCGGGAAAGACCCAGGGAAAGGCAGTCATGTTGGGGCTCTTTTCTCTTGCAGCTGCCTCTCCAGGAAAAGCCCTCAATTAAACACAGCACAACACCAGAGGCACCAGGTCACCCATCTCTCAGGCCAGCACCCACTCCACGTGTGCTGGAAGGTTGACACTGCCCTAGAGCTCACGTCTCCTCTGGCCCCTCCGCCTTTGTGAGCTCCTGAGGACCCCTCAGTTCCAGATCCCACCACGCCTCTCCTCTTCCTCTCCTCTGGAATCTCCTGGATTTCTAACATTTATTCATTTACTTCCGTATTTATTTATTTATTTATTATCTGGTTTGGTTTGAGTTTTGTTTAGTTGTTTCAGGTTCTTTCATTGTTGTTGTTATGGTTATTTCGCTATAACTTTTCCTTGTTGAGATAGGTGTGTTAAAAAGTGTGGTAATAAAGTTTTACATGGTGTGATATCACGTTGCCTGCTCAATCCATTCCCGAGGCTGTGCCACCACCAACACTGTGTAGCTTCCATGGGAGAGACTCCAGAAGAGCACATGGGTCTTGTGGGGGAGAACACACACTGGTCATTCCGGAGGAGGTGAGATAGAGGCCCCTGAGTATGGGGGAGAGGTGACTGCCTAAAAGGTTGAGGACTCCATGCCACCAGAAGGGGCTGCTTTTCTGGGGGCAAAGCCCCTTAGGACCATGGACATGGAATGTAGAATCCAACAGAAGAGGTGTCTTTGCCAGTGTGGTCACACTTAGTCTCCTGCTCTCCAATGTGGAGTGGAACCCCCGCCCCCTACTGGGTGGTAGGAACCCAAATGGAAATGTGATGGCAAGTGGAACTCCCCTGCCAACTCTGGGTCTCAGGCTTTGGGCACATGTCATGGAATCCATGCCAAGACACCATGCAGAATTGGAAGAGCACACGAGTTCGTGTTCAGGAGCCACATTTTCCTCATACAAAGCCCTGAAAACGTGATGGTTGACCTATTTCAAAGAAGATCTTTCTTCTTTACTTTTTTCTCTGTTTTTGTTTTGTTTTGCAGTAATGTGCAAGGAAACCAGGGTGCTCTGCTACCGAGGTCCTTGGGTAGGATTCTTTCTTTGAGCATTTTGTGAAAAACTCCCTAATTGGCAAAGACTGGCACAGATTTTGAGATCCTCCTGCCTGGATCACTCAGGACGCTGATAGCCACAGGCCCAGTATGTGGATGTCCTTAGAGCACTGGTCCAGGTGTCCACAGAGTTTGAGGGTGGAGTGCATGTGTCAAAGCCCTCATCTAAGGAACTTACTACACACATGGATCCTGGTAATGTCATGCAAAAAAATCCACAGAAGTCACATGTCCAAAAGACTCCCTTCAGGACCAGGCCAAGGACAGCCAGCCATAATAAACATTGGAACTTGTCAGATTCAGAGCCCTGGGTGCTGTCTCCTTGAGTCAGAGAGAGCTGCTGTGGGTGGGGCCCTCTCTTGGTACAGTGCAGCCCTTTAGATGCCTAGGAGGTGAGGATGCCCCACCACCCTATCACCCTGACACCTGACCCGCAAGGAGATAACATACTTCCTAGTGCCTTAGAGACAGGTTTCCACACTCTGGATGCTGAAAGTCACAGGAATGGGGGGTCTGTGGGGGGGGTGACATGCAGATGGTGTGCAGTGACCTAGGCAGATGGTATGAATGGGGGATCTTGTTAGGGGAACACTGCAACACCACCACTGAACCTCAGAGTATCCATTTGCTTTTGCTCTTGAGCTTGTTTCTGACTTTCAAGGTGACCATCATTGTTTCAGTTGATATGATGGAGGGTCAGCAATATGGAATCCAGTGCCTTGGATCATCCTGCTTTGTGCTAGCTTGGCTCCAGCTCATTAGGACCCACACCTGTGTGTGCAGTGAGCAGATGGGATGTCCAATGCCAGGCTGCATGGAGGGCCTAGTAGAGGTGACTGGGTTGATGAGGTTGTCTCACCACAGTCATCCTCTATTGAGGTAGCCTGCACTCATGGACACGTTGGAAGGTGCGTTCCAGTAGTAGCCAGGCGTCCCACCCCAGAGTTCACATTCTTTCCAAAGGCTATGGGCCAGGATCCAGGTCGTGCAGACACTGAAGACCCTGGGAGGGCAGGATTGCCAATGGAAGGCCACACCCTGCAATTAGACAGACCTGGTCTCAAAATGAAGCATCAAAGGAGCTGTGGATGGAGCTCAGGGGCAGAGCATCCTGGGTTTAATGGTCCATACTGGAAAGACAGAAAATACCCTGTGTTTCAGAACCCAGGCACAGAAGTACAGTCTGCGAATGCCAAACTACTTGGGAATCTAAGGCTCCTTCTTGGACATCAGGAGACCCAGGAGAGCCTGGGAAATTGTTCTGTGTCTGTCTGAAAAAGAAAAAGAAAAAGTGTGGAAGATGGACCTCACTGCTAGAGAAGTCTTGTGTCAGAATCCTTTCCAGTTCTTTCAAATGAGAACATTCAAGGGCAATTTTCTCTTAGAGCAAAATTTTTGTATTTCTGCCATGTTGAAGAGGCTGAGCTGATAAGAGAGTTACCTTCACTAACTTACAGCCTAAGACTTGAAGTCAGAAAACCAAGTATTGGAAAAGGGCAAGCCTCAGTACTCAAAGGCATTCCCCCCACCCTAAGGGTCTTGCTCATCAGAGAAAGAAATTTCAGAAAGAAATGGCCTGTGACCAACACTGCCTGAGGCTCTCCCCATCTAGGGCCTGCTCTTGTACTTGGGTTCACCCCCTGCTTTGACCCTGCTGATTTTCAAGAAAAACCAGGGGCAAGGGAATACCAAGATTTTCCCTTCCCCTTCCGTTTTCCACAGGCCAAGATGCAGGCTTGCCACTCTTGCAGCTTCTCATCCAGGTGGTCTTTGTGGTGCATGCTTCTCCCAGTGACTATACCCAGGTCTGGTTTTGCATACTAGCGTGTGGAAAAGCAAAAATCTACAACATACAGAAGAAAAAGTATGCAGCTGGAAGAGAGGAAGGCAGGGCTGTTGTTACCTCTTTCATAGGCAAGCATTTCCATATCAACTCTCTTTACACTTGCAGCCTAGACATAATGCTGAAAGCCTAACCTGCTAGGGAGCCTGAGTCCTGAGGATGATTTTTCTTCATTTATTTTTTTGATTTTTTGTCTTCTTTATCTCCTTTCATATGCAAATGTGTCCCACAAGTGGAAAACAAAGCAAAATCGGCCAGCCAGGAGGCCTCTGCCCAATTTGGAGTTAGGAAAACTCTGCAGAGGCAGCAGGGACTGCTGTATCCCCCGGAGATCTTGGCATGGACTAGCCACAGATGGAGGACATCCTGTGTGCAATGCAAGCAATTTGACCCCAGGGGCAGGGACCCTTGCCTCTGGGCCACTCCACAAGGCCCAGGAACCGCCGCCAGGGGCGCTGTCCGGCTGGCGGCAGCCTGCAACCCGGAGGCGGGGCCTGCGCTGGGGTCGGAGAAGGCGTGGCCTGTGCTGGGGGCGGAGAAGGCGTGGCATGGGGTGACTGAGAGGCCGGTGGTCGCCTTTGGGAAGGGCGCAACTTGCACCTTTCTCAGAGCCCTTTGGCGCAGTGCACAGCTTGGCTGAAAGGAGGACACGGCGACTCCGCCGCAGCACTGGAGCGCGTGCCGCCCAGCTGCCAACGGACAGACTGCTGGCTCTGAGCACGGGTTGCATTGCACCCAAGTCCCTGAGGACTCCTGGGTCCTGGGTCCTCTCAGGGATCTGTTCACAGATAGGCACAGGCCGAGACTACGCCATTCATGATTCTGGGTGCCATTGCCTGCCACCGCATGCAGGCATGCTGTCTCAGCTGCTTGGAAGTGGTTGATTCGAATATTGTGCTTTTCATTTCTTATAATTCCTGCCAGACCCACAAATGCTTTTCTCTAGGGGATCCAAAAGCCTATGAAACTTCCTATGAAAGAATGATGTTTCGGGGAGAACATATGAGCCATTCTGGTGCTGGCCCCAAATTCTTCCCAGCATGGCTTCACCTGAGTAGACCCAATGCTCAGGGCCATGCCTGGGGTATATGGCCACGAGAGCAGGAGGCCTGTTTCCAAAGAAGCATCCTCCCTGCTTCATGGGCAGGACTAGCAGGGGTGAGGGCTTACCATGGTGGCAAGGTCTGAATCCACTGTGTGGATTTATGGCTGACTTCAGCTATACATTCAGATTCTGAAAGTTAAGGCTAAGTCCTCGAAATCCTACCAGGTTCTTGCCCAAGTCTGGCATGGGATATATTCCAGCATGGGGCCAGGACTGATGAAACACCTGTGGGCTCATTTCCCGAGCATTAGCCTGCGTGTCACAAGAAGGCAGGTAGGGAAACCTTAGGTGACCCTCCTGGATGAGCTGAGAAATGTGTGGACTTATCGGTGAGGCAGTTGAACGGAGGCCAGCAATCCTTCTCTCCCCAGACAGAAACGGGTGCCATGAGATACATTGATTCCCCACTGTCCAACAGTAGCTTTCACAAGAGGATTGGAAATGGAGTCAGGGCCTGCTTGCCTGTCAGAGGAAGTTGGTTGTGATGTAGGAAACCTGAAGTTTCCATCCACAGCAGGGGGATGAAATTCTACAGGTGTAAGTCCTTGAAGAAAGTATAGACCCCTTCTTGTGTTTGGGAGGGTTCCGAGAAGATCAGAGCAATCTTGAGTCCCTTCCCCAGAAATGGCCACCAAAGACAAAAAATCGCCAGCTGCCCTTGTCAGCTTCCCGGTTGTATTTAGTGGCAGGGATCCTGACTGAACTTCCTCCTATCACAGGTCCCAAAGGGGCATGAGAGGCTGGCCCAGGGCACTTTCTCCTTCCCCAAGAAACTGAGTGGCCCAGGGGATGTAATCACCTGAGGGCAGGAACTGAATGCCTGTAGCTTCAGGACACAAGAGGGCAGGATTTTCCATTCCTCTGACTTCTTACTGGCTTCAAACTCAGGGGCCATTTCCTGTTTGCCAGTGGAATGAAGCCTCAGGGTGGACCCAGCCCATCACCCTTCTGAGTGGCTGCTGGTCTTTCTTGTGGCCTTCCCTTCCCAAATGCCACTCTCCAGCATCTATCTTTCCAAGAACACAGAGGCAGCCAGGGATGCCCTGTGCTAGGAGCCCGCCCCTCAGGGGTGATTTGGCATGTGAGGAGTGATCTTCCAGTCTTTTCTGGCCAGTGGTCTATGCTGTGCCTCTGACCTTGGCTGGCAGCAGGATGAGCAGCCGCTTAGCTCTGCTTGCACCAGGAAGGTGGACCTGAGGCTCCTGGCCCGGGTGGCGAATTCTTGAAGTTCCTTGGGAACAGGGAAAGGCCTCAGCCTCTTGGGTTGCACTAAATGGTGAGCACAGGGTGCTCAGTCAACGCGCATTTGGTGAGGGAGCGCCCCTGCCAGGAGTGGCCTCCTGTTCCCTTTCCACTCCTCCACACTGAGTTGTCTGTCCTTGGGCCTGCTCAGAAGCCTTGGCTATTGTATCAATGTTGCCTTCTGGGAGGCTTCTTTGCTCCTAATACTGGGGCCTGGTTTCCTCTGTGTTGAAAGAATGGGAGACAACAGTCTTGCCTTCCACTGTGCACCAAACAAACCAAAGTGCCTTGCTGCCACCCTGAAAGAAGCAATGTCGCCTCTCCCTAGAGACGTGGAGGAAGAGGCACTCACGCCCATGCTTGAGACCATGATGTGGACAGACTCGTGACCACTTGACACCATCCTCGCTTCTTGATATATTCTGAAACCCCAATATTTTCACCTATGTGGGGCACTAGGAAACGGAAGCAGAGAAATGCCAGCTCCTGGTTATTTCCTGAGGCCCCTGGGTCTCTGCCTGCTGCCACTCCACCTATTTTTGTCACACAGCTCAAGAACCCCAGCACTTGCTCTTGCTGGGGGCAATGAAGCCAGACAGTCCTGAGACTTCTCATGAGACCAAGTTGCAAGCGATACCCCATGACCCTGGCTGTTGCCTCTTTCTCAGAATCCAGGTAGTGATGTGGATCCCCCTAGAGGGTAGGGAGCTACAGGACTTGGGCACAGGGCAGCTTTGGAGATTGGGAGCCTTCGTAGTGTACCCACATGATACCATGGAAAGAGACATGGGTGCTATTCAGAATCTCCCAGAAGCCCCTGGCAGTTCTGGGGTAAATGAAGGCTCTCTCTGAAAATCAGTCCCTACACGCTGCCAGTCGGGCACAGTCGGGCACAATCAGAGTCAAGAGAGGAGTTCACTTTCCCTCTTTCACTGTAGGACTCAGGGTGGGGTAGAATTGCATGTCATCCCTGGTTCCCCCCCTTCCTGTGTTGTGTCACCTCTGTGTTTGTGCATGACAGACACATGACCCCAGCATGAGGGTTGACCAGGTGGTGGTTCACACATGCATGGGCACATACAGCTGATGACCATCTCCAAAGCAGAGGGTGGAAGGAACCGAGGATACATTAGGAAGCTCTGGAGAGCCTGTGAGGCCCCCTGGCTTCTTGAGACTCACACATATGGTCAGAAGGAGGTGATGGGACTGAACCCAGCTCTGTCTCTCCCAACCAGGGGAGCTGCTGGCAGGACCTGGATCTTCCTGGGGAAGAGATCCAGGCTGTATTGGCAGAACTCTGTCCACTTGTGCATATGCTATGGGAAGATGGCAGCAGCCAGTACCCCAGGTGGCCTTTGGAACCATCTTGTGTGGAAAAGGGACTCAGGTAACGAGTCACAGAGGAAGTGACCTCACTTCCTTGGCGATGGAACATATAGAACTTGGAACCCTCCTAGCTAGGTCCCAACAGTCCACCTCCAGCCCCAGTCCATTCACTTGCGTTGACAAGACAAGCAGAGAGCCATGAGCTCTTGTGGTCCAGTCCTTGGTGGACACCCTGGCCTCAGGAAAGCCCTTCATAGTGGCCTTTCACGTGCGTGGAGGCGCTGGGTCAGCCGTGGGTCCAGAACACTCTGGCGATTTTTCTCAAGGACACTGGAGGTGAGACAAGACAGACAGTTGCAGGTGACCAGAGTCTAACCCGCCTCTGCGACTCCGCTTGGGACAGCCCCAGACCCTCACCGAATGCGAGTTGTTGTGGGTGTGGGTGTGTGTGTTTCCCTCATTTCAACTGAGAATTAGAAGGGAAGGAGAGCCTTTGGTTTGATTTTTCACTTGACTGTTCGACACTGAGACATTTTGCAGATGCTACTGTTTCCTGGTTGAAATGTCCCTCTTTGATCCCTGAAACTAGGGAGATGACAAGCGTTCGTCCCTGGCTGTGTCCCTTCTGGTGGACAGCTTCACCTCACTGGTCCGCCAGGAGTTGGAGAAGGACCTCGTGAAGGTCCTGCAGAGGGGGCACTCCTCCTGGGTGGAAGGATTCTTGTGCAGACGCCCAAAGGTGCTCAGCATCCAGAAAGTGCTGAAGCTCCTCAGTCAATGGTGTGTATGACCTCCAGGCCCCGGGACATGGCCATCTCTTGGCGTGGTGGGTGGGATGCTGGGCACCACTCTGGACCTCTGGCAACTCTGTGGAATGTAGGATATTCACAGGAGAACCCTGCCGGGTGTTGAGCCAACCAAGTAGGATGAGCCCTAGGAGTGTAGGTCTCAGGCCTTGTCCACTGGGCCTGGCTTCCAAGGCCTCAGGACTTCCCCTGGGGTGCCTGTCCTGGCCCTGTGGGGAACTCTTGTGCCTCAGCCCCACTGGACAGAGGCCTCAGGAAGAGCAGTTTGCACACTGGGGAAGGAGCATGTGGCTTGCATGTGGAAGGGCACCTGACCTGCCTGGGGGCAGAGCGGGGACAGCTGGGGTGGATGGAGGGGGACCAGGTTGGGTTCATTCATGGGCCCAATAGATGTGAAGCACCTGCCCTTGGCAAGCACATGGCCTATCCATTAGGAAGCAGTGCACACACACCTCCCAGCCCTCCTGAGCTTTCATTATTGGCAGGAAGTTAGTCAAAGCCACCAGGCGTCTTGGCACATGCAGGGCACAGGATGTACGAGGTGACATTCCCCTGGCCTTCTCTAGGTATGAGGAGTATCGGCAATGCACGGAGGAAGCCTTCCTTCCAGGACAGAAGTGAGTGGTTTGGGGGCCACGGGAGTGGGCTTCTGACTCCAGGGTCACTTGGGGAACCTTGGCAGTGTGGATGGGTGGGCAAATCACCTTCTGTGATTTGTGGCACAGGGATGTGGTCTGGTGATTTCCCTCTGGAGTGGGCACAGATAGCTGTGGTGGATTCTGGGTAGCTAAGGACCGCAGGTGGGGCTGGTGCCTCAGAGCCTGGCCCTGAGCATCCCTCCCCTCCACAGCCAATCCCAGGCTCAATGGCCCTCACTTTTCTCTATTGAGGCAAATTTTGGGGAGCCCCCGATGCACAGGAGAGGGGAGCCTCTTACCCACACATGGTCCTCACAGATGTCCCCCTTCTCGCCCGGCTGCATGGGACCCGCTTGGACACTCTCTGGGAAGCCCATCATCCGGGTGGTCCAAAGGGGCTTCCAGCTCAAGGCGATGCCCAGTCCCTCATGGCTCCCTGCCCCACTCCTATGTCCCCAGGGCCTTCTGCTCCACTGTCCAAATGTGGCTCTACCTGTACCCAGAAGATTTTGTGGGGTCCATGGCCAGCCTGAGGAGTCTCAGGACCTTCTTGCTCCACACCATGCCGGAGTCAGGGCTGACAGTCCAGGTGGAGAGCCTCCTGACAGGGCTGGAGAACACAGATCCCCGTGAGTCCAAGGCCTGTGGTGAGGGCCCTCGGGTGGGTGACCTCATGTGTGTGTCCTGGAACCTCTGCTGCTCCTACTGGGAACTGGCCTGTGGTCCCCAGCCAAATACTCCTGACCCCACCGGCAGCTGGAGGGCCCTCGTCCGGGAAGAAGTCCTGGTGCCGGGACAGGGGCTGGGCTCTTCTCACAGCCAGGGTTCTTCTGGGACTCGGGAAAGACCCAGGGAAAGGCAGTCATGTTGGGGCTCTTTTCTCTTGCAGCTGCCTCTCCAGGAAAAGCCCTCAATTAAACACAGCACAACACCAGAGGCACCAGGTCACCCATCTCTCAGGCCAGCACCCACTCCACGTGTGCTGGAAGGTTGACACTGCCCTAGAGCTCACGTCTCCTCTGGCCCCTCCGCCTTTGTGAGCTCCTGAGGACCCCTCAGTTCCAGATCCCACCACGCCTCTCCTCTTCCTCTCCTCTGGAATCTCCTGGATTTCTAACATTTATTCATTTACTTCCGTATTTATTTATTTATTTATTATCTGGTTTGGTTTGAGTTTTGTTTAGTTGTTTCAGGTTCTTTCATTGTTGTTGTTATGGTTATTTCGCTATAACTTTTCCTTGTTGAGATAGGTGTGTTAAAAAGTGTGGTAATAAAGTTTTACATGGTGTGATATCACGTTGCCTGCTCAATCCATTCCCGAGGCTGTGCCACCACCAACACTGTGTAGCTTCCATGGGAGAGACTCCAGAAGAGCACATGGGTCTTGTGGGGGAGAACACACACTGGTCATTCCGGAGGAGGTGAGATAGAGGCCCCTGAGTATGGGGGAGAGGTGACTGCCTAAAAGGTTGAGGACTCCATGCCACCAGAAGGGGCTGCTTTTCTGGGGGCAAAGCCCCTTAGGACCATGGACATGGAATGTAGAATCCAACAGAAGAGGTGTCTTTGCCAGTGTGGTCACACTTAGTCTCCTGCTCTCCAATGTGGAGTGGAACCCCCGCCCCCTACTGGGTGGTAGGAACCCAAATGGAAATGTGATGGCAAGTGGAACTCCCCTGCCAACTCTGGGTCTCAGGCTTTGGGCACATGTCATGGAATCCATGCCAAGACACCATGCAGAATTGGAAGAGCACACGAGTTCGTGTTCAGGAGCCACATTTTCCTCATACAAAGCCCTGAAAACGTGATGGTTGACCTATTTCAAAGAAGATCTTTCTTCTTTACTTTTTTCTCTGTTTTTGTTTTGTTTTGCAGTAATGTGCAAGGAAACCAGGGTGCTCTGCTACCGAGGTCCTTGGGTAGGATTCTTTCTTTGAGCATTTTGTGAAAAACTCCCTAATTGGCAAAGACTGGCACAGATTTTGAGATCCTCCTGCCTGGATCACTCAGGACGCTGATAGCCACAGGCCCAGTATGTGGATGTCCTTAGAGCACTGGTCCAGGTGTCCACAGAGTTTGAGGGTGGAGTGCATGTGTCAAAGCCCTCATCTAAGGAACTTACTACACACATGGATCCTGGTAATGTCATGCAAAAAAATCCACAGAAGTCACATGTCCAAAAGACTCCCTTCAGGACCAGGCCAAGGACAGCCAGCCATAATAAACATTGGAACTTGTCAGATTCAGAGCCCTGGGTGCTGTCTCCTTGAGTCAGAGAGAGCTGCTGTGGGTGGGGCCCTCTCTTGGTACAGTGCAGCCCTTTAGATGCCTAGGAGGTGAGGATGCCCCACCACCCTATCACCCTGACACCTGACCCGCAAGGAGATAACATACTTCCTAGTGCCTTAGAGACAGGTTTCCACACTCTGGATGCTGAAAGTCACAGGAATGGGGGGTCTGTGGGGGGGGTGACATGCAGATGGTGTGCAGTGACCTAGGCAGATGGTATGAATGGGGGATCTTGTTAGGGGAACACTGCAACACCACCACTGAACCTCAGAGTATCCATTTGCTTTTGCTCTTGAGCTTGTTTCTGACTTTCAAGGTGACCATCATTGTTTCAGTTGATATGATGGAGGGTCAGCAATATGGAATCCAGTGCCTTGGATCATCCTGCTTTGTGCTAGCTTGGCTCCAGCTCATTAGGACCCACACCTGTGTGTGCAGTGAGCAGATGGGATGTCCAATGCCAGGCTGCATGGAGGGCCTAGTAGAGGTGACTGGGTTGATGAGGTTGTCTCACCACAGTCATCCTCTATTGAGGTAGCCTGCACTCATGGACACGTTGGAAGGTGCGTTCCAGTAGTAGCCAGGCGTCCCACCCCAGAGTTCACATTCTTTCCAAAGGCTATGGGCCAGGATCCAGGTCGTGCAGACACTGAAGACCCTGGGAGGGCAGGATTGCCAATGGAAGGCCACACCCTGCAATTAGACAGACCTGGTCTCAAAATGAAGCATCAAAGGAGCTGTGGATGGAGCTCAGGGGCAGAGCATCCTGGGTTTAATGGTCCATACTGGAAAGACAGAAAATACCCTGTGTTTCAGAACCCAGGCACAGAAGTACAGTCTGCGAATGCCAAACTACTTGGGAATCTAAGGCTCCTTCTTGGACATCAGGAGACCCAGGAGAGCCTGGGAAATTGTTCTGTGTCTGTCTGAAAAAGAAAAAGAAAAAGTGTGGAAGATGGACCTCACTGCTAGAGAAGTCTTGTGTCAGAATCCTTTCCAGTTCTTTCAAATGAGAACATTCAAGGGCAATTTTCTCTTAGAGCAAAATTTTTGTATTTCTGCCATGTTGAAGAGGCTGAGCTGATAAGAGAGTTACCTTCACTAACTTACAGCCTAAGACTTGAAGTCAGAAAACCAAGTATTGGAAAAGGGCAAGCCTCAGTACTCAAAGGCATTCCCCCCACCCTAAGGGTCTTGCTCATCAGAGAAAGAAATTTCAGAAAGAAATGGCCTGTGACCAACACTGCCTGAGGCTCTCCCCATCTAGGGCCTGCTCTTGTACTTGGGTTCACCCCCTGCTTTGACCCTGCTGATTTTCAAGAAAAACCAGGGGCAAGGGAATACCAAGATTTTCCCTTCCCCTTCCGTTTTCCACAGGCCAAGATGCAGGCTTGCCACTCTTGCAGCTTCTCATCCAGGTGGTCTTTGTGGTGCATGCTTCTCCCAGTGACTATACCCAGGTCTGGTTTTGCATACTAGCGTGTGGAAAAGCAAAAATCTACAACATACAGAAGAAAAAGTATGCAGCTGGAAGAGAGGAAGGCAGGGCTGTTGTTACCTCTTTCATAGGCAAGCATTTCCATATCAACTCTCTTTACACTTGCAGCCTAGACATAATGCTGAAAGCCTAACCTGCTAGGGAGCCTGAGTCCTGAGGATGATTTTTCTTCATTTATTTTTTTGATTTTTTGTCTTCTTTATCTCCTTTCATATGCAAATGTGTCCCACAAGTGGAAAACAAAGCAAAATCGGCCAGCCAGGAGGCCTCTGCCCAATTTGGAGTTAGGAAAACTCTGCAGAGGCAGCAGGGACTGCTGTATCCCCCGGAGATCTTGGCATGGACTAGCCACAGATGGAGGACATCCTGTGTGCAATGCAAGCAATTTGACCCCAGGGGCAGGGACCCTTGCCTCTGGGCCACTCCACAAGGCCCAGGAACCGCCGCCAGGGGCGCTGTCCGGCTGGCGGCAGCCTGCAACCCGGAGGCGGGGCCTGCGCTGGGGTCGGAGAAGGCGTGGCCTGTGCTGGGGGCGGAGAAGGCGTGGCATGGGGTGACTGAGAGGCCGGTGGTCGCCTTTGGGAAGGGCGCAACTTGCACCTTTCTCAGAGCCCTTTGGCGCAGTGCACAGCTTGGCTGAAAGGAGGACACGGCGACTCCGCCGCAGCACTGGAGCGCGTGCCGCCCAGCTGCCAACGGACAGACTGCTGGCTCTGAGCACGGGTTGCATTGCACCCAAGTCCCTGAGGACTCCTGGGTCCTGGGTCCTCTCAGGGATCTGTTCACAGATAGGCACAGGCCGAGACTACGCCATTCATGATTCTGGGTGCCATTGCCTGCCACCGCATGCAGGCATGCTGTCTCAGCTGCTTGGAAGTGGTTGATTCGAATATTGTGCTTTTCATTTCTTATAATTCCTGCCAGACCCACAAATGCTTTTCTCTAGGGGATCCAAAAGCCTATGAAACTTCCTATGAAAGAATGATGTTTCGGGGAGAACATATGAGCCATTCTGGTGCTGGCCCCAAATTCTTCCCAGCATGGCTTCACCTGAGTAGACCCAATGCTCAGGGCCATGCCTGGGGTATATGGCCACGAGAGCAGGAGGCCTGTTTCCAAAGAAGCATCCTCCCTGCTTCATGGGCAGGACTAGCAGGGGTGAGGGCTTACCATGGTGGCAAGGTCTGAATCCACTGTGTGGATTTATGGCTGACTTCAGCTATACATTCAGATTCTGAAAGTTAAGGCTAAGTCCTCGAAATCCTACCAGGTTCTTGCCCAAGTCTGGCATGGGATATATTCCAGCATGGGGCCAGGACTGATGAAACACCTGTGGGCTCATTTCCCGAGCATTAGCCTGCGTGTCACAAGAAGGCAGGTAGGGAAACCTTAGGTGACCCTCCTGGATGAGCTGAGAAATGTGTGGACTTATCGGTGAGGCAGTTGAACGGAGGCCAGCAATCCTTCTCTCCCCAGACAGAAACGGGTGCCATGAGATACATTGATTCCCCACTGTCCAACAGTAGCTTTCACAAGAGGATTGGAAATGGAGTCAGGGCCTGCTTGCCTGTCAGAGGAAGTTGGTTGTGATGTAGGAAACCTGAAGTTTCCATCCACAGCAGGGGGATGAAATTCTACAGGTGTAAGTCCTTGAAGAAAGTATAGACCCCTTCTTGTGTTTGGGAGGGTTCCGAGAAGATCAGAGCAATCTTGAGTCCCTTCCCCAGAAATGGCCACCAAAGACAAAAAATCGCCAGCTGCCCTTGTCAGCTTCCCGGTTGTATTTAGTGGCAGGGATCCTGAATGAACTTCCTCCTATCACAGGTCCCAAAGGGGCATGAGAGGCTGGCCCAGGGCACTTTCTCCTTCCCCAAGAAACTGAGTGGCCCAGGGGATGTAATCACCTGAGGGCAGGAACTGAATGCCTGTAGCTTCAGGACACAAGAGGGCAGGATTTTCCATTCCTCTGACTTCTTACTGGCTTCAAACTCAGGGGCCATTTCCTGTTTGCCAGTGGAATGAAGCCTCAGGGTGGACCCAGCCCATCACCCTTCTGAGTGGCTGCTGGTCTTTCTTGTGGCCTTCCCTTCCCAAATGCCACTCTCCAGCATCTATCTTTCCAAGAACACAGAGGCAGCCAGGGATGCCCTGTGCTAGGAGCCCGCCCCTCAGGGGTGATTTGGCATGTGAGGAGTGATCTTCCAGTCTTTTCTGGCCAGTGGTCTATGCTGTGCCTCTGACCTTGGCTGGCAGCAGGATGAGCAGCCGCTTAGCTCTGCTTGCACCAGGAAGGTGGACCTGAGGCTCCTGGCCCGGGTGGCGAATTCTTGAAGTTCCTTGGGAACAGGGAAAGGCCTCAGCCTCTTGGGTTGCACTAAATGGTGAGCACAGGGTGCTCAGTCAACGCGCATTTGGTGAGGGAGCGCCCCTGCCAGGAGTGGCCTCCTGTTCCCTTTCCACTCCTCCACACTGAGTTGTCTGTCCTTGGGCCTGCTCAGAAGCCTTGGCTATTGTATCAATGTTGCCTTCTGGGAGGCTTCTTTGCTCCTAATACTGGGGCCTGGTTTCCTCTGTGTTGAAAGAATGGGAGACAACAGTCTTGCCTTCCACTGTGCACCAAACAAACCAAAGTGCCTTGCTGCCACCCTGAAAGAAGCAATGTCGCCTCTCCCTAGAGACGTGGAGGAAGAGGCACTCACGCCCATGCTTGAGACCATGATGTGGACAGACTCGTGACCACTTGACACCATCCTCGCTTCTTGATATATTCTGAAACCCCAATATTTTCACCTATGTGGGGCACTAGGAAACGGAAGCAGAGAAATGCCAGCTCCTGGTTATTTCCTGAGGCCCCTGGGTCTCTGCCTGCTGCCACTCCACCTATTTTTGTCACACAGCTCAAGAACCCCAGCACTTGCTCTTGCTGGGGGCAATGAAGCCAGACAGTCCTGAGACTTCTCATGAGACCAAGTTGCAAGCGATACCCCATGACCCTGGCTGTTGCCTCTTTCTCAGAATCCAGGTAGTGATGTGGATCCCCCTAGAGGGTAGGGAGCTACAGGACTTGGGCACAGGGCAGCTTTGGAGATTGGGAGCCTTCGTAGTGTACCCACATGATACCATGGAAAGAGACATGGGTGCTATTCAGAATCTCCCAGAAGCCCCTGGCAGTTCTGGGGTAAATGAAGGCTCTCTCTGAAAATCAGTCCCTACACGCTGCCAGTCGGGCACAGTCGGGCACAATCAGAGTCAAGAGAGGAGTTCACTTTCCCTCTTTCACTGTAGGACTCAGGGTGGGGTAGAATTGCATGTCATCCCTGGTTCCCCCCCTTCCTGTGTTGTGTCACCTCTGTGTTTGTGCATGACAGACACATGACCCCAGCATGAGGGTTGACCAGGTGGTGGTTCACACATGCATGGGCACATACAGCTGATGACCATCTCCAAAGCAGAGGGTGGAAGGAACCGAGGATACATTAGGAAGCTCTGGAGAGCCTGTGAGGCCCCCTGGCTTCTTGAGACTCACACATATGGTCAGAAGGAGGTGATGGGACTGAACCCAGCTCTGTCTCTCCCAACCAGGGGAGCTGCTGGCAGGACCTGGATCTTCCTGGGGAAGAGATCCAGGCTGTATTGGCAGAACTCTGTCCACTTGTGCATATGCTATGGGAAGATGGCAGCAGCCAGTACCCCAGGTGGCCTTTGGAACCATCTTGTGTGGAAAAGGGACTCAGGTAACGAGTCACAGAGGAAGTGACCTCACTTCCTTGGCGATGGAACATATAGAACTTGGAACCCTCCTAGCTAGGTCCCAACAGTCCACCTCCAGCCCCAGTCCATTCACTTGCGTTGACAAGACAAGCAGAGAGCCATGAGCTCTTGTGGTCCAGTCCTTGGTGGACACCCTGGCCTCAGGAAAGCCCTTCATAGTGGCCTTTCACGTGCGTGGAGGCGCTGGGTCAGCCGTGGGTCCAGAACACTCTGGCGATTTTTCTCAAGGACACTGGAGGTGAGACAAGACAGACAGTTGCAGGTGACCAGAGTCTAACCCGCCTCTGCGACTCCGCTTGGGACAGCCCCAGACCCTCACCGAATGCGAGTTGTTGTGGGTGTGGGTGTGTGTGTTTCCCTCATTTCAACTGAGAATTAGAAGGGAAGGAGAGCCTTTGGTTTGATTTTTCACTT
The DNA here is from genome assembly GCF_964194105.1 of Spermophilus citellus. Lineage (NCBI taxonomy): Eukaryota > Metazoa > Chordata > Mammalia > Rodentia > Sciuridae > Spermophilus > Spermophilus citellus. The sequence goes on from NC_138197.1 coordinate 36,774,983, forward strand.
GACTGTTCGACACTGAGACATTTTGCAGATGCTACTGTTTCCTGGTTGAAATGTCCCTCTTTGATCCCTGAAACTAGGGAGATGACAAGCGTTCGTCCCTGGCTGTGTCCCTTCTGGTGGACAGCTTCACCTCACTGGTCCGCCAGGAGTTGGAGAAGGACCTCGTGAAGGTCCTGCAGAGGGGGCACTCCTCCTGGGTGGAAGGATTCTTGTGCAGACGCCCAAAGGTGCTCAGCATCCAGAAAGTGCTGAAGCTCCTCAGTCAATGGTGTGTATGACCTCCAGGCCCCGGGACATGGCCATCTCTTGGCGTGGTGGGTGGGATGCTGGGCACCACTCTGGACCTCTGGCAACTCTGTGGAATGTAGGATATTCACAGGAGAACCCTGCCGGGTGTTGAGCCAACCAAGTAGGATGAGCCCTAGGAGTGTAGGTCTCAGGCCTTGTCCACTGGGCCTGGCTTCCAAGGCCTCAGGACTTCCCCTGGGGTGCCTGTCCTGGCCCTGTGGGGAACTCTTGTGCCTCAGCCCCACTGGACAGAGGCCTCAGGAAGAGCAGTTTGCACACTGGGGAAGGAGCATGTGGCTTGCATGTGGAAGGGCACCTGACCTGCCTGGGGGCAGAGCGGGGACAGCTGGGGTGGATGGAGGGGGACCAGGTTGGGTTCATTCATGGGCCCAATAGATGTGAAGCACCTGCCCTTGGCAAGCACATGGCCTATCCATTAGGAAGCAGTGCACACACACCTCCCAGCCCTCCTGAGCTTTCATTATTGGCAGGAAGTTAGTCAAAGCCACCAGGCGTCTTGGCACATGCAGGGCACAGGATGTACGAGGTGACATTCCCCTGGCCTTCTCTAGGTATGAGGAGTATCGGCAATGCACGGAGGAAGCCTTCCTTCCAGGACAGAAGTGAGTGGTTTGGGGGCCACGGGAGTGGGCTTCTGACTCCAGGGTCACTTGGGGAACCTTGGCAGTGTGGATGGGTGGGCAAATCACCTTCTGTGATTTGTGGCACAGGGATGTGGTCTGGTGATTTCCCTCTGGAGTGGGCACAGATAGCTGTGGTGGATTCTGGGTAGCTAAGGACCGCAGGTGGGGCTGGTGCCTCAGAGCCTGGCCCTGAGCATCCCTCCCCTCCACAGCCAATCCCAGGCTCAATGGCCCTCACTTTTCTCTATTGAGGCAAATTTTGGGGAGCCCCCGATGCACAGGAGAGGGGAGCCTCTTACCCACACATGGTCCTCACAGATGTCCCCCTTCTCGCCCGGCTGCATGGGACCCGCTTGGACACTCTCTGGGAAGCCCATCATCCGGGTGGTCCAAAGGGGCTTCCAGCTCAAGGCGATGCCCAGTCCCTCATGGCTCCCTGCCCCACTCCTATGTCCCCAGGGCCTTCTGCTCCACTGTCCAAATGTGGCTCTACCTGTACCCAGAAGATTTTGTGGGGTCCATGGCCAGCCTGAGGAGTCTCAGGACCTTCTTGCTCCACACCATGCCGGAGTCAGGGCTGACAGTCCAGGTGGAGAGCCTCCTGACAGGGCTGGAGAACACAGATCCCCGTGAGTCCAAGGCCTGTGGTGAGGGCCCTCGGGTGGGTGACCTCATGTGTGTGTCCTGGAACCTCTGCTGCTCCTACTGGGAACTGGCCTGTGGTCCCCAGCCAAATACTCCTGACCCCACCGGCAGCTGGAGGGCCCTCGTCCGGGAAGAAGTCCTGGTGCCGGGATAGGGGCTGGGCTCTTCTCACAGCCAGGGTTCTTCTGGGACTCGGGAAAGACCCAGGGAAAGGCAGTCATGTTGGGGCTCTTTTCTCTTGCAGCTGCCTCTCCAGGAAAAGCCCTCAATTAAACACAGCACAACACCAGAGGCACCAGGTCACCCATCTCTCAGGCCAGCACCCACTCCACGTGTGCTGGAAGGTTGACACTGCCCTAGAGCTCACGTCTCCTCTGGCCCCTCCGCCTTTGTGAGCTCCTGAGGACCCCTCAGTTCCAGATCCCACCACGCCTCTCCTCTTCCTCTCCTCTGGAATCTCCTGGATTTCTAACATTTATTCATTTACTTCCGTATTTATTTATTTATTTATTATCTGGTTTGGTTTGAGTTTTGTTTAGTTGTTTCAGGTTCTTTCATTGTTGTTGTTATGGTTATTTCGCTATAACTTTTCCTTGTTGAGATAGGTGTGTTAAAAAGTGTGGTAATAAAGTTTTACATGGTGTGATATCACGTTGCCTGCTCAATCCATTCCCGAGGCTGTGCCACCACCAACACTGTGTAGCTTCCATGGGAGAGACTCCAGAAGAGCACATGGGTCTTGTGGGGGAGAACACACACTGGTCATTCCGGAGGAGGTGAGATAGAGGCCCCTGAGTATGGGGGAGAGGTGACTGCCTAAAAGGTTGAGGACTCCATGCCACCAGAAGGGGCTGCTTTTCTGGGGGCAAAGCCCCTTAGGACCATGGACATGGAATGTAGAATCCAACAGAAGAGGTGTCTTTGCCAGTGTGGTCACACTTAGTCTCCTGCTCTCCAATGTGGAGTGGAACCCCCGCCCCCTACTGGGTGGTAGGAACCCAAATGGAAATGTGATGGCAAGTGGAACTCCCCTGCCAACTCTGGGTCTCAGGCTTTGGGCACATGTCATGGAATCCATGCCAAGACACCATGCAGAATTGGAAGAGCACACGAGTTCGTGTTCAGGAGCCACATTTTCCTCATACAAAGCCCTGAAAACGTGATGGTTGACCTATTTCAAAGAAGATCTTTCTTCTTTACTTTTTTCTCTGTTTTTGTTTTGTTTTGCAGTAATGTGCAAGGAAACCAGGGTGCTCTGCTACCGAGGTCCTTGGGTAGGATTCTTTCTTTGAGCATTTTGTGAAAAACTCCCTAATTGGCAAAGACTGGCACAGATTTTGAGATCCTCCTGCCTGGATCACTCAGGACGCTGATAGCCACAGGCCCAGTATGTGGATGTCCTTAGAGCACTGGTCCAGGTGTCCACAGAGTTTGAGGGTGGAGTGCATGTGTCAAAGCCCTCATCTAAGGAACTTACTACACACATGGATCCTGGTAATGTCATGCAAAAAAATCCACAGAAGTCACATGTCCAAAAGACTCCCTTCAGGACCAGGCCAAGGACAGCCAGCCATAATAAACATTGGAACTTGTCAGATTCAGAGCCCTGGGTGCTGTCTCCTTGAGTCAGGGAGAGCTGCTGTGGGTGGGGCCCTCTCTTGGTACAGTGCAGCCCTTTAGATGCCTAGGAGGTGAGGATGCCCCACCACCCTATCACCCTGACACCTGACCCGCAAGGAGATAACATACTTCCTAGTGCCTTAGAGACAGGTTTCCACACTCTGGATGCTGAAAGTCACAGGAATGGGGGGTCTGTGGGGGGGGTGACATGCAGATGGTGTGCAGTGACCTAGGCAGATGGTATGAATGGGGGATCTTGTTAGGGGAACACTGCAACACCACCACTGAACCTCAGAGTATCCATTTGCTTTTGCTCTTGAGCTTGTTTCTGACTTTCAAGGTGACCATCATTGTTTCAGTTGATATGATGGAGGGTCAGCAATATGGAATCCAGTGCCTTGGATCATCCTGCTTTGTGCTAGCTTGGCTCCAGCTCATTAGGACCCACACCTGTGTGTGCAGTGAGCAGATGGGATGTCCAATGCCAGGCTGCATGGAGGGCCTAGTAGAGGTGACTGGGTTGATGAGGTTGTCTCACCACAGTCATCCTCTATTGAGGTAGCCTGCACTCATGGACACGTTGGAAGGTGCGTTCCAGTAGTAGCCAGGCGTCCCACCCCAGAGTTCACATTCTTTCCAAAGGCTATGGGCCAGGATCCAGGTCGTGCAGACACTGAAGACCCTGGGAGGGCAGGATTGCCAATGGAAGGCCACACCCTGCAATTAGACAGACCTGGTCTCAAAATGAAGCATCAAAGGAGCTGTGGATGGAGCTCAGGGGCAGAGCATCCTGGGTTTAATGGTCCATACTGGAAAGACAGAAAATACCCTGTGTTTCAGAACCCAGGCACAGAAGTACAGTCTGCGAATGCCAAACTACTTGGGAATCTAAGGCTCCTTCTTGGACATCAGGAGACCCAGGAGAGCCTGGGAAATTGTTCTGTGTCTGTCTGAAAAAGAAAAAGAAAAAGTGTGGAAGATGGACCTCACTGCTAGAGAAGTCTTGTGTCAGAATCCTTTCCAGTTCTTTCAAATGAGAACATTCAAGGGCAATTTTCTCTTAGAGCAAAATTTTTGTATTTCTGCCATGTTGAAGAGGCTGAGCTGATAAGAGAGTTACCTTCACTAACTTACAGCCTAAGACTTGAAGTCAGAAAACCAAGTATTGGAAAAGGGCAAGCCTCAGTACTCAAAGGCATTCCCCCCACCCTAAGGGTCTTGCTCATCAGAGAAAGAAATTTCAGAAAGAAATGGCCTGTGACCAACACTGCCTGAGGCTCTCCCCATCTAGGGCCTGCTCTTGTACTTGGGTTCACCCCCTGCTTTGACCCTGCTGATTTTCAAGAAAAACCAGGGGCAAGGGAATACCAAGATTTTCCCTTCCCCTTCCGTTTTCCACAGGCCAAGATGCAGGCTTGCCACTCTTGCAGCTTCTCATCCAGGTGGTCTTTGTGGTGCATGCTTCTCCCAGTGACTATACCCAGGTCTGGTTTTGCATACTAGCGTGTGGAAAAGCAAAAATCTACAACATACAGAAGAAAAAGTATGCAGCTGGAAGAGAGGAAGGCAGGGCTGTTGTTACCTCTTTCATAGGCAAGCATTTCCATATCAACTCTCTTTACACTTGCAGCCTAGACATAATGCTGAAAGCCTAACCTGCTAGGGAGCCTGAGTCCTGAGGATGATTTTTCTTCATTTATTTTTTTGATTTTTTGTCTTCTTTATCTCCTTTCATATGCAAATGTGTCCCACAAGTGGAAAACAAAGCAAAATCGGCCAGCCAGGAGGCCTCTGCCCAATTTGGAGTTAGGAAAACTCTGCAGAGGCAGCAGGGACTGCTGTATCCCCCGGAGATCTTGGCATGGACTAGCCACAGATGGAGGACATCCTGTGTGCAATGCAAGCAATTTGACCCCAGGGGCAGGGACCCTTGCCTCTGGGCCACTCCACAAGGCCCAGGAACCGCCGCCAGGGGCGCTGTCCGGCTGGCGGCAGCCTGCAACCCGGAGGCGGGGCCTGCGCTGGGGTCGGAGAAGGCGTGGCCTGTGCTGGGGGCGGAGAAGGCGTGGCATGGGGTGACTGAGAGGCCGGTGGTCGCCTTTGGGAAGGGCGCAACTTGCACCTTTCTCAGAGCCCTTTGGCGCAGTGCACAGCTTGGCTGAAAGGAGGACACGGCGACTCCGCCGCAGCACTGGAGCGCGTGCCGCCCAGCTGCCAACGGACAGACTGCTGGCTCTGAGCACGGGTTGCATTGCACCCAAGTCCCTGAGGACTCCTGGGTCCTGGGTCCTCTCAGGGATCTGTTCACAGATAGGCACAGGCCGAGACTACGCCATTCATGATTCTGGGTGCCATTGCCTGCCACCGCATGCAGGCATGCTGTCTCAGCTGCTTGGAAGTGGTTGATTCGAATATTGTGCTTTTCATTTCTTATAATTCCTGCCAGACCCACAAATGCTTTTCTCTAGGGGATCCAAAAGCCTATGAAACTTCCTATGAAAGAATGATGTTTCGGGGAGAACATATGAGCCATTCTGGTGCTGGCCCCAAATTCTTCCCAGCATGGCTTCACCTGAGTAGACCCAATGCTCAGGGCCATGCCTGGGGTATATGGCCACGAGAGCAGGAGGCCTGTTTCCAAAGAAGCATCCTCCCTGCTTCATGGGCAGGACTAGCAGGGGTGAGGGCTTACCATGGTGGCAAGGTCTGAATCCACTGTGTGGATTTATGGCTGACTTCAGCTATACATTCAGATTCTGAAAGTTAAGGCTAAGTCCTCGAAATCCTACCAGGTTCTTGCCCAAGTCTGGCATGGGATATATTCCAGCATGGGGCCAGGACTGATGAAACACCTGTGGGCTCATTTCCCGAGCATTAGCCTGCGTGTCACAAGAAGGCAGGTAGGGAAACCTTAGGTGACCCTCCTGGATGAGCTGAGAAATGTGTGGACTTATCGGTGAGGCAGTTGAACGGAGGCCAGCAATCCTTCTCTCCCCAGACAGAAACGGGTGCCATGAGATACATTGATTCCCCACTGTCCAACAGTAGCTTTCACAAGAGGATTGGAAATGGAGTCAGGGCCTGCTTGCCTGTCAGAGGAAGTTGGTTGTGATGTAGGAAACCTGAAGTTTCCATCCACAGCAGGGGGATGAAATTCTACAGGTGTAAGTCCTTGAAGAAAGTATAGACCCCTTCTTGTGTTTGGGAGGGTTCCGAGAAGATCAGAGCAATCTTGAGTCCCTTCCCCAGAAATGGCCACCAAAGACAAAAAATCGCCAGCTGCCCTTGTCAGCTTCACGGTTGTATTTAGTGGCAGGGATCCTGACTGAACTTCCTCCTATCACAGGTCCCAAAGGGGCATGAGAGGCTGGCCCAGGGCACTTTCTCCTTCCCCAAGAAACTGAGTGGCCTAGGGGATGTAATCACCTGAGGGCAGGAACTGAATGCCTGTAGCTTCAGGACACAAGAGGGCAGGATTTTCCATTCCTCTGACTTCTTAGCAGCTTCAAACTCAGGGGCCATTTCCTGTTTGCCAGTGGAATGAAGCCTCAGGGTGGACCCAGCCCATCACCCTTCTGCGTGGCTGCTGGTCTTTCTTGTGGCCTTCCCTTCCCAAATGCCACTCTCCAGCATCTATCTTTCCAAGAACACAGAGGCAGCCAGGGATGCCCTGTGCTAGGAGCCCGCCCCTCAGGGGTGATTTGGCATGTGAGGAGTGATCTTCCAGTCTTTTCTGGCCAGTGGTCTATGCTGTGCCTCTGACCTTGGCTGGCAGCAGGATGAGCAGCCGCTTAGCTCTGCTTGCACCAGGAAGGTGGACCTGAGGCTCCTGGCCCGGGTGGCGAATTCTTGAAGTTCCTTGGGAGCAGGGAAAGGCCTCAGCCTCTTGGGTTGCACTAAATGGTGAGCACAGGGTGCTCAGTCAACGCGCATTTGGTGAGGGAGCGCCCCTGCCAGGAGTGGCCTCCTGTTCCCTTTCCACTCCTCCACACTGAGTTGTCTGTCCTTGGGCCTGCTCAGAAGCCTTGGCTATTGTATCAATGTTGCCTTCTGGGAGGCTTCTTTGCTCCTAATACTGGGGCCTGGTTTCCTCTGTGTTGAAAGAATGGGAGACAACAGTCTTGCCTTCCACTGTGCACCAAACAAACCAAAGTGCCTTGCTGCCACCCTGAAAGAAGCAATGTCGCCTCTCCCTAGAGACGTGGAGGAAGAGGCACTCACGCCCATGCTTGAGACCATGATGTGGACAGACTCGTGACCACTTGACACCATCCTCGCTTCTTGATATATTCTGAAACCCCAATATTTTCACCTATGTGGGGCACTAGGAAACGGAAGCAGAGAAATGCCAGCTCCTGGTTATTTCCTGAGGCCCCTGGGTCTCTGCCTGCTGCCACTCCACCTATTTTTGTCACACAGCTCAAGAACCCCAGCACTTGCTCTTGCTGGGGGCAATGAAGCCAGACAGTCCTGAGACTTCTCATGAGACCAAGTTGCAAGCGATACCCCATGACCCTGGCTGTTGCCTCTTTCTCAGAATCCAGGTAGTGATGTGGATCCCCCTAGAGGGTAGGGAGCTACAGGACTTGGGCACAGGGCAGCTTTGGAGATTGGGAGCCTTCGTAGTGTACCCACATGATACCATGGAAAGAGACATGGGTGCTATTCAGAATCTCCCAGAAGCCCCTGGCAGTTCTGGGGTAAATGAAGGCTCTCTCTGAAAATCAGTCCCTACACGCTGCCAGTCGGGCACAGTCGGGCACAATCAGAGTCAAGAGAGGAGTTCACTTTCCCTCTTTCACTGTAGGACTCAGGGTGGGGTAGAATTGCATGTCATCCCTGGTTCCCCCCCTTCCTGTGTTGTGTCACCTCTGTGTTTGTGCATGACAGACACATGACCCCAGCATGAGGGTTGACCAGGTGGTGGTTCACACATGCATGGGCACATACAGCTGATGACCATCTCCAAAGCAGAGGGTGGAAGGAACCGAGGATACATTAGGAAGCTCTGGAGAGCCTGTGAGGCCCCCTGGCTTCTTGAGACTCACACATATGGTCAGAAGGAGGTGATGGGACTGAACCCAGCTCTGTCTCTCCCAACCAGGGGAGCTGCTGGCAGGACCTGGATCTTCCTGGGGAAGAGATCCAGGCTGTATTGGCAGAACTCTGTCCACTTGTGCATATGCTATGGGAAGATGGCAGCAGCCAGTACCCCAGGTGGCCTTTGGAACCATCTTGTGTGGAAAAGGGACTCAGGTAACGAGTCACAGAGGAAGTGACCTCACTTCCTTGGCGATGGAACATATAGAACTTGGAACCCTCCTAGCTAGGTCCCAACAGTCCACCTCCAGCCCCAGTCCATTCACTTGCGTTGACAAGACAAGCAGAGAGCCATGAGCTCTTGTGGTCCAGTCCTTGGTGGACACCCTGGCCTCAGGAAAGCCCTTCATAGTGGCCTTTCACGTGCGTGGAGGCGCTGGGTCAGCCGTGGGTCCAGAACACTCTGGCGATTTTTCTCAAGGACACTGGAGGTGAGACAAGACAGACAGTTGCAGGTGACCAGAGTCTAACCCGCCTCTGCGACTCCGCTTGGGACAGCCCCAGACCCTCACCGAATGCGAGTTGTTGTGGGTGTGGGTGTGTGTGTTTCCCTCATTTCAACTGAGAATTAGAAGGGAAGGAGAGCCTTTGGTTTGATTTTTCACTTGACTGTTCGACACTGAGACATTTTGCAGATGCTACTGTTTCCTGGTTGAAATGTCCCTCTTTGATCCCTGAAACTAGGGAGATGACAAGCGTTCGTCCCTGGCTGTGTCCCTTCTGGTGGACAGCTTCACCTCACTGGTCCGCCAGGAGTTGGAGAAGGACCTCGTGAAGGTCCTGCAGAGGGGGCACTCCTCCTGGGTGGAAGGATTCTTGTGCAGACGCCCAAAGGTGCTCAGCATCCAGAAAGTGCTGAAGCTCCTCAGTCAATGGTGTGTATGACCTCCAGGCCCCGGGACATGGCCATCTCTTGGCGTGGTGGGTGGGATGCTGGGCACCACTCTGGACCTCTGGCAACTCTGTGGAATGTAGGATATTCACAGGAGAACCCTGCCGGGTGTTGAGCCAACCAAGTAGGATGAGCCCTAGGAGTGTAGGTCTCAGGCCTTGTCCACTGGGCCTGGCTTCCAAGGCCTCAGGACTTCCCCTGGGGTGCCTGTCCTGGCCCTGTGGGGAACTCTTGTGCCTCAGCCCCACTGGACAGAGGCCTCAGGAAGAGCAGTTTGCACACTGGGGAAGGAGCATGTGGCTTGCATGTGGAAGGGCACCTGACCTGCCTGGGGGCAGAGCGGGGACAGCTGGGGTGGATGGAGGGGGACCAGGTTGGGTTCATTCATGGGCCCAATAGATGTGAAGCACCTGCCCTTGGCAAGCACATGGCCTATCCATTAGGAAGCAGTGCACACACACCTCCCAGCCCTCCTGAGCTTTCATTATTGGCAGGAAGTTAGTCAAAGCCACCAGGCGTCTTGGCACATGCAGGGCACAGGATGTACGAGGTGACATTCCCCTGGCCTTCTCTAGGTATGAGGAGTATCGGCAATGCACGGAGGAAGCCTTCCTTCCAGGACAGAAGTGAGTGGTTTGGGGGCCACGGGAGTGGGCTTCTGACTCCAGGGTCACTTGGGGAACCTTGGCAGTGTGGATGGGTGGGCAAATCACCTTCTGTGATTTGTGGCACAGGGATGTGGTCTGGTGATTTCCCTCTGGAGTGGGCACAGATAGCTGTGGTGGATTCTGGGTAGCTAAGGACCGCAGGTGGGGCTGGTGCCTCAGAGCCTGGCCCTGAGCATCCCTCCCCTCCACAGCCAATCCCAGGCTCAATGGCCCTCACTTTTCTCTATTGAGGCAAATTTTGGGGAGCCCCCGATGCACAGGAGAGGGGAGCCTCTTACCCACACATGGTCCTCACAGATGTCCCCCTTCTCGCCCGGCTGCATGGGACCCGCTTGGACACTCTCTGGGAAGCCCATCATCCGGGTGGTCCAAAGGGGCTTCCAGCTCAAGGCGATGCCCAGTCCCTCATGGCTCCCTGCCCCACTCCTATGTCCCCAGGGCCTTCTGCTCCACTGTCCAAATGTGGCTCTACCTGTACCCAGAAGATTTTGTGGGGTCCATGGCCAGCCTGAGGAGTCTCAGGACCTTCTTGCTCCACACCATGCCGGAGTCAGGGCTGACAGTCCAGGTGGAGAGCCTCCTGACAGGGCTGGAGAACACAGATCCCCGTGAGTCCGAGGCCTGTGGTGAGGGCCCTCGGGTGGGTGACCTCATGTGTGTGTCCTGGAACCTCTGCTGCTCCTACTGGGAACTGGCCTGTGGTCCCCAGCCAAATACTCCTGACCCCACCGGCAGCTGGAGGGCCCTCGTCCGGGAAGAAGTCCTGGTGCCGGGATAGGGGCTGGGCTCTTCTCACAGCCAGGGTTCTTCTGGGACTCGGGAAAGACCCAGGGAAAGGCAGTCATGTTGGGGCTCTTTTCTCTTGCAGCTGCCTCTCCAGGAAAAGCCCTCAATTAAACACAGCACAACACCAGAGGCACCAGGTCACCCATCTCTCAGGCCAGCACCCACTCCACGTGTGCTGGAAGGTTGACACTGCCCTAGAGCTCACGTCTCCTCTGGCCCCTCCGCCTTTGTGAGCTCCTGAGGACCCCTCAGTTCCAGATCCCACCACGCCTCTCCTCTTCCTCTCCTCTGGAATCTCCTGGATTTCTAACATTTATTCATTTACTTCCGTATTTATTTATTTATTTATTATCTGGTTTGGTTTGAGTTTTGTTTAGTTGTTTCAGGTTCTTTCATTGTTGTTGTTATGGTTATTTCGCTATAACTTTTCCTTGTTGAGATAGGTGTGTTAAAAAGTGTGGTAATAAAGTTTTACATGGTGTGATATCACGTTGCCTGCTCAATCCATTCCCGAGGCTGTGCCACCACCAACACTGTGTAGCTTCCATGGGAGAGACTCCAGAAGAGCACATGGGTCTTGTGGGGGAGAACACACACTGGTCATTCCGGAGGAGGTGAGATAGAGGCCCCTGAGTATGGGGGAGAGGTGACTGCCTAAAAGGTTGAGGACTCCATGCCACCAGAAGGGGCTGCTTTTCTGGGGGCAAAGCCCCTTAGGACCATGGACATGGAATGTAGAATCCAACAGAAGAGGTGTCTTTGCCAGTGTGGTCACACTTAGTCTCCTGCTCTCCAATGTGGAGTGGAACCCCCGCCCCCTACTGGGTGGTAGGAACCCAAATGGAAATGTGATGGCAAGTGGAACTCCCCTGCCAACTCTGGGTCTCAGGCTTTGGGCACATGTCATGGAATCCATGCCAAGACACCATGCAGAATTGGAAGAGCACACGAGTTCGTGTTCAGGAGCCACATTTTCCTCATACAAAGCCCTGAAAACGTGATGGTTGACCTATTTCAAAGAAGATCTTTCTTCTTTACTTTTTTCTCTGTTTTTGTTTTGTTTTGCAGTAATGTGCAAGGAAACCAGGGTGCTCTGCTACCGAGGTCCTTGGGTAGGATTCTTTCTTTGAGCATTTTGTGAAAAACTCCCTAATTGGCAAAGACTGGCACAGATTTTGAGATCCTCCTGCCTGGATCACTCAGGACGCTGATAGCCACAGGCCCAGTATGTGGATGTCCTTAGAGCACTGGTCCAGGTGTCCACAGAGTTTGAGGGTGGAGTGCATGTGTCAAAGCCCTCATCTAAGGAACTTACTACACACATGGATCCTGGTAATGTCATGCAAAAAAATCCACAGAAGTCACATGTCCAAAAGACTCCCTTCAGGACCAGGCCAAGGACAGCCAGCCATAATAAACATTGGAACTTGTCAGATTCAGAGCCCTGGGTGCTGTCTCCTTGAGTCAGAGAGAGCTGCTGTGGGTGGGGCCCTCTCTTGGTACAGTGCAGCCCTTTAGATGCCTAGGAGGTGAGGATGCCCCACCACCCTATCACCCTGACACCTGACCCGCAAGGAGATAACATACTTCCTAGTGCCTTAGAGACAGGTTTCCACACTCTGGATGCTGAAAGTCACAGGAATGGGGGGTCTGTGGGGGGGGTGACATGCAGATGGTGTGCAGTGACCTAGGCAGATGGTATGAATGGGGGATCTTGTTAGGGGAACACTGCAACACCACCACTGAACCTCAGAGTATCCATTTGCTTTTGCTCTTGAGCTTGTTTCTGACTTTCAAGGTGACCATCATTGTTTCAGTTGATATGATGGAGGGTCAGCAATATGGAATCCAGTGCCTTGGATCATCCTGCTTTGTGCTAGCTTGGCTCCAGCTCATTAGGACCCACACCTGTGTGTGCAGTGAGCAGATGGGATGTCCAATGCCAGGCTGCATGGAGGGCCTAGTAGAGGTGACTGGGTTGATGAGGTTGTCTCACCACAGTCATCCTCTATTGAGGTAGCCTGCACTCATGGACACGTTGGAAGGTGCGTTCCAGTAGTAGCCAGGCGTCCCACCCCAGAGTTCACATTCTTTCCAAAGGCTATGGGCCAGGATCCAGGTCGTGCAGACACTGAAGACCCTGGGAGGGCAGGATTGCCAATGGAAGGCCACACCCTGCAATTAGACAGACCTGGTCTCAAAATGAAGCATCAAAGGAGCTGTGGATGGAGCTCAGGGGCAGAGCATCCTGGGTTTAATGGTCCATACTGGAAAGACAGAAAATACCCTGTGTTTCAGAACCCAGGCACAGAAGTACAGTCTGCGAATGCCAAACTACTTGGGAATCTAAGGCTCCTTCTTGGACATCAGGAGACCCAGGAGAGCCTGGGAAATTGTTCTGTGTCTGTCTGAAAAAGAAAAAGAAAAAGTGTGGAAGATGGACCTCACTGCTAGAGAAGTCTTGTGTCAGAATCCTTTCCAGTTCTTTCAAATGAGAACATTCAAGGGCAATTTTCTCTTAGAGCAAAATTTTTGTATTTCTGCCATGTTGAAGAGGCTGAGCTGATAAGAGAGTTACCTTCACTAACTTACAGCCTAAGACTTGAAGTCAGAAAACCAAGTATTGGAAAAGGGCAAGCCTCAGTACTCAAAGGCATTCCCCCCACCCTAAGGGTCTTGCTCATCAGAGAAAGAAATTTCAGAAAGAAATGGCCTGTGACCAACACTGCCTGAGGCTCTCCCCATCTAGGGCCTGCTCTTGTACTTGGGTTCACCCCCTGCTTTGACCCTGCTGATTTTCAAGAAAAACCAGGGGCAAGGGAATACCAAGATTTTCCCTTCCCCTTCCGTTTTCCACAGGCCAAGATGCAGGCTTGCCACTCTTGCAGCTTCTCATCCAGGTGGTCTTTGTGGTGCATGCTTCTCCCAGTGACTATACCCAGGTCTGGTTTTGCATACTAGCGTGTGGAAAAGCAAAAATCTACAACATACAGAAGAAAAAGTATGCAGCTGGAAGAGAGGAAGGCAGGGCTGTTGTTACCTCTTTCATAGGCAAGCATTTCCATATCAACTCTCTTTACACTTGCAGCCTAGACATAATGCTGAAAGCCTAACCTGCTAGGGAGCCTGAGTCCTGAGGATGATTTTTCTTCATTTATTTTTTTGATTTTTTGTCTTCTTTATCTCCTTTCATATGCAAATGTGTCCCACAAGTGGAAAACAAAGCAAAATCGGCCAGCCAGGAGGCCTCTGCCCAATTTGGAGTTAGGAAAACTCTGCAGAGGCAGCAGGGACTGCTGTATCCCCCGGAGATCTTGGCATGGACTAGCCACAGATGGAGGACATCCTGTGTGCAATGCAAGCAATTTGACCCCAGGGGCAGGGACCCTTGCCTCTGGGCCACTCCACAAGGCCCAGGAACCGCCGCCAGGGGCGCTGTCCGGCTGGCGGCAGCCTGCAACCCGGAGGCGGGGCCTGCGCTGGGGTCGGAGAAGGCGTGGCCTGTGCTGGGGGCGGAGAAGGCGTGGCATGGGGTGACTGAGAGGCCGGTGGTCGCCTTTGGGAAGGGCGCAACTTGCACCTTTCTCAGAGCCCTTTGGCGCAGTGCACAGCTTGGCTGAAAGGAGGACACGGCGACTCCGCCGCAGCACTGGAGCGCGTGCCGCCCAGCTGCCAACGGACAGACTGCTGGCTCTGAGCACGGGTTGCATTGCACCCAAGTCCCTGAGGACTCCTGGGTCCTGGGTCCTCTCAGGGATCTGTTCACAGATAGGCACAGGCCGAGACTACGCCATTCATGATTCTGGGTGCCATTGCCTGCCACCGCATGCAGGCATGCTGTCTCAGCTGCTTGGAAGTGGTTGATTCGAATATTGTGCTTTTCATTTCTTATAATTCCTGCCAGACCCACAAATGCTTTTCTCTAGGGGATCCAAAAGCCTATGAAACTTCCTATGAAAGAATGATGTTTCGGGGAGAACATATGAGCCATTCTGGTGCTGGCCCCAAATTCTTCCCAGCATGGCTTCACCTGAGTAGACCCAATGCTCAGGGCCATGCCTGGGGTATATGGCCACGAGAGCAGGAGGCCTGTTTCCAAAGAAGCATCCTCCCTGCTTCATGGGCAGGACTAGCAGGGGTGAGGGCTTACCATGGTGGCAAGGTCTGAATCCACTGTGTGGATTTATGGCTGACTTCAGCTATACATTCAGATTCTGAAAGTTAAGGCTAAGTCCTCGAAATCCTACCAGGTTCTTGCCCAAGTCTGGCATGGGATATATTCCAGCATGGGGCCAGGACTGATGAAACACCTGTGGGCTCATTTCCCGAGCATTAGCCTGCGTGTCACAAGAAGGCAGGTAGGGAAACCTTAGGTGACCCTCCTGGATGAGCTGAGAAATGTGTGGACTTATCGGTGAGGCAGTTGAACGGAGGCCAGCAATCCTTCTCTCCCCAGACAGAAACGGGTGCCATGAGATACATTGATTCCCCACTGTCCAACAGTAGCTTTCACAAGAGGATTGGAAATGGAGTCAGGGCCTGCTTGCCTGTCAGAGGAAGTTGGTTGTGATGTAGGAAACCTGAAGTTTCCATCCACAGCAGGGGGATGAAATTCTACAGGTGTAAGTCCTTGAAGAAAGTATAGACCCCTTCTTGTGTTTGGGAGGGTTCCGAGAAGATCAGAGCAATCTTGAGTCCCTTCCCCAGAAATGGCCACCAAAGACAAAAAATCGCCAGCTGCCCTTGTCAGCTTCCCGGTTGTATTTAGTGGCAGGGATCCTGAATGAACTTCCTCCTATCACAGGTCCCAAAGGGGCATGAGAGGCTGGCCCAGGGCACTTTCTCCTTCCCCAAGAAACTGAGTGGCCTAGGGGATGTAATCACCTGAGGGCAGGAACTGAATGCCTGTAGCTTCAGGACACAAGAGGGCAGGATTTTCCATTCCTCTGACTTCTTAGCAGCTTCAAACTCAGGGGCCATTTCCTGTTTGCCAGTGGAATGAAGCCTCAGGGTGGACCCAGCCCATCACCCTTCTGAGTGGCTGCTGGTCTTTCTTGTGGCCTTCCCTTCTCAAATGCCACTCTCCAGCATCTATCTTTCCAAGAACACAGAGGCAGCCAGGGATGCCCTGTGCTAGGAGCCCGCCCCTCAGGGGTGATTTGGCATGTGAGGAGTGATCTTCCAGTCTTTTCTGGCCAGTGGTCTATGCTGTGCCTCTGACCTTGGCTGGCAGCAGGATGAGCAGCCGCTTAGCTCTGCTTGCACCAGGAAGGTGGACCTGAGGCTCCTGGCCCGGGTGGCGAATTCTTGAAGTTCCTTGGGAGCAGGGAAAGGCCTCAGCCTCTTGGGTTGCACTAAATGGTGAGCACAGGGTGCTCAGTCAACGCGCATTTGGTGAGGGAGCGCCCCTGCCAGGAGTGGCCTCCTGTTCCCTTTCCACTCCTCCACACTGAGTTGTCTGTCCTTGGGCCTGCTCAGAAGCCTTGGCTATTGTATCAATGTTGCCTTCTGGGAGGCTTCTTTGCTCCTAATACTGGGGCCTGGTTTCCTCTGTGTTGAAAGAATGGGAGACAACAGTCTTGCCTTCCACTGTGCACCAAACAAACCAAAGTGCCTTGCTGCCACCCTGAAAGAAGCAATGTCGCCTCTCCCTAGAGACGTGGAGGAAGAGGCACTCACGCCCATGCTTGAGACCATGATGTGGACAGACTCGTGACCACTTGACACCATCCTCGCTTCTTGATATATTCTGAAACCCCAATATTTTCACCTATGTGGGGCACTAGGAAACGGAAGCAGAGAAATGCCAGCTCCTGGTTATTTCCTGAGGCCCCTGGGTCTCTGCCTGCTGCCACTCCACCTATTTTTGTCACACAGCTCAAGAACCCCAGCACTTGCTCTTGCTGGGGGCAATGAAGCCAGACAGTCCTGAGACTTCTCATGAGACCAAGTTGCAAGCGATACCCCATGACCCTGGCTGTTGCCTCTTTCTCAGAATCCAGGTAGTGATGTGGATCCCCCTAGAGGGTAGGGAGCTACAGGACTTGGGCACAGGGCAGCTTTGGAGATTGGGAGCCTTCGTAGTGTACCCACATGATACCATGGAAAGAGACATGGGTGCTATTCAGAATCTCCCAGAAGCCCCTGGCAGTTCTGGGGTAAATGAAGGCTCTCTCTGAAAATCAGTCCCTACACGCTGCCAGTCGGGCACAGTCGGGCACAATCAGAGTCAAGAGAGGAGTTCACTTTCCCTCTTTCACTGTAGGACTCAGGGTGGGGTAGAATTGCATGTCATCCCTGGTTCCCCCCCTTCCTGTGTTGTGTCACCTCTGTGTTTGTGCATGACAGACACATGACCCCAGCATGAGGGTTGACCAGGTGGTGGTTCACACATGCATGGGCACATACAGCTGATGACCATCTCCAAAGCAGAGGGTGGAAGGAACCGAGGATACATTAGGAAGCTCTGGAGAGCCTGTGAGGCCCCCTGGCTTCTTGAGACTCACACATATGGTCAGAAGGAGGTGATGGGACTGAACCCAGCTCTGTCTCTCCCAACCAGGGGAGCTGCTGGCAGGACCTGGATCTTCCTGGGGAAGAGATCCAGGCTGTATTGGCAGAACTCTGTCCACTTGTGCATATGCTATGGGAAGATGGCAGCAGCCAGTACCCCAGGTGGCCTTTGGAACCATCTTGTGTGGAAAAGGGACTCAGGTAACGAGTCACAGAGGAAGTGACCTCACTTCCTTGGCGATGGAACATATAGAACTTGGAACCCTCCTAGCTAGGTCCCAACAGTCCACCTCCAGCCCCAGTCCATTCACTTGCGTTGACAAGACAAGCAGAGAGCCATGAGCTCTTGTGGTCCAGTCCTTGGTGGACACCCTGGCCTCAGGAAAGCCCTTCATAGTGGCCTTTCACGTGCGTGGAGGCGCTGGGTCAGCCGTGGGTCCAGAACACTCTGGCGATTTTTCTCAAGGACACTGGAGGTGAGACAAGACAGACAGTTGCAGGTGACCAGAGTCTAACCCGCCTCTGCGACTCCGCTTGGGACAGCCCCAGACCCTCACCGAATGCGAGTTGTTGTGGGTGTGGGTGTGTGTGTTTCCCTCATTTCAACTGAGAATTAGAAGGGAAGGAGAGCCTTTGGTTTGATTTTTCACTTGACTGTTCGACACTGAGACATTTTGCAGATGCTACTGTTTCCTGGTTGAAATGTCCCTCTTTGATCCCTGAAACTAGGGAGATGACAAGCGTTCGTCCCTGGCTGTGTCCCTTCTGGTGGACAGCTTCACCTCACTGGTCCGCCAGGAGTTGGAGAAGGACCTCGTGAAGGTCCTGCAGAGGGGGCACTCCTCCTGGGTGGAAGGATTCTTGTGCAGACGCCCAAAGGTGCTCAGCATCCAGAAAGTGCTGAAGCTCCTCAGTCAATGGTGTGTATGACCTCCAGGCCCCGGGACATGGCCATCTCTTGGCGTGGTGGGTGGGATGCTGGGCACCACTCTGGACCTCTGGCAACTCTGTGGAATGTAGGATATTCACAGGAGAACCCTGCCGGGTGTTGAGCCAACCAAGTAGGATGAGCCCTAGGAGTGTAGGTCTCAGGCCTTGTCCACTGGGCCTGGCTTCCAAGGCCTCAGGACTTCCCCTGGGGTGCCTGTCCTGGCCCTGTGGGGAACTCTTGTGCCTCAGCCCCACTGGACAGAGGCCTCAGGAAGAGCAGTTTGCACACTGGGGAAGGAGCATGTGGCTTGCATGTGGAAGGGCACCTGACCTGCCTGGGGGCAGAGCGGGGACAGCTGGGGTGGATGGAGGGGGACCAGGTTGGGTTCATTCATGGGCCCAATAGATGTGAAGCACCTGCCCTTGGCAAGCACATGGCCTATCCATTAGGAAGCAGTGCACACACACCTCCCAGCCCTCCTGAGCTTTCATTATTGGCAGGAAGTTAGTCAAAGCCACCAGGCGTCTTGGCACATGCAGGGCACAGGATGTACGAGGTGACATTCCCCTGGCCTTCTCTAGGTATGAGGAGTATCGGCAATGCACGGAGGAAGCCTTCCTTCCAGGACAGAAGTGAGTGGTTTGGGGGCCACGGGAGTGGGCTTCTGACTCCAGGGTCACTTGGGGAACCTTGGCAGTGTGGATGGGTGGGCAAATCACCTTCTGTGATTTGTGGCACAGGGATGTGGTCTGGTGATTTCCCTCTGGAGTGGGCACAGATAGCTGTGGTGGATTCTGGGTAGCTAAGGACCGCAGGTGGGGCTGGTGCCTCAGAGCCTGGCCCTGAGCATCCCTCCCCTCCACAGCCAATCCCAGGCTCAATGGCCCTCACTTTTCTCTATTGAGGCAAATTTTGGGGAGCCCCCGATGCACAGGAGAGGGGAGCCTCTTACCCACACATGGTCCTCACAGATGTCCCCCTTCTCGCCCGGCTGCATGGGACCCGCTTGGACACTCTCTGGGAAGCCCATCATCCGGGTGGTCCAAAGGGGCTTCCAGCTCAAGGCGATGCCCAGTCCCTCATGGCTCCCTGCCCCACTCCTATGTCCCCAGGGCCTTCTGCTCCACTGTCCAAATGTGGCTCTACCTGTACCCAGAAGATTTTGTGGGGTCCATGGCCAGCCTGAGGAGTCTCAGGACCTTCTTGCTCCACACCATGCCGGAGTCAGGGCTGACAGTCCAGGTGGAGAGCCTCCTGACAGGGCTGGAGAACACAGATCCCCGTGAGTCCGAGGCCTGTGATGAGGGCCCTCGGGTGGGTGACCTCATGTGTGTGTCCTGGAACCTCTGCTGCTCCTACTGGGAACTGGCCTGTGGTCCCCAGCCAAATACTCCTGACCACACCTGCAGCTGGAGGGCCCTCGTCCGGGAAGAAGTCCTGGTGCCGGGATAGGGGCTGGGCTCTTCTCACAGCCAGGGTTCTTCTGGGACTCGGGAAAGACCCAGGGAAAGGCAGTCATGTTGGGGCTCTTTTCTCTTGCAGCTGCCTCTCCAGGAAAAGCCCTCAATTAAACACAGCACAACACCAGAGGCACCAGGTCACCCATCTCTCAGGCCAGCACCCACTCCACGTGTGCTGGAAGGTTGACACTGCCCTAGAGCTCACGTCTCCTCTGGCCCCTCCGCCTTTGTGAGCTCCTGAGGACCCCTCAGTTCCAGATCCCACCACGCCTCTCCTCTTCCTCTCCTCTGGAATCTCCTGGATTTCTAACATTTATTCATTTACTTCCGTATTTATTTATTTATTTATTATCTGGTTTGGTTTGAGTTTTGTTTAGTTGTTTCAGGTTCTTTCATTGTTGTTGTTATGGTTATTTCGCTATAACTTTTCCTTGTTGAGATAGGTGTGTTAAAAAGTGTGGTAATAAAGTTTTACATGGTGTGATATCACGTTGCCTGCTCAATCCATTCCCGAGGCTGTGCCACCACCAACACTGTGTAGCTTCCATGGGAGAGACTCCAGAAGAGCACATGGGTCTTGTGGGGGAGAACACACACTGGTCATTCCGGAGGAGGTGAGATAGAGGCCCCTGAGTATGGGGGAGAGGTGACTGCCTAAAAGGTTGAGGACTCCATGCCACCAGAAGGGGCTGCTTTTCTGGGGGCAAAGCCCCTTAGGACCATGGACATGGAATGTAGAATCCAACAGAAGAGGTGTCTTTGCCAGTGTGGTCACACTTAGTCTCCTGCTCTCCAATGTGGAGTGGAACCCCCGCCCCCTACTGGGTGGTAGGAACCCAAATGGAAATGTGATGGCAAGTGGAACTCCCCTGCCAACTCTGGGTCTCAGGCTTTGGGCACATGTCATGGAATCCATGCCAAGACACCATGCAGAATTGGAAGAGCACACGAGTTCGTGTTCAGGAGCCACATTTTCCTCATACAAAGCCCTGAAAACGTGATGGTTGACCTATTTCAAAGAAGATCTTTCTTCTTTACTTTTTTCTCTGTTTTTGTTTTGTTTTGCAGTAATGTGCAAGGAAACCAGGGTGCTCTGCTACCGAGGTCCTTGGGTAGGATTCTTTCTTTGAGCATTTTGTGAAAAACTCCCTAATTGGCAAAGACTGGCACAGATTTTGAGATCCTCCTGCCTGGATCACTCAGGACGCTGATAGCCACAGGCCCAGTATGTGGATGTCCTTAGAGCACTGGTCCAGGTGTCCACAGAGTTTGAGGGTGGAGTGCATGTGTCAAAGCCCTCATCTAAGGAACTTACTACACACATGGATCCTGGTAATGTCATGCAAAAAAATCCACAGAAGTCACATGTCCAAAAGACTCCCTTCAGGACCAGGCCAAGGACAGCCAGCCATAATAAACATTGGAACTTGTCAGATTCAGAGCCCTGGGTGCTGTCTCCTTGAGTCAGAGAGAGCTGCTGTGGGTGGGGCCCTCTCTTGGTACAGTGCAGCCCTTTAGATGCCTAGGAGGTGAGGATGCCCCACCACCCTATCACCCTGACACCTGACCCGCAAGGAGATAACATACTTCCTAGTGCCTTAGAGACAGGTTTCCACACTCTGGATGCTGAAAGTCACAGGAATGGGGGGTCTGTGGGGGGGGTGACATGCAGATGGTGTGCAGTGACCTAGGCAGATGGTATGAATGGGGGATCTTGTTAGGGGAACACTGCAACACCACCACTGAACCTCAGAGTATCCATTTGCTTTTGCTCTTGAGCTTGTTTCTGACTTTCAAGGTGACCATCATTGTTTCAGTTGATATGATGGAGGGTCAGCAATATGGAATCCAGTGCCTTGGATCATCCTGCTTTGTGCTAGCTTGGCTCCAGCTCATTAGGACCCACACCTGTGTGTGCAGTGAGCAGATGGGATGTCCAATGCCAGGCTGCATGGAGGGCCTAGTAGAGGTGACTGGGTTGATGAGGTTGTCTCACCACAGTCATCCTCTATTGAGGTAGCCTGCACTCATGGACACGTTGGAAGGTGCGTTCCAGTAGTAGCCAGGCGTCCCACCCCAGAGTTCACATTCTTTCCAAAGGCTATGGGCCAGGATCCAGGTCGTGCAGACACTGAAGACCCTGGGAGGGCAGGATTGCCAATGGAAGGCCACACCCTGCAATTAGACAGACCTGGTCTCAAAATGAAGCATCAAAGGAGCTGTGGATGGAGCTCAGGGGCAGAGCATCCTGGGTTTAATGGTCCATACTGGAAAGACAGAAAATACCCTGTGTTTCAGAACCCAGGCACAGAAGTACAGTCTGCGAATGCCAAACTACTTGGGAATCTAAGGCTCCTTCTTGGACATCAGGAGACCCAGGAGAGCCTGGGAAATTGTTCTGTGTCTGTCTGAAAAAGAAAAAGAAAAAGTGTGGAAGATGGACCTCACTGCTAGAGAAGTCTTGTGTCAGAATCCTTTCCAGTTCTTTCAAATGAGAACATTCAAGGGCAATTTTCTCTTAGAGCAAAATTTTTGTATTTCTGCCATGTTGAAGAGGCTGAGCTGATAAGAGAGTTACCTTCACTAACTTACAGCCTAAGACTTGAAGTCAGAAAACCAAGTATTGGAAAAGGGCAAGCCTCAGTACTCAAAGGCATTCCCCCCACCCTAAGGGTCTTGCTCATCAGAGAAAGAAATTTCAGAAAGAAATGGCCTGTGACCAACACTGCCTGAGGTTCTCCCCATCTAGGGCCTGCTCTTGTACTTGGGTTCACCCCCTGCTTTGACCCTGCTGATTTTCAAGAAAAACCAGGGGCAAGGGAATACCAAGATTTTCCCTTCCCCTTCCGTTTTCCACAGGCCAAGATGCAGGCTTGCCACTCTTGCAGCTTCTCATCCAGGTGGTCTTTGTGGTGCATGCTTCTCCCAGTGACTATACCCAGGTCTGGTTTTGCATACTAGCGTGTGGAAAAGCAAAAATCTACAACATACAGAAGAAAAAGTATGCAGCTGGAAGAGAGGAAGGCAGGGCTGTTGTTACCTCTTTCATAGGCAAGCATTTCCATATCAACTCTCTTTACACTTGCAGCCTAGACATAATGCTGAAAGCCTAACCTGCTAGGGAGCCTGAGTCCTGAGGATGATTTTTCTTCATTTATTTTTTTGATTTTTTGTCTTCTTTATCTCCTTTCATATGCAAATGTGTCCCACAAGTGGAAAACAAAGCAAAATCGGCCAGCCAGGAGGCCTCTGCCCAATTTGGAGTTCGGAAAACTCTGCAGAGGCAGCAGGGACTGCTGTATCCCCCGGAGATCTTGGCATGGACTAGCCACAGATGGAGGACATCCTGTGTGCAATGCAAGCAATTTGACCCCAGGGGCAGGGACCCTTGCCTCTGGGCCACTCCACAAGGCCCAGGAACCGCCGCCAGGGGCGCTGTCCGGCTGGCGGCAGCCTGCAACCCGGAGGCGGGGCCTGCGCTGGGGTCGGAGAAGGCGTGGCCTGTGCTGGGGGCGGAGAAGGCGTGGCATGGGGTGACTGAGAGGCCGGTGGTCGCCTTTGGGAAGGGCGCAACTTGCACCTTTCTCAGAGCCCTTTGGCGCAGTGCACAGCTTGGCTGAAAGGAGGACACGGCGACTCCGCCGCAGCACTGGAGCGCGTGCCGCCCAGCTGCCAACGGACAGACTGCTGGCTCTGAGCACGGGTTGCATTGCACCCAAGTCCCTGAGGACTCCTGGGTCCTGGGTCCTCTCAGGGATCTGTTCACAGATAGGCACAGGCCGAGACTACGCCATTCATGATTCTGAGCTCCATTGTCTGCCACCGCATGCAGGCATGCTGTCTCAGCTGCTTGGAAATGGTTGATTCCAATATTGTGCTTTACATTCCTTCTAATTCCTGCCAGACCCACAAATGCTTTTCTCTAGGGGATCCAAAAGCCTTTTAAAATTCCTATGAAAGAATGATGTTTCAGGGAGAACCTAGTAGCCATTCCTGTGCCTATGTAAGTTGTTCTACATTTCATTCAGTAATTCCTGTGTTTGGGCAATACTAGTGAATGGTCCTGGGGCCTGATGCTCTCGTCCAAGTTAAGGGTTCCTCCACTGAGCTATGACCCTTTGCATATCTGCCTCTCCCTCCCTCTTTCCCCTCTCCCTCTGCCCAGGTGCCCCCTTCTCTGGGACAAAGTGGTTGAATGCAGGAGTGCTCTACCACTTCCTTCTATTCCCCTTCTTGTATGTGTTGACATCCCTATGTCGTTTTGACTTTTTGCAGTAGGTTTCCGTTTTTTGGCCAGGCTGGCCATGAACATGCCATTCCCTTGGCTCAGTTTCCCTGAGTGGCAGTAGAGCTGGGTGCCACCTCTCCTAAGCACACACTCTAAAGCTAAGCCCAGCAGCAGGCTGTTGTTTATGGAGCACCCACTTTGTGTGTGTGCATTGTGCATGGTGGATGTTTGATATTCAACTAAACACCTGAGACATTATTGCTTTGCCACGTAGATGCCCATCTTCCATTCTAATGACCTGGTTAGCTATGGCAGTAGCATCATGAGTCCCTGGCCAGCATGGGCCAATGTGCAACCCTGTCTCAAAGTGAAATAAAACCTGTCTAAAGTGAAATGAAAAAGTGGTGGGAAATAGAGCTCATTGCTCACCTATCCTGTGTGACAACGGGGGATCCATCCTCATTAACATGAACAAAGCCAAGCAAACAAACAAACAACAACAACAACAACAAAAAAAAAACAAACAAAACAAACAAAAAACCCCACCTAACAAAGGAATAAAGAATTGGAAAAGACACAGGATTGGAGAGATGGACAGATTTGGGGAAGCCTGTACAGTGGCGGTGGGTTAGCCAAAGCATGCATTTAGGTTAAAATCTATAACAAGTGGCCAAGAAGAAAAGGAAGGGGAGAGAGGACCCGGGGACACAGCACAGCAGGTGAGCATGGAGCCTTTCTGAAGGAGGTGAGACACACTAGAGCAGAAGGGGCACCACATGGTGAGTTTAGGGCAGCTGTAAAGGGAGGACCAAGGGCAAGAAGAGTTCCAGTTAGCAGGGTGGGGCATCTCTTCCGGGGCTTACTCTGTGCAAGAGAAATCCTGGGATTCTACTGAAGGCAAAGGGCCTGGATAGGAGGTAGGGGAGCATGCTTCATGGCTACAAGGAGGCAGAGGTGGGACGCACACCTGTTGTGACTGCAGAGCCTCTTCCTAGGGGCTCCTAAGGTGGACGATGTTAGAGGGTGTGTAGGCACAGAAAGCTGGCAGCCATCAAGGCTGCTGTGGTTTTCATTCCTTGGTGGCCCAGAGTGAGGCAAGCCAGGACATGGCTGGCACTTTTGGGGGAAGCTGAGGAATCTTTGTGATGCTGTTCACTCAGGCCATTCATGGACCCAAGGCCAGAGCTGGTCCTAAACTCTTCAGAGCATGGCTTCATCTGAGTGGTTCCAAAGCTCAGGGCCATGCCTGGGGTATATGGCCACGGGAGCAGGAGGCCTGTTTCCAAAGAAGAATCCTCTGCTTCGTGGGAAAGACTAGCAGGGGATAAGGGTGTTCCACAGAGGCATTGTCTGAATCCACTGTGTGGATGGATCGCTGCCTTCAGCTCCACATTCAGACTCTGAAAGTTAAGGCTAAGTCCTCCAAGTCCTGCCAGGCTCTCGCCCAAGTCTGGGATGCATTCCAGCATGGGGCCAGGACTGGTGAAACACCTGTGGGCTCCTTTCCTGAGCATTAGCCTGTGTGTTACAAGAAAGCAGGAAGGGAAACCTTGGTGGCCCTCGCGGATGAGCTGAGAAATGTGTGGACTTTTCTGTGAGGCAGTTAAACCTAGGCCAGCAATCAGTCTCTCCCCAGACAGAAATCGGTGCCATGAGATACATTGATTCCCCACAGTGCAACTGTAGCTTTCACAAGAGGATTGGAAATGGGATCAGGGCCTGCTTGCTTCTCAGAGGAAGTTGGTTGTGATGCAGGAAACCGGAAACTAATGACTCCGTCCACAGCAGGGGGATGAAATTCTACAGGTGTAAGTCCTTGAAGCAAGTGTAGACTCCTTCTTGTGTTGGGGAGAGTTCCCTGAAGATCAGAGCCGAGCAATATTCAGTCGCTTCCCAGAAGTGGCCACCAAAGACAAAAAGTCACCAGCTGCCCTTGTCAGCTTCACGGTTGTATTTAGTGGCAGGGATCCTGACTCAACTTCCTCCTATCAAGGTCCCAAAGGGGCATGAGAGGCTGGTCCAGGGCACTTTCTCCTTCCCAAAGAAACTGAGTGGCCCAATGGTATAGAATAGAGGACACAGAGACTAATCCACAAAGTTACAACTATCTTATATTTGATAAAGGGGCTAAAAGCATGCAATGGAGGAAGGATAGCATCTTCAACAAATGGTGTTGGGAAAACTGGAAATCCATATGCAACAAAATGAAACTGAATCCCTTTCTCTCACCACGCACAAAAGTTAACTCAAAATGGATCAAGGAGCTTGATATCAAATCAGAGACTCTGCGTCTGATAGAAGAAAAAGTTGGCTCCGATCTACATATTGTGGGGTCGGGCTCCAAATTCCTTAATAGGACACCCATAGCACAAGAGTTAATAACAAGAATCAACAAATGGGACTTACTTAAACTAAAAAGTTTTTTCTCAGCAAGAGAAACAATAAGAGAGGTAAACAGGGAGCCTACATCCTGGGAACAAATTTTTACTCCTCACACTTCAGATAGAGCCCTAATATCCAGAGTATACAAAGAACTCAAAAAATTAGACAATAAGATAACAAATAACCCAATCAACAAATGGGCCAAGGACCTGAACAGACACTTCTCAGAGGAGGATGTACTTCTCAGAGGAGGATCAATCAACAAGTACATGAAAAAATGCTCACCATCTCTAGCAGTCAGAGAAATGCAAATCAAAACCACCCTAAGATACCATCTCACTCCAGTAAGATTGGCAGCCACTATGAAGTCAAACAACAACAAGTGCTGGCGAAGATGTGGAGAAAAGGGTACTCTTGTACATTGCTGGTGGGACTGCAAATTGGTGCGGCCAATTTGGAAAGCAGTATGGAGATTTCTTGGAAAGCTGGGAATGGAACCACCATTTGACCCTGCTATTGCCCTTCTCGGACTATTCCCTGAAGACCTTAAAAGAGCATGCTACAGGGAAGGGATACTGCCACATCGATGTTCATAGCAGCACAATTCACAATAGCTAGACTGTGGAACCAACCCAGATGCCCTTCAATAGATGAATGGATAAAAAAAGGTGGCATCTATACACAATGGAGTACTATGCAGCACTAAAAAATGACAAAATCATAGAATTTGCAGGGAAATGGATGGCACTAGAGCAGATTATGCTTAGTGAAGCTAGCCAATCCCTAAAAAACAAATACCAAATGTCTTCTTTGATATAATGAGAGCAACTATGAACAGAGCAGGGAGGAAGAGCAGGAAGAAAAGATTAACATTAAACAGAGACATGAGATGGGAGGGAAAGGGAGAGAAAAGGGAAATTGCATGGAAATGAAGGGAGACCCTCATTGCTATACAAAATTACATATAAGAGGTTGTGAGGGGAATGGAAAAATAAACAAGGAGAGAAATGAATTACAGTAGATGGGGTACAGAGAGAAGATGTGAGGGAAGGGGAGGGGGGATAGTAGGGGATAGGAAAGGTAGCAGAATACAACAATTACTAATAGGGCATTATGTAAAATTGTGGATGTGTAACCCACATGATTCTGCAATCTGCATTTGGGGTAAAATTGGGGGTTCATAACCCACTTGAATCTAATGTATGAAATATGATATGTCAAGAGCTTTGTAATGTTGTGAACAACTAATTAAAACAAATAAAAAAATAAAATAAAATAATATAGGGGCTGGAGTTGTAGCAATCAAAAAAAAAAGCTATCAGTTGTAGCAAAAAAAAAAAAAAAAAATCAATGGTAGAGTGCTTGTCTAGCACATGTGAGGCCCTGGGTTTGATCCTCAGCATGACATAAAAATAAATAAATAAATAAAACAAAGGTATTGTGTTCATTTACAACTAAAAAAAAAATTTAAAAAAAGATCAGAAATACCGAAAGCAGAGAATAAGAGCAATATGCATATAGAGTGCAATTACATTTGTGTTTAACATGTTTAAGAGTCTTAAGATCTCGGTGGACATCAGACAGTGATATTTATTAAAAAGGTACGGGCTCAAAGTTCAGGAAACAAATTAGGGTGGTGAATTTAGATACAGGATTATTATCCCATAAACCATTATTGAAGCTGACTCAGAATAAACAGTTGAGTAGAGAATTAAAGATGGAACCTGGGAGAATATGAGGCTTTTTAAAATTTTTAGTGGTATTTTTTAAAATTTTTTTATTTTTTTAATTGGTTGTTCACAACATTACAAAGCTCTTGACATATCATATTAGTGGTATTTTAATTTGGATATATATTGTTAGAAAAGTTAGATTTATAACTTCATAAAATTGCATTTTCAAGTTACATTTTATGTTCTATGAAGACAATAACAGTGTTTATTAATACCCAGCATCTAACAGTGAAAGAAGCCTAAGTAAGTACCTACCCATTAAATATTAGTGAATGTGTGAATGATTCAGTGGAAGAAGAAGCCAGTAAATAAATTTTAAGAGGAAAGTATTAAAATAGGAAAAGGACCTATTGCAATTTTTTTTTTTTTTGGTAGAAATCATCAAAGGAAACAAAATCAGAATGTATGTGTCACTGAAAAGTGCTGTTAGTCAGCTTCCCATCACTGTAATGAATGCCTGAGATATCCAACTTATCAGGAAAAAAAGGTTTATTTTGGGTCCCAGTTTTGGAGGTGCTCATTCATGATCAGTTGGTCCTCTAGCTATGGGGGCTGTGGCAAGACAGCACATCATGGTAAGAGCACACGATGGAGCAAAACCGTTCACCTCATGGCCAGGAAACTAAAGAGTGGGAGATGCTGGATCTCACAGTCCCCTTAAGGGCATGTCCCAGTGACCTCCACTAGACTCACCTCTTAAAACTTTCATCATCTCTCAATAACTTCTCCTTGGAAACCAAACCTCCAATACATGGGCCTTTTAGGGACTTTTAAGACTGAACTAGTGCAAATGTTAACAAAATCAACTACTGCAAATGTCAATAGAATCTGTCTTTGATTATTAAGATATTGATAGATTTTATAGAGAAGTACTGGAAGACTGGAAGGGGTGAAAACTAAATTTCAAAAAGTAAATGTAAATGAGGATCAAGTGTCTTTATAAATAAAATTAAATAACACATAAAGATACTACATAAGTTAAATATTTCATGGTCTTGGGAATTGAACCCAGGACTTTGCATATGCTGGAAAAGCACTGAGCTATATCCCTAGCCCTTTTAAAAAATTTATATAGAGTTCAGCTAAGTTGCTCCAGCTGGCCTCGAACTTACGATTATCCTGCCTCAGTCCCTGGAGTAGCTGGTGTTACAGGTGTGTGCCACTCTTCATGGCTAACATATTATATATTTTAATACCAGGGATTGAATCCAGGGTTATACTCTTTAAATTTTTTTTTTTATTTTGAGACAGGGTCTTGCTAAGTTGCTGAGGCTGGATTTGAACTTGCAATCCTCCTGCCTCAAAATTAAAGTCATGTTAATATTAAATGAATTGATGCATGTTGAGCATTTAGAATAATGTCTGGCACATATTAGTGCAATAAACACATTACAATTTATCTGCTGATCTGTGTATCTGTCTATCCATCCATCCATCCATCCACATCAATCCATTCATCTACTCATTATGTTTCTATCTCTATTGTGTATTTCATGAATGAAAAAAGCAGGGATAAAAGAACCAAGAGTGTACTATTTTTGCCCTTTTTATTGGTTCTTTTAGTTACATATAACGTTGGGAATCATTTTGAAGTAAGAATAAAAGGCGCAGAGCTGGGCTCCGTGGTGCATGCCTTTAATTCCTGTGACTGGAGAGGCTGAGGCAAGAAGATTGGAAGTTTGAGGCCAGCCTCAGCAAGTTAGTGAGGCCCTGAGCAACTTAGTGAGACCAGATCTTTAAATAAAAAATAAAATTAAGAAAGGGCTGTGGATGTAAGTTAGTGTTTGCACCTATAAAAACAAAGACAGAAATAGTAATAAAGGCATGGAATATAATTTGCTTTAAATCAGTGCTAGTATTTCTCTTTTACCTTCCCTCTATTCTACAGATCTTTGTGCTATTTACTTTTTTAAAAAAATTAGTGTCTTGTAGATACACATAATGGTGAGATTCACGGTGGTATATCATATATGCAGATAAGTTAGGTTAGATTAATTCCACTCTTCTTTCCTTATTCCCATCCCTTCTCCCTCCCTTGAGTCCCCTTCCTCTAATCCATTGATCTTTATTCTATTTTGATGGAATTTCCCCTTTTCCTTTTCTCTTTTTTTCTCTCTCCCTTCCTCCGTTTATTTTGTTTTCTTCCTTTATTTTAGTTTCTACATATCAGAAAACATTTAACCTATGACTTTCTGAGTCTGGTTTATTTTACTTAGCATGATACTCTCCAGTTTCATTGATTTACCAGCAAATGCCATAATTTTATTCTTGTTTATGACTGAGTAATGCTCCATTGTGCATCTATATCTATATCTATATCTATATCGATATCTATATCTATCTATCTGTCTACATATCACATTTTCTTTGCCCATTCATCTGTTGGTTACATAGCTTGGCTATTGTGAAATTTGCTGCTGTCAATATTGATGTGGTTGTATTCCTATAATATGTCTATTTTAGATTTTTTGGATGTATAATGAAGAATGGGATACCTGAGTCATATGGTGGTTTCATTCCTTGTTTTTTGAGGAATCTCCATATTGATTTGCATAGTAGTTGCATTAATTTGAAGTCCCACCAATAATGTATGAATGTACCTTTTCCCTGACATTCTTGCCAACATTTATTATTATTTATGTTCTTGAAAATTGTTATTCTGACTGAAGTAAAATGAAATCTCAATGTAGTTTTGATTTGCATTTCCTTAATTGCTAGAGATGTTGAACATTATTTTATATATTTGTTGGCTATTTGTATGTATATATATTTTTCAAGAATACTGTTTTGTTCTTTTGCCCATTTATTATTTTTAATTTTTTTTGGTGCTAAGCATTTTTGAGTTCTTTATATATTCTGGATAAAATTGTCCTCAAATGTGAGCTTTTAAAATTAAGTTTGGCAATTCAATGAAAGAAAAAATAAGAAATATCTTGAAAGTTAGTCAATCCCAAAAAAACAAATGCCAAGTGTTTTCTCTGATATAAGGAGGCTGATTCATAATGGGGTAGGAAGAGGGAGCATGGAAGGAATAGATGAACTCTAGATAGGGCAGAGGGGTTGGAGGGGAAGGGAGGGGGCATGGAGGTAGAAAAGATGGTGGAATGTGATGATCATTATTACCCTAAGTACATGTATGAAGACACAAATTGAATTGGTGTGAATATACATTGTATACAACCAGAGATATGAAAAATTGTGCTCTATATGTGTAATAAGAATTGTAATGCATTCCACTGTCATATATAAATAAAAAATGAAAAAAATATTGAACAATAAGCAAAATTAAAATAATATATTTGAAGTCATGTGGACAAAACTTGACATCTCTTTGGAAGAAAGAGTCAGAGGAGAAAGTATATTTTCTTGGAATATGTATAGATGAGTAAAGGATAAATAAAAGTTGAATCAGGAGCTAAGGCCTACAGAAGGTAAAAAAGAGTAATCTTGGAAGGTACTCTTGTGGAATTATAAAAGGCCTACAGAAGGCCTTAGATGGGTGGAAAAATAACTGTGACTTTAACTGAATATCAAACCTATGATCATTACATGGAATTGAATACTTTAATGTATTGAATTGACAGTGTTTTGTGATAAACTGATTCTTCAATTTTTATTATTTAAGAGTGATCAGAGGGCCAGGCATGGTGGCCCATGCCTGTATGTAATCCCAGCAGCTTGGGAGGCTGAGATAGGAGGATTGCAGGTTAAAAGTTAGCCTTAGCAACTTCAAGAGGCCCTAAGAAACTTAGTGAGACACTGTCTCTAAATAAAACGTTAAAAAGTATGTGCCTCGGTGGTTAAGTACCTCTGGGTTCAATCCCATATACTGAAAAAAAAAAAGTAATCAAAGAAGTGATGCAACACTTTGGATTTTCATCTAGAGAAAATAGAAGACTTCCATGGATAGCATTTTAGAGAGAGCTGATCACAAACGATTCTACTTCCATTAGTCTCAACTTTTACATGCTAGTTATAGATTCCTTAGTGTCTGAGCACATTCAGGAATAAGTAATTAATTTTCCCTGGAGAATTCAATCTATTATTTCAAATTTTTTATATTAAAAAATTTAGTTGTAGATGAACACAATATCTTTATTTTATTTATTTATTTTTATGTGGTGCTGAAGATTGAACCCAGTGCCTCACATGTGCGAGGAGAGTTCTACTACTGAGCCAAAACCCCAGCCCTTCAAATTTTAATAATTCTAAGAAATTCATTTTCATATGATTATAAGATAACTTAAGACAATTTAAAATTAAATAAAATTATCTAAGACAATTTAAATACTTCTAAGTATTTATTATTTTATATATAGTTATCTATTTTGTATATAATTTTCTTTCCCCTTCCTTCCTTCCTTCCTTCCTTCCTTCCTTCCTTCCTTCCCTTCTTTCCTTCTCTTTCTTCTTTCCTCCTCCTCCTCCTTCTCTTCCTCTTCCTCTTCCTCCTCCTCCTTCTTCTTTTTTTTTTTTGTTACCCAGGGGTACTTAACCCCTGAGGCACATCCCTAGTCTCTTTTATTTTTTATTCTGAGACAGAGTATGGCTAAGTTGCTAAGGGCCTTGCCAAGTTGCTGAGGCTGGCCTCGAACTTTCCATGTTCCTGTTGCTGCCTCCCAAGTCACCCAAATGTCTTCCTTTTATAAATCAATAACTCCTTTGGCATTTTCCAGGGCTATACAAATGAGATTGCTCTGCATTTTGTGCAACTTCAGAACAATATTCTTATTCATACTCTTCTCTTTCTCAGCTGAACACCTTTAATTAACTCAGTGAGTCTTACAGGATATTATTTTCCAACTCATTATTCTGACAATTTTTTGTTATAAAATATCTTGGTCTATTCAATTTATGAATTCAGGCATATTCTGAACAATTATAGTCTTCAGAGTCTGAAGTTGGGTTTAGTCTCTTAGTGGCAACTGCGTTCATTTTTTTTCAAGCCATGCAAGATAACTTAACCTTGACTTTCTTTACCCTTTGTTGTTTTTTCATCTTGTGTTTATATTTCTGTTATTTTAGCCTTTCATTTAATGAGGATTCTGTTAGCTCATCCTATAGGAAAGGGGCCTGAAGGAATTGGCATATGGACAGCTTGAACAATGTTGGATCTAGTAACAGAACATGAAATCATGGTCCTGGATGGAATACTAAAATATGGAAGACGACTATGAATACTTGTAATCAGAACTAATTGTTGAGGAGAATGACCAATTGTTTGTTTTAAATAACCCGAGGAAATTGATGGTTTTTCTCTTGAGAAACCTGACTAGCCCTTTAACTCAACTCTGCAAGTCGGGAAATTTAGATATGGGTGAGAAGTGTCCAATACACGAGCTTCAAAAGTGACATTGTTCTTCTGGGTCTTATAAAGAAGTTTCTCCAGTATCAAGGGAGAGAGACGCCATGGCCACCACCAGGATGCTGCTGGTCCTGCTCTCAATGGCCCTGCTGGCCCTGAGCTCAGCTCACAGGGCAGATGATGGTGAGAAGTAGGAGTCATACAACAGAAAATGGGGTGAAAATGTGTGGAGAAGAGTTGAGTTTAATTGACTCTTTTCAGAAATTCAGTAGTTTATATTCAGAGAGTAGGTTACTAAAAGTGGAGGCAACATGAGTTTCTATATTATTTTTCGCTGATAGCAATATCTCTCTGAAAATCTTTGCCTATGCCTACATCTTAAAACAGTATCTTAATGGTATATATTTTATGATTATAACATATGGATCTTCAGATATTCACTTGTGTATAACAGGGCCTCTAAATTAAGTAAAATTTCTATAATTCATCTAGATATCTTGTTTCTTTGACATCAAACACTTGAAAACCTGTATTGGAAATTTTGATTAAATTTTTATTTATTTAATCAAAATTTTAATGTTAGACAGGAATTATTAAACTTTTCATTTATATCACTAATCTTTTTAACACACAAATCTAGTCATGCAACTCTCAGACAAGCATTTTGAGTAAACTTATGGATTTCTAGAAATGGGTCATTTTAGGTAATAATGAATGAATTTATATATAATAAAAGTAAAAGCTAATTACCAATTTATGACTCTTTCACATACAGAAGATGGATGGCATATCTTTATGGTATCAAATATGCAGATGCAGAACAAAAATCCAGATTATTGTTTAAATGATTGCCAATATCCAAATACCAAACCCCTTACAAGATAAACAATGGAAAGCTAGAATCATATTTTTTTCCTTGTCAAATGTTGTCACACTATATAGAAGCAGCCTGAGTTAAGAAAATGGGCATATTAAAAATAAGAACTTGTTTACTGCTTGAAATATTAAACAATTAATGAAATTATAATAGGCTATTTGACTGTTGCCATATACTGAGACAAATTTGTTGCTTATGAAAAAAAGATTTCCAAACCAGATATCTTTCAAAGTCTATATTAACATGCTCTGAGCCTCAACTTCTGTTGTGATAGTTTGGGTATTAGATGGAGAGCAACAACAAAATTCTGAGGAAAGATATTTCAAAAGAAGTATGTGCTATGAATTATTGCATTTTTAACATATGCTACGTCATTAATTATTCACTGCAACCATTTGAGATAGATGTTATTATCTATATTTTACATTTGTTCCCTAACTTTTTAAGTACTTTTCAGAGCTTACATAACTAG
Source organism: Spermophilus citellus (assembly GCF_964194105.1). Taxonomy (NCBI): domain Eukaryota; kingdom Metazoa; phylum Chordata; class Mammalia; order Rodentia; family Sciuridae; genus Spermophilus; species Spermophilus citellus. Next base: position 36,809,527 of record NC_138197.1, read on the forward strand.
CATGAGGCATAGCTATATTATAGACTCAACCCTATTGGTTTTCAAAGCCCATGATCTTTCTCTCACTCTGTGACCACTATTTTAGCTTTCACTTTATTTGAAATGACTTGGCTTTGTCTTAAGTACAGTGAATATTTTCAAGTTAATCTCCTTATCCAACACAGAAATTCCTTTGTTCCTATCTCTTCTTGGTGATGAATTATTTCTTGCCTTTCTTCCCAAAGTCACCCATTTCCCCAAGACACTTCACAGTGCAATATAGTGCAGGGCTGTGTCTGATTATCTCTTAGAACATTTGGTTTGCCAAAATGTAAGGAACCTTCAAATGAAAGTGTAGCTTAAAAAGTGGTCAAATGTTTGACGCCTCAAAATACCACCAAAACAACATTTTGATGAGCAAAAGGAAGTTTATTCTTAACATGATGAGGGAGAGTGCTACTTTGCCTTAATAGTGTCTTGGAGGCGAAGAGAAAAGATGGAATATTTAAAAATGAAAGTTTGAGTTTGGTTTCATGAAGACTTTGTTTGGAGTGGATAAAATTTATAAGATTCTGAGTCAAGGGTCCTGAGGTTACATGAAGAGTCTGGGAGAATAAGCAATCAATGGCATGGAAGAGTTGAACAGACTTATGCTTGTTTAAATGAGTTTTGGGAAAGTTCTTGAAGTAATCAATAGTCATTTGAACAGTTTGTCAGCTGGGTAAGAGTGTTCTGGATAGCAAAGTAATGTGAATGTAGACCGTGAGCTGTATGGCTATAGATGGCTCTGATTCTCAAATTTTCTCTGTTCAGCATCTTTATTTTGTCTACAAGTATTGTGGCTCCCCTTTCATTACTTCTAATGCAAATTCGTCAAATATTTGACTTTCTCTTCATCTCTTGTTCAGAATCAATGTTCAGGATTAGGGCTCTACTTGGCAAGGGTTTATTCATTGTATCTAAATCATTTATATTTTTTTTCATAGAGTTCTCTTAGGCATTTTCTTAACTTGTATGTAAATCTACTTATCTTTTTACAAATGCATAGCTGGATTCCATTAAACCATGCTTTAAATTTGTCTTATTTATTTTTCTCTTTCTAAAATCCTAGATACACTTCGTGAATTTCTTCAAAAAACAGGTAAATTCTTACTTAAGCATGTCTTTCTTTTCTTTTCTTTCTTTCTTTTTTTTTTTTTTTTTTTGGTACTGGGGATTGAGCCCAAGGGCACGTAACCACTGAGCCACATCCTCAGTCCTTTTTATTTTTAATTTTGAGACAGGGTCTGGCTAGGTTGCTTACAGCCTTGTTAAATTGCTGAGGTTAGCTTTGAACCTGCAATCTTCCTGCCTCAGCTTCCTGAGTCCCTGGGATTACACGTGTGTACCACCATTCCCAGCATGTTTCTTTTTTCTTCAGAACCTATCATACTTTTTTCTTAATCTGTTGTTTCTTAAAAGTTCCTAAATATTGGAGCTGGGAGTGGTGACATATACCTGTGATCCCAGAGACTCAGGAGGCTGAGGCAGGAGGATCATGAGTTCAAAGCTAGACTCAGAAATTTAGAGAGACCCTGAGCAACCCTATCTCTGAATAAAATATAAAAAAGGGCTGCAAATGTGGCTCAGTGATTAAGTGCCCCTAGGTTCAACTACAAGTACAAAAAAAAATGTTTTGGTTTAGGGAGTCCTAAAGGGCACAAGGAATAACAAGACCATATGTTTCAGTAGTCCTCAGTGATGTGTTAAATATGCACCATCTCCTTTCTTTTCACACTGGGACCCCTTGTATCAGAGATTCAAACAGTGTCTGGACATGAGCAGAACATAGGCATGAATTTCTCCAAATCCTTCTGCAAACAACGGCTAGCAACTGAGTAAAGTAACCCCTTTACATTTGCAAAGATTTCATCTCCATTGACATATAACTAACTACAAGCATAAAGATATCCCATAATTTACTTAAAGTAGTATAGTTTTTTCATGAGTGCATTTACCATTGCACTTTGTTATTCCACTCTGAACTTATAGCACTAATGACTCATTTTTTAATTCAAAAGCCCTGACATCTGCTTACATGCTGATTTTTCTGAATACATGAATTTTAAAGCCATTATTAATCATGCACACTTCAATTGAGGAATTTGAAGTCATTTTAAATGAAATGAGTGAAGGAGTGGGTGTAGAATGAAGATATAAAATAAGAACCAGAGTATATGAGAGAGCAATAGCAGAATTGAATAAAAATGAATTAACAAACAATTTGATTGCTTAACAAAAGTCTTTATGCTTTAGTGATTTTTTTCTAGTTCCTGACTTGTCAGTGATGCTTCCATTCACTTTCTAACATCATTTCAAATTTCATCCTTCCTTTGTTCTTTCTTTTCAGGAGCTGCTCAAAAGGAAGAAGAGCCCCAGCTGCCATGTGAGCTATTTTGAATTCAACTAAGTTATTGAGAATTTTTCTAAATGGAGTCTAGGAACCTCTGGATTACTGATATAATTTAAAATTCCTGTAGTTCGTTTTTTTTTCTTTTTTTCTTTTTCTTTTTTGGTACGCGGGATGGAACCCAAGGATGCTTAACCATTGAGCCACATCCCAAGCCCTTTTTTATATTTTGTTTTGAGACAGGGTTTCTCTGAGTTGCTTAGGGCCTTGCTGAGTTGCTTAGGTCCTTGCTAAGTGGCTTTGAACTTAAGATCCTTCTGCCTCACCCTCCCCAGTTGCTGGGATTATAGGCATGTGCCACCACACCTGGCTAAATTCCCATAGTTTTAAAGAATAAAAACATTATATTTAACCTTTAAAACTTACTTTCTCAATCAGTCTGCCATACAGTTTTAGTTCTACATCATAGAAGGAATATAAAATCTAAAACCAGAAACCAAGAAAATAGACCCAAACCAAAAACAAGAGAGAGAGAGAGAGAGAGAGGGAGGAAGAGAGGGAGAGAGAGATATTTGCTTTGGATTTAAGAGTGTTCTGAAGTTCAGTACGGGGATGCTTGTTATGAATTTTTTTCTTGTTTAAGATCCTGTCCTTGGCTTTCTTTGTGATGGCATGCCTATTTGGGAATTCCTGAAAGGTTTTATCTGTATTCTTCCACCAGTAACTCAGTAAAATTTAATATTTAGCAATCACCTTGGCAGGGATCTTTGCTCAGCACTGGGAATACAAAGGTGAATGAAGCATTGTTATTGGTCTTGAAGAACTCAAATCTTTTGGAAGATGATGCTTGGATATATTGTCAGAAAAAGGGGCAAAAGGCTTCACAGTTGGGAAGGCAGGTTGTGCACCTGCAGGAGAAAGGCTGCTACCATCACGGATGTGGACCCTTTGCACGTCAGCTCCCCCCCAAACTAAAAAAAAAAAACAAAACATAAAGAAAAAAGCCAAAACACTGCCACTCAAGTGCTCCTGCACTGTGTGTCCATTCCAATCCAGCCTGCATGCTAGTAAATGCAGGGAGCTTGGGGGTGTGTGTGTGTGTGTGTGTGTGTGTGTGTGTGCAGTGTCCGTGACTGTGCCTGGCTACAAGTCTGGTGTGCTCGTGATCAGACTTATTCTGATTTGAATATTTTGGTGCTTAAGGTATTAAAATAGTCAACTGAGTTGTTTGTGGAGTTTTTCATCAGTATGTCTGAAACCACCCAACCAAATTACAACACTTCTAAAACTCTGTTCCTGAAAACATCAAACAAACAATGCCTCGGAGAAGAATTTTGTGATATTACAATTGTGGTTGAAGATGTGAAATTCAGAGCACACAGATGTGTTCTCTCAGCCTGCAGCACTTATGTGAAAAAGCTTTTAATAAAAATGGGAGGTAAATAGCTCTTAGGAAAGAGATAGTAAATTTTCTTTGTTCTGGTGTATTTGAAGAAGTCAAGATCTGCATGTATACAGCAAAGGTTTCTCTAAAAAAGAGGGATGTTAATGATGTACTTGAGTCATATTCTTGGCATCGGATTTTTGGATAATCTCTGTTCTCAGAAGTGAGATGCATCTAGTTCTAATGAAAATACCAGTCAGTCAAGGAGAAGTATTGTCTCAACATAAATTGCCCCACTGGAGAGACTGCTGACACTCAGGATGATGATGGCATGTCAGGAGGATGGTAAGTGACCTACAACTTCAGTCAAGGTTCAGGAAGTGATTTTGAAAGAACACAGGATCAAGGAAGTTGCAAAAGTCAATTGCTATGACCAGGAAGTAGAATCCATGAAAAACCCAGAGTCCAAAGATTAAGGGTTCCAGAACCCTCAGGCCTTAACATTTAAGGATGAAACACGTGGCATGAAAGATGAACAGGTGCCAGGCTGGACAACAGCCGCCAGGGGCATGAAGTTTGAGTATTTCCTGTATGGTCACCACTGGGGGCTGACTGTCTGCAAAGCAAGTTTTAAGATGTTTTCTGGGGGGATAGTAGGGGATAGGAAAGGTAGCAGAATACAACAATTACTATTAGTGCATTATGTAAAATTGTGGATGTGTAACTGACGTGATTCTGCAATCTGCATTTGGGGTAAAATTGGGAGTTCATAACCCATGTCAATCTAATGTATGAAATATAATATGTCAAGAGCGTTGTAATGTTGTGAACAACCAATAAAAAAAATGTAAAAAAAAAAAAAAAAAAAAGATGTTTTCTGATGAAAGCAGATTGAGGAAGCAGGAAAAACTCCACACAATGGACAGGATGTTTGTTTGTGAAATATGTGAAGAAGGTCCACCTGGAAGAACACCTAAAAATTCACATGGAATTATAGGGCCTGTAGTTGTGAGTTGTGTGGAAAATCATTTATTTTGAAGAAACACTAGAGAGTTCACAGAAACAAAGAACAGTCATTCTGTCACAAGTGTGACAAAGCCTTCAAACGCAAGTCCCACCTCAAGGACCATGAAAGGAGACAGAGAGGGGACAGTCCTTTGTGTTGGCTCCTGCACCAAAACATTTGCCAAGGCATTTGATCTGAAGGGTCACCAGAACAATATGCACAGAGAGAGGTCACTAGTCATCCTTGGCACCATCTAGAACAAGACCGAACAGGTACAGGGAACTTTCTGGCTGCTGAGTGCAGCGGCAGTCCAAACAGCCTGCAGCTAGAGGTGCAAGGCTGGAAGTCCTCTGTGCCTAGGAAGCCAAGACTGAGACTGCATCCATCATAATCAGAGAACACCAGCGATTATGCTTTTGTGGAAACGAACAGAACATTGTACATATTGTACATATTGTGCATAAGTCAGTGGTTGGTTTTAAAAACTTTTCAAGGAAACTGATATTCTTAAGTTCTAGTAAGTTTTTCTGTCCTTTCTGGTGTTTTTTAGTGGTGTTGCCAATAAACTCCTCTCTCCCCTTATTTTTATGATTTTAATTTGAGAACCCCTATGTCCAGTTTAGCAGTGAGAGACTGTTCCATTTTTGATTCCTCTACACTTACTATACTGGTGAGTGCACTGCACAGAGTAATAATTGAATAAATTGATTTCTTCATCATCATAATTACATGTGAATTATTACTAATAATCAATATATTTCATATAAATGCAGACAGTGCTATTAGGTGCTTGATCAGGAACCCTATGCAAGTATGAATCCAAGTCCTGGAAATGCAGAATGGAATCGGGTTTATATTTGGTTTGTTATTTTTTTATATCACTGTTTTTAACTGTTTTTGTAACAAGTAGTAGTTGTCTTGCTCAAGTGTTTCTTCATCCATTTTGATTGCTCTATATCTACCCTAAAAGCTGCAGTCACACATACCAGAGGCTGAACAAGTTCACCAGGATTCTGGTAGTCTTGGGGCTGAGTTTCTACATTCCTCTTTTTTGGAGCTTTGCTACCTTGCGCCAGCAGGGATTTGTGGAGTAGACCAGTGCCAAGAGGAGATAAAGTTTTCACCTGTGCAACAATTCCAAGATTTGCTACATCAAAACGGTTTTTTATTTTTATTATTTGTTTTTGTTTTCAGTGGTGGAAATCCTAGGCCTCACAAATGCCAGGCAAATATTCTACTACTGAGCTACATCACTATCCTCTCTCCTTCGCCTCCTGTTCCTTCCTTCTCCTCCTCCCTCTTCTCTCCCTCCTCCCTGCCCCACTTCCTCCTTCTCTTCCTCCTCCTCTTTCATGCTAGAGATTGAACCCAAGGTGCTCTACCCGTGAGCTACATACTCAGATCTTATTTTTAATTTTGAGGTAGAGTCTCAGAAAGTTGCCCAAACTGGCCTGGAACTTGCTTCAGCCTCCCGAGTCACTAGGATTACAGGAGAGCACCACCATGCCCAGCTTCAAAACAATTCTTTTTTTTTTTTTTTTTTTTTTTTTTGGTACCAGGGATTGAACCTAGGGACACTTAACCACTGAGCCACATCCTCAGCCCCTCCCTCCCTTTTTAAAATTTATATTTGAGGCAGGGTCTGCTAATTTGCTCAGTCTGGCTAAGTTAGTGAGGCTGGCCTTTAACTTGCAAAACTCCCGCTTCAGCCTCTGGAGTCACTGGAATTACAGGTCTGTGCTACCAGGCCAGATGCAAAACAATTTAAAAAAAATCTTTGTTTATTTTTATGTGGTGCTGAGGATGTAACCCAATGCTCATATGTGCTAGGCAAGTGCTCTGCCACTGAGCCACAACCCCAGCCCACAAAACAATTTTTAGTTTTAAAATTAGATTTGTATTTAGGATCAAAATTAGGACAAGAAACCAACTTGCACCTTCAGATACATTTGTGGAACTTAACAGAATGTCATCAAGCTTTTTTGTGCTGTACAGCACTTTATTTACCCATAAAGGATTTGCAGTGAGTTTACTTAATAAATTTAAAATCTTCTAAGTGTGTAATTGGTAGTGTTGGTTTTATGTATTTTAAGGAACAGCTGACTGAAAGAATTCCCCACGCAAAGACACTTCGCCGGGAGAATTCCAATTTTATTGCAAAAAGCTATGTGCTTATATAGAACTAAAGGGGAGATGGTAGGGCTTAGATAAATGGCAGGCCACCCGTTTATTGGCAAGTTCTTCCAGATATGAGTTCCCGCGCCCAGGCATTAGTTCTCATTGGGGCTAAGGTTCCCCGCCAGCGAGGTTTGAAATTGGCGCCGGCGGGAGAGTTCACAAGGGCGGGAACTTTTCGCGCCACTGCAGAGAAGAAGAAGGTAGGAAGGAGAAGTCCTTAGGCGCCATGTTGGGGGTTTTTCTCTGGGGTACGGCTGCCGTTTATGCTTTTCCCAACAAAATGAAATTACTTTAATATATTTTTTTAAATCCTAGTAACCAAACATAAATTTTAAAAGTTGGCATTTTCTATAATTATACATATTCTAAAATAAATGACTAATCCTATCTTACAGAGCATACTTCAAATTATTGTTGCCATTTCCATATATTCCCAAGGCAATGGTTTAAAGGACATTTAGTATATCATATCTGAAACAAGTTTACAATTCTTATTTACAGCTATGAAAAAGCAATTGACTTCAATTTAAAACTGTAACCAATTATGAAATATACTTCAAAAATAAACATTTGGTCTGATAGTCTTTAAAAACATTCTGCTATTTGTTGCTCATGAAAGTTACTTTAGTCCAATGTGCAAAAAAAAAAAAAAAGTGCCACTGTCAGTGTTGGGAAAAGTATAAACGGCAGCCGTACCCCAGAGAAAAAAACCCAACATGGCGCCTAAGGACTTCTCCTTCCTACCTTCTTCTTCTCTGCAGTGGCGCGAAAAGTTCCCGCCCTTGTGAACTCTCCCGCCGGCGCCAATTTCAAACCTCGCTGGCGGGGAACCTTAGCCCCAATGAGAACTAATGCCTGGGCGCGGGAACTCATATCTGGAAGAACTTGCCAATAAACGGGTGGCCTGCCATTTATCTAAGCCCTACCATCTCCCCTTTAGTTCTATATAAGCACATAGCTTTTTGCAATAAAATTGGAATTCTCCCGGCGAAGTGTCTTTGCGTGGGGAATTCTTTCACATTTCAGAACTCATTTCATTAACACCTGTGATGATGATTTTGGGAAAATTTTGATATTTTAAAGTGGTATATATGTTATGCCTAAGATTATAGGATGAAGTGGTTACCTTTAGTAAACAAACAAACAAAAAAAAAACAAGCTATTTATTGGTAAAATGTTTGATTTAGTTTACAATTAGTTTCTTTTCTTAAAACTTGTTTATTCAGTAAGAAAAAATGGTGTTTACATGCTATGAGAAGGGGAACTGACTGCTGTCCTAAGGCTGTTTCAACCAAAGCAAAGGAAAAATAATTTAACATCTTGTTGATAGCTACTTTAACAAACTATATTTTGGGCCTTCATTTTTTTTATATAAAAGAAAATATGCTTCTATGGAAAAAGAAAGAAAAGGGGCAAAAGAAGATATTATGAAATTTCAGAACAGGGGAAGAAAGGGAAGTCCTCATACAAGAGGTGGCATGGGCTGTGGAGCTTGGACAGTGGGAGGTGGCTAAAGCAGAAGAAACACCTGGCTTAATCTGGGCATGTATTGCAATGTTTTCAATCTTCTTGGATCTTTGAGTGTTGTAATAAGGTTAAAATAAACATAGAAGATAAGGTTGAAAATATGGGTCATGAAAGACGTTGTGACGAGCAAATTGATTTTGTTATTTATTATATAGGCAACAAAGAGGTTTTTTTGTGTGTATATCTCTCTCTTCTAAAATTTTTATTTGTTCTTTTTAGTTATACATAAGAGTAGAGTGTATCTTGACATATTATACATACGTTTTATAACTTATTCTAATTAGGATCCCATTCTTGTGGTTGTACATGATGTGGACCTTAACTGGCTGTGTATTCACATATGAACATAGGAAAGTTATGTTCAATTCATTTTACTGTCGGTCCAATTCTCATCCCCCTTCCCACGCTTGCACCCTGTCCAATCCTGTCCCTCCACCCCTACCTATTGCAAGTCAGCATCCACATGTCAGAGAGAGCATTTGGCCTTTGGTTTTTGGGGATTGGCCTGTTTCATTTAGCACGATAATCCCTAGTTCCATCCATTTACTGGCAAATGCCATAATCTCATTCTTCCTTATGGCTCAGTAATATTCCATTGTATATATGTACCAAGACAAAGAGATTTTTAATATATTTTTATTTGTTCTAATTAGTTTTACTTGACAGTAGAATCCATTTTTGACACATCATACATAAATGGAGTATAACTTCTCATTCATCTGGTTGTGCATGATGTAGAGTTACACAGGTCATGTAATCATATATGCATGTAGGGTAATAATGACGATTCATTCTACTATCATTCCTACTCCCGTCCCCTCCCACTCCCTTCCCTTCACTCCCCTCTGTCTAGTCCAAAATACCTATATTCTTCCCCCCTAACTTATTGTGAATTAAAATCCACATATCAGCAAAGTGATTCAGCCTAAGAGATTTTTGAATAAGAGAGTGATAATGGGAATTTCTTTGGTTGATCTGACAACAATGAAAAACCAGTAGCTTGAGGGCAAAGGTTTTGTCTTTCAAACTTTGAATTTTAGTGTGTGACATGTATAGAGCATGCAATTAAATATATGTTGAATCCACAAAAGGATGATTGTAAGTAAGAGTGGTGGCCATAAGATCCTAAAGAAATGATTGAAAGTTGATGCAAGAGATGATGAGGGCTGGAATTTAATTACAGAAACCAGAAATTTGCAAAAGGAGACAACGTAGGGTGATTTTTCTTTATATTTTCTGTTTGAGAAACTGTAGACTGAGCAATCTGTAGAAGATGTTAGAAGAAAGAGCAGAGTGGGTGCTGTGTGATTTTTCTGCTATTGGGAAGGATGTGGTGGCTGATAATTATCCCCTGTTCAATGGACTTGTGTCAAGAAAGCGTATATCTCTAGGGGTAGGCCAAGTGACTTTATTTGGTGGTTTCTCTCAGGCACAATGAGAAGTCTTGTGGCCTATGGATGGTTTTCTTGTATATCATGCCAGGTTCAGAATGGACAGCAATATCGAATGGTGAAAGATGCACCAAATGTGAGGGCAGAGTTAATTGTGATGGACCAAACAAAAGGTGCTGAAGTATGTGCACTCTGGTCAGGATGTCTCTGCCCCTTCTCTAGCCCCTGGGCCCTGGTCAGTACCTAATACCATTTTAAAACAGCCAAATATCTTCTCACTAAGTCTAGGCTATAGTGCATTCCATACTTGCCTTCATTAAGCTTATGGTTATTCTTTTTCTTTTTTATTTTTTTATTCTTTTTCTTTTCTCATTTTTTTTCTGTATCTAGTTGCTTCTTCTAAGCAGATGATGAATTAACTGAAGAAACATCAGAGAAATTGCAAGTCAGACATCAAAGACAACTCACAGGTCAGCATGTCAAGAAGCGCAAAACTGGGAAGAAAGACCAAGATCGTCAGCATGGCCCAGGAAGTCAAACTGTCCATGGAGGACAGGAGAGCTCAAATGGAAAGCGACATAGGGGAGATGGCCAAAGAGACCAGGGTCACCAGGGTAGGCAGAAAGGCCAGTCTGAAAGAAGTGGCCAGAAAGGTCAGCCTGGAAGAGGTGGCCAGGGTGGTCTTCATAGAAGAGGTGGCCAGGGTGGTCATCATGGAAGAAGTGACCACGAAGATCAGAGCAATAACTCTCCTGTCAGTGAATGATGTGGAAAACCAACTAAAGATGGTCTCCAGTGATGTCTCAGGTACTGACTGTATTTCATTCAATCATTTAATTAATTTCTTTTTAAATTCTCCAATTCTCTCATTTCTACTCATGTCTCCCATTTTTAAATCTTGACTTTATTCTTTCTCAGACTCTTTCCCAGATGTGTCCATAACAATGTTGCTCTCTGCCCAACCTTACACACGAACACGCCCTCTGCTTTCACAAGAGCAAGTGTTCCTTCTACCTTGTCGGAGTTTCTGACTCTCTTCTTCTGTTGGTTGGCAGGCTCTTCAAGCTCTCCCTTTCTCTTCTCTCTTTTTTTTTCTTTAATATCTTCCTTTCTTCTTCCATTCTCCCTGCCTTTTCCTCTGGCCCCCTCTCTTCCTTCCCCTCTTTCTCCTCCTTTTTCTCTTAATGTAAGGTATTTTAGTGAGACTACTTAATGGAAGAGATATCAGGCATACGTCATGCACAAGCCAATTTATTACTCTTACCTAAAATTCTTCTTTTTGTTTCAGAAATTGATGGAGATAAACAGGCAACTATAAACTTTTCAGGAGTGTAAACTTTGTGGCCTTTCTTTCTCTAACTTCAGAAAACCAATAAGCTGGGCAAAATGGCACACATCTGTAATTCCAGTGGCTCAGGAGGCTGAGGCAGAAGGATCTCAAGTTCAAAGTTAGCCTCAGCAACTTAGCAAGGCTCTGAGCAACTTAGTAAGACCCTGTCTCAAAATAAAAAATAAAATAAAATAAAAGGGACTGAGGATTTGGCTCAGTGGTTAAGTGCCCCTGGGTTCAATTCCTGGTACCCTAAAAAACAAAAACAACAAAAAACAAAAAAATCAAAAATACCCACAAAAACTCCAATAAAGCCATCAGCATTAATGCCTTGGCTCTTGTTTTATTTCTAGGGTGATAGATGACCATCAAGGAATAAGAATATGCAGGGAGATACAGGGTCTTGACTGGACTCCAACTCATCTGTATATTGGAGGTTTATGGAAAGCTCAGATTTTAATAATTAGACAAGGACTTAAGCACCACCAGTGTTTTAAAGCAAAAGACTTTATTCTTGAAACCAGTAACCAGATTACCAATATACACACCATTTTCTCCATTCAAACAGAAATTTACCTTGTGTATTTCCTTGACCTCAGTCAGTGTTTCAAAGCATATGTGCCATTCAGTTACATTTCTGTTTAGCTGGGATTTGAGAAAGCTTTGAAGAATACCAGAAGCTAGGGTAGAGGCAGAACAGATTGTTCCTCACAGCACTCAGAAAGAACCAGCTCTGCTCACTCCTGTCTTTAAACTTCCATCATCCAGAACCATAAGAAAAAAAGGTTCTGAGGAAAAAAAAGGTTCTGTTGATTAAGCTCCCACACCCTATCCCCCTAGTTTGTGGTGTTTTGTTATAGAAGCCCCGGGGTGTGTGTGTGTGGGGGAGTGAGACAATTCACTTATGAGATTAGTTTGGGTGTGTGAAGCATAGACAAATTATAACATTTATTCCATTGTATCTTCCAAGCTTCTGAGTGGAGATCAATAGAAAAAGACATCACAGGCATGCATCTCTCAGTTGCTGGCCTCAATTCCTAGTCAAGCTAGGAATTCTGCTTAACCTAGAAGTTCTTTTGTTTTACTAAGTGTTAAAATATCATTTTATCTATGGAGAATATACACATGTGAATGCAGGTAGTCTAAGAAGATTGATATAAAATCAGATGAGGGTAAAATGATGGCTTTAATGGCCAATTCCATCAAGGGTATGAGTAGTTTTCTTTTTGTACTAGTATTAATGAAGACATTACAGTTTAAGGTAACACAAAGAGAAATTAAACATGTTTAATTCTATTTAATTGTGTATTCACTATTATGTTTAATTCTGAATCATATTTAGAACTAGCTTTTGTCTCAGAAGAGGAATTAATTTATTGTTTTCTATTTTTCTCTATGCCCTGATGGACTTTCTTTTTTTTTTTTTAATTTTAATTAGTTACACACGACAGTACAATGACCTTGACATATCATACATTTGAATCAGATGGGATATAATTTCTCATTTCTATCCAGCTTCTGAAATAATATGTCACACCGTGGGTAGACCTGAGTAACAATCACAATGCAAAATATACCTAGGTTTATATATACCTTAGGTTTATATAAATATATATATATAAATATAAATATAAATATATATATATATAAATATATATATAAATATAAATATATATATATATATATATATAAATATAAATATAAACCTAAGGATAGAAATGTCTGAAAATTTATCATAGGTAAGGATGAAAGTGAAAGAAACTTTCTGTTTTTATCTTCATTTAAATCTTACTGTATTACTCAGTGTTCCTAAACCACTGAAAATACTGTGATAATGCATAGAGTTAGCCATGGTTTCATTATACCTTCCTCCACTCTCCAATGTCCATGGTCAAGATCCTATGTCATGCTGGGCATGGAGGCACACACTTGTAATTTCAACAACTCGGGAGACTGAGGCTGGAGGATCACAAGTTCAAAGCCAACCTCAGCAAATTAGCAAGGCCCCAAGCAACTTATTGAGAAGCTGACTCAAAATTTAAAAATTAAAAAAAAGGGATGGGTAGGGAGTGGCTCAGTGGTTAAGTGTCCCTGGGTTCAATCTCTGGTACTAAACAAACAAACAAACAAACAAACAAATCCCTTGTCACTTCCTTTATGAGAACTTTCCTTTCCTTCCCTGCGATGGGCTTTCAGAATATCCTCTTTTGCCCCCCTTCTGATAGTGACTATGGTTATGTCCAAGCATCATCAACCATTAGATTCTGAGCTCCTAAGGATGGTAAAAATGATACATTCACCTTTGCATCTCCATTGCTGAGAATAGGGTCCTGCCAGCGGGATATTTTAAAAGTGTACATTCCCCAAAGAAAACAATTAGGAATCTATAGAATGCAAGAAAAATGCAGGACCTACAGAATGCAAGAAACTCTTTGCTAGCTACTCTTTTTGACAGAGGATTAATATCCAGAATATATAAAGAACTTAAAAAGCTTTATATCAAAAACCAAAATAACTCAATTAAGAAATGGGCAAATGAATTAAACAGACAACTCTCAAATGAAAAAAAATACAAATGGGCAAAAAATTTATAAAAAAATGTTCAACATTTTCAGCAATTAAGGAAATGCAAGTCAAAACTACACTGAAATTTTATCTCACACCAGTCAGAACAGCAGTCATCAAGAATACAAATAATAATAAATTCTGGAGAGGATATGGAGAAAAAGGAACACTTTTACACTATTGGTGGGACTGTAAATTAATTCAACCACTGTGGAAATCAGTATGGAAGTTCCTCAAAACACTAGGCATGGAACCACCATATGACCCTGCATGGGCTCTGTCTAGTCCAGCGAGGAGGTCCATGGAACAGGGTAGAAGAGAGTGTGGCTGCGGAGTCGCTAATCAAACCTCCAGGGACCAAGCAGGAAGCAGGTCTGATTTTATTGCGCAGTTACCATGTATGTATACTCAGACAGTAGCTAAGCAGATTACAGGCAGCCACCAATACAATTTCTAGCCAACTGTTCCTGCAGCAACCAATCCAGGAGGGTGCCATGGAGCAAGAACAGGGACTGTAACACATGCCAGGGCTGTGCCTACAGGGTGAGCAGTTTGCTGTTCACATGCCTAGCCCCAGGGAGTGGTTTGCCACTCAGATGCCCTTAAAGTATGCCACGTATGCAGTACTCCATGCACTTGTCTTCACATGACCCAGCTGTACCATTCCTTGGTATTTATCCTAAAGAATTAAAGTCATCATACTACAGTGATATATGCATACACATATTTATTGCAGCACAATTCACAAAAGCCAAACAATGGAACCAAACTAGGTGTCCACCAATGGGTGAATGGGTAAAGAAGATATGGTATACATACACAATGCAGTTTTATTCAGCTATAAAAAAATGAAACTAAGTCATTTGCAGAAAAATGAATGAAACTTAGGAATATTGTATTAAATGGAAAAAGCCAGTCGGAAGGTCAAGGGTTGAATGTTTTCCCTATGTATGGGAACTAGATAAGAAAAAGGCAAAGACAGGTATATAGGGGGTATTTCATGAAAATCCAAGAGAGATCAGTAGAGGAAAGAGATGGGGGTGGGGGTGGGGTGAGAGGTAGAGAGGAAGTGGGGAAGTGCTGGGGAGTGACATTGGCCAGATTACATTGCTGTATTATGTGCAATGTATGGATATGTAACAAGAAGTCCCATTATTATGTACAACTATAATGCAACAGTCAAAACATGTGGAAAGTGGGGGAGTGTGCATTCCATGAATGTTACATTTTATCTGTGTGACACTCAGACATTCAATGTGTGAACAGGTATCTATTAAGCACAGGACAAAAACACAAAGAAAGGAAACAAGTTGCATTGTCTGTAGCTCCTTTACTACATTCTCATGGAGAAGGCCTGAAAACTCTACCCCAAATATTAGGAGTAAGAGAAGCAGTATAAATACTCCTTTCAACTTTTCACCTTCGCATGATTTCTCAGAACTAACATCATCTCAGAAGAGAAACCATGAACCCTGGCTATGTTACTTTCATACAAGTAAGGAAAATTACATATTTAAACATACACTGGTCTCACTTTAGTTCCTCTTGACTGACACTGTTCACAGAGAAATAGAATAATGAGTTGCTGCATTCATGGCATAGGTGGCTGGTCACATTTCCAGGGCTCACAATATAAGAACATCAAAGCTGAAGCTTTCCACATTTCCATTAGCCCTCAGAGTTCTTTTGTTTTTGTGTATGTAAATCCATATAAACTAGGCCTTAGCTGTGTCGGGAGCAGGGACTGGTATTCTTTTGGGCACTATTTAAAGAAATACAAACTATAGGCTATGCATCTAACTTTCTATTTCTTTAACTTACAAGACACTCAATAAACCTTATGAAATTTGTCAATTTAATTGATATATATCCTTTCTATTATACTCTATCCTTTCTATTATATTTTCAGAAAAGATAAATTAATGCCTGAATATAGTATAAAATTCATTTTGATTTTAAACAAATCTATTGATGAGATTATTTAATGTCTTTATTTGTAAATATTTTATTTTATGTACACAAAGCTCATGACTACTTTAGGCTGGCTATTAACAGAGTTGATCTCTCCACAATATCTTTTCCATATACCAATAATATGTTTTTGATGGAATGTCCCAAACAGATCTTATAAATGTATACAGTCCAGGTATATAGAGATGACTTGAATTGAATCAATGTTTTGTTGATAGTTTTAACATCTTGATATTTAAGGTTTTGATTGAAGCTCTCATCTTATCATGGTATCTTGATAAAAGCAAACTTATACATGTCTTTTGTGGAGAAATTCTATTCAATAAGCAAACAATAGGCTCTTTGTTTTGCAGAGAATTTCTACACAAACTTTCTATTGCTTCTACAGTATCTTTCATTGATTAGTCTATGATCCTAAAATAATGCTAGCAGTGATTCTAATCAGTATTAATTACTGCTATATTTATAAAATTCCACAGAATTTATTAAGAATTGTTACTTGATTGAGTCTTTTCCAAAGGTGAAGCTTAATTCGATGATCTGAGAAGAATCATGACATTGGCTGCTTTTCATAAGGATGCAAACACAGCAAGATGCTATTACAGTTGTTTTGAATTGGTTATACATTTGCATCTGGAGAAACGATTTAGAACGAGCAATGAAAATGCCCTCCCCTTTCATGGTTTATGTTAGGATATTAATTATAAATTGCTTTAAAACATAGTTTTAAAGAATCAACTCTGAAAAGAGGAAGAGAGAGAAAGATATAGAGACAAAGTCAGTTTACATGAGATTTCCTAAGTTACAATTATAAATGTGCTAAATAAATTTTGAATACTTAACCACATGAAACTAAAATTAATGCAAGGACTGAAGATAATTAAGAAACCTCTTCTAATTCTTTGTCCTGGAGAATTATATCTTCTTCTCAGATCTGTTTGTTAAATTTTTCTTCTTTTGAGAATATTCTTTACTTTCCAAAACACCCTTAAAAATGCTTGTCTTAATTTATTGTTGCTCAGGATCAGGATAAATGAATGGCCTGAGGGATAGATTAGAGCAATCAACTCACCAAAAATGACAGCTAATTCAGTCTCTGGCATAAAATAGCTGGAGGTGGCTATAAGAAAGGCCAAATAGTAGATGATGAAGAGGAGGAGGAAGGAGATGACTGCTTTCATGGCTCCCACGTGGGCTTCTGAGCTGGGATCTCTGTGCCCTGAGGCATTGAGTTGCATCTGCCTGGTGTGTCTCCACAGGGAGAGGATCAAGAGGAGAAATGAGATCAAGGACACAGAAAAGGGAAATAGTGTTACCAGGTTGAGATATATCTTGGTAGAGGCATATTTGGTTTTCTTTGTTCTGCATTTCAAAGTTAAGTTTCTTCTCCACTTTGCCTTCACACAGTGTCTGAAATCATCATTCAAATTCTTAGTGACTGGAAGACTAATAAACACAGAGAAGGCCAAGCACCCCAGTAGAGTCTTGAGAACCACCCTGTCAATTCTCCACTTCATCCAGAGGAAAAGGGGGTGGAAAAAGTTTGCTATCTTGAAGAAATAGAAAATGCTGAGGCAGGTGGCAAACCAGACACTTAAGTGGTTGGTTAGGGTCCAGAAGAAGTCAATGATTCTCATTTGTTTACCAGTGGCATAGACATCTGGATACAGCACCAATATAGAACAATCTAACAATATTATATACAATAGACAAATTCTGGATATAGCCAGACTTGTGAGGATTAAATCAATGGAGGCAATCTTCCTATTCTTGACCCAGTTCATGAAGTTTATCAAGGCGATGAAAGCATTCCCCAAGATCCCCACTGAGAACTCTCCAACTGCTATGAGCAACAAAATTCTCTCCTTCGTATACAGCATGCTTAGATAGAGAAATACCCAGTTACGTTCTAGTGGACCTGAAGCAGTTTGGTATCTACACCTGGTTCTTGGATTTTGCTGTAATTGTTACCTCTTTTATGGCGGTCTTGCCTTGAAGACTGGAACAAGAAATGAAGATTGTAGCTATCTTCATTAAATCCTAATTAGTGCTGATGAACGCTGTGTGTGGCCATCTTTAGCCTAGATGCTGTATGTCCATTTACCTTCTCAGCAGCTATTGTTTTCCACATATAGTTAATTTAGGCTGAGCTAGTGTTTGCTAAGATGCAAATTGAGCCAATACCCTTTCATAGTCCTGCACTGTCTTTCTGAGGTTAAGTATATGAATTTTGGCTTCATTAATCCTTGATGCATACTAGTGCTCTCAAGAGGGTTGCCAGATTTAGCAAATAAAAATAGAGGATTCTCATGGAGATTTGAGTTTTAGGTAATAAATGATGAGAAAGTTTTTTGGTATATGTTACAAGTTGCATAAGATCAGAACTTTCAGGAAGTCCCTGAAGTTAAATAAAATTTGTGTATATTATATTTTACCTGGCAAACCTAAACCTCAGACTTTGAAAATTAGAAAATTGGCAAAAACTTAGATTTGTGGAAGTATCTCTGCCTTGTTGAATGAGCATGCTGATTATTAATAAAGAATCCCAAATTTGGGCACACAATGAGAATTATATATTTTCAGAAAATATAAAAGATAAACACTAAATATAGATTACTTGGACCTTCCAAATTTTAAGTTTATTTTCTTGGTTGTTCAGGTGAACAATTATATGGTACAGTGTCTTAAAATAATAATGTTGCATCTTAATTGATTAAGTGGCATTTATTGGTCAGAATTTATGATGTTAGATATAAAAAGGTAAAGGAATCATGATAAACATGACTATTGATTGTATTTAGATTTTCCTTTTCATTTAAAATGTTTTCAAGGTAACGTTAGCAGGTGTTGGATATGTCCATTACCTTGACTGTGGTGGCGGTGTTATGGTATTAGCATATGTCCAAATTCATCACATTGTATACACTAAAGATACGAGGTTTTTCAGTTGTACCTCAATAAAACTCTTAAAAAAATAAAGTGTGTTCAAAGACCCTTGAGAAAGACGAGCATAAAATTCTGCATTTTATTTTCCTCTCTACTCTCTCCATATCAAATTGCTTCTAAGTTTCCAGACCTTTATCCTTTCTAGCACAAGAATGAATATTAAATAAACCACTTCTCTATAGACTAACTCCTGTTTTAAAATAGTTTCTTTAATTTAGATTTACTGAAAAATTATAAATCGTCTGTGGAATAATTTTTGGGTATTTATACCTTCCTGGAATTGTATGACTTCTCTCATCTTTCCTTAAAGGAGAAAACTTCATTCCTTAAATGCCACCTTGATTTGGGGGTAAATTGCAGATAATGTAGCCATGTTCATAGGTGAATGCTTTCTTTTATCTTGTGCCTGTCCCAGGCACATAATTTCTACTCCATAGTTATCCTGGTAAATAAGTGCTTTATTTAGTCAAATAATTTTTTTTAATTACTCAAATAATTTTTTTCTTTTTCATTAATTTTATTGATATAACTATACATAACAGTGTCAACCAAATAATTTTCAGAAAATTTCAATATTTGATTTTGTTTTTGAATGTAAGTGTAGATTTTGTGCATGCCAGTTTCATACAGCATGAAAGTTAGGTTATGGTACAGTTAAGAGGAAAAAGAGAAAAAAAATTCCACAGGTGAGCATTTTGTCACATGCCTGCAAACCCCAATCATTGAGTCATTGGAGAAATTTGAAAACAGAGACAGAAAACAAAACATGAAAGAAGAAACTTCAGACTAATGAGAGAAAACTTTCCCAGAAGCACTAATCCTATAAAACATTTATTTTATCTAAACCTACAGAAAAATATAATGTTCAAACCAGCATAGACTTCAAAGGTTTGTTCTAGAATATATTAATATATTGCAGCAAAACCATGAATCTTCTTTTTAATTAATGTATATTTTTATTTGTTCTAATTAGTTATACATGACAGTATAATGCATTTTGACACACCATACATATATGGACTATAACTTCTCATTTGTCTGGTTGCAAATGAATTGCACAGGTTGTGTAATCATATATGTACATAAGATAATAATGTCTAATTTATTCTACTATAACAATTACCCCTGACATTTTTATTTATTTATTTTTATGTAGTGCTAAGGATCGAACTCAGGGCCTCATGCGTATGAGGCAAGTGCTCTACCACTAAGCCACAACCCCAAACCCTACCCCCGATAAATCTTCTTGTCTTGTACAATAAAAAGGAATATAAGTGACTAACATATTACAAATACAATCAATAAAATGTATATACTATTAATGGCTACAATTAAGAGTATTTTACAAAGTGAATTTTACACAATGGTAAGTAAAGCAATTAAAATTTAGCTAATTCATATTTTTAGCTATAATACAAGGAAATGGAGTAGACCAGGATTAGACAGAAAATGGTGGGAGTAAGCACAAAAATGCACAGCCAGATCAGAACAGACCTGACTTCTCAAACATCCTAGTGAGGAGGGATTTCATCCTCACAGCAAAACCACGATTTATTAGTAATCTCATTTTCCTACTTTTTTTTTTTTTTGTAACTTGCTCTATATGTGTCATGGACAGATATTGGTGAGGGAGGGAGGGAGGGAGGGAGGGAGGGAGGGAGAGAGAGAGAGAGAGAGAGAGAGAGAGAGAGAGAGAGAGAGAGAGAATGTATATGTATATTCCATGCTATATGTTAAGTTTTTTTACATTTTTTTCCCTTAAGTCATGAGTGAAACTCCTTGCTTATCTTTTTTTTTAAAGGAACTTGAACAGAATAACTTGACTGATATTAGTTATGCTCATTCTTTTATCCAGATTGTAAAGAGTACTTAGGAAACGGCTTTTGCATAGATTCTCTTCCTAAACAGGTGTCGTCTGAGAAGCAGATTCTTTGTGAAGAAACTTGATTTTAAGGGCAATGAATAGCAAGTGCTAGAATAAAGTCAACTAGAAATTACTGACACAGAGATGACCTAAAGCATCACTCAGGAAACTAAACCATAGACCAGGCAGGGGAGTTTTGAATTACTAGTTAATCAGTCAAATGGAAGTGGTGCAGCAGAGATGTGAATGGAGCACAATTAAGGGCCAGACTGAAAATGTATGACAGAAAGAAAGGGGAAACTGAAAAGTGTAGCCCAGATGCAGTTTATCATAGGCCAAAGTAAAATCTTAGAGAAGTTAACAAGGCAACACAGACCTAACATTTGTCTTCAGAGGATAAGAAGAGATGCATGAGCCCTGACATTCTTAGAGGAAAGGGAATGCAAAGATGAGAAAGTCTGAACTATACACAGCAAAGGATTTATTCATTAGGTCCTGGAGTGCCTAAAGATATGCATCCAAAATAAATGGAATAACTGGAAAAACAATAAGAATAGGCCTATTTTTTGTTTGTTTGTTTCCTTGTTGATTTTTGACACAGGGTCTCACTTGGTTGCCCAGGCTGTCTTCAAACTCCTGGGCTCAAATGATCCTCCTCAGTCTCCCAAGAAAAAAATTGTATTTCTTTTTAAATCAGAAAAGAAGGTTTGCTTTTTTTTATTGAGAAAATAAGATTTGCTCTTAAAGTCTATTTATAAATCCAATATTTCACATCATGCAGGCTATTTTTCTACATGTCAGCATCCTGACAGATGGCTGCCTTAGTTTATTATTTCCAAAAATTAAAATAACTGAGTGTCCTGATGGATAGAGAATTGCTACAGCCTCTCCAACCATTATAGCTAACATTTGTTCTGTTATAAGATAGCTAAAGGTCACTAAGAGAGAAAACACACAGTAAATAAAAAAGAAGAAAAAGAATGAAGTTATAATTATCATGGCTTTCACATGAGCCTGTGTGTTGGGGTCTCTCCAACTTTTAGAATTCATTTTCATTCGGTTAATATGTCTTCTTAGGGATATTATTAAAAGAAAAAATGAGATCAGTGAAAAAATGAATGGTACCAGAGAAAACAGGTGAAATAAAGTTATTGGCTCAAAGCATTGAATTTTACTCATTTCAGTGATGTTTCCTCTATCTTTTATAAGGTAATGAAGCTCATAACCATAAGTAACTGTTGGTAATACTATAATGCCAACTGAAAAGGAGATGGTGAAGCATCCCAGCAGGACCCAGTGAACCATTCTATCAATTTTCCACTTCAGCCAGAGAAAAAATGGGTGGGAGAAATTGGCTATCTTGAGGCAATAGAAGACATTCAGACAGGTTGTAAACCACATACTTAAGTAGTTAAAGAATGTCCAGAGGCTGTTAACAACTATGAGTATTTTCTGATTTGTATACACATCTAGGAATAGTGTTACCAAAATACCATGTAGTACTATAATTGCAATCAAACACATTCTTGAGATAGCTAAACTGGCCAGGACATAGTTAATTGATGAGATCTTTCTCTTTTTAATCCAGTCAATCCAGTTGACTAGTCCAATGTATCCATTGCCTAACATTCCTATTATGGATTCTGCAGTGATCACAATTGTAAAGATATCTTTGATACTGAACATGTTTGTAGAGAGAATATTCTAATCTCCAATATCACTGCAAATGGTTTAGTTTACAGATGATGAGTTAAAACATGATTAATACATTCCTTAAAGCATGACATAATGTTTTCATCTGTCGTTATTTTGACATTGATCCCCCTCCTGGAGCACCAAGATCTCACCTGAGATAGGATCATTTTTACATTCATAAAGACTAAACCAACAGTTTGATCCGAACAAATGTCTTGTCTTTTTTCTTTCTTTCTTTCTTTTTTAGATTGGAAAGATTATAATTATTACCTTTAGTGAGTGATAACTGAAGCATTCGGTTGAAAGTGCTCTCATGCAAATTCAGATAATTTATTTCATAAATTTGCAATAGGCTTCTTGAAGTAGGTTCTTTTAACTTGGATCTGTGAAGTTGAATTTTGAATTAGGAGTCATTAAAAAGCACAAAACCCATAAGTGTTAACTAAAAATAAAAATGTGTAAATGAAGCTTCATTTTCATCATCATAGTTAAAATTAGACACAAGTCATGTCTACTCTGGAAACAGGATTTTGTTTCAGAAAATATTAGTACAATTAGATCATACAGAAATAATAGTCAGAGGATAATACATTTTGTCTTCATTAGATGATCAATTAGGGAAGGTTATGATACAAGTCTCATTATAAATGACAAATTTTTACTCGTCAGACAGGCACCTGGCAATAGTTACTAAGAATTTGTTCTGTGCAGTTGTTTATTAGAAGTAAAACTGCCTGACAAAGATTTGTTGTCTATAGTTTTATTTAATGTTAGAAGTGCTCCCAAAGATGGTTCACAACTTAAAGCATTCTCTTTTGGATATTAAGCATTGTCCTCTAAAATTAAGGAAATTTACATTTTATTCTAGTTCCAATACATTTCTTTTGATAAGACTTACCATCTCATAGCACTCATTACAGTCATGTCTCTAGATAGGGCAATCACATAAAAATATATATTTTTAAAATGAAGTAGCATTTACAGGGAGTAGGACTAAACCTACCATTAAATTAGATTGATTCTCCTTTTTGGGAAACATGACTCATCCCACAAAATGTTTGAATGTGGGTAACACAAATCATAATAATCCAGGGTGTTTGAAGATCAGGATTGTGAGATTGTCCTTTAGTTTTGTTTGTTTGTTTGTTTTTCAGGGGTGGAATGGGGATTGGGGATGGAGCTACATCCCCAGCCCTTTTTATTTGGGACAGGATCTGGCTGAGTTGCTTAGAGCCTGGCTAAATTGCTGAGGCTGGCCTTGAACTTGCAATCCTTCTGCTTCAGCCTTCTGATTTGCTGGGATTACAGGCATGTGCCACTGCACCCATCCTGTCTTTCAGTTTGAAGTCGGCAGGTTTTCACCAGCTGACTTTATAAGAAGGATCAATGAGTTCTAAAATCTTCCTCACAGCCTGTGTGACTGAAATTCTTCTACTTACTGAGTTTAAGGCCTTTGCCAGCACATGGCAGAAAGAAGTAGAATCTTTTTTTTTTTTTTATTTAGTCAGTGACAGGACACGTTATTGTGGGATTTATGTTCATTTTCCTGTGAAGACAAAGAAAATGTGATTCAATGACAGCATCAGATTCAAAATGAAATGAGAAAAAAAATGCAAAGGAAGACAAAAAGAAGCTTTAGAATAATGTTAGATATTAACGATTTCCAATGGCATATAAGAAGAAATGAATGAAAACACATAGGAGGTGGGAGAAAGTCTTTGGTTGATCTCTTTTTTTTTCTCTTGAATTAAAGATATTCTCTAGGGCTCTCTAGGGAACAGAGGACTTTTTTCCTTTCTAGAAACCATCCAGGAACCTTAACACCTTCAGAAAGGCTTCCCTCAGTTTGTTTCCCATTTCCAGGAGGAATGAATGGTGTGATGGGAAATAACAGTGAGATTGCATCAGCACTGACTCTCCCCTGAGGAATCAGAGAGCCAGAGGTTTTTACCAGAGACCCCCACGACACACAGTGAGGCCAAGTGTTGAGATGATTGCTGCCTTCATAGCCCTCGTGTGCACCATTTGCTGGGGTCTCTGGACCCTGTGGCATGAGTGTCATCTGCTTGGTGTGTCTAAATAGGGAGAAGAGTACCAAGAAAAATGAAGGCAGGCAAAGAATACATGGAATTATAGCACACAGGTTCACAGAACTCTGTAAGGATTCTGTGTTTGGGATCGAGGTCTTTGATAGCTTCATGACTGTGGCATGCTTGGTGACTAGGAAGTTTCTGTGCAAAGACACAGAATGCCTGACTGCTGGGAAACATCTGTGCAAAGACACAGGCTGCCTGGCTGCTGTAGCAATGTCCTTCATGAGGAGGCTGTATGTTAGAGTCTTATCAGCCTGGACCTTGATCTCAGGCACACAACTCCTTGGAATATAGGGACTCGGTAGTTAGAAAACCACAATGTTTCACTGACCCCAAAGCTGTTCACATAACAGTAACTTTATACAATGGACTTTCTTGAGAGCCACACAAAGCTCCTAACACTGCATATTGCAACTTATTCTGTAACTGAGGAATAAGCTGCATAATGTTGCTAAGTCCGTAACCTGCCTAACAATACAATGAACAATATGTACTAATGATGCCAATGACCTAAAGTCACTGTTGATATAAATAAAGTTTGGCAGCTTGGCCTCTCTGCCATTCTGCCATCTTTCCTGCCTCTGCATCTTGTCTCTGTGTCTCGTTTTTATTTTCCTTACAGAAATCTGTTTCAAAGCATTTAGGATTTTACTCACTTTGAATTCACAAATTATGTTTTTTTTCAAGATTGACCTTGATGAAGTGACACTCTACGTCATCATGAGAAAGAATGCCTGAATCCCAAGGATGACACAGTTGATTTTAGCTTGATCCAGAGGAAAAATGGGTGAGATGTATAGGCCACCTTGAGTCAATAGAAGCTGCTGGGACCAAAAGTAAACAAGGCACTTTTAATTATCCAGGAGGCTCGCTAGCTTATCTCTGACCTCCGTGTCTGGAGACAGCAGCATAACAGAACCATTCAGAGGCATTAAACATAAGAAGCATATTCTAGAGAAGGCCAAGCTGATTGAGAAGATGTCATCCCAGAAGATAGCTCTCTTGAGCTGGCCAATGCAGTTCACTAGGATGGTGAATCCATTTCCTCAAATCCCTTTAGACAGTTCACCAGCAATCAGCCATAGATATTGTCTCTATTGCACTTGATATGTCAGCAGAGAGTTCTGATTTGGAATTCGCTGATGATGAATTGTATATGGCTGCTGCTCATGTCACACTGCAGTTGTCTTTATTTGTCCCTGTTGTCAGCTGTGATTCAGGTCAAGTAGATAACCAGCTCTGCTGTGGGCTAGGACTGCCTGAAGAGTTTCCTGACTGAGGCCAGTAACTTCTTATTTAAATAGTGGTGATTGCAAGGCTCTAAGATGCAAATGAGAATGGATCTGATTTCTTGGATTTGCATAGTCTTTCTCATTTTAAGCTCTTTACATCTTGTTTCTTGTTTTTAAATTATAGTTCTTTGTTTTTGTCTAATTGACAGAAAGAATTGTATATATTTATTATATATATTTATTGCAACATGAAGTTTTGAATTCTATATACATTTTGGAAGGGTGAACTCATTTAACATGAATTACTTCACATAGTTATTGCTTTTGTGGTGAGAATACTTAGCATCCATTCTTAACATTTTCAAGGTTATGATATATTATCATTAGCTGAACTTATGTTGTCTGATAGGTGTCTTGAATTATTCCTATTATTGAACTGTAATTTTGTATTAATTGACCAAGTACCCCCTGATCAACTTCCTCTACTTCGTAACCACTCTTCTGTTCTTTACTTTATGAGATCAATCTTCTTATATTTCACATTAAGTAAGATCATGCAATATTTGTCTTTCTGTGCGTAACTTAATGGAGTTAACATCAATGTTCTCCTGTATTCCCTTCTATTTATGAATTAATACTATTCCACTTTGTATATATACGACATTTTGGGTATAGCACATAATGATGCTATAAACATGGGTGTGCAGGTCTATTTTCAACATAGTGATTCCATTTCTTTTGGATATATCCCAGCTGTATGGAAAGTTGAACAATATTTATTTTTCCTATCCATGAACACAGGATATCTTTCCACTTATTTGTGTCTTCTTTAGTTTCCTCCATTAATGTTTTACTGTTTTCAGTGTAAAGATCTTTCACCTCCCTGTATTTATTCTTACATATTTTGTGTTGTATTATAAACGGCATTTTTTGATATTGCTGAATTATGTGATAGTTCTATTTTTTATTTATTTTTTTGGTATATTTACTGACCACTTCTATGTCTTCTTTTGAAAACTGTTTACTCAGGTCTTTTGCCCATTTTTTAGCTTGGTTATTTGTTTTCATGCTACTGAGTTTCTTATGTGTAGGGTATTAATTCCTTATCAGATGGATAGTTTGCACGTACTTTCTCCCAATATGTAGTTTGTCTCTTCATCTTGTTGATTGTTTCCTTTGCTGAACAGATGTTTTTAATTTGATGAAATTCCTTTCATCTACTTTTGATTTCATTCCCTATATTGTCAAGGTCATATAAAAAAATATCATTGTCTGGACCAATGTTGTGGGGCTTCCCCTCTGTTTCTTTCTAGTGATTTCATAGTTTTAGTCTTACATTAAATCTTAATTTATTGTGAGTTCACTTTTGTATATGGTATGAGATAGAACCTAATTTCATTCTTCTGCATTAGGATATCCGGTTTAACCAGCACCACTAATTGGTGAAACTGTCACTTCCCCTTTGTGTGTTCTTGGTTCCCTTCCACTTATTTGCATCTTACTCTGTTTCTTCCATGTTTTATAGTTTTCATGTAAAGATATTTCACTTCCCTGGGTTTTTTTCTTACATATTTTATGTAGTATTATAAATGGGATTTTTATATCTTTTTTTAACAGCTTATTCTTTGTGTATAGAAATCTTATTGATTTTTGTGTTAATTTTGTATCCTACAACTTCATTGAATTTGTTTATTGGTTATAACAGTTCTGGGTAAAACTTTTAGGGTTTTCTAAATGTAAGATCATATAATCTGCAGACAGTGACAATTTAACTTTTTTCTTCAATCTACATGCCATTTATTTCATTCTTTTATCTAATTGCTCTGGCTAGGACTTCCAGCACTATGTTAAATAGAAGGGGTGAGAACAAGCATTCTTGGCCTATTCTAGATCTTAGAGGAAAAGCTTTCAGCTTTTTCCATGGACTGCAATATTAGTTGTGGTTTTGTGATTTATGATACACTACTTCTGTGCTTAGTTTATTGAGAGTTTTCATTATGGAGGGATGTCAAATGTTGTCAATGCTTTTCCTGCATCTATTGAAATGGTCATATGGTCCTTATCCTTTATTCTGCTAATCTGAAATATCCCATTTATTGGTTTGCATATGTTGAGTTATCCTTATGTCTCTGGAATTAATCCCACTTCATCATCATTAATAATCTTTTGTATTGTTGAATTTTGTTTGTGAGTATTTCATTATGAATTTTTGGCATCTATATCCATTGGAGTTATTGTACTATAATTTATTCTTCAAGATTCTGATTGGAAAATAGAGCTAAAATTTAATTTAACAGTTTCAGTATCATTACCATTGCTAATAACTTGCACTGTCCCCCAAAAGTGTGGTCTACTTTGCCCAAATATAGACTTTGAAGCTTAAAAAGTGATTATGAATTTAGAGTTTAAAAAGTTAACATTAATACTTCTGTCATCAAAGTAACCCATTGGCTTCATTAATTAGAAAATGCAGATACAGCAATAGTAGTTTTTAATTTTCTTGAAAAGAACCATTATTTGATGTCTAGCTATTTCACTCTGTAATATGGGTGAAAAAATATTTTAGTTGTGGTAAATATTTTAGTTGTGGTAAATTATGAATATTTTAGTTATTCATATTTGCATTCAATTTATTATTTTTTTTAAAAAAATGAGTATAATCTTTAGAAGCTTTTATAAGAATGGATACTCATTTCAAAAGCAAGACACATCTGATTAGATTTTTACTATTTGCCTACTTTTTGTTTTTTATGATTAAGGCACACAGCATCTTAATCCTTAAAAAAAAAAAACAACAACCCAAATACAGCAAGATTATCTTGCATTGATTTCAATATTTTGCCAACTTAACATATAACTTGGAAACTTTCAGCCCTTATTATAATAGGAGACAATCTCTATCAGAGTGAAAGAACATTCAACAAATGCCCAGAATCATTTTGCATATGTATTTTGAGAATATTGGTAGTAACCTAAACTATGTATACAAATTGGAGACAAAGAACCCCACCCATCAGGTGGGGTGAGGACTCAAGTATCTTTTCATGAATTTATGAGCTATTAAAATTCTCTTTTTGTCAACTGTTTATATTCTGCTCATTTTAATCCTTTTTGTGGATTTCTAGGAGGTCTTTATACCTTTTTATGAATTAATAGGATGTTGATATATAAGCATGGAGGGAAATCAATTTTACTGTGGTAAAAATTTACAGTAATTTCTCAGTTTTCCATTTGTCTTTAGATTTTTCTTTTTCTTTTTAAATTAAGCAGAAGTTTACAAATTTTAAAAAGATATGTTTGCCAGTGATTTTCCTATGACATCTGAATTTGGAATTATAACTTTTCCATTGAAATTTTCATGTCCCTCTGTGTGTATTTTTTGTGTGTCTTAATGTCTTAGTTTTCTTTTGCTATCATAAATGCCTGATTCTGTGGATAGTTTTTAGAGAAAAAGGTTTATTTAGCTCAATGTCTTGGAGATTGAAAGTTCAAGATTAAATTGTCTATTTATTTGGCCTCTGGAGAAAGTTTCATGGCAGATGAAATGTCAATGGCAGGAGTAAATGTAGAAGAAATCTCATAGTGAGGTAGGAAGCCAAAGAACAGGGATGGGGGTCAGGTTTGTTCTTTTATAATAACTTATTCCTGTTGGAACTAATTGGAACCCCACAAACACTACCTTAATTTTTTTCTAAGGGCCATGCCCTCAATAAGCTAATCACTTCCCATCAGATCCCACTTTTTTAAAGGTCCCATCAACTTAATGGTAGCACACTAATAACCAACAACCAAGTCTTCAAGTCATGAACCACTGGGGCACAAGAAGAATAAATGAGAGGAAGAGAGAGTTCCAATAATTCTGACTTAGCAATTCACCTTCTCCTTTGCTTTAAGGTGCCAACATTGCTTAAATAATTCACCTTTTATATTTGTAGACCAAGTACTAGTAATATGACTGGTTATAATTACATACGAGAACTTAAGAGCATTGAAGGTTTTAAATTTTTAACTGATAAAGATCATAAATCTTCTATCATCACCCTGAAAAATCCTCTTATACCGTTAGTCAGATCTAAAGGTTTATTGTGGATACAATAGAGTTACTACATGAGATGTATTCACAGATATACTAAGTCTCACAAATAAAATTTGGGGCAATAAGTGTGAAAGAATAGGATCTCAGAATGAAGATAAATTAAAACAATAATAAAACTGAGAAAGAGTGTATCTGTGTGGACTTGGATAGATAAAGGTAGGAATCCAGAACTCTCATTCTAGTGGAAGTAATTTTTCTTCCCTTGTTGGGAAGGATTACTCTCACTTTACTCCAATATTGAACAGTAGTCTTTCCTAGGAATGTTGCTGTGCAAAGGGATGCCTATCTTTCTTGAGATGCACATCAATCACTATTAATCAACTCTAAACCTGTAATCAATGTTATATTTTAGTATGCCTTCAGGTAATATGGGAAGGAAGATCACAATTTGGAGAACGATCACAATTTCTCACCAAAGATGAAAACACTTTACTCCAAAAGTGGACTAGACACTTGAACAATACATAAGAAAATGGATTTTCTAGTTTTTAGACCAAGAAGAAAATATAATACTGGCTCCTGGGCCATGTAATTACCCCATCACAGACATAGGATTGAAAGTGTTAGTTCATTAACCAGTTTACTTGTTTGGTTGACCAAAGCTTGAAATAAGTTGTTACTTACATTAAATGAGATTTTAATGCCCAAACTGATAGAATGTACAACAAAGAATTCTAGATGTAGGAAGATAGGTACATTAGTTGAATTTATTTTATGTTGCCTTTATCCTTACCCCATTATTATATCACTTGAGAGGGCCTGAAAGACACTCTTTTTACGTAAGCATTGAGAAATAAATTATTGAGTGAATTACCAGTATTCTTGAAAAACTCTGCAATGCTATCTCAATAGAAAGTGTTATGGTGATAGATGCTTGATATGGCTTTCCTAATTTCATCGGAATGATGGGATCCTGAAGTGTCAGATCTTAACAGAAGCAAGATGGGCACAAATACTATACTTAACAGCAAGAACTTAGTGGGGATCAGAATGCTTTGATCCTCAGTTATCTTCAATAGTATCTAATTGATCGTAATGTTTACAGAATGAAAGAGATAGGAAGCTGACCAAAATCCTACTAGTCTTTACAGCAGTAGCCATTCTACACTGGCACCAGAAAGCTGGCTTGAATTGCCAAAAACAGACATGGATTTCACTTGGTTTTCAATCATAAGTCACTGTACAAATTCAATGCTGTTTAACTGCAGATGAGGCCAGATTCTCCAGAGGAAAGGCCTTTAGCTCTCCCACAAGTATATGCCATCTATCTGTCTAATCTTCCTCTAACACATCCTCTGCTGCATTTATTGGGTTGACTGCAAAATACTCAGAGCTTTGATTGAGTAGTGGACATGATTTCTAAGTTGACATTTATTCATGAGGACCCCAAACAATACTACAGTTAACTGATAAAAATAATAGAGAATTATATTTGTGGATATGAAATTATACTGGGACCTAGAACTCATGCGCTGGTCTGTGGTTATTTTTACATTACTTAAATGTGTAATTGAAACAGGCATACCTAAAAACCAAGGAAGGAGAGATCCAAGGTGGTGGAATAGAGGAGATTGTGTTCCTGGCTGCTCCATGGCATGAAACTAAGAAAGCAGACAGGCAGCTTCTTCACAAGATGGGTGAAAAAAATAAAAAAAAAAAAAAAGAGGGGGGGGTACTTTACTGGAACCTAAAACGAGGCAGTCAAAGCAGATTGAGGACATAGGGGGTTGTATAGAATAAAATAAGAAAAAAAACCCCAGCTGCATGGCTGCTTCCACAGTTGGGCTGGGAGCTTCAGCCAGAGCAGTCCCTCCATGAGTATAGTAGAAGGATAAAGAAATCAAAGAAACCCACATTTTGGGGAGGCCAGAGGTGTGACTGAGTACAGAGCCATTTAGAGACCAAGGACATTGCCCAACAGACCTGAAGAACTCCCTGCATAATATCCAAGTGTGGGGAAAGAACCCTCCATCACTCCAGGTGACGTGTGGCGGACAAAGGAAGGAACAATTTTGCAGCTGTGGTATGGGGGCTGGCAACTGAGGAAGGCTATTCCTGGCAAACCCAATTTTGGCTTGAAATACAGGCCCAATAAACACACAATGCACAACAGAGAGTGTGCTTAACTGACCAGAAGAAAATCAAATGTGGAGAGAGGTTTACATAGGGGACAACTGGTCACGGAAACCCACCTGGCTCTACCCCTCCCCCTCCAATCTGATTGCTTGTAGGACCAGGTGGGAGAGATGCATCTGGCTGGGAACTTGGAAGGGCTGGGGTGGGAGATATTGTTTAGAGACTGAACCCGAGATCAGGAAAAGTGAGGTCTGTAGGTGACATAAGGGACTGAGAATTGGCTCCCTTACCACAAGAATGGTACCCAGGGAAGCCCTGGGGTAAAGTCTTCCAGGGTGGACCAGCAAATGTTGGTCCCTGGAGGTGCACTGATATCAAATCTCCAGACCAATTAGCATTTAGGGAAGAGCCTGGAGCCAACCTAATCCTAAACTCTGCCTCCAGGAATTCTGCCTATGGGATTACCTCTCTCACTCTAGCATCCAGAGGGTGGAGTATCACTCTCCAGAAGACCCCACCTAAAACTGCTGAGAAGAGAAGCTGAGACTATTTTGAACTCCAACAGAAATAATTCTTTAACTTTTTATCAAGATTTTAAAAATTCTTTTTCACTGCTTAATTGTGACCTTAATGGCACATGGACATTTATTCAGTTTCCTATTTTTTTCTTCTTCTCATCTCTAGCATCTTTGAAGCCAGTTATTTCACATGGATTAGTTTTTTGTGAACTAAGTTGTTATTTACATTAAATGAGATTTTAATGCCCAAATTGATAGAATGTACAAGAAAGAATTCTAAAGATGTAGGAAGATAGGTACATTCGTTGAATTTATTTTATGTTGCCTTAGTATATTTTACTTTATTATTTATTTTATGTTTGATTAGTACATTTTAAGTTTTTAAATATTCTTTTGTTTTTATTTTTTATTTAATTTTTGCTTTATATATTTTCTCCTACGTTTCCCTTGATTCTCTCTTTTCTTCTGCTAATAGCAAATCTCTATTGTTCTTTCTCACTCTTCCTTTAATCTTTTATTTCTCTTTTCTCTCTCCTGTTTTGTAATATTTTCATCCTATATCATTTCTGTTCTCTCCATGTCCACCATTTGAAAATGTAAACCCTCCTGCAAACTTGCTATTTTTATTATAGGCATAACTGATCATATCATTTATGTTTGCATTGGTTGTTGTTATTTGTCTCCCTCTAAACAGTGAGATACTGGAAACCTTCAGGGACATGATAAGTCCACAAAGCAGAAACTTTACTGCCTCATATTCGTACAGTTAGATGGGTAGACACACAAACAACATGAAAAAGCAAAGAAACAAATTGCCTCAAGCAAACCAAGATACTCCAATAACAGAATCCATCAATACCACAGTGGAAGAAACGTCAAAGAAGGAGTTTAGAATGTACATAGTTAAACTGAACTTTGAAATAAAGGATGCTACAGATACATGTAGCAAAAGATTACTTCAAAAAAGAGATGGAAGTTCTGAAAACAAAACAAAAACACAAAAATCCTCAAAATAAAGGAAACAATAAACCAAATTAAAAATTCAATATAAAACATTACCAAGAGACTAGACCACTTGAAAGACAGAACCTCAGGCAATCAAGACAAAATATATAATCTTGAAAATAGAGTTGGCTATGGAGAGAAGATGTTTAGAAACTATGAACAGAATTTCTGAGAAGTATGAGATAATATGAAAAAAATCAAATTTAAGATTTATTGGAATTGATGAAGGCACAGATGCTAATCAAAGGAATTCACATTTTTTTTCAGTGAAATAATATCAGAAATTTCCCAGTTCTAAAGAATGAAGTGGAAAATCAACTACAAGAGACTTACAGGACCCCAAATGTGCAAAATTACAACAGACCCACATCCAGTCACATTATAATGAAAATGCCTAGCATACAGAATAAGGATAAAAATTTACAGGCTGCAAGAGGATAATATCAGATTACATATGAGGGGAAACCAACTCAGATCTCAGCTGATTTCTCAACCCAGACCTTCAAAGCTAGAGGGTCCTGGAATAACATATACCAAACTCTGAAAGAAAATGGATGCCAACCAAGGATCCCATATCCATCAAAATTAAGCTTCAGTCTTGCAGATTAAATAAAAACCTTCCATGATAAACAAAAACTAAAAGAATTTGCAAACACAAAGGCTGCACTTCAGAATATTTTCAACAAAATATTCCATAAAGATGAAATGAAAAAAAAAAGTGAAAACCAATGAAGGGCTACTACACAAAAGGAATAGTTATTCAAAGGAGAAGCTAATTCAAATTAAAAACTAGAAATAAACCAAAATGACCAGGAGCACAAATCATATCTCAATAATAACCTTGAACATTAATGGCATAAGCTCATCAATCAAAAGACATAGACTGGCAGATGATTGAAAAATGATACCCAGCAATATGCTGTCTGTAAGAGACTCACCTCATAGGCAAAGATATCCACGACTAAAGACAAAAGGATGGGGAAAAACACATTATTCACATGAATCAAATAAACAAGCAGGGATTTCTATCCTCTAAAATAACCAAGTTGCATAAGCTATATAATTGTGATTATATAATTGTAATATTACCTTAATACATTTTTAGCATTTGTAAAGTTGTTTTGTTGGCTCCCTTTCCACTGCTATTAATTTTTTCTTGATTAGACTTGTTAGATTTTTATCAGCTTTTAGCTGTATTATTTCTTCTCTATATTACATATTTCTGCTCCTATTCTTATTTTTTTCTTTCTACTACCTAATTTGAAAATAATTTGATTGTTAATTTAGCTTCTTTCTGATATAAGTACTTTAAGTTATAGGTGTTCATCTGAGTACTATTTTGTTTCAGAGATTCTAATATTTTAATCTTTTATTATCACTTAGCTCAAAGCACTTATTATTTACTTTTCTTGTGCTTTCTTCTTTGATCTATGAGATATTAATAAGTGTGCTGTTTAATTTTAAAGTAGTTGAGACATGGGGATGGGGTTCTAGATATCTTAAGGTGATTGATTTCTAATGTAATAAATCACACAGGTAACACAGTCTGCATGATTTCAAATTTTTAAAATTTCTCAAAGCTTATTTTATGACAGAATATAGTCTATCTTTATTAACATTTTACTTGTCATTTTTGTGTATAGTTCTCTATAAATAACAAGTAGGTCAAGGTGGCTGATAATGTTAAGCCTTCTATATCATTACTCCTTCCAGCAAAGTGAGGAAGCTCAAAATCTCTATGATTGTGGATTTGAAATTTTAGTTTTATTAATTTTTACTTCATATATTTTAAAATTTTGTTTTTAGTTACATAGACATTTAGGGTTGTTATACTTTCTTAAAGAAGTTACCCTGTTATGGTTATAAAATGTTCCTTTTTATCTCTGAAAATACTTTTTCTTTAAATTTATTTATATTAATAGCTCTTCTTAGATTTCTCATGCTTATTTCTCCCTTCTTTTGCTTTTAACCTATTATATTGATATTTAAAGTGTTACATATGTATAGAGCATATAGTTATTTTTATATAGTTTGTTTTTACACGTTGAACATTTATATTTTTAAATTACAATATCTAGTTCATTTATATTTAAATTAATAATTGCTATTGTTGGAAAAAAACAAAGAACACCTGACATGAACGTCAGTGGAAAGTTGGATAAATGATAGGTTTGATGATATAATATTTTAGAAAATGGGTTGAATGTGGGACGGGTTCCTCTTCCCCTGTCAGGCTGTCAAGCTCAGAGAGAAGATTGTTAGAATGCTTTTGTTGCAATTATTCTTCACTCATTTATCATAAAGTACACAGCAACAGATTTATTTTATTGTTTGTTAACACTTTTTACTTTGCAAATAAAAATAATATATACATATATGCAAATATATACATATACACGCGCGCATACACACACACACACACACACACACACACATATATATATATATATATATATATATATATATATGGGTATTTTTTATATGTTCATTTGCCATTTGATTATTGTCTTCAATGAAATACCTGTTTATGTGTTTTGTTAATTTTTAACTGCATTATTTGCTGGTTGTTGTTTTCCAGTCTTTTTGTATTGTGTAAGCAAGTATGTGTATTGAAAATGTTTTCTCATAGTTAAAAAAAAAACAACAAAAAAACAAAATCAGGCACAGAAGGACAGATGCCACACATTCTGACTTACATGTGGGTGCTAATGTTGATCTTATAGGAGGAGAGAGCAGAAAGTGGTGACCAGAGCTTCAGAAGATATGGGATAAAGGGGAAGGTTAACAGGTACAGAGGTACAGTGGTATAGGAAAAATGACTTCTAATGTTCTATAGCAACATAGAATAACTATGGTTGACAATACTTGATAGTGTTTCAAAATGGGAAGATTCTGAATATTCCCAATGAAAAGAATTGCTAAATATTTGAAAACAAAATATTTGAGGTGGTTGATATACTAATTGACCTGATCTGATTATGCATTGTATACATGTACTAACACACTGAAGCTCATAAAAATATGTACTTGCTATTTTCCAAGAAAAATTATATGTAAATAATTATTTTATATTCATTAAAAAATAAAAATAAAAAATTAAAATACCCCCCAAAAGAAAAATCCCATGTTGGCTCTTATAATCATGGAGTGAGAGTTAATATAGTTAAAGTTCCATGAAGAACACTTCCCACAGAGAGAGCAAAGCTAAATTTTGTATTTGGCAGAATTGCCAACATTTGTTTTATTATTGAAGACTTGAAATATGCAGGAATAGTGAAATTTTATGATATGTCCATTAATAATGTATTAATTAAATATCTATAAATTCTAGATAAAATTAATTTATTAGATATTGCTCTCAAGAATGAGTGATGCAATTATGAAATATCTTTTCTAAGTTCATGGGGATGATAACATGTTTTTTCCCCTTTGGACCTCTATAACTATAGTTAATTATTTAGATAAATTTTCTAATATTAATTTATTTTTTTATTCATAATGTAAATTCTACTTGGTCTTGGATACTATTGTAAGAAAACTCTGTTATTTTTGCTTGTCAATATTTATAACTTTATTTTGATATTCCCAAAATTTTTTAAAAAAAATAAGATTAGGTTGTAGTTTTCCTTTTTTTTTTTTTTTTTTTTTTAACTCACTCTGGGCAGGTTCTGATACCAATGGAACATTTCAGAAAAAATTTAGAGTTTTTATTTTGTTACATGGTTAATGTCAGTCATCACTTCAGTGCTGTGATCTTTATACCTGACTAGAACAACTGAGAGAAGGAAAAGTTTTTTCAGACTCACAGTTTCAGAGCTTCAGTTCATCACTGGTTGATTCTATTGAATTGGGCCAGAGGTGAGGCAGCACATCATGGTGAAAAAGGTGTGGTGAAGGAAAGCTTCTTAAGTCATGGCAGCCAGGAAGGAGAGAGAGAGAGAGAGAGAGAGAGAGAGAGAGAGAGAGAGAGAGAGAGAGCAAGGAATCTAATCCCCAAGGGCACTTCCTTAGTGACATATTTCCTCCAATCATGGTATACCTGCCTAAAGTTATCACCCAGTAATCCATTCAAATTGTTAATGCATCAAACGGATTAATGAAGTGATGTGATTACAGGTCTCATCATTGCCTAAAAGCCTCACATCTGCACCTACCTGAATTGGGGACTATGCTTCCAAAACATGAGCTTTTAGGGGGGCATTTCCAGATACAAACCATAACACTTGAACAGCTTAAATAATGTTAGAATCATCTGTTCTTTTAAAGTGCTGGTAATTTCCCCCCCAGAGCTTGGAGTTTTCATTTTTTTGGTTGTAATTCCTTAACAAAATTCTCATATTCTTTTAAGAAAATCAGGATGTTTATGTTTAATATTTCTCCTAAAGTTTCATTAAAGCTATGACACATTGTCCCATTTATTCCACAGAAGTTTAAAAATTTATTTTCAAAGAATTAGCTTGCATACTTGCACTTTGTCTCTTCCCACTATTTTTCTTGATTACACTATTTGCTAACTAGTATTAATTTTTTCATCTCAAAAGAGTATGCTAACTCACACATTTAAGCATTTAATTTTACCTCCATTCATTCTTCTTCTTATTATTAGAGTTTTATGTTGTACATACAGTAGTTGGCTTCATCCTGACACACTTCACTCATTTGTGCACAGAATTTGATTTCAGTTCATGATACCCTCTTATCCTTCCTGTTCTCCCTCCCCTGCCCTGTTCTTCTTCTACTCTAAGAGATGTCCTTTCATTCATTCATTTATATTTATTTGATTTCTTCTTTTTACTTATACATAAAAGTGAATTTCCCTGTGATATATTTATATTTGTGCATAAATGATTTTTAAAGAATTCATTCTGCATTGCCTCCCCTTTTCCATCCCTCCCCTCTGTCTCTGGATTTCCTTCTTCTAGATTACTGATCTCTAGTCATTCTTTCTGCTTTCTTATGGTATATTTTGTTTTTCTTTGTTTGATTTTCTGAGTTGGGTATTTTTTGGTATTTGCAATTAAATATGAGTTGTCCTGCGAGTGGTTTTAGATATAATCTGTGGCCTAAGACCGTTAGACTTAGAAAGTCCCACTTTTTAAATTGTTCCTTGGTTGGGATCTGGAAACTTAGATTTCTGGAGAGCTTCTTCCTTTCCCTGAAGAGAGTGGATCATTGTTCTTAAAACCCTGTGTATAAACAATGTGGATTTTGCTCAACACCTGGCTTTCTTCTTGGGAACCTGGAGTTTTAGTACATGCATGATATCACATACACATATGCACACACATTATTGTATAAGCAGCAAACTTATTCTAAGTACCTCTTTCATTCTATCATACTCTTATAATTTTTGTCAATTGTATTATTATTACATTCTCTTGGCCCTTAAAATATAATTAGTTTGTTTTAGTGTTAGTTTTATAGTCAGATATTTTCAAGTGTTAATGCTAGTTCTTCCACTATAAATTGTTAATCATCTCCTGTTGAGATATAGCTCAAAATAATTTCCTTCAAAAAAGTTTTGAGTTCTTGCATTTCTTAAAAGATTGTGTGTGTGTGTGTGTGAGTGTGAGTGTGTGAGAGGGTGAGAGAGAGAGAGAGAGAGAGAGAGAGAGAGAGAGAGAGAGAACTTTGTGATGAAACAAAATTCTTGGGTTATGCTTTATTTTCTTGAACTTGTAAAAAAAAATCTTAAAGTAGAATAATAATAAGCCATGCTTTTTACAATATATGTTTCTATAAAAAAATCTGAGTTTAGCCATATTTTTAATCCTTTATAAAATGACTCAACTTTTTATTCTGGCTTACCAATCAAAAATTGTTTAATTCATATGTCTAAATTTGGCTACTCAGGATCTGTTAAAACTGGTAATGTGCGTGGTATCTTAAAACATATTCTGTTCAAGTTTTTATTACTTTAGGAATTATCTATTAAAGTATACATTTACATATGTATAATTTTCAATCATTTTTATTTTTTGCTTTTGGAATTCCATCTATCCATATCTTGTACCACTTTGGCCTATTTTTGACATCCAATGTTTTTACCTGCATCTTTTGAACTTTTTTTTTTCTTAATTTTGCTTCATTTCATTTGCTTGTTCTATTTAAAGCCTCTGCATGTTATTTGCTGTTTCCCATTGTATTTATGGACTCATTGAACAATAATTTTTTGTTTCTGAGATGGTTTGTTTCTTTCCTTCCTGAGTTTTATTAGTTTAGGATGACTAATGGCTTTCTGATATTTCTTCATAGAGAGTATTGCTTTATTATTAAAAAAAAAGATCCACAGCAAATTTTGGTTATTATTTTCATCTACTCTGTGCTGGTATTTTTCTTGTATTTGACCCTTGTTAATGTTATAACTTTTATATTAATTTTCCTTCTTTTAATATTTATCTTTACTTATATGTTATGCCAGTGCAATAATTGAATGGGTTGGTTGCACGCTGTTGGAATAGCTATTTGCATGTTTTCTGTATCATTTTCATCATCTAGAGGCTCCCTTTTCCTCTGTTTCTTCAGGCACAGGCTGAGTCCTACTAATAGAATTGATTTAAATGATGTTTTGTATATCCTCACCTTCTCCATTACGCTTAACCAAACCAGGATTAGTAGAGTTTTGCTCATGAGCGCTACTTACATATTTCTTGCAGCTGGTGTTGCAAATAAGGGTTACAGGTTTTGCATTTCATCATGCAATCCTCACGCTCAGGATTCATATTTTGGCTGTTGCTTTCTGAGATTGCAGGCTTCTTATCAATCTCTGTGCTGCTTCTTTTCCTTTTTTTTGTACTTCTTTTTCACAAATTTAGTTCAATTGTAACTGCTTTTGGCAGCTCCCACATTTTACCTATTTATTTTATTTATTCACAGCGCTGGGGATTGAACACCAGGACTTGTGCATGCTAGGCAAGCACTCTAACACTGAGTCAAATCCCCAGACCTATAGTACATTTACTTTAGAATCAATATATTATACATGCTTTCTGGTTTCATCCATAATTTTCTTTTCCTCTCTGACTTTCCCTTCTTTCTAGGATAAGAGGAAAAATAGTGATTTTTACTGTT
The DNA here is from genome assembly GCF_964194105.1 of Spermophilus citellus. Lineage (NCBI taxonomy): Eukaryota > Metazoa > Chordata > Mammalia > Rodentia > Sciuridae > Spermophilus > Spermophilus citellus. The sequence goes on from NC_138197.1 coordinate 36,849,843, forward strand.
ACTGTAAATTGTACATATATTTACTTAGCCTAAGAAACAAGGCAGAGGCAAGGGCTATTTTAGAACGTGGAAAAACAGTGATTTAAAATCCATTTTAGGGAGTCACGTGTCAGCCGAAGACGGCTGCCTCTGGGTGAGTGGGAGTAAAAGTTGTAGTTTAAGCCCCGGCCTGTTAAAGGAAGAACTGGAGAGGCACGGACTGTTTGGGAGGAGAGCAACAGGGTCAAGATTGAAAACTATAAATCACATGATAGTATCAAGGAAAATTTAATTTTTGATATCATAAACAGAAAAATTGAACAACTACCAGAAGCAAAAAGGAATCTACTTGAACATGAATCCACATATATTGGACTTAAGGCTGCTGTCTGTGGCCTAATAGCAAACAGTCTTTTTCCACATGTGGTGCATGTAACACAGGCCCCAATAGCTGCTGGTTTACCAATGGCAGTGCTCCCATTTTTGACAGCAAATGCATCTTTCAAAGGTTTTGTAAGTTTACCTTTGAGTACCGGTGATTTGAATTGGGAAACCTGTACCATGACACGGGGTAGACTTGTTGGCTTTGTTTTAGGAGGTCTGTACCCTGTTTTCTTGGCTATTCCTGTAAATAGTGGCCTAGCAGCCAGGTATCAGTCAGCCTGGTTACCAGAGAAAGGAAATACCTTAACTTACTGGATTAAAATTTCTTAAGCCTACCTTCAGAAAGATGTTGATTCCCATTTTTCTTCAGACTGTTTGTATCATACCTTGGGTCTAGACAATAGAAAGTAATTGTAAAGGCTCTTCTGTTACCTGAATCTGGCTTCGAAATTCACTGATTTTAAGCAAATGTGTATACAAAAATACAATTGTAAAGATTAAAAAAAAATTTAGAAAGCACATGTGAATGTAATTTTATTTTAGCAATGAGAAATTTTCATTAACATGTCACTAAAAAGAAATATGAGAGGAAGTAAATCTAAAAGAAAAATTTAAAAGGCAGACATTGAATTGTAATGCTATTGGTAAAAAGCAGTCAGAGATTTCTGGTTAGGATAGTAGAATTTCTTAGGGTGGTTTTGCTTTGTATCCGAGAGTATCCTCACTATGTAGAAAAAGTCCTCAAGTCTTAGTCTCTTTTAATTTAAGAGACAGGAAACAGATTTATCTGTGCTATGGAGAAGAAAAAGGAAAGGTTAGAAAGTGATGTTTTGGAATTAACAAGCCTAAAAGACATGTAATTGTTCAATCTGAACTGAGTAATGAGAATACCTGCTTTGAATTTTCTTACCTATATATTTTGTAGACAGTGTACTATCATATTAGTATGTAATTAAGGAAACAAACACATATTGTTTTATTAGGACATATTACAACATGTCATTGAATCAAATGGACAATTTGGAAATGATGGAAATAAATGCACAGTGACATAGTTTCCAAAATTTTAATTATAGTTTAACTTTTAAGCTAAATATTGCTATTACTAATAAATGAACTAAAATAATATCTGAAAATATGTAATGATATAATGTCTCATCTGCTCCTCTGTTCATTGCAAATGACTGTGTTCTTCATATTTATACACCAATAACAACAGAATGCTGCCAGAGTGATTCTATTTTATGATAACTTATATTTTGTATAGTTGCTACCCTTATCACTCACTCCATTTCAAACTTTTCAGTGGATCCACTGAAATCTTTTCTGTTTGAACTCAGGGGGACTTGAACTATTTTGTGCAGGGCTATTTTGGCAGTCCAGTGCCTAGAAAGCTCTCCTTAGAATAATGTTTTCAAACACATGAAATAAAATATGCAGAATTTCTAAGGACTCCAGACAGATTAAAACACACACTAATGTGATGCAGCAGTCTGTGTGCTTCTTAATTGACATCATAATAATACCTGTGAGAAAGAGCACTGATGACAGTAAATGCCTGTTAACTGTGATAACAGGGATCTGTGGTTTCCAGAAGCAGGAAAATCACAGGTTCTGCGAATTTGAATGATTGTTACTGACATTCAAAATGGAAGGATTGCTAGATATGTTAAAGATAGATTGCAGGGCTGGGGATGTGGCTCAAGCGGTGGCGCGCTCGCCTGGCATGCGTGCCGCCCGGGTTCGATCCTCAGCACCACATACCAACAAGGATGTTGTGTCCGCCGAGAACTAAAAAATAAATATTAAAAATTCTCTCTCTCTCTCTCTCCTCTCTCACTCTCTCTTTAAAAAAAAAAAAGATAGATTGCAAACAATGGGTAATTGGGTGCCCATGAACTTTTGTCCATCACTGAATTCTCTCCACGCACCTCTTTGTTTTGATACCCTAGAAGGACATCCTGCCTCTCTCTGAAGGTGTTACCTTCCCTAATTCCCTTTTATGCAGCAGCTCTTTACTCTTCCTCCCATACCACTAAGCCTAAAGCTGGGGACATTGTGTGCCTCCTTGTGGCTTCCAGATCACTCTTCCTACACTTCCTCATAGGGCGCACAGGAACTTGGACTTTCCCATCATCAGTTTACACAAAAATTACCTCTTTGTTGCAATCACTCACCAGCCCTCCTTTCTTGATTTTGGCCATCTATGATTAAATATATTTTATTTCACCTTCATTATTTTTGCCCAAACTCTCTGAACCTCTATTGATTGGATGAAGTCTTTATTCTCTTTCTCCTACAGCACTAATGAATGCACTATTTCACAAGTTTTTACCTATGAGAAACATTCCCTCACTGCCTGAATAGCTTTGATAGCTGAGACAGCATGTCTTAAGGAAAATGATAGTGACTCACTTTTTGCACTGGCAGATTATTGATTTTTCTCTATTATTTTTTGTTAGGTATTATACTATTCATCTATCTATCTATCTATCTATCTATCTATCTATCTATCTATCTAAAACTCATACTGAATAATCAGTTTTGGATTGCAAAAGAGGACTTATTTATTTTTTGTCTTTCCATATTTTTTATTGGTATATTTTCATTGCACATAAAACAATAGAGGATTTATTTTTTTGTACATGCTATAAATCTTTTTCCACAAGCAAGTGATTTTCCCCCATTATTTCTATTAACAGAGGATTTATTTTTTTGTACATGCTATAAATCTTTTTCCACAAGCAAGTGATTTTTCCCCCATTATTTCTATTTATCTTATTTACTTATTGTCCATACTTTTTATTAATGCCTTGTAGTTACACATGTACGATTTGTTTTCTTTTCTATCAAAGTTGAAGCTGTAATGCAACACAAATATGTTTACTGTAACTGAAATTTCAAGTGTATACCGGAGCCATTTTAAATTAGGTAACCATGTGGTCTAGAACAGGTGTTCAATCATACCTGGAGCCCTTTTCCGTGCCCTCCCCAATTTCAAATTAGCTAATTACATAGACTGTACCATCAAAGTCTTACTATCACAGTAAGGGGCAGTGCATTGTTAGGGATAAAAACTGGTTGACTGCCCACCCAGGTGTGCTTACTCCCTGGATTCCCTTTGTGGGCGCACCCTTCTGCAGAAGTACAGATTTTGCCTTGCTGACCCACTTCTGAGGTTGATTTCTTGTGGCATCTCAGTAATTCTAACATACATCACGGTGGGGTTTGTTGTTATATATTCAGATTTGGTCTTTTTGTCTATTGACTCAGAACCATTTTCTTTATATTTAAAGTCTTATATGATTCAAATGTATGATATGTCAAGGTCATTGTACTGTTATGTGTAACTAATTTAAAAAATTAAAAAAAAATAAAGTCTTAGGTTATAAGATCTGAGGTGACTTTTCTGAATCTAATTTTCTATGGATACTATGTCTTTCCAATATATAAAGTAAAGTAATTTATTTTAGAAAAGCTTTTTTTTTTGAGCATCCTTTTCTGTTTCAATACTTGGTTTTGTTCTTTTCAGAGATTCAGTTATTTCTTCATCTCAAATCTCCATATTTGTCTCTTTCTTTTTAGTATTATTATCCTTTTTTATTGTGAGCATTTTTTCCCTTGCTCATTTCTGTCATTTATTGCTTTTATAGTATTTTATTGAGCTGGTGTGTTCTTGTGCAAGTTAAAATTCTCTTTATTTCTAAGGTGATTATCTCTCTTTTTTTCTTGATTGCTATCTGCTTTTTGTTGTATCTGTCTGTATATGAAGTAACTTTTATAATGTTCCTCACTTTTAATCCCTTTTAGTTCCCCAAAAATACACCTGCTTTCTTCATGGTGTATTTTTACATGTATGCAGATATTATTTTTGCAATTGTAATTGTTGTGGTAGTTCTTCTTTAAATTTTATTGTTATTCCTATACCAACTACCAGCAAAAGGATCTGGTAGTTCAAGGGCTCTGGGTGTCTTTTTTGCTTATTTCTCAGTTCTTGGGGTCCTTTTGAATTGCTTCAGTCTTGCTGATTATGAGATGGTACTAATTTTTGGATTCACATCTTACAGTTTTATCTTGTTTCTCTCATTTTCTTGATTTATATTGTCTTATTCCTTGAAGAAACAATGCTTCAGCACCCCGTGAAGCCTTTCTCCCCTTCTGAAAACTTGCTGCTTCCCTAAGCTTACTCACAGTGCAACCTATCTTTTCCTTAGGGTGTGAGTCTCCCTTGATGGCATCTGGGTCTGCCATTTCTAGAATCCCTCTAAAATTTCTCCTCCTGTGCACGCATCAGCTGGAATTTTCCTATCAGTATAAGCTCTGTTGCCAAATCTCCACCCGTTTCTACATCAATTGTTATCCATAGGCCTTCCATGTGTTATGATTTTGCTGTGAATTTCAGTTGTGATTGTTATTTAATTTCTAAGAGGCTACTTAACATCTTTCAATATGAAACAGCAATAAAGGTTTCAGAATGTATACAGAAACCCTTTCCCCAAAGTTTTGGAAGATGTATCAGTAAAAGCTGAAATGAGGTTAGAATAAGCCCATATAACATATGGGGAATAAAGTTTAGTAAAGAATTTTGCAAAGTTTATAGTGTCTGATATTTTTGAAAAAAATCTTAAAAAACTATATCTGGATATCAGGTAAATAAAACTAAAATTTCAAGGTAGATCAACACACAAATATCTGTTGTTTTTCTACATACCAGTCATGAAAATTCTTTAAATTAAAAAAAAATCCTATTTATAATAACATCCAAAAGAACCAACTATTTCACTAAGGTAACAAAATACTAATGCCCTGAAAAATATAAAATATTGCTGAAAGAAATTTAAAAAGACACAAGTAAATGTTCATTAATAAGAAGATACTTTTGTTAGAATGTCAATACTACCCTATGTTAGCTACAGGTTCAGTGAAATACATTATTAAAATTCCCATAGGCATTTATGAGAACACATTAAATTGATTCTCAAATTCATGGAATTATAGAGATCCTAAATTCCATTCCAAATTAAACATTAAAAAGAAAAAAGTTGGAGGACTCATACTTAATGATTTTAAGACTACAAAGCTACAGTAATTAAGACTGTGGTATTGGCATAAGGACAGACATTGAGACCAAAGGTATAGAATTGAGTCCTGAAATAAACTCTTAAATTGACTTATGGTCAATTGATTTTTGACAAGGAAGCTAAAGAATTCATTAGGACACAATCTTTTTAACAAATGCTGCTGGGATAACTGGATATCTACACAAGAGAATAAAGTTGGATCCTACATTATACTATATACAGAACTGAACTCCATATGAGCCAATAGCATAAATAAGAGAGCCAAACAATAAAAAAAAAAAAAGAGAGAGAGCCAAAGTGATAAAAATTAAAAGAGAAAAATCTATTGGTAATCTTTATGAATCTGGGATTTGACAATGAATTATTAAATATGACATGAAAAGTATAAGCAAAACAAAAAGTACATAAATTGGACTCAACTCAAAATGAAAACTTTTCTGCATCAAAAGCTGGTAAAATAAATTGAACAATTTACAGAATGGGAGAAAATATTTGCAGATTTTATACTTGAAAAAGGTTTAATATTCAGAATGCATATAAAACTGCTACAACTCAGTTACAAAAAAGACAACCTACAGTGGTGGTACACGTTTGTAATTGCAGTGGCTTGGGAGGCTGAGGCAGGAGGATCGTGAGTTCAAAGTCATCCGCAGCAAGAGCAAGGCGTTAAGCAAGTCAGTGGGATCCTGTTGTAGTGCCACCCCCTTCTTCACAGAAAATCTTAATTAAGCTTCTCCAGAGATCCTCAAAAATTCTGTTTAACATAATTGTACTTAGACTATCAGCAAGAATTTCTACAACAGAGTTTTCAGGCAGGAGATGTTTGCTGAAGCAGAGTGTTAAGACTAACCCAAGACCTTCACAGAGGCATTTACATTTTTAAAGGAGAGTGGAGAAATCCTTGAAAACCAGCTCTTCAAAGGAAAGAGGAGAAAAACTCCCTTACCCAGACACTGATTTTCACAGAGAATGTCCTAGGCCTGAATTGGGTGCCCAGAACAGTGAAAAAGCTACTTTTATGTGAATTTTCACAAATTGTGAGTCCCTGAGCCGTTCCCCTTACACACTGGACATAAAGTTCTAAAACTTTCTAAACTCGGGGTTCAAAGGGATGATTTGAAGGAGGCAAAAAGCCCCCCTTTTGAACATGGCTGCAGCCAATAGGTCTGCTTCCTGCTATGCTTCGGTGTCCAACCTCAACTGTTCTACTTCACTGTCTCTAAATAAAATACAAAATAGGGCTGGGGATTGTGGCTCAGGGGTTGAGTGCCCTGAGTTCAATCCCTGGTACTCCCCCAAAAAACAAAAACAAAAAACAACCAAACCTAATTTTGAAAAGAGAAATAAAAAAATAGACATTCCCTCTGAAGATTAGTCATTAGGGAATGCAAATCAAAATAGAAATCCCACTTCAAATCAACTAGGAGAGTTACAAATAACAAAAACCTGGAAAAACAAGTGTGGGTCAGGATGCAGAGAATCTGGAACCCTTGTACCCTCGTTAGAAGGGAAGTAAAATGGTTCAGTTACTGTGGAAAATACTTTGGTGTTTCCTCAAAACGTTAAACATTGGAATTATAAGGTTTGGTCCAGTAATACCACTCAGTGTAGTGTTTTCATAGAATGGAATGCTATTCAGTCATACAAAAGAATGAGGATCTGATTAGTGTGTGAATCTTGAAAACACTATGCTGAGTGAAATAATCCAGACACCAAATGACAAATTTTGTGTGATTCCACTTAAATGACATTTGTAGAATAGTCAGATTCATAAAACTAGAAAGTACGCTACAGATCACTGGAACAGGGTGGGGGGAGGGAAGATTATGGGTTATTATTGCTAATGTGCTCATAATTTCTGTTTAGGATGATAAAAATGTATTGGAGATAGTGTAATGGCTGCACAACATTGTGAATATAATAAATGTCACATGATTATGCCCTTAAATGGTTAGAATGATAAATTTTGTTATACATATTTTATCACAGTTTTTTGAATAAATATATAAATAAAGATCATAAAACTCCAGACCATATTCACACACGATGAAGTATGAGATAAAACCAATTAAAATTCTTTACTTTATTTGGAGTGAAGAGAAAGTATTGATGTTTAACTCAGCATATGAAATTCTGGTATCAGTAGAAACAGGAAAGAAGGAGAAAACAAAACAAGACAAAACAGAAAAAAAAGCATAAAAAAGAAAAAACAGATGGGACAGTAGAAAGAAAAATAATATAATCACATTGCAATGAATACAAAAATAATTAGTCAATGATAATTAATTTTAACATCTTATTAAATAAAGTATCAAAACTAAAAATTTGTTTTCTATAAGAGACATTTAAAAAAAGAGAAATGTAGGGATGGAGGAAATGTTACCAAATACAAAGCAAGGTAACAAAATTAGTGAATATTAGCACAGATAAAATAAAACAAAGCAGAAGCATGCATAAGTTTTGGAGTATTGAAAGAAGGTTTTCAATATGAGTTAAAATAATTGTAAAAATGTAATGCTCATAATCAGGTTCTATAGCACATGCCTGTAGTCTCACTGCTCAGGAGGCTGAGACATGATGATCATGAGTTAAAAGCCCAGTCTCAGCAACTTAGTGAGACCCTGTATTAAAATAAAAAATAAAAAAGGATGGGATGTGACTCAGAGGTTAAGTGCCCATGGGTTCAATCTATGGTTAAAAAAAAAAAGTAATGCCTTGAAATGCAAATGCAATATCAGTATTGCTTCCAGTTCAAGGCCACTTTAATTGAAAAAAATAATGAACAAAAACAAACAAATCAATAATTAAAGTGTATGTTTACTAACTTTACTTTTCCAAGTTGGTATACATTATGCAAAGATAGAGGTAATACAAGTAATAGGGTCCACATAAATTTAACACTGGCAATATAAAACTCTTTTAAGAAAACTTGGTACATTCATAAAAATAAATCTTTATCTGGCCAAATAAATATATCCTATGCCAAATATCATACAAACATGTTGTCTGACCCAACTTCAGTGAAATAGAATATCATTACAAAAAAAGTTACCTAAAATAAATCTCATAGCTATAAAATTACTGTGTTAAATGACCTTGGCATTTAAAGGAAATTATAAAAAATATTTTTTTTTAAAGAGAGAGTGAGAGTGAGAGAGAGAGAGAGAGAGAGAGAGAGAGAGAGAGAGAAAGAGAGAGAGAGAGAGAGAATTTTTTTTTTAATATTTATTTTTTAGTTTTCGGCGGACACAACATCGTTGTTTGTATGTGGTGCTGAGGATCGGACCCGGGCCGCACACATGCCAGGAGAGCTCGCTACCGCTTGAGCCACATCCCCAGCCCAAGAATATTTTAAAATTTTTGAATTAAAATATAAAAACCATGTGCCAACATTTGTAGAATGCATATGATATCCAGGCAGAAAACAGTTTTGAATACTTTAAAAAATTTTTTATTTTTTAAAAAATTCTAAATTGATTTTTTTAAAAATAAATGACAGTGGAATGCATTACAATTCTTATTACACATATACAGCACAATTTTTCATATCTCTAGTTGTATATAAAGTATGTTCACACCAATTTGTGTCTTCATACATGTACTTTGGATAAAGATGTCCATCACATTCCACCATCCTCAAAAAAAAAAAAAAAAAAAAAACTCAAAGTTTTTAATACATTTATTAAAAAAAAAGTAAAGATTGAAAAGAAGGATAAAAGAAGGCCAACTTTTGCTTTTAAAAGTACAGTTAACCACATGTCTGCAGAAATGCTTCCAGTTCAGAATATACAAATAAACTGAAAAACATGTTTTCAGAAATAAGTGGGTGGTCCAACTGTCAGGAGGTAAGAAAAAAAAATACTTACTGTTTTTATATTTTAAAAAATGCACTGTAGGGCTGGGGATGTGGCTCAAGTGGTAGCGCGCCCGCCTGGCATGCGTGCGGCCCCGGTTCGATCCTCAGCACCACATACCAACAAAGATGTTGTGTCCACCGAGAACTAAAAAATAAATATTAAAAAATTCTCTCTCTCTCTCTCTCTCTTAAAAAAAAATGCACTGTAAAAATGGTGGGAAAGTGCAAATCCTGAAAAAGAGAGTTTTCCTTGGGGCATCACTAATTGTCTTGAAACCAGAGTTTCAAGTTCTATAGACAATGTGCATGTAAGATAAGAAACCAGGCATGCATGGGCCTCTCCAGAGCTGGAAGTTAGACTGGACACCATCAATGAGCCAGGATCTCTGGAAGGCAAGAAAGTAATGGGCAAACGCAAAAACAAGGACACCCAGCCAAAGATTAAAGCGGGGAATGGAAGGGAAGGTAGTTCTGTTGTTTTGAGTTTCTACTGTAGCCTTGCATACATGTATATTTGGGACTATAATTTACTCTAGAATTTGATTTGTCTAAAAATTTACAAAATGAAAATTCAGTTTAAAGAAGTCCAAAATAAGATAGGATCCTTAGTCAGTCTTTATGGACAAAGTAAAATCCTTCCTGGCAATATGCACTATGTCCATAAAGACACAAAATATGAGAAAAACCAAGCTAACAAAATCAAAAGTCAGTGTAAACAACACAGTAAATTATCAGACCAACAAAGACAGCAGACATTTGAGTTGGTACTTACAGAGCTTATGGAAACACGGAGGAAGGCACTGCATTTATTTATATTTTTATTTTTTTATATTGATTTTTTATTGTATTTGAACATAACAGCTTTATTTTATTTATTTATTTTTATGTGGTGCTGAGGATTGAATCCAGGGCCTCGCACATGCTAGGCAAGTGCTCTACTACTGAGCCACAACCCTAACCCTATTTATTTATTTATTTATTTTTATTTGTTCATTCATTCATTCATTCATTCAATGAATTGAATCAGGGCCACTTAACCTCTGAGCCACATCCTCAGCCCTTTTAAAAAATTTTTTATTTTGAGACAGGGTCTGACTAAATTGCTTAGGGCCCCACTAAGTTGGTGAGGCTGGCTTTCAACTTGCAATCCTCCTTTCTCAGCTTCCCAAACCACTGGGATTACATGCATATGCCACCTTCCCATATGGCTTGGCTCTTTCTCTCATTTATTAAAGAACTTTAACCAAACAGACTTTTTTTTCATGTCTTTTGTCTTTTATTTAACTATCTTTTCTGATTTCACAAACTGTTTCATAGAAAAGTGAACAATTTATAAAAGATTAAGAAAATAAAAATAATCTATAATTCTACTACTCAGGCATAAGAAACCTAATTATTCAGTATATGTATATATATATATATATATATATATATATATATATATATATATATATATATAATGTATGAAACAGATTTCTAAGCAACAACCTATTATCTATCCACCTATCTTAAAATTTATTTAAAATATACTAATAATGGTTAAATATTTCAAACATGATTAATCAATTTCTCCTTCATGCTTTTCTGTGCTAATTTTAGGTGCAATAAAATCACATTGTTTTATAGTAGAAAATGGAACTATTGAAAAAGGGAAAATAATCTATAATTAATAAATTAATATTGGCAAAAATAACACTAGAAGAAATCATGAATAAAACTTGTAAATTTTGATTTTTTTAAATCTAAATTACAAAGGCATTTCTACAAACACCACAAATTATTTGCTAAAGAGCTAATTAAGAGAAAAAAATCCTAACATATAATAGTGCTAATGTATAATCACAAAATTGGTAAGAATAGCCAGAAGACTTGAAAAAATAAGAGAAAGTAATTCCTAAAATGTTTAAATCCTATAAAAATTTGTAAACACCCTAGTAATCAAATATATACAAATTCAAAACTCTTTATAACCTAAGTAGCAACATTAAAAATAATAACCTTGAGTGATTTTGAGATTGGAATAAATGGATTTTTTTTTAACTATTAAAATATTGGTTCACTATTGCTGCAGAGTACTTACCAATTCTGCAAGGAATATATCAAATTCATTTTCGTTAGCATTTCTGTTAAAAATAATTTCAATATTCTCTATATGCTCTTCCAGTTCCTGGAACTGTGTGTGAATATGCCTATGCCCATGTGCCTGTGGAGCCCTGGGCCACGTTTTATTTTCCTGACCTTTTCCTTGGTCAGTCTTTTGTCCCTTGGTCAGAGATCATGTTGAGTCCTGTGGATCTGTAGATGTGGCAGAATCCTTACTCAACTGATTTGATTCTTGACTTTTCATCTCAAATCACTGTACTGAGGAGTCTGAAGACTCATTTCATAGGTATTCTGATCCCCTCTCTCTAAGGCAGACTCTTTCTCTAACTAATTTTCACTTTCACCAATATGATTACTCGTACTTTAACAAACATACCCAAGTTTTTTTTTAAAAGCACATTAGGATTTTAACAGTGAATATAAAAGTAACTTTCTAAATTATTAAAATTGCACACACAAAAAAAGCATCCTTTTCTGTTCCTCAAGTCCATATCTTAACTGTCAAGATTGATCAAGATTTTCTGTCTTGGTTTCTTTTTCTGTAGATCTTCCTGAGGAAGAAGATGGGGGTTGGTGCTTCAGGGCAGTTGGGCAAAGCACAATACAGAGGCTTGTTTTAAATGTCTCTTCCCAACACAATAGTCTTTACCTAGAATAGTTCCAGGCTGACATTTTTCCTCTGGGAAGAGTATGAGAAGATGTTGAAGAGTCAGGAACTTGCACATGAGACTAAAATCTCATCAGAGAGAGATATTCTCTGAGACATAGTAGAACATATCATGGAAAATTGAATGAAGTTCCATAACACGGTTATAGAACAATAAAAGAATGTGATGCAAAGGAAGGAGAAAGGTCTTTGAGGATTTTCTCAGTGGATTATTCTCCTGGAACATACGTTTCTGTGCAAGCCTGTCTGAGGCTCTGAGATTTTTTCCTTTCTCACAGCACTTTAATTGCTGCAGTACCCTCCAGCAAGTTTGCTTTAGCTTGTTGTTTCCTAGAATTAGGATAAAGGAGTGACCCCAGGGATATATGGCTGTGGTTGTGAAACCAAAAGTAAATAGCAGTTTGTTTTCTGGCTTACTACCACATACTGCTTCTATGAGGATGCCTATCACATGCAAGATAAGGAGGATGATAAAAGATATTAAAACTTCCATGGCTTTCACATGAGCTTCTGTATTGAGGTCTGCGAATCCTGTTTTGTTCAGTTGCATATGACTTTTGTGTCTCCACAGGGAAACGGTCAATAGGACACAGGTAATTAGGAATACTGTAAAGAAGAGAGTGACTCCCAGATTGAGAAAAATCTGTTTAAGTAAGAAATCACTTCCCTGTAGGTGACACAGCTATGATGTGTTTCTATGGTTCATTTTATCACCATTAATCACCTTCACAACTTGTAGAAAAGTAAGTAACCATGACACAAACATCCAATCAGAAAGGCAAAAACTATTGATTCTTCTCTTGAACCAGAGAAATATGTAGTGGGAAAAAATTCGCTGTCTTCAGGAAATAGAAGATGCTGAGGTTGGTAGCAAACCAGATATTCGAGTGATAGAGGAACTAAAACATTCAACTAATGTTAGAGTCTGTAAACAAGTCAAGATGGCACCTGGCATTTTGCCAGAGAGAGTGGTTTGTGAAGTAATGCCAGCGAGCCATTAAGTGTGGAGATTCCTTATTGGTCGACTGCTGTATCTAGTTTATGTTAATTAAGATAAGCTGTGTGGAATGTATATATATCCCTCCGGTCCTACAATAAACGGCTTCCACTCCTGCTGTATCAATCTATACAAGTTGCTCGTCACCCCCTGGTTATTTTGCTGCAGCCAGACTGCAGCAAACTAAGTAACTAAAATATTCAGTTAGGTCACTAGAAGTATGCATATCTGGAGAGAATGACTTTATGACTCCATCAAAACTTATGTACCATATTATAGAAACTCTGGAAATAGCCAAGCCTGTGAGAATAAAGCCATTAATAGAGAACTTCTTATTCTTGACACAGTCCATGCAGTTTACAAGTCCAATAAATTCATTCCCCAAAACCCCCAGTACTGAGTAGTTGTGACAAAAAAGAGGATTTCTACCACGCTTGGCATATCTTCAATATCCAAGGTCACTTCTGTTGCATCTGCTTTCAATTACCTGCTCCAAAAAGAAGCATATATTAGCAGCTTGATGGGAAGTGTGACTTTCTTCTCTTTCTTTAAATAAAGACTTTAAAGTGCCTCGGGAATGACTGGTGATCCTATCAGAAACGTCTTCACAGAAATTGATCCAGTTATTTCTATATAACTTAGCTAGTCTATGGAACATATATCTAGACAGATGCCTACTTATAATTTGTTAATATGCAAATGAAAGTTTCAGTTTTATAGATTTTCCTTGTCCTTCTAAGACTCTTTTATATTTAATAAACTGAATTATGGAGTAGAAGTGCCAAACTAGACCTACAGGATAAAAAACATATCAGAAACAAACATTGGACTTCATCTTTTTCAATATCAAATCACCATCATTTTTATTGTCTATGATCACAGTTTAAATATATATATAAAGGAAAAACTAGCATATAGAAGTAACAAATTAATGTAGTCATTGTAGATGCTTATCCTGAAAAATTAGTTAAACTTTTAATTAAAATGTAAGTTCTAGCCAGGTATGGTGGTATATGCCTGTAATCCCAGCAGTTTAGGAGGCTGAGGCAGGAGGATCAAGTTCAAAGCCAGCCTCAGCAACTTAGTGAGGCCCTAAACAACTTAGTGAGACCCTGTCTTTAAATAAAACATAAAGAAAGGGCTGGAGATATGGCTTAGTGGTTGAGCACTCCTGGGTTCAATTCCTGGTACCAAAAAAAAAAAAAATTAGTTGTTTTGTTGGCATAGTAAGTTTCACAAATATTATCTCACAGAGTTGTTGCAATGTTTTTATGCAATACTCTTAGTTGTTGCATCCAGGAATTCAGAAGATAATGTTCACCACTTTTAACATGAAAGCATAGTTTCATTTGCTCACATCCATCCATCATTTATTCAATGAATATTTCCTGAGTGTCAAAGTATACCATGCTTGCTTCTGGCCACTGAGGGCAGATGGACTTTCAAAGGTTTTTTGACTCACGGATTTTGTGTTCTAATATAAAAAGCAGGAAACACTCAAGGAAACCAGTATATTGATCTAAGTGTTAAAAGTAAAATCTAATATTTAGCCCATATTATGTTCTTAGCGCTGTTAAATACTTCTTTATTATTTTTTCATTTCAACTTCACAATAAGGCTTCAAGTCTTTAAGACAGGAACTATCTTTACCTTTTTCTTAAAAATGAATAAATGGAGCTTTAGTGAGGAGAAGAGCTTGTTGCTGTTAACACTGGCATGACTCCCAAGAGCGTAATCACAGAATGAGCTCACGATGAGGCTTGGGAGTGTCCAGGAATGACATTTTGAAAAGAAAAAAGAAACAGACAGGCTTAATCTTCATATGGACTACACATGTTAGAATCGACAAAATTTGTGTGCTATATCAGCTATGAATGAACTGTGTACAAATACAAGAGATACAATTTCAGAAAGAAGCAGTAACAAGAGATACAGCAAAAGGAGCCATCTTGGAAGCAGATAACAGCATTCACAACTCAAATCTGCTGATGTCTTGATTTTGGATTTCCCAGACTCTAGAACTATAAGGAAATAAATTTCTATTGTTTATTAATCACTCAGTCTAAGGTTTTTTTTTTTATAGCACAGATTAAGACACCCCCACATACTTATAGACGAAACAAATAGATAAAACACCAGTAAAGGTATAGAGAATTCCAAGAACACTGTCAAGTAATTTTATTAAATCAACACTTACAGAGGATTACTTATAACTCCAGAATATACATTCTTTTCATACACACATAGGATTCACCAAGATTAATTATACTTTGATTCATAAAACACTTTCCAATAAATGTCTAATGTTCAGAATGAATGTGGTGGTATTTTGTGAATTTCCACATTCAACTAGAAATGTAGTGGATCCATAGAAATTCTGCATTCAGAAATTAAAGTGCTTTTCATCTTGAAAGAGAAAGACTGGGGGTGAGGAGGGAAAGAGGGAAGAAAACCAAAACAAGTACTTTGCAATTATTTCATCTTTATATTTGTTGATGTGCTGCAATTTTTTTTGTAAATTTCCTAACTAAATCTATTTTAAATGGAATTTCAATAAAATTATAATAAAGAAAGATTTGGTATTACCATATACTTAATCTTAAATTTCCAATAGTATACTTATATATTTACTTGGGTCTTCTTAGGTATAACTCATGCAGTGTTTCAAAATTTAAAGAATACAGTTTCTATTTATTACTTAAAAGATTTTTCTTGGCTCTTTGTGCTTTTGATCATTTTCAGAAATGGGGAAAGATGTTTGCAATGTTTTCTAATGCATTTATGTTGAAATCCAAGAAATCTCTGTTATTTGAATATTTATCTTGCATTCAGTATCTTTGTTAAATCATTCAACTAAAAAGAATACTTTTTCTTATTTCATTCTGTTTTAATGGACTGTGTACCACCTGCAAATTGGTCTTCTTCCCTTCTAAGACTGATGGTAAAAGCAGGAAGACTGTATGCATTTCCAATTCTGGAGGTAGCTAAACACTTCGGATGAAGTCAAACAAGATGTTCTTGGTTTTGATTTATTCAGTACAAATTACTAATCCAATGAATCCATTTCCCCAAATCCTTATTATGGATTCTAAACTTTCAATTATTATTAAAAACTTTTTGAATTCACTTGACATATCAGAAGTACATTCTCATTATTTCTGTCAAAACTGAATGATTGTTTTCCAGATGACTTTTGGAAAATGATACAACAGTTGAAAATACTCTTCTTTGGGCTTTTATTTTGGAGTCTGTTTCAGACCAAAAAAATTTAACCCTGATGTGAGCAAACACTACTGGAAGCTCCATAAAAGTCATTCCAAACACAAAATCCTTCTAAACAGCAATCCTTGTATCAGATTGATTATCAAATATATCTTTTTGCCATTGTCTCAGGCTGAATTTCTCAGATTAGCTGAAGGCTGAACTCACATTTGCTAAAATGCAAATGAGAAGATTCTATGACATCATTTTGTTCTTTCTTCTAACAGGAAAGTTTAAATTTACTCTTCTAAAACTTTAAAGTAATAAGTTAGAACTAAATTTTATGTTTCCTTATAAATTCTGACTCTTGAGATTAAATATAGCCAGAATCCCCTACTGGTTACAGCTTTAATTTTGGGAATCTTAAGGGTTAGAAGTCCTGTGTTCAGCATTTGTAAATCTCTCTTTACCACACTGGCTCAGGCCCTCTGGGCTTTTCCATCTGGAGAAAGACCCAACTAGGTCTGCATCACATACCTCCTCACTCCTGAGCCACAACATCCCATTTGACTTGAGATCTCATTTCTAAAATATATCAGAGGGAAAACAGGGGGAAAGTATTTGTCTCTCCAGGGTCTCCTCCTTTATTCTGTGTCCTGTCTGGTCTTGTTTGCATATCAAACTGACAAATGTCTCAGGACCCACCTGATTATAGCACCTGAGAAGAAAATAAATTTTAAGGAGGGATATTCTCCCTCCACTTACTCCCTCCATGTAGAGCTCCAACTCTTATTAGGATAGAGTAATTGGTGGAAGTATCTTTTCTTAGGATAAAAGTACTGGAGCTAAACCTGGTACCTCTGAATGAGACCTTATTTGGAAAAGGGGGCTTTGCAGATGTAATCATCTCAGGCTTAGGATCCTAAGTCCAAACTGACTACTATTCTTGTTTTCTTTGGTTACCTAGATTTCCCCAGGGTCATTCCCTTCTTTTGTCTCCTTTTCATCCTCCAAAAGCAATTTTTATGAAACTGCACACTTTAAATTCCCTTCTGTGTGGTCCTTGTTATCATCTGCCAGGATTATTTCAGAATTTTTGCATTTAAGATGGATGTTTTTCTTCTCAGGGAGAGATTAGTCAATTCTTAGATCCTCACTCCACTTTTGTGTCTTTCACACAAATTTTCCAGGGACCTTCCATGCCATGACCATCACCACCAAACTCCACAGGGCTTACAGCAGGGGGATATAGAGATTTTTGTGGGAATTTGGTGTGCAATTTTCTATTTAGAAATCACTGGAACATTTTATTATTTTCTATCTTCTATTTAAGCTGAGGGTGTGGAATTTTGTGGCTTTAGTTTATCTAGTTAACCTATGTAGTTTTTGGAGAATGTTTGATGAGTTTCCAATAAGTGGAAATTCCTCAGAGTGAGTTTATTCTTATGCTAAGATTCAGTAATGTAAATCTGAGGAAGAACAATGGTTGGATAAGAAAAAGTTCCCTATGGCTGAATATTTTACAGGATAAAATAGACACAAGTTAATAGTGGTTCTTGTGTCCTCATTCTGTACTAAGAACAAGCAAGATAAAACTACATTTATGAGTCTTAGGGGAATATTTACTAACCACACAATGAATGTAAGTGGTTCAAAAACACAGTATATATCAAGCAGCATGATCCTCTTCCCTCTGAACCAGCAGAGCTATGGATGAAAATGTAAAAAGTTTTTGTACAAGCCAGATACGGTGGTACATACCTGTAATTCCAGTAACTTGGGAAGCTGAGGCAGGAAAATCAAAATTGAGGTCAGCCTGGGCAACTTAGCAAGACCTTGTTTCAAAATAAAAATAAAAAGGGCCAGGGATGTAGCTAAGAGGCAGAGAACCCCTGGGTTCAATCCCCAGTAATGCAAATCCCCATAGTTCCTGGTTTATAACTTTCTAAGACAGGTTATAGAAAAATCGTATCTTTCCTGGCTATAAAGAAATTCCCTGATCTACTTTGTTTGATAATAGGTCCTCCCCATTCCAGTGTGGTCCTGCTTCATACCCTGGAGGAAAACATGCTATTTAGGGAGCAAAAAAAGAATCTCAGCAGGCAGGCCTTGCTAGTTTTCTGTGCATAGTCTGCTAGCAATCATACCTAAGTCATGGCATTTCCATTAAAACCCCAAAGGGACAGAGTTCAGAGTGCTTAAGGCAGCAGAAGATGTGGTGGAGGTTCTGCAGGGTGGTGCACCCAGAGATTGCACAACAACTTTGCACCTTTCCCATTCCTCACTATATGCATCTCTTTGTCTGTGTCCACTGTAAAATCTTTTAAAGCTGATAAACATAAGGAAATATTTCCCGAGTTTTGTGGGCCAAGCAAATTAATGGAACCTAAAGAGAGGACTGTGGGAATCCAGACTGATAGCTGTTGGGTTAGGAAAAACTAACCTGGGGTTTGCAACTTGTATCTGAAGTGGGGAGCAGTCTTTGGACTGAACATTCACTGTGAGGGATGCAACTTGATCTCTAGGTAGATAGTGTTAGAGAGTGTAGATAGTGACAGAAATATCTGCTATTGGGGAACTCATTGGTCACTGGTGGAGAAATACTCCCATAACTTTTAATTTTATTCTATTTTATTTTGTTTATTAGAACTTTATAGTTATACATAGTAGTTGGGTTCATCCTAACAAAATCATAGAATTTGATTTCATTTCACGATCCCCACTCTTTCCCCCCTCTTTTTGCTTCCTGTCCTTTCTCCCCTCCCATGTTATCTTTACTCTGTTAGACTTTTTTTTTGCTCATCTATTTATTTACATTTGATTGGTTTTACATTTGATTGGTTCTTTTACTTACACATAAAAGTGAAATTCCCTGTGGCCTATCTATATTTGCACATAACATGATTTTTAAAGAATTCATTCTGCATTTCCTTTCCTTTCCCATCTCTTCACACTGCCTCTTGATTTCCTTATTCTACATTACTGATCTTCTCTTTATCTTTATAATATCCTATCCTTTGCTCCCCCTTGTGTTTATTTTATTCTAGCTTTCATATATGAGGGAAGATATTTGACCTTTGTCCTCATAACTTTTGAGAGTGCAGAAATCTTCTGTTTATTGTGGTGTGAAAGTAGAGGAGAAACAGGCATTTTGTTTTTCCAACAACACAATGTGCATTCTATATATGGTAACTCCTCATTGCTTAGATTTTACAATATGCTATTATAATCAAATTTCAGGAAGTAGTACCTAGGCTGTCATGACAGCTGTTTAACAGTTTCCACAAAATCTGGACTATCTAATTTCTGTGGTTAGTTACATCAGTGTCAAAAATATTCATGAATAAAAATTTATTGTAAAAAGTTAGCAAAATATGAAATAAAGGTTAAATCCATATTAGAGAGACAAAGTTGTTTCCTAAAGGAAATAAATTGTTGGCGATAATGGCACATTTGGCATAAACTATGACTTTCTGAACAATAGTTTACTTTGCAGATCCATATTGACTTCATAATTCCACAAAACACTGATTCCACCATCCTAACTTTTAAGCAACTCAGTATTAATAATCAGTGACTTTCAATGTTCTGTGAATATGTTTTCTATTTAACTTTTTCTTGGTTACGTTTCACTATCTCTTACTCATTCTACTTTGATGACCTTTAATTTCTGACAACATCCATCTTCTGTAGATTGTTGTGAGTAAATACTTTAAAAAATATAAAAGGGGCTGGGGTTGTGGCTCAGCGGTAGAGTGCTCACCTATCACGTATGAGGCCCTGGGTTCAAACCTCAGCACCACATAAAAATAAATAAAAATAAAAGTATTGTGTCCAACTACAATTAAAAAATAAAAATATTTTAAAAAATTTAAAAAAATAATATAAAAGTTCTAACTAAGCTTGAAGTCCTCTGACGTATTTTCTCTTTGCTTTTTTAGTTTGTTTGTTTTTATTAGGTTAGAGTTCTATCCAAGTCTAGGAATAACTTATGTGATCCTCAGTGTCACAGTGCACATACAAAAGAAGAATCCAGTGAAGACAGGTATATTCTACAAAATTCTCTTGCAGGCCTATCTGTGTAGCTTAGAGTACCTGTCTTTTTAGGATAAGCTTCAGGCTTTTCTCATTTGGACATTTACAAAAATCACAACACACAAGTGACCTGAAGGATATAGAATTCCTATCACAAAACAAATATCACAACCAGTTTGTTCTGTAGCAAACAAAACAAAAATACTCCCCCAACTCCCAAACTCTCAAATGTCATAAAAAGGATAAATTGATACAGAGGAAAGGACAAAAGACACAGTAAGAAAAAAAGAGTAACTGCTTTGATGTGGGCCTCTACCGTGGGATCTCTGAAATGCCCGACATTAAACTTAATATGCTTCATGCATTTCCACAAAAAAGAGAACAACAAAAAAGAGGAAATACAGGAGAGAGGGACAAAAAAAAATAAAGATAATAATAGTTTAACTATAAAATTTTGTTTCATATGAAAAAACCCTGCCTTATTTCTTTATATTTTTGGACATGATACCAGAAGACATCAAAGCTATGTGACAAAGCAAAGCTCATGAACAGGAAAGGCACAGAAACCAGTAGACTCTGAAACCCACCTTGTTAATCCTCCATTTTAGCCAATGGAAAAAAAGGAGAAATTGGCAATCTTCAGGAAATAAAATGCAGCAAGATAAGTAGCAAAGTAAGTGCTCAGGAGGTTGGCTAATATGTAGGTCCCATTTAGCATGTGTCAGGGATTTCCTGGGACAGAACTGAAAACACATTTACAATTGATAGCAACAAATCAACAGATTCTGTTAAAGGCTAGACTAGTAAGAAAGAAGTCATCCAAAGAAATTCTGATTTCTAATCCAGGCAATACAACTTATGAGTCCAGTGAGTTCATTCCCTAAAATTCCTGTCATAAATTTCCCATGTGTTGCAATCATGAAATTTTTCTCCAACATATTCAACATGGCTGTCAACAGAAAACTCTACACTGTAGTTTGCTGGTTGAGGAATTGTCAGATGACTTACTAAATAATGATATAGATCTTAAGGTTGATTATGCAATTAGTATTCTTCTCCTTGTTTTTGATGTGGTTTCTGTCTTTAACTATGAAGCCCCCTGTTTGCAGTAGGACTGTGGAATTACTCTTCATAAGCCATCGAACAGTTTCCAACCACTTCTGCTAAAAATTTCCAGTCTTGATCCAGATGTCAATTACAAACTGTTTTTTTTCCTACATATAGATATGATAAAAGGTCCAAACACTCATTTGCTAACACGCAAATAAAGACAGATTAATTTTCATTCCTTTGGATGAAAATACTTTTTGCTCTCCCAAAGAACTACATCATTTGATTTACAAATCTGAAGTGTGAAATAGGAACCTTGAACACCTATTTTTACCATAATAAAGTTCTTCAACAAGTTAAAAACAGCAACACTCCCATTGGTGATTAGTTATAGAGCATTCACAGTGTAGGTTGCTGAGTTACAAAATAAGATACAGAGTTTGATATTTTCAGGAAACTTGTAGGCAATATATGACTTAAACCTGAGGACTATAATTCCCAAGGAAACGTTTTTTCTTCCTGCCATAAAGAAGCAGGCTTTTCAGGTCATATCAATATCATCTTAAATATTGTTTTAAAAATGATAAATTTTGGATGAAATATAAGCATGCAATATTTTAGCATTTAGCTGTTCATTATTTTTTCTTTTTATTATACACAGAATTACAGTTTTTGTAATGCTGAGGTCTAGCTTTTAAATCAGCATTAGAATTTAGGGACTTTTTTAAGCTTGTAAACTCTCTACAACAATGATTTTAATAACTTTATAATGGTATATCAAGGACATACAATATATTTACTCCTCAGGAGCCCTTATTTTGGGGTATTATCTGTCTTCCTCTCTTTCTACTTCATTTTTCTATTAAACAAAATTATGTAATCAGTATTGTAGTATGTAGAAATAATTCTCTATTTACTTAGATAAAACATCAATAAGTTGAATAATGAGTTTAAGTGTACCAGTATTTTAAAGTTTTTTGATTGTCAATTCAAATTGCTATTGTAGATAATTTTTGTAAAGTAGTACTATTAATTAATTAAAATGTTAATATGAAAATTGGAACAGTATTTTTCATTATTCATCTTAAATTGTATATTTACAACCATAACTATTTATCTGAGGAAGCTTGGTGGTTTTCTGACAGATTTCCACCAATTCATTTCATTTTGGAGTTATAACATATTACCTGTTTTTTTTTTTTTTGCAGGAGAAAAGTTATTAGTTGGCTTTCTACTTTTTACATATAGAAGTCGTTCATTCATATTTTAAGAATGTATAAAACCAGATTATCAATCAGCATCTATACTCTTCTTCCAAACAAAAAGTTTGTAGTGTCCTTTTAATATAAAACTTCAACCCCACAATTTCCATTGCTACAGTAAATTCAAATCTAGTTCCAGGTTATTGCTATTGTTCAAAAACCTTTCTTTACAAGGTCATCAGACTTCACAGGTATATTATCAAGTCTTCAAATCAAGTTTTATTATTTCTTATCTCATATATAATCCAAAAAAATTAATTCAAAATTTGTCATGAAACTAAAATGGATTTAAAGGTAGAATCCATAGGAAAAAAATGTAACACGAAAAAGAGAGAAAAAAAAGAAAACACTGAAACTTTTTTTTTTTTTTATAATCTAGAAGAAGGCTTAAAATAAGGAAGCTGGAGGAAAAATATACTATATCCTCTGGAGAAAATATACTATGTTTTAGAGAAATCTATAACTTTACCACAATTCCAGTCAAAATCCCAATAATATATTTGATGAGATTTGAGAAATTGATTCCAAAAATCTGCTAAAGGGGTAAATATTGCAGAATAGCTCAGAAAGAGGGAAAAAATCTACACTGGCAGACTATGAGCAAAAGTTGACTGAAAAATAAATTTGAACACATTATAAGGAACATGTACACAAATTTATGTCAATGAACTCTACTACAATGTCTTTACACATTTACATGCTTTCCTTGCACCTGCAGGCACTTAAGTTTGCAGACCTCCTTAAAGCTATATTAGTGTATTGGTGATTTATTTAAACTAATCAGGTTCCCCCCCTCACAAAATATACAAATTATGAATTTGATTACAGATCTACTTGTAAAACACAGAGATTGTAACAAAAACAAACAATAAAAATATTTAAATCATTTAATATGAAAGTCCTCCTAAAAATATAATTCAAAATCTTAGAAATGTAAAAGAAATGTGACAGTTTAAGCTCACATAGTTCTATGGGGAATAATATCACATAAACAAATAATAAATAATTTGTTGAAAGATACTTGCAATATTTTTAATACTCATACTTCATAACAGGATCTGATGAATTCGTAAAAAAATGTTTGCATAGTTCTGTAGAAAAATGGACAAAGTTTATGACCAGACATATAACCAGATTAAGAAAATATAGTGAAATAGCTCAGATTCTTCTGATATATCAAAGATGTCATGCTTCCAAAAAAAAAAAAAGCAGTTCATTCACCCTTGAGGAAATCTCTCAAGGTCCTTCTTTACGCCCTGCACAATCACCAGAACTAGTATTCTCCCATCAGAAAACTCCAGCTTTCAGACCACAGGAGATTTAATATGGTCCAAAGTGATGGCTTTTAGACACCTAATCTAACCAAGGCATACCCATAATTTAAAGTCTTAAAATTCAATATCTAAAAGGGTGGATTGGAACAAGTGTCTGTATTATTTCTGCTGAATGACAGACCACTGGAAGTTGTAGAGATATGAAAATTAGAACATGGCCTATTTGAAGGCATTCATAGTTGAAATTATAAAATACTATTGTAATCAAAACAATCACAACAGAAAACAAGAAAAACAGTAAAAACAGTGTATTTAGTCTAAATCCTGTCCAATGATTACTCCTGCACATAGAGATACTATAAAAAAATTAAGGAAAATCATAACAATAAAGAGAAATCTTAGCTGGAACTAACGAAAGAATTAATCTTTAAGAAAGTTCAGTTAATGGAGGAGACATGAGAGAATATTAAATAAATCAATATTAATTTAATTATTAAATTAATAGAATATTAAATAAATTATTAAGGCACAATTAATAATTTAGAGGAACTTGGAAGTCTTCCTTAACTAAAAAGCTATTATAATTTTCAAAAAAAGGTAAACAGAATATTTGGGAATCTTAATCATGTCTGTAAATTTTTTTTTTTTTTTTGATGTGATAGTAAATGCTGGACTGGAGATCAGACTTCTAAATAGTGAATAGTGAATTGGAATTCCTAGCCCAACAACTTGCGCATTTCAGAAGCATTAAGAAATGAAAATTCTGGTTTCTTTGGGAAAATAACAAATGTTGTAGTGGGAGGGTCCAGAGGCCCTGGGGGCCTGGAAATGGGAGGCTGCAGTCCAGGAAGGATTCTGCAGTGGCCTCTGAGATAAGGCCTAAGACATGGAGTGGATCCTGGTCACCAAGGTGGGCCACCTGGTCAAGGACATGAAGGTCAAGTCCCTGGAGGAGACTTTGCTCTTTTCTCTGGCTATCAAGGGATCTGAGATCATTGATTTTTTTTCCTGGGGGCATCACTCAAAGAAGAGGCTTTGAAGATCATGTTTGTACAGAAACTGACTCATGCTGGCCAGCAGCCGAGGTTCAAGGCATTTGTTACTATCGGGGAGGTAGCCACTGCTATGGAGGGGACATCATCCTGGCCAAGCTCTCTATTGTTTCTGTGTGGAGAAGCTACTGAGGGAACAAGATTGGCAAGCTCCACACTGTCCCTTTCAAGGTGACAGGATGCTATGATTCTGTGCTGTTGTGTCTCATTCCTGCCCTCAGAGGTACTGACACCGTTTCAGCCTCTGTACCCAACAAGCTGCTGCTGATGCCTGGTACTGATGACTGCTACACCTCTGCCAGGGGTTGTACTGCCACTTTTGATGCCATCTCCAAGACATACAGCGACCTGACCCTGATCTCTGGAAAGAGACTGTGTTCACCAAGTCTCCCTGTCAGAAATTCACCCACCATCTTGTGAAAACTCACACCAGAGTCTCTGTGCAAAGGATCCAGGCTGCAGCTGCAACATAGGGTTTTTATATAAGAAAAACAAGGTGAATAAAACCTCTTAAAGAAATAAAAATTCTGATAGAATAAGAGACCTGAATAATAAGAATAAGAATATCATGCAAATATTTATCTATTGTTAATTTAAAGCTAAGTTAAAAGAAATAATCAAATAAATAAATTTAAAAAAAAATCTGAGCCGAATAACATTCGGCATAACATTTAGAATTAAAGGCTATTCTAAAGGCTGAGCTGAGGACACGTTTGAGGTTTCAAGAGAAAAAGCACATTCATTTTTTATAGTAGTAATAAAAATGATAAAACAAGTAAATAAACTGTACACATAGATACATGGAGAGATTTATACATTGGAGAAATTTATACATTGCAAAAATAAAGATAAATGCCTCAACATTTCAGAGATGGTCATACCCACAAAACGCTGCTTGATTCATATTACAGGAGAAACTTCAATTTTTATGAGCCAAATTCTAAATTAAGTCCTACAATGGAGAATTACGGTCTCCCACTCTGTTTGGAAACCTCAGCCAATTTACAGATGCCAGCAGATTTTTCTAAGTAAAGCCCTTGCCACTCTCCTTCGGGTCTATACAATATATCTTCCCTACAGTGTTCTTCCAAAGAGACCTGTGCCCATATAATAAAAAGTGCACTGCACAAGGGGGAATATCCAGGTTACTCTGAGAGATTGCAAGATACTGCCCTTGAATTTACACTAATTCCTGAGGATCCAAAGTAACCACCACAGTCTACCAATTATAATAAGAGCTTATTTTGGTCACATAACGCATGGAGTTGAAGGACCCCAGCCCCATAACCTAAGGCCCGATTATGAAAAGTAGAAAATATGCAGTAAACAGGATGAGCTCACCACATAACCAGTTGAGAAAGGGCACCCTGCCCACGTCACAGGACATGCTTGAGCAAACTGGGATTGATGAGTGGGAACAGGGAGGAAACAAAATGTAAACCTGTGAGATTTATGAGTTTTTCGGGAACCTATAGTGAAAAACAAGTTTATCATAGTGAAAAACAAGTTTACCTTTTAAGTGACCTGTATGCTGGATTCAAAGGAACCAATTAGACACCTGTTATTGTGCTAGGCGGGAAACAACTCCTTTTGCCCTATAAAAGATCTGTACCCCAAAGCCCGGTGTGCCAGTTCACCAAAGCTTCGGCTGAGGTTTTGCTGTGCACCCGCAGGCGCCTGTGTATTAATAAACTTGCCTCTTGCTTTTGCAGCCAGTGTGACGCTAGTTCTCTTTTGGACGGGGGATTTGAGGGTCTGAGGGTCTTTCAGAGTCTTGGCAAATATTCGAATGAACATTGGCCCATAGATCATTGACTCAACCCTGAAAATACAACTGGAATAAACATATTTAGTAACTGGAACAAGACTGATATCTGATATTTTGCCCTTAAAGAGAAATATCCAAGTAGCAGACTCTCCCCACCAAATTAAACCAGGAGTAATACTGCCTCCCTGTAAGTTTCAGGGATCACTGACTGACCTTAAGTCTTCATATCCATGAGAATGGTGATATCTGTCACATCCCCACTCAGCATGCTATCCTGATGGATTTTAGATAGGTGGATTTTGTAGAATGTCTTCAGTTACAGATGTTATTTCAGAAATAGCATCTGTAGTAGAGCAAATTAACAATTTCTGGCATCTGAAATGCTGTTGTTGATCTTTTGGTGCTTTTTCTGCCATAGCAATTCATAAGAACCATTGGAAGCAATTTGCCTTTACTCTAGTGGTACAAATGGTACATGGTCACAGCTTTGTCTGAGGCTTTGTCAGCCCTCCTACTCCTCATCATAAGCATCACCTGGTCCATTACATTGTTACCAGTTTGTGGATTCTGACAATCAAGAAGTAGCAAGTACTTCAAATGCCATAGTAAAATATATATTAATCAAAGCATGAGAGATAACCTTCCCCCCTAAATTCAGGAGATTGCTACCTGAATGAGGTTTCTGATAATACAGGGATTTGAAGCATGTTGAGATGTCTCCTCCAGTATGAAAGACAATTTGCTGAATCCTATACCACTCACCACTAAAAATCGTATGGCATTTTTTAAAAAATTATTTGTTCTTTTTAGATATACAGGCCAGTAGAATATATTTTGATATCTTATACATACATGGAAGATTACTTTTCATTTTTTATTAGTTAATTAATTAATTTTTTAAATTAATTTATTTATACCTCCCATTCTTGTGGTTGTACCTGTTGTGGTTACAGTGGTCGAAGGACACAGCATTTTATAGGCCTCTTGACTTCAGATTCAATAAAAATCTGACTGTGCTACTTTGTTCTCAAATTCTAGTCTGCTAGTTGAGTTCCTTTTTTTTTTTAATCTTGAAAAACTTTGTTACTTGATGCTTTTTGTTGCAGGTACAAACAAGTCATGAATTGTATTAGGAAATAGCCACTGAGGACATAGACTTTTTAACAACTCAAATTTTTGGTTCACATTTTTTAAGAAATGTTTTATTAACTTCTCAATATGTTACTTTGTACATTAATTCTTCTCATTTTGATGATCTTTACTAGTTTTAATTGAAAACTTAAACTATTCTTTAGGAATTAAATCTATATGTATTTGTATGTATATGAATGTATCTGTATTTTTTAAAATCCATGGCTATTCTAAATGTGTTTGTATATATAAACATAAACACACATATGCTTTTTCATATCGATTTAATGAAAATTAAATTAGTTAAAATGTCAATTATATTGCCTAACAAAAATGTGTTAACCATCTGATTTGACTATTAATATTATATATTGCTACTTTAATTTTACTATTAAATATTAATATTCTGATGGAAAGAGCAAAATTCTCTTAACTGATTTCAGGTAGATATTTTCTTCTTCCTTCCTTCCTTCCTTTTTTAAAACTTTTTTTCTTGGTACTGCGAATTGAAACCAGAAGCGCTTAATCACTGAGTCACATCCCTACTCCTTTTAAAAAATTTTTTGAGACAGTCTCACTAAATTTTTCAGGGCCTAAGTTCCTCAGGTTGGCCTTGAACTTGTGATTTTCCTGCTGCAGTCTCCTGAGTTGCTGAGATTGCAGGCACACACTACTGTACCCAGCTCACACAGATATTTTCAAGGAGTTCAGTGACCTATCACAGAACATGATAAAAGATGTTGGGTTAAATGAAAGAGATGTTCATGAAGTCCTATTTGTCATCTTTATTCTTGAGAAACTCATGGATCACTTCAGGCATTTTTAGGAATACAGATTTCCTTACATTCATGAAACACTCTAGGACGCAAAGAGAAGCCTATTTTAGTTTGCTGTTGAATAAGATCAGAATAAATGGATGGCTGGATAGATAAGAAAATATCAGTATATGAGCAGAAGTCCTTGCCATGTCCCTTTGTGGAATAGGATTGATCCACTTTATCACAATATTGCTTCAAAAGTACATAATGAAGAGGTGTAGGAATAAAATCATTGATTTCAGATTTCCTGTGACCTCTGTGTTAGGATCCCCAGAACCTGTGCCCTTCCTCTTCCTGGTGTGGTATCCTAAGGAGAGGATTAAAAGGAGAAAGGATTTTAGTGACATTACAAAGGGGATGATGAAGATCATGTTGAGAAGCATGTGGGAAGTTAAGCTACATTTTCTCACTAAGATGTCCCATATTAAATTTCTGTCAGTGTTTACATGCTTTTTGATCCAGCACTTAGTTGTAGTCTCTAAAAGAAAGAACAAGCAGAAAGAGAGGTTTTTCCTGGTACAATTTTTAGAAACATCTTGGAAGTTTTCCATTGTATCCACTGGAAAATGAAACTGGGAAAGTTAGCTACTTTTTAAATTTTTTAATTTTTTTTTTGACTGAGGTGGCCATACAGAAATAATTGGATCCTGTCCTGAGGATGTCACAATTTATCATTGAATTATTTATATAAAATTTTCTCACAGTTTACATTGTAGTTCATGTATTCTGGAAATTGCCAAATAATTGAGAATGAAATCAATCACAAGGAACTTCCAGCTCCTGATCTAACCAATGCAGTTAACTAATACAATGAACCTGTCTCCCCAATGCCCATTATTTTAGTTAGCTTTTTCACTGTTGTGACCAAGAACAATTAGAGGCAGAGAAGTTTGTTTGGAGCTTAGTTTCAGAGGTCTCAGTCCATATATAGGCAGCTCTATTCCTCTGGGTTCAAGCTGAGTCAGAACATCATGACAGAGGAAAAGCACGTCAGGATATGGCCACCAAGAAGGAGAGAGAGAGAGACTCCCCTTACCACAGATAAAATATACACCCCCAAAGGCACTCCCCCTAATGACCCACCTCCTTTCAGTAGCATCTTACTAGCCTACAGTTGCCACTCAGTTAATCCCTATCAGAGGTTTAACTCACTGATTACCTTAAGTCTCTCACAGCCCAAACCTTTCACCTCTAAACCTTGCATTGTCTCACACATGAACTTTTGGGAGACACCTAATATCTAAACCATAACACCCATCATGAAATCTATAACAGAAATGACTGCATATACATTCTTCAATATGCTTGCCATGTGTGATGATCAGGAATCTGTCTTCAGCATAACACTGACTTTTTAAATAAGGTATTATAGATTTGTGTATACAAAGTTTTACTATTCAATGTTTCTTTTGTGCTATACAATTGGTGGCCATGGACAAAGAATGTAAGGCTTCCAGGGTTCTGCAAAAAGTCTTAGTTATCTTTTGGAAAATGAACATTTCTCTCTAAATCTCAATTTGTAATTTTCAAGACAGATACGATGTTACCTGCTGCTGTGGCACTGCTTATAGTTCCCCTGTGAAGCTATGCATTGGAATTTGAATTGTGGTTTATTAAAATGCAAAAGAGAATTAGATTTTTAAATATTTTTGTCTTCTTTTCCTTGAGATTTAAACATTATTGATTCATTCTTCTTAGTTAGAAGCTGCAAGTATTAAACCTGTCTATAAAAGGTAGTGTCTTAATGGATTCGCTGAGGAGGAAGCCATGTCTGAGTGAGAAAGGAAGCAGAAAAGAAAAAGATAATATTTACCTTATCACTTATTAATGTCTTTAATTTCTCTCAACAATGTATTGCACACATTTTCAGGGCACAGATTTCAAACATCTTTTATTAATATTTTTGCCTAAATATTTGTATGCTACTGTAAATGGTATTTTCTTTAAATTTTATTTTCTGATTATTCGTTTCCGGTATCTAGAACTATAGTTGTTTTTATATATTGATTCATATACCACTACGTTGCCCAAAGCTCATTAGTTTCAACAGGTTTTGCTTTAATTTTTTTTTTTCTTTTGAAGATTTCATGGAATTTTCTACCTATTCAAGATATCATCTGTGAATAAAAACAGTTTCATTTCTTCATGTTAAAAATGAATGCCTTTTTATTGCCTAGTTTTACTGGCTACAACCTTTTTCATATTAATGGAATTTTTTTTGTTATGTAGTATACATATATATTCCACATGTATTTATTATGCTCTCTCACTGATAGAGACATTAAAAAAAAGCATGCCCACCAGGCCATTAGAGTACTTATCAATATTAAATGGAAATTTTGATAGGAAACTTGCTTGCCTTGTTTCTGACAGTATTTACTATTTTTTGTAACTGTAATGTTACCACTGGCCTTTCCTAGGTGCCCTGCCTCAGAGAAATTTCTCTTTTAATCCTACATTCTTGAGAGTTTTATAATGAACAGATGATGAATTTTGTAAAATTTTTTTCCAAATTCATTATAATGATTGTGATTTTTATTCTTTAATCCATAAATATAATAAACATCAATTTAAAATATTAAATTAGCCTTACTTTTTTGATAAATCCTACTTGATACATTATATGTCTATATTATACATATTATATATATACACACGCACACACACACGCACACACACACACACATACATAGCAATTAAGACAAGAAGTTTACAGCAACCCCCAAAGGCCAGTGCCAGATGGCTTGAATAAAAGTGGAGGAAAACATCACCCAGCTTCTCTTCGTCAATCTGAGTTAAAGCCAAATCTGAACCCCAACCAGCCCTGCTCTTCTGGTGAAATTTCAGATTCTAACCATGGGATTTCAAATGCAGAAGGAGACAGAGACACGGAGATGGTGGAAGCCACCAGGATGAGGAGGAGGAGGCCAATGCCTTGGGTGTTGGGATAAGGTGGGGTGTACCATTGTGCTTCCCGATAGCTGTGGCCAAAGCCTACTCTTTATTGATTGGAAAAAAAAAAAGTTGAGTTCAAAGAAAACTCAGAACAAGTAAAATTGACATAAAATGTTATCATGACTCATAACACTGGGCCACATTCAGGACACTCTTAAAATAGAAGACACTAGAAGATTATCTGGAATGCCATACAAGATATTTGTACAAGGATAACAATTTCCTGAGGCTCCTTTGAAGAATACCTGCAAGAGGGCAGTGATAGTGTTACAGGGATCAGGCCCCATCGTGTCCCCGTTGAACTCTCTGTTCCAGTCATGAGATGTGCATTATCTGTTGCACCTAGGCACATGATATTTACTCACCATGGGTTTGACATCTAGGTGAGGACTTGGACTCACATTCTTCAAGGTCCTGGATGGTTTCCTGTGATGTTCAGGGTTAATCATTATCAGATCTCTATAATTAGAACATCAACTCCACCAAAGTACCCCAACAGGGAACTTTGGGCTGATCACCAATTGCATGTATGTTGAACAGGACAGAACAGCACTGATCTTTTTATAAAGTGAGGTAAGTCTTCAGTATCTTCAATATTTCACTCATGTTTTGGGATATCATTTTCATTTCAGACTAATAAAAAAATTAGAAACCAAACCAAACCAAATAAAAACTTAGATTTTAGTTTTATTGGTTTTTTTTCTGAATGTTTATCTGTTTTATTTATTCCAATATTTATTTTCTTCCACATTTTTTATTGGTGCATTACAGTTGTACATAATGATGGGATTTGTTGTTACATATTCATATACGCACATAATATAACAATAAAATTTGGCCAATATCACCCCCAGTACTTTCCTCCTTCCTACCCTCCTCCCATCCCCTGGTCCTTTTTTCTGTTCTACTCTGTCTGTTCCATTTTCATGAGATCCCTGACCTTCCACTTTTCTTTTCCTTTTTCTTCTCTAGCTCCCACATGTGAGAAAAAATACAAATTTTGACCTTCTGAGTTTGACCTATTTCACTTAACATGATGGTTTCTAGCTGCATCTGCTTCACTGCAAATGACATAATTGCATTTTTCTTTATGACTGAATAAAATTCCACTGTGTGTATATACACCACATTTTCTTTATACATTCATCCACTGTTGGACACCTAGGCTTGTTCGATAGTTTGGCTATTGTGAATTGTGCTGAAGCCACATCCCCAGTCCTTTTTATATTTTATTTTGAGACAGGGTCTTGCTAAGTTTCTTAGGGCCTAGTTGCTGAGGCTGGCTTTGAACTCGTGATTCACTTGCCTCAGCCTCTTGAGCTGCTGGGACTATAGGCCTGTGCCACTGTGCCCAGCTCACTTTCATACTTGAAGGACATTTTTGCTAGATGTATACTTCTGAGTTAACAATTCTTTATTTTTAGTACTTTTAAGATGCTGTGCTTTCTCTTAAGACTCCATATTTTCTGATGAGAAATCTGTTGTTTGAATTTTGTCTATATGCAATGTTTCATTTTTTCCTCTGGCTCATTCATTTTTTTCCCTTTAAAATTGGATTTTAGTAGCTTGACTGTGATTTGTCCAGCCATTGTTTTCTTTGAGTTTATTCCTTTTGAAATGTACTGAATCGCTTGAATCTATAAATGTATGGCTTTTACCCAATTTGGAGTTTTCTCTCAAACATCTTTCCTGCAGTTAAATTTTTCCCATTTCTCCGGGATTTCAGTGGTATCAGAGTTGAACATATCTAATCTATGAGGTCAGAGGCTCTTCCACTCTGAATTTTCAGTCCCTAAGGGGGAAAACTAAATCTCTGGAAACTGATCCCTAACGGAGACATGACTGTTGGCGGTTGGAATGAAATCAGCACCTTGCCTGGGGTCAAATGCCTAGTCGATGATTCCAGGTTCTTTCAGGCTTTGGTCTGTTGGGGACAAGAATCAGGAAGGAATACATCCCTCTGCAGGGCATTCCCAGCTCAATATACTTTCTAGAGGCATCTCACTCTGGAGGAGGTGGATGAAAAGTCTTCTGAGTGTATTTAGTACTGTCAGGACACTTTCTCCAGTTTCTGCCAGGCCCCAACTTTTAATGATAATGTGAACATCAACTTAATACAATCAAACTAAAGCCTCAGATTTTCCAGAGAGAAGGATGACAGCACTTTCACCCCTATACTTTAATCAGACTGAATAAAATTGATAATTTGTTTTTACTCTAGTGTTTTCCTCTTAGAAGGCCTTAAGTAAATAAGTTCAGATACTAGTGACCAGGAATCATCTAGATATTTATTTATGAATTTATATTAATATATAATATATACATATGATAAATAATAGCTTATGCTAGGTGCAAAACTATGCTAGATATGGGGTAATTGTGAGCACAAGATAGGAACAAATTTGACCCTTAATTTTTTTTTTACTTTTTTAAGGTGATAAAGAAATCTGAAAGTAAAATGATAATCAGTGTCTTTGACACCTGAAGAGTGAAAATGGACTCTGTGTGTGTGTGTGTGTGTGTGTGTGTGTGTGTGTGTGAAATTACATACACATATTCAGCCAACTGTTCCCATTCTTCCCCAAGAATAGAACTGGAATTGGTGGGCTAAAGTTATATTCAGTCACTGGAAGGAACAATTGGTGAAAGACAAACTGTTCTCAAGGCACTGAGTCTCCCACTGCTGGGATGACAGAGGGGTGGACATGTCACATGAGGAAAAATGCTCTTGGAGTTAATATAAGACCCAGGATGTCTAACTGAGTCGGATGCTTTTGAAGAGACCTTCAGACCTTGAGATGACATGATTCTATAACATTTGGGAGAACATATCAGAAGCCAAGAAAGTGAAAGTACTATATGAATATAATAATGGAGCCATAATCCCTTCTAATAAAATCCCTACAGTTATAACTTTACAATTTCCTTGGCTGTCCCCTGGCAAAGACCTGGCTTCTCTTTGGGATCCTCAGTGTCAATTACCCACGGATGCTTGGGGGCAGGAAAGCAGCACATTTCTGTCCCCAGTACTGGAAAACAACACGTGCCCCATTGCAACACAGTGGTCATCAGATGGACACTCTTGCCCATGGCAGTAGAACCTGTGGGAGAACATGGCGCCATGACCTGTGGAAGGATGTTATAAACAGGCTTCTTGATTGTAGGCTGTTGGGAGCAAGACAAAGCTGCTAGAGGGGGGAGGTCACTTTGCCCTTTGGTTCCCTTTTAACTAGCACATGTGAAAGTTGATTCTTGCACATTTTCATGGCAGGAAATATTTTCACCTTAAACCCAATGCAGGGAAGATGTCCCCCTTTTTCACTAGCCTGTGACTCATTGCCTCACTATCTCCTTTGAGTTCCTATTGTTTACTGATTTATTTACCTGCAATTTCTTCACAGGTTTCTTGCTTCCCAAGCTCCTTACTATTTCCTTGGTGAGGCCTTCTCATTCAGTCTCCGGAAAAACAAAATGTTCTCTAGTGTGTGACTGTATCTTCCCTTCATTAGGATGAAGTCTCTTGTAATGCTCCTTTTCACAGGAGAAAACCAGCAAGCAGAAGATCAGAGAGATCAATATGTCTGGGGCAGAGAGGTGTGGAAGCAAGTAGTAGAATGGTTGAGACTATAGGCTCTAACTTCAGACGCAGGTGTGTTTGCTTCCTGATTTTGTAACATTTATTGTGTGGCTTTTCCTAAGTTAACTAACCTCTCTGGACCATGATTTGCTTATCTATAGAAGGAGGATAATGAGATCACTTTAGGGTTGTCATTAGGATAAAGTGATATATACCAATAGCATATAAATATTTCATCAATATTAGCTCTTATTTTTATAATTTTTGAGAAGATTCAATGATAACACCAGCCTTGAGGTTTCTGAGAATCATTGATTAGTTGTGAACTTCTAAGTAAAGAAAAGTGAAACCTAAAGACCTCAGTGGGACTCTGTGATGGGAATCTTGCACATCAGTTGAAGAGCTTCTTTTCAGGTACAGTGGCGACTTTTAATTAAGCAATGAGGCTCACATACATGAGCTGGTCCCTTACTCTTCTTATGCCTATTTCCCATTTCTTCCATGGGTTAAAGTCTGTGCTACAACCAAGGATAGCCCTCAGCTTAGTATTGACCCAAGAGGACTGACAAATTCACTATAAGGGGCCAAAAAGTACTCCATATTTATGACACTACTGCAGAGAGTTAATATATTTGGTGAATACCATGTCCCTCAATCTCTCAGCTTTAAGTATCTACACAGAAAAATGGGGATGATAATTTCTACTGTATAGGCTCATGTTGAGAATCAAATGAGATAGTATCTTCTCTGAAATCCTATTTTGGATATTGCTATTAGTCTAGTAGTAATAGTTATCATTCACCATGCTTTTTCAGGACCCTGCCAGGATTAGGATATTGTTGGTAAATGTTTGACTCTAATAGTCAAAGTAGGCAGCCAACTCAAAGAGTCTTTTGTGAAAACCAAAGGCTTGGTTATCCTGAACTAAAACTTCTCGACTCATCTGGATACCTGCTCTGAAACCTGGTTCCACATTCTCAGCGAAGCAGACTTTTGGGAGCAAAAGTAAAGCAGTGTGTGGCTCCAGCTTGGC
Organism: Spermophilus citellus; assembly: GCF_964194105.1. Lineage (NCBI taxonomy): Eukaryota > Metazoa > Chordata > Mammalia > Rodentia > Sciuridae > Spermophilus > Spermophilus citellus. The sequence continues at coordinate 36,886,066 of NC_138197.1, forward strand.
TGACAAACTTGCACCCATGGCCTGGAGAAGAGTCACCTGGCATCTGGTGGAACAGGAATTTCTCCTCCAAGAAGCAGATAAACCGAGGAAAAGGTAAGAGGGATAATACAATCTATTTCACAAAGAACTTATCAGTGATTTCTCCAAACATCCTCCTTGTTTCTCTCTCCTCCTTCTTCTTTTCCCACCTTCCCTCAGGGGCATTCTCCCGACTGGGTGAGGGGTCCTCCACTCCAATCACCTGGGGAACGCCTCCAGTAGAGGCCAGGGACAACCAGGTCTATAAAAGTCCAGCGCAACTGTCCTGAGCCACTTGCCTTCCTGTGCGCTCTTGGCCAGACTTCTGCCCTCCGCGAAACCAGCGCCATGCTCCGCAAGGTCCTGATCCTCCCGATTCTGTGCGCCCTGGCTGTGGCGTTCCCTACGCTGCCTCCCGGTACGTGCCCTGTAAGAGGTCTTTGGGGGAACCCGGCTAAACTCACTGTGTGATGGGGGTGTGGGGGATAGAAATCCCCCAATGAAGTTGTAAAGTGGAATTGGGCAAAATGTACAGGGACTCGGTCTGAGGGTCTTAGGTGGGGATGGATGGGCGGCTGAGCTCTGGGCCCTGGTAGTTGAGTGACTAAGTAATGATTCAGGCCGTGAATTCCAGTTGACCGCAGGAAGGTAATGAGGCTGAGCCAGGTGGGGTGAGGTGGGTGATCAGAGGTGCCGAGGTTTCCTGGGTGCCTTTCCCTGCTGGGTGTTAGACGTTATTCTAGTTAATTCAGGCTGAAAGTTCTGTGGCAGGAACCTCATTTCATAGTGGAGTACAATCAATTTTGGCAAGATTTAGCAGCCAGCTGGGTCACAGACAGTGGAAATCAGTGGGTCTGGAAAGGAACATGTGAAGCATGTTGAGGAAGGAAAGAAATGGGTGTCTTCCTAAGCAGAGAGAAAGGGAATTTCTCACCCCCAAACTTTCTTGTCCATTTCTTCCTGCTTTCAAGCCCATTTCTCAGGAAGAGAAATGTGTGCTTATTTGCATTAAAATGGTCATTCCCCTGGCCCTCTTCCTCTCAGCTCCTTCTCTGGTGGCTCTATTTCTGGGAGGCTGGGTTTGGTTCTTCCTGCATTTGGCTGAGGGGTAAAGCAAGGTGAGGACAGTGGAGAACTAGTGATTTGGGCCTCTTGGGCAGCTGCCCACACCTGCCACAGTGACTGCGCATCTGTCTCCACTGCAGCCTCAGGAGACCAGCTTGTTGCCCAAAAACCTACTCGACTATGATGCTTATATGGTTAACAAGCCCCATTCAGGACACTGAGCCCTAGACATAGTTCATTAATTAAATGAAAACACATTAGGAGTTGCCTAGTTTAGAGGCCATAACACTCTTGCTTGTACTTAGCAATAGCTATTTTCCTTATTTCCTCTCAGGTTTTTTTTTTAATTTTTTAAATTTATTTTTATTTATTTATTTATTTTAGCTTTAAGGTCCTGGGAAGGACATAGAGGGGGAGTCTTCTGTGCCAGTCTGACCAGTGCATTCAGAGAACAGTATCTGGGGGCGCTGATCAGCTCCTGGGCAGCAGCTGGCTCAGGAACTTTTTACCCTTGGCAGGAGGGAGACTTATGTGAGACCACCGAGGCTTCCGTAGCCACCTTACCTTCTACACTTTCCCCAGAGGAAAGGTCTAGCCAGCAACAGGCAGGCATGGAGGCGACAGAGACATTCTGACAGGAAGGCGCTTGAACTGCTGTTTTCTTTTTGGCTCCTCTAGAATCAACCACTGACCTACCGGAATGGATCCCTGAGTTAAGCCTTGATGGAGAGGTGGTCAAGGTCCAAGATTCAACTGCTGATGTAGACCAGACTACGGAATGGATCCCTGAGTTAAGCCTTGATGGAGAGGAGGTCAAGGTCCAAGATTCAACTGCTGATGTAGACCAGACTACGGAATGGATCCCTGAGTTAAGCCTTGATGGAGAGGAGGTCAAGGTCCAAGATTCAACTGCTGATGTAGACCAGACTACGGAATGGATCCCTGAGTTAAGCCTTGATGGAGACGTAGTCAAGGTCCAAGATTCAACTGCTGACCTAGACCAGACTACAGACCTAGAGTCAACCACAGACTCGTACCTGGATGTCACACAGACTTCAGGTGAGAGTCTTGCTTTAATGAGGACTCAGGTGTTTCTGGACCCCTATCTTCTGCATTCCTGAGAATGCCTGCTTTTTTTCCATGTACCGGATGACCACACCTGTCTTTCATTTGGTTTTCCCAGAATTCTACACTGACCTTGAAACAGCCACTGCCACTCCTGTGGAAGAAGCCAGTGAGGCCCCAGGTAAGGGGGGAAAATTTCTCCCTGAATCCCTTTTCTTATTTGTATTTCATTGCATAGGAATGTCCTGTGGTAACTTATGTTTGAAGTACCTTTGCTGCTTTGATCTCTGAAGTAAAATTTGGTCAAAGTTCTTTGAAATGTGAGGAAAATGTAAGCATTTTCTCACCAGCGTAGTTGGAATTTGTCAGCTATCAACATGGCTCCAGCCCTGCTGTCTGCCTCCATCTCTGGAATCAGCCTCTGGCTACTCTAAAGAGGAGCAGCTCCTTGGTGTCTCCGTGGGGTTGACAGATGTGGTGACAGGATATGGTTAATCACGACCATTTCTTTTCCAGATGATTATGATGTATTTCTGTACGACATCTTTGCGAATGACAATTTTTGTAAGTATAAATGTCATTTTAGACTGAACAAGAGAAAGGGGGATCTAAAGTCTTCATGATTTGAGCAGTGGTCCTTTATGCCACTCCTTCTCACCATGCACCTTCTTTTTTTTTCCCTATCTGCCACTTAGTGAAGGCATCATAGGATTTCAGTGCTTTCTGCCCCCACAAATAAATCCCAATAGTTTTGAGGGATAGCTGAATTTTGCTAGAAAAGAGCCTTAGACTTTACCTATGAAAGAAGATTTCTAAGTAATTTTGCTTTTATGTTTACAAATAATATCTAACATTTACTGAGATCTGTATTCTAACACTGTACTAAATGCATTCAGGGATTACTGGTAGTAGTTGGAGGAATCTAGAAACTGTTTTTTAATAGATGCTGAAGGGCCTGTTAAAGGGAATGGTTGTCTGGCTTTAAATTCTTGCTCTAACACTGTCTTTTTCCTAAAATGGACCTCATTTGTGCAATAAAACAATATCTCAGCATTGTACTCTAACTACCCGAACCATGGTGGTTAGTTAGTAAGTTAACAATGTCCAACAGCCCTTCTTACCTGAAAACCCACACACACCAGGAAAATTTTCCTGTTTTACTACAAGGCAAGGAGGAGTGTCATGCCTGAGGGCATCTGGTCAATTTTGCTAGTATACTGAATCCCACCTGTTTCAACACCTGCCTTTCAAGAGATGGTTTCTGACTATGGCAATTACTCACAAACTAAGAAGCTTCTGTTTTTAATAGAAGGAGAAATTTCCTTGCAGATTTTATTTTTAAGAACAAGAAATATTATTGGTTATTTCTATCAAATGTTAATTCTGTTTAATATGGAGAGCCCATGATTAGAAGAGCAGGCAAGGCCAAAGATTGTCGCTTCTTTTCTGATTTCTTGCTCTTTGAGGGATTCTTTTTTTTTTTTTTAAATCTTGAAAATCTTTCCAGGAAAGACTGGAGAAGTGGGACTCTGGCACTCTGTCCTGTTTTATAAACTTCTAACCTAGGTGCCATGTTCAGTTAGTCCTATGCCCGAGGTCACAGTGGCTAGTAAGCAAATATGGGGCGGATCTTTTGAGAACTAGTTCTTTTGTTTCTCTTTGTCTCTCCTGAGACTTATTTTCTTTCTTTTTGTTTTTGTTTAGAAAATGAAGCATATTCTCCATGAGCTGGAGCCATGAACACTTTCTAAGAAGATTCTCAGCGTTTGAAGAAGCTTACCACTATAGTACAGGATATTGCTCAATTGTAGAAAACTAAAGAAACATGGGAAGTACCCAGTTGGAGGAAAATAGTTGAGGCAGTGAACTGAGGGCTAAAGGGAGTGAACTGTGTACAGATGGGAGGGAGGTATTTCTTGACTATGTCCCCTTTACGTGAGCTCAATAAATGTTTACTGGAATTGCATTTTTGAGAGTGGCTTTATTTCAGGAGGGAGGAGATTGCTTAATTGCCTTGTGTTAATATCCAATTTAATATCATTCCTTTCTGATACTTTATAAACAGGACCACAGAAAATTTGAGTATGTAAAGAAATATAAAGAAAATACCACTCATCCTCTGTAGTCTATTTGTCCAGGGATAACCACTATTGGCATTTTGTTTGGTCCTCTCGTTCTGTGTAAAATGTTTTATACAATAGTGACCCCACTGTGTGCACAGTGTTATTCATTTTCTTATTCACTATATCTAAGTATTTTGCTAGAAAGCGAGAAGCTGGTGTTCTCTCTGTTATAAATGACAAAGTTCTCTTGAAATATTGGTCTAAAAAATGTAGAGTTTTTCTATATTTTTCAAGCAATTTGCCTAGGGAACAAAATTTTGTGTTTTATATTACTTGTGCTTCCTGTGGTATTTCATTGAGTCCTTGTTTACTTAAGAAAAGTGAGATTTCTCGGTATTAAAACAGCAAATTTTTTCTTAAATCTCTGTAACTTGTTTCATTTGCCTTTAAAATATTTTGTTACTTTTGTATTTTTTCACAGTGCCATGTGATCCCATTTAACTTTGTGACATTTTAGATAACTTCGCTAAATCAAATTTTAAATTCAGTTGTTTTTCCTCACAGTAACTTGGGTAGATTCCACAGGGCTATTGAAATATATCCCCAAAGAATATATTCTCTCTCCTTATAAAAAGAAAGATTGTAAACTAATTAAGTTTATTTGATGTGTTAAATTTGCAGGAGCAACATTGTCAAATGAGAAATAATGTTTGACTTTCTTTGAGTTATATAGATATGTTTAGAAGTTGTTTGAAATTCTTAAAAATCTAATATGACCTGTTATAATATCACTTATATCAGTTACTATGTTAAACTATTTTATACCACACACATAACCAAATTTCCTTGTCAATTGCATTATGATGAGCTCCTTTCAGGTCCCTAACCGGGAACTTCTAAGTCTTGTTACTTGCAATTAATTGTTTTATTCTGATTCTTTCCTGAAAGCTTTTGCAAGCAATTATGATCTTAAAATGTTTCATCTTCAAGGTCATTTATAGGAAGAACTCCTGCAAGTATATGTTTCTGATAATTTTAAGACTATACATACATTTGGACTGGTTATGAATTTCTAATAAATTTCCTGTGAAGAAACTGAATGGTTTATAAAATTACTAACCCAACATCAAGCAGAGCAAGAATGAATTATGTGGGACTGAATAAACTGACAAAAAAGAATGATGAGTTCTTTATGACTTAAAAAAACTGCTTGTTCATTGATATATCATTTTCTGGATTTAAGAAAACTGTTTTTCTTAAATTTATCTATGTCTTACAGTAATTTGGTAACATACATTTTATGAACAAAACAGAAGCATTTACTTGTATTCCTTACCTGATCTCTAAAATTTAGAAAGTATTAGTGGGTGTTCTCTTTCTTTTATGGTGATATAGTTATTTGTATGAGTTTCATAAAGACTTATTCTCTTTAAAATGGGACATATTTAAAGTGCTGCAGTTAAGTCTTAAGGTCTACCTGTCTTTCTTCTCAACTCTGGATTGTAAACAATGGAAAAATTGACTGTGTTACCAGAGCTTTAACTGCCTGGTATCTGGCTCTAAGAATTGTTAATCTTATAGAAGAAAGACCCAAGAAAGTTAAAAATATTTTCAGAATTAAAAAAAATAATTTACCCAAATCTATACATATTGCTGGTAAAGTGTGATGGCAAATTCTTAATTTACATGGCTTCCTAGCCTAGATAAGATTTTCTCTCATATTTTTTTATTGGTGCATTATATTTATCAGTATGTAATGGCCCAGATAGGATTTTAAAAGCCTAATATGAAATTTCTTATTAAGAGTTCCATAAAGCAGACTTGAAAAGAGACCATCGGGTCAATCAATATTGTTTTTGCTATGTGAATAATTGGGTCACCTCAATGTTTTCTGGCTACCATGAAAGGTAGAATGCAGCATCTAAATAAAAAGAAAGAAAGAAAAAAGAAATAAGCAGAAAAGTTGATTTACAATTGATTTTTGCACTTAAATTTTTTTTAAAAAGGAAAACTATGTCAATTTCAAAAATGAAAATGGAAAATTTACTAGTGATACATGGATTTTTAAAATAAATTCAATGATACTACATAATATTCTTATAAAAATGTAATTTTGGGGACAAGTGCATGGAGTATTGCACTTGTCCTATTCTAAAAGGTACAACCCATGGTAGAATTGAAGTTCCATCTTTATTTGAGTTTCAGTCTGCTTGTTGAGATTATAAAACTTTATTAGATAGCACAAACATGTATTTTGTCAATGACATTCCTATACCCAAAAATAACAATGGACATTAACTCTGTTATAATAGTCTCAACTCTATCTTTCATGTACCTTGTTATGCTTATATCTCTGATGACATAGAAGTCATTTATTCTCAATAATAAAGTGGGGTTATAGTATTCCTAGTCATACATAGTGAAAGAAGTTTGAGCCTCAGCTTCCTCAGGCTCAGAAAGCTTTACCAGGATCCTTTGGACATGGCTGTAATCAGGAGGTCCTTGGTGTTACAGAGCATAGGAGACCAATAACATTATGTTCATATTGATGTCCATGGTGGCTATTAAAGCAAAAGTGGCCACAAGCAGGGATGGCATGGGATTTTCATAGCATAGCAACAGAAATACATGTTTCCTAGAATTAAACATGGTATTTCATATCTCTACTTCTTCCATTTTCCTCTCCTTTTTTTGGAATATTCTAGAAGATTGGTTTGCAGCATTATTTTTTCTAAGAAATATTGTTAATAAATCACACTAATAAGTCATTGGCTGTCACCATGCACTTGAATAAGGTAGTCTGATACTCATTTCAAATTCAGTTACATTGCAGTCCCATTCTGTCTTATTCTCAGTACTTACACTGTTTTCTTGGATAGGGAATTAAACATAGAACTTTCTCTGAAACATTCTGGTACATCATTCCCCCTCACTCTCTTTCTCAAATTGATTTGTTGATATTTTATATTCTGAATCAATCCTCCCAATGTTTATTTATCTTCTTGTATCTAGCTCCCCCTGCCCTTGCATTTCGGGAGAATTCCTTTATTTAGTCTTCTAAATCAAGGTCTATTCTGTTCTTCTAGCATCATCCTTTCCACCTTTTCTCTCTTTTATACCAGGAATTGAGCCCAGTGCTTAACACTGAGCCACATCCCCAGTCCTTTTTATTCATTTATTTATTTTTTGCAGTTGTAAACAGAATGCCATTATTTGTTTATTTTTATGTGGTGCTGAGGATTAAACCCAGTGCCTTACACATGCTAGGTAAACTCTGTGCCACTGAGCTACAGCCCCAACCCCCTTTTTATTTTTTTATTTTGAGATAGTTTCTCACTAAGCTTTGGGCCTCAAGTTGCTGAGGTTGGTCTCAAAATTGTAATCCTTCTTCTTCAGTCTCCTAAGTCACTGAGATTACAGCAATGTTTTTTGTTTGTTTGTTTGTTTGTTTTTTATCTTAAAATTTGGTAACAAAGCATTGTGTTTCCACTGGGTCTTGTTCAGGTACCTGCATTGCTTGCCCTCTTCTCATCTGCTATTTAGTCTGTCGTACCTTGTAGTTACTAGCTCACTCTATTCATGGAAGATCTAAATCAATCAGTATAACCAGATATCATTTCATTCTCTTCCAAGTCTGTGTGACTGCTCAGTGTAGTGCTGGGATGGTGGTGATTTGAGGATACTTAGGAAGGAGTGAAATTAGGGAGGGCCATGATTGTAAAGATGATCCCCTTGTCCAGTGTGAACCATTGGGCCTGTGTTTTGCACATGAGTATCTGTTCTGGCCCTTTCTCCAGGTGTGCAGAGAATTTTGTAGGAAGGTCTCCTAAATAATGGCATTTGCTAGAGATAATGTCACCCTTGTAGGGTGACCAAGCTGCTGATTTTTAGTCTCTACCACAATTATGAATGTATTCTGAAGGGGAATATAAATGCAATGGACATTGCAAAAGGTGAAGAGTTCTGTGGGCTTTATGAGAGACAGAATCATTGATTGGTCCTATCAGATTCCTCTGTTTATTGAAATGACAGTTTATATATTTTTTTATTGTCTGATTTCTGCAGATACTACTTGAGAAGGGAACCAGGTGATCAGTGATCCTTACCAGGTGTCTGATGATTGACATTCAGGTAGGAAAGAAAGGTCAGAGAGAAGAAGCAGAAAGGAGTACAAGGTAGACATGCTCACCCTTTGTAGGCACTGTGGAAGTGGAGGTCCTGATGGCAGGAAGCCTTGTACTTGGCCTGGTGGGTGATGGCACAGCGCATGTGATTCTTCCACATGTCACTCAGCTGGGCCCTTTCTATAATTGTTATCAGTATCAATGACTGAAGGAGATAACTTTTCATAAAAGAGTAAATATTACCAGTGGACTCATCAGACACAACCAAATAGATGTTACTGGAGATCTGAAAGAGATGACTGCGTTTGGCAAGGTGGGTTGAAGCACAGCACAAGATTGTATTGTGCAGTTGAGGCTCCATAAAGTATTGAAGCCACAAGCAATCTACTTGCTTAAGGTAGTGTATATTTACCTGGATTGTCCCCAGAAGAATTTTTGATATCCACATCCTAGAGCCTTTTGCCCCCTGCCAGCCCCACTCCCATGTTAGTTCAATAATGTTGAAAAAAAAAATCACAGACTGGGTGGCATACAGAGCAGAATGCATTTCTTACACACTGAGTGAGGGGTTAGAAGTCCAAGACTGAGTTGGCAGAAGTTTTGGTTTTTCTTAGACCTTTCTCTCAGGCTTCCAGAAGGGCACCTTCATGCTGTGTCCTCATGTGGGTTTTCCTCTGTACACATGCATCCCCACTGTCTCTCTGTGTACAAATGTCCTCTTTATATAAGGGCATCAGTCAGAGTAGATTAGAACAAATACAGCCTCATTTTAACTTAATTGCTTTTTTAAAGGTCCTGTCTCCAAAGGTAGTCATAACCTGACTGAAGCAATTACCTGAAACCTATTTGGCCCGCAATTAAGTAAAGAAACGGATTTCATTAATTTCCAGGAATATCACTACAAAGATCTAGTATTAATAGGTCCAGTGGTCTTGTAATATAGGATTCCAATAAATGTCCCAATAACTTTCCTTCTCCTAAGGCTCTGCCAGAGATGGAATTCCACAAATAGAAATGTAAAACAAAGACTCTTCATAACAATTTGGCTTTGTACAAAGAAGAGTAATTTCCTTGGAAGTTCTAATTCATATGTTTAAAACACACTTCCTGATTTGTAGTAATGTCACAGCTGTTTATTCTGATGTGTACAGGAGTGGGCACAGGAAAGGCCCGAGTTCTTTTCATTTTCTCTTTAATGGTCATTATGTGACTTTTTTCTTCAAAGCATATCCATTCTGGAGGAGATTCAAGTTGGCAGGGTAGAGGAAAGCTGCATTCCTAGTTGCTCCATGGCTCAGGATTCAAGTAGCAAGAGTACTGCTTCTCAGCAAGATGAGTAAAAGAGGAATTTCCCTAAAATCCAATATTAGGCAGAGAATCTTAGAGACACAGAAATTTGGGCACATTAAACAAAGAAGAAAGAGTACATTGGAATCAAGCAGCAGTGCTGATTCACCACAGAGGAGAAGGAGAACACAGAGAAAAACCTGATGGACAAAGTTGGTACAGAAAAATTTGTGATAAGGAAAACAGGCTGAAGTTAGCTGATCCAGAGGTTATACTGTGAACTCGTGCTTTAAAAGTGCTTTGTGTGAAGCTGTGTGTGGTGGTGCATGCCTGTAATCCCAGCGGTTTAGGAGGCTGAAGCAGGAGGATCACCTGTTCAAAGCCAGCCTCAGCAATTCAGTGAGACCCTACGTAACTTAGAGACCCTGTCTCAAAAAAAAAAAAAAAAAAAAAATGCTGAAGATGTGGGATGTGGCTCTTTTTTTTTTTTTTTTTTTTTTTTTTTTAAAGTGCTCGGTGTTTTTCAACTGGTCACAGAGAGCTGAGGCAGGAGCCATTTTGAGGATGCCACACTGCAGCTGCCACGGAGCCAGGAGATCATAGCAAACACTGCCACACTGTCCATGTCATCTAGGGTATACCTATTAGAATGTAAGTTACACAGGCACAGAGAAGATTTTACCCAGGGAATTAAAGTAGTAAAAGTGAAGGGGGCCCTCATTGCTTCTCCTTTGGGTCGGGTAGCTCATGTGACCAGTTGAAGGGGGTCACGAATCTGAACAGTTGGGGGTGAAAACACCCAGGGATTAAGCCTGGGAAGGCTGTTTTTGTGGGCAGCAGAGTATGTGAGGGCTGGCTCCCCTACCTCATAAGTAGAATTCTTGGAGGCTCCTGAGATTCAGACTTCTGACAGAGACCAGCAAGTCCCAGGACCTAGGGGTGTGTTGACCTAATCTCTCTAGAGCAGATGTCACTCAACAAAGTCCCCGAGGCCTGATTAGACCTAAGCTCCAGTGGCTAGAACTTCTTGCATACATCTCTATGGAATCCTGACCCTGGAAGTGCATTTATTAGGTCTGCCCAGACAAAACTCCAAATGACAATACTCCCCTCTCCATCCTACCTTACACTGGTGAGAGCCATTGCAAACTGCTTCAATCTTAGGCCACTCCAACTGGCAGCTCATTGAGCAACATAAAAAGAGGAAGGGGTCAACAACCTCCAGCCCTTGCTCTTGCACTCCCTCTCCCTCTCTCCTTCTCTCTGTCTGTCTCTCTCTTTCTCTGAATGCATAGCTCAAAAAGAAACAGTGAGAAAAGACATTTGGGCGTAGACAACGAACATCCATTCTTGTTGACTATTTGACCACCTCAGTGGAAATGATTCTGTTACTTTTTATTAAGAATCTTTCCCTTCTTTTATTTATTTATTCATTTAGTGTGTGTTCTTGCTGTAATGATTGGTTCATATACACATATGTGTGTGTGTGTATTTTTTAATTTTTAGCATTTAAATTTTTTTTTTTTAATTTCTCCTTGTGTTGCCTTTTAAAGTTTAGCTTTTGGAGTTTTTATTTTTATTTTGTTTTGTTTTGTGTTCATTTGTTTATTTCACTGTTTCTCTTTTCTCTTTACTTATCCTGCTAATAGCCAAATTCTCTTATTCTTTCCTGTGCCCACCATTCATGCTAATTTCCAAGGTCACAGTGGCAAGTGAGAAAAAAACGTGGCTGATCTTTTCAGCATTAGTTCTCTTCTTTCCCCCTGGAAGCCCCCATTTCTCTCTGTCTTTGCTTTACTCCCCATATTTTTTAAAATAAATGACACAAACGTTCCACCGGCTGAGTCCACCACCCTGTTTCTCACCACATGCTGAGAAGATCCTGAGCTACAGAACAAACCTGCCATTGCAGTTAGGAGGACTGCATAACTGTAGAAAACTCAATGTACATAAGATAGCTGAGGAGAAGCAGTTGGATGAATGGAATTGTGCACAGATCAGGGAGGGGCAGGTATCCTCAATGTTCCTTTAGATTCCATTTTGAGATTTGTTTTTATTTTATGAAAGAATGGATTGTTTTATTGTTTTGGATTACTGCTACAATAACTATTCTTCACCATTAGATTTTTTACACCCTGGCTCCATATCTTGACAGGCGTTATGGAAAAGAATGGCTTGGACATATAGAAGTACATTTCCCTTATTACTAGTATAACATATGAATACAAATTGAGTTGCTTTAAATGACACAAATCGATTATCATGCAACTCTATTGTTCAGAAATAAAAATTGAGCCTCGTTGGTGTCAAAGTAAGGTGCCTATCAGCAGGCTGTGTTCCCTCCTAGAGCTTTAGGAGGTATCAGCTTGGAGTTCACTCACTCCTTGGCTTCTCCCATCCACCTTCAAGCACAGCAATGGTTGATCTTCTCACATTATTTCACTGGATCCTGAAACTTCTTCCCTTTGCCACATTAAAGCATGTTGTGGTCCTACTTGGGTAATGCATGATAATTTCTCTATTTGAAAGTCAGATGACCAGTAATCTGAATTTCCCCTTATCACGTCATTTAATATAATTACAAGTTCTAGGAATTGGAATATAAACATGTTTAGGCAGCTACAGACAGGAAAGATCCTCTGCCTCTTAACCATACTTGTTTCTATGTTGAATGGAGATAATTATTCACACATTGGTAATGTTTAAATAGGATTTTTGCCAGAAGATTTTATGAATTTATATAAAATTTGTTATCATGGTATGCATTTGTATTTTGCAGTATATGCATGCCATGGTGTAAATGACAAACTGAAGTCTTACAATTATATGGTGAGCTTGTTCCACATTTGCAGATTGGAGACATCTGGTCTTTGGACTGGCCCTGGTCTAAGTGGTACTTAAAATCATGAGTTTGAGGGGAGGGGAGGGGGGATGGTAGGGGATAGGAAAGGTAGCAGAATACAACAATTACTAATAGAGCATTATGTAAAATTGTGGATGTGTAACCGACACATAATTGTGATTCTGCAATCTGCATTTGGGGTAAAATTGGGAGTTCATAACCCACTTCAATCTAATGTATGAAATATGATATGTCAAGAGCTTTGTAATGTTGTGAACAACCAATAAAAAAAATAAAAAACAAAAAATAAATAAAAAAAATAAAATAAAATCATGAGTTTGAATAGGGTCCCTTAGAAATTGTATAGATTCTAGGAGGAGTAAAACCCTTGAGTCAGCCCTGTGTTATAGGGAACAGCAAAGGACGAATAATCCTGGGCAGCTACAGTGTTACTACTTTTGCAAAACTAATTGTTTTATATCAACATCTTATCATGTAAGATAATAAATTAAATAATAATTAATACAAATTTATCCAGCTTATGTACAATTATAAGTATTGTGTAGAATTTGGTAATGGTGTAATCTTAAATATTTCTGTAATCTAGAATCACCCTTACCCCCATTTCCAACTATTTTAGACAATTTTTAATGTAATTATTTGTATATTTAGCTTGAACTCTATCAATTTACTTCATGATTTATTCATTATTATTTCCTCTGTTTCCTTCCTGTGTGTTTTGTGTTTCTTGGACATATCTCATTGCTATCTATTTTGGCTTCTCTAGAGTTTTTTTTTTTTCCCCCGGTGGACACAACATCTTTATTTTATTTATTTTTATTTTTTTGAGAGAGAGAGAGAGAGAGAGAGAGAGAGAGAGAGAGAGAGAGAGAGAGAATTTGAATATTTTATTTTTTTTTTTAGTTTTTGGCGGACACATCTTTTGTTTGTATGTGGTGCTGAAGATCGAACCCAGCGCCCCATGCATGCCAGGTGAGCGCGTCACCACTTGAGCCACATCCCCAGCCCTCTAGAGTATTTTTAAGTGTATCTTTTTACACAGATTTTTTTTTTTTAGTGGATGCTTTAGGTTTTACATTGCACATATATAACTAGTCAGTCTGATGGGGGTCAATATTTTAGCAGTTCAACTGAAATGTAGAAAGTTATTCTCTCTGAATATTCTTTTATCCTGTGGAGTGATGTGCATACTTGGAAATGAGAAGCTGTGCATTTTTATTCTAGCTCTAATACTGACTGGGATAGTCTTGTGTAAACCCATCTTCACCTTGTCAAATGAGATAGGTATCACAAATCTATCTGGAAGTTCCTTTTGGCTCCCATAATATATATTTCAGGAACCATTACAGCAATGCTTGTATTTATTACTTACACACTTATTAGTTTATGTCAGAGGTAAGTGTTGCATGTTCATCCATTGTTCTTATACAACATGGAATACATTCCTCCCTTTGTCTACAGCCATACCACCCTGAACGCGCCCGATCTCGTCCCTGTCATAATAACCTCCAACCAGAGCACATCAGAGCTGAGATTCCTTATACTGTCTCTGTTAAGACCTTGTCTCAGGACTTTTCCTCTAAGTAGAAAAATAGTTTTAAGGCCCCCATTGATCTTTTTTAACATGAAGAAAAGTTTGTCTTTACAATCAATATTTTTCTAATTTCCCTTCACTTTTTCTTCATTTCAAGGAAATATTATCCTGATATTTTGTGAGGAAACATGAGGATGACTTAAAAAAATGGAGCCAGGGTAAAGTGGGAATGGATTCCAAACAGTCACATCTGTGTATCTACCCAGAATGGAAAATGATTACCTTTTCATATTCCAACAGATCAATTACTAGTGGATGCCCAGAAAATAATGAGTTGGGTCCTAACAGTGTATTTGTGGTGCTGTGCCAAGGAATGACTGGCCTGAAATAGGAGTATGGTCACTGGAAATCTTCCCAGGGCCTGTATGGTCATTACCCCATTGTCTCTATAAAGGGCATCAGCCTTGCTTCTCTCCACCCAAATCTCTTTATTAAATATTTGCTTGGACATACTCCTGGTGTATCCTGTCAAGCATGTTTTCTCATTCTTTCTTTCACAGCGTGAGATTTTTCCAATTCTCAAAGTTTTGCTTCCCTTTGAATGATGAATTTCATCTTTAATCTGTTTATCTCTTCCCACGTTTACTATAAGCAGTCGAGAAGAGCTAAGGCTATACCCACAACACATTGGGTAGAAATTTCTACTGCCAAATACCCAAGTTAATAGATCTTAAGTACTGATTTCCACAAAACAGTGAGGCCAGGAACACCATTTAGCCTAGTATTTTAATAGTCACTTTTTAGCAAGAAAGGTCTTTACTATACCTTCCAATAATAAGTTCCTTATTACTGTCTTGGTCCTCATCAGAATGGCCTTTAATATCATTTCTACTGAACTTCTGATCACAGCCTATTAAATAATCCCAATGTGTACTAAAGCTTCTCTATATGCTCTCCTTCCCTCACCTGAATCAGAATTAACGATTCTAGTAATGTCGGCTATTGACAGCATTCACTTCCAAACTCTTCTAGTCACTTTTATGAAAATATGGTTTCTGTTTTCCTAAATAAGCTAATATCACAAAACATAGCCATAACATATATATTTATCCACTTTTGGCTTTTTACTACAAAAAAATCAAAGACTTTTCTGTATGCTAATGAACCATTATGCGCCACATTAAATAACTATACTATTACACAACACATGCTTTAGAAAATTAAAGTTACTAGGAGTTAAGAACTGTAATACATAAAAATTACAAGAGGTAAGAAAAACAACTCTGTTTGATGGCACCCCATTTATCAATTATTGATTTTACTTCTTGGGCTTTAGAGGTCTTATTAAGGTAGTCTTGTGCTAATACTTTGGAGTGTTGGGCCTACTTTTTCTTCTCGTATATGCAGGGCTTCTTGTCTAATACCTAGGTTCTGGATCCACTTTGAGCTGAGTTTTGTGCAGCATTGAGAGATAGGAGTCAAATTTCATTCTACTACATATGGATTTCCAGTTTTCCCAATACCATTTGTTGAAAAAGTTATCTTTTCTTCAATGTATATTATTGGCAACTTTGTCTAGTATGAGGTAGCTGTATTTTTTAATATTTATTTTTTAGTTTTAGGGGGACACAATATCTTTATTTTACAATTATATCATGCTGAGGATAGAACCTAGTGCCTTGTGCATGCTAGGCGAGCGCACTACCACTGAGCCACCATCCCAGCCAAGGTAACTGTATTTTTGTGAGTTTGCTCCAATGGTCTTACCTCTTTTGGCTCCAATACCATGCTGTCTTTGTTACTATAGATCCATAATATAATTTTAGATCTTGTATTGTGATGCCTCTTGCTTGGAATGGAACCACCATTTGACCCAGTTATCCCACCCCTCCGTATATATCCAAAGGAGTTCAAATCAGCATACTGGAGTGACACAGCCACATTTAATGTTTATAGTAGCCCAATTCACAATAAATAAGCTATGAAACCAACATAGTTGCCATTTAGTAGATGAATGGATAAAGAAAATATTGTATATATACACCTTGGAATTTTACTCAGCCATAAAGAAGAGTGACTTTATGACATTTATGAGCAAATGGATGGATCTGGAGACTATCTTAAGTAAATTAAGCCAGTTCCCAAAAAACAAAGGTCAAATGTTTTCTCTGATAGGTAGAAGCTAACTCACCATAAGGGTGGGGTGTTGAGGGAAAGAATAGAAGTGTAGTAGATTTGACAATGAGGAATGGAGGGAAGGGTTAGTTTAACCTTTGAATTATGTAGATATATCTGATTAATATTAGATATATGTTATTAATATGTGTTCCAGACATTGTATGAAATTCATAATATTCCTAATCCTGATATGTCCTGGTATAGCATTATTAGTCACAATTTTGGTTATTGTGTTAGCTTTCTGGGAGTCCAGAGCTGGCAAGAAAAAAATGCTGGAAAGAACCAAATTACTCATCTTTTAAAATCCATCATAGTATCTCTGTTATGAATCCAGACAGGTTTTACTAAAGAATGGTGGTTACCTACTGGGGGAGGGTACTGTATATACACCAATGAAGGAAAAGGAAGATAATGAATTTGAGGGAGAAGAAGGCTGGAAACACATTCAGTTCCCAAGAAAGCAAGATTATTTGGAAATATTAAGGTTTCCTGTGTCTGAAATTTCTTCACTTTTGTCTCTATTCCTTTTCCCCCTAAAATTATAAGAATATTAGTAAATATTCTGAAAACAATTTTAGAAATTTTATTTGTCTCATAAAATCCTGGAAGGCAAAGAAAAAATGGAACTCTTTCATGTGACAGGTGGTTTGTGAATAAGGAGAGATTTGTTGAACACAACCATGAGAAGGGGTCCTGAAAATGTTCTGGTATTATGCCTAAGACTCTAACATTTCAGGCTCACCCACACAGAGAAAAGAGGAACAGAAACTAGAAATTGTATGCTGATTAGTTTATTGGGATATTAAAGATACAGTTATGATCACATTATTCCAATGGCATAACTTCATTAGGGACATCAGCTTATCATTCACTTTCTGTAAAAAACAAAAAACAAAACAAAGAAGGTTATAGGGAAGATGTGACATACAGGTTTTATTCTAAAGTCTCTCTGGCATCACTGAGGAGAGGCATGCAAGAGCCCACCTCCTGGGCCTCTTCCCTTTCTCATCCCAACCTTTGAATCCTAAATTTTTGTATTCACTCTTACTAGGCATCTAAGCACATAATGTGCTCTAAATTGTTGCTTTTTAAGATAAAGAAATAAAATTTATGTCTTGATTGTTTATCTTTTAGTTGTTATTAAAATGACCAAAGATATATTTACTAAGAGTATCCTTGCAAGTTACATCTAAGTTAGCAAAATTAAAACCAACTTAAATTCAAACAACAGGGTTAGGTTTCACAAACTATGGCACAGACAAACAATGGAATATTAAAAATTGGCAAAATCATAAATAAAGAAGTTGAAGACGAAGAAGAAGGTAAATGAGAAGAAGGAGAAGAATAAGGAGAGGGTAGGAGGAGGAAGTGAAATGGTAGACAAGAAGATATGGAGGGGAAGGAGAGAAAGGAACACATGATTCTTTCTAAATCATTTCAAGGAGCACTACCCCAAAATGCTATTCTTCCTAATAATTACCTACTTTCACTGCTGCAGTTTTTAAGAAATGGAGCTGTGTTCTTTCTTTGGTTCTTACCCTCTTTTTTTCTGTAACTCTTTTTTTTAATTATTATTATTTTCATTTTTCCTTCCTTTTTTTAAGCACTAGTCTGTGCTTTGCGAACAGAATCAAGACATTAACAAAGGTCAGCTTCTCTGAAGAAAAGCATTTCTATAGAACAAAGACAGCTACATGTTTCGCTGCCATTTACACAGCTCAAAGCAGGAAAATATTTACAAAATACAAGTTTTTTAATTTTTGTTTTTTGGGTTTTTGGGGGTTTTTTTGTTTTGTTTTGTTTTGTTTTGTTTGTTTGTTTGTTTGTTTTGGTTTGGTTTGGTTCTTAGCCTCTTGCTGGGATTCAATGAGTTCCTATTTCCTTTTTCCACCTGACCACTCTCAGTTCACTTCTATCTCACACCATGGCTCTTGGGTCCATTTTTCTTGCTAAATGGCATTCAAGTTTATGATCCTAAACGTCTTGTAGTCTTTTAATGCTTACTAGCAAATCAACCCAACCTTATGCCAAAAGATAATACAACTGAACAGAAAGGTAAGAAGCCAAATCTGATGGCATATCTCATTCTACCACCTATATCCCTCAGCAAATGTCACAATACCATTTCTTTTGGACATCCTCTTGGAATCACTTATACATATAAGCATGTCATTCCCTTTTTCCTGCGAGGCATACCATAATTTATATGTAGACATATCTGTTATTCCTTTCAAATAATACATTTCTTTGAAAGCTTTCAAATCAGTTTGTAGAGTTATACAGATCTTCCTAACAACTTTCTCTTTTTTCTCCTGCTCCTCTCTTCCTTGTTTCATTCCCTCCTTGTTGGGGTGGCCCCTGCTGGTTACCAGGATGACGGGGCCCATTTGGCTGCTGCTGGCCTCCTTGTTGGGGTGGTCCCTGCTGGTGTCCAGGACGAGGAGGTTTAGGAGGCTGCTGATTGCCTCCTTGGGGTGGTCCCTGCTGTGAGTCATCACCTTCATCTTCATCTTCATTCTCATCTCCACCATCAGTGGGGGGTCTGGGTGGGCGTCCTCCAGGAGGTGGTCTGTGAGGGACTTGTTTGGAGCTCTGGCTTGGGGCCTCAGCCTCTGTGTGGGTATAGCACAAGAGTAAATGGCATTAGTGGCAGACAAACCTCCTCATGGTGTACCTCTCTGATCCTGTCACACAGACACTTTGTCCCAGAACTTGCCTCTGAACAGCTAACCTCTCCTGTATCTACAGTCACCTCATAAAGATCTCCTTTCAATCCAAATATGGATGATATGGAAAGCTTCATATCTGTGTTCCTGGAACAATTCTGTACCCTTGAATGTGTTGAAGAATAAAGTTTTGACTTCCTTGCCATTCCCAGAAATTATTTCCCCAGGACAAGGGAGAAGCAAAGTGAAAGGATTATAAATCTCAGTTGTGTCACCAGTTATATTTTGCAACATGGTGCTAACTTGCTGCCTGTGAAAGCAAGTCTGGATGTCTAAGCCAAAATGTTGAAATGAGTTACTTTATTCAGCATCCTATACCCACAATGAGAAATCTTGAGGGAGAGAAGAGAAAGACAAAGTGACAGTTGATGGGGGAGTTCACTGTTTACCTGTGGCACACAGCTGAGTGGGGAAATCCAGAAAAAAGATACAGAGATACTTATTTCTGTGCATTTCATCATGAAACCATATAATTCTAAAAGGGATGATTGGGGAAGGAAGAAGCTGTTGAGGGACTCTATGTACCACATAGGAGTCAGAATGAGGACACTGTGTATTTGTGTGTTATCTTCCAGCGGTCACTTTTGTGGGAGGGAGTGAGAAAAATAAACCTGTTATCAAGGAGCCAGGCCTGTCAGTTGTTCAAGATAGTGCTCTTGGTCCCCAGAATCAAGGTTGGAGAATATTTACTTATGTCTTTGGGGGAAACTAGCACTCATTCATTATTAACCTAAGTAAATGATGATAAGAAGACACTGGAGAACTAAGACATTCGTGAGGAAAAGAAGTTTGGCTGAGCATGAATTGGGCCTTACCTGATGATAGGGAATAAGAGTCTTCATAGCTGGAATCTAAGAAATGAGAGCAGGATAAAGTGAAATGTTAGTCACCAATCTCAGGTCTCATAGGTGTCCTATAGGGAAAGATCACTTCCAGCCCGAACCTGTACATCCCATAAGTGAACCCCTTAGTCATTGTCTAGGATGCTGTTAGCAAGAAAGGAGGCTTTGAGGGGGTGGCTGGGTGGTTGCTACACTGCATCTCAACCACATGGTACAAATTAACACACTAAATTCAAACAAGTAAGCAATCAAAGCCCTTTTGGTCCTCCCAAGCATCCCTCATACCTTAGTGCTGATATTTGTTAAGTATTCTGAGTGTTTCAATGATTTATTTTAGAATTCCTTTAGCCATTTTCCTCAGTATATTTTTTGCTTATACTAACATGCTTTCCCAAGAGCAGCAAACAATTGGGAACAATGTCAAACACTGCTCACAGCACAATGAAATGTTGAATGTTGTAGGAGATTAATAAAAAATTGGGCCCTGATATTATTATCTCTTATGTAGAGAGTCAAATTTATTTCATGACTCTGTGAAATAGCACAGTTATGTAAGAGTATCTCCTTCATCTTTCCCGTATCCACAGTACAGCAAGGCTGCCAGCATCTAGTTGATGTCTTTGCAACTAGAATTCCCTGTATCAGTCTTCCCACCTTCATGTGTATTATTCACGGCATAGAAAGGTATTTCTGCAAATGGAAAATTTACCTTACCATTCCTCTGGTCAAAACAGATTTTTTTTCCTGTTTCAAATGTACCTTAATTTCTAAGGCTTTGACATGTAATGTGGACATGACTTATACTTTTTGTAAAAACTCTGATGTTCCATATTTCTCATAATTTTGCCTCCCTCTGCTGTAGGATGGTCTAAGCCCCAGGAGACAGAGATGCCCCCAACCCCTTTTCTTATACCTTTATATAAGCTCCAAGCTGGGCTCAGGGCCAGCAAGGCCACTGTGAGCAGGACCACCAGCATCTTGGAGGAGGATCTGCAGTTGCTCCCAAGTCTCTGCTGGGGAAGCCCGACAATTCCCTTTATAAGGAGGAGCAGAACAGTGGTGCCTTTGAGCTCCATGCTGGGTGACCTCACAGCTGACACACTAGCACGCCTTGCATCCCTGCTTTCTCTTTGGGACCTCAGCCCAGTGTCTCTTTTCTAAGAGGTGCAATATGTGACTTGGGCAATGGTGTTGAAGAAAACTGGTTGACCATTCAGCACAAATATTAGAATTAAAGTTTCATCATTATTTGAATTTAGTCTGTTTGATATTGTATAACTCTGTCTTACACTGTATGTTGTGTTTGTGCTGGTTTTGTGTGTGTGTGTGTGTGTGTGTGTGCGTGCACGCACGCGTGCACACAAATGTGTATAGTCATGTCAGCCCTGATCCTATAGAAAAAGAGAAAATGGTTAATACCTTTGAATGTTATTATAGCCCAAACTCTATCCACCAAGATACATGATTCCCAAGTGTATAATATTCTGATTAATTTTGATAATATCCAGATCATTCCTGTTCAAGTCTGTAAGGGTTTAGGAAACCACATGAATACATATGAATATACATATCTCAGTGAACACAAGGTTAGGAAAAGGGACCCACCAATAGAATCACCTGTTCAGTGCCAGGACCCACCAGGCCAAGGGCAAGGTTGAACTTCCACAGCTGCCTCAAACCTGAAAATATTATCCAGGGCTCACTGGATTGCTCTAATAAGGAAAATATTGTTGTAGGGACAAATATCCTAAACATACTGTGCTTATTATAATTCTTGGGGGTTATGACAGCTGAAATAGTCACAGAAACCACCATGGGATTTCCACAGAAGAGCAACAGGAATATACAGTTCCTGGAAGTAATGCACTCTTTCAAGACTATCAGACTTCTTCAAAGCTCATACCAAATTTGAGAATGTACTGAAATAATGGAATAGAGCAAAATACTAATTGGCCATAATTGTTGAATAGAGAGTCTGACATCACCTTCAGTAGCTACACTGCATTGCATTCACCTTCTGTTTTAATCAGATACACAGTTTCTCTGAGCAGTCTTTACCACACAGAACTTTATCTACAGTATTTGATGCTTATTCTATCTTGCTCTCCTTCTGAATTTTATTTGTTGATATTTTATGTTCTAAACCAATACTCCCTCTATCGGTTTATCATCTTGAATCCGGTTTATTTTCTCGTGCATTTGGGTAGAAGTCCTTTAGATGATCTCCAAGTTGTTTTCTATTTTATTCTTTGCTATGTGTTATTTTCAAAATTTGGTAAGAAGGTATTATGTTTCTAATAGGTCTTCCTTGGGTATTTGCATTGCTGATCTCTATCCTTCTACTCTTGATTCTGTTATATCTAGTAGTTATTGGCTTGTTTTTTTCATAGAAATCTACAAAGATCTTTCTAACCAGATGCTTTTCTTCATTTAATCCCTGTTACCTCTCAAATGATTGTTTACTGCAGAACTGGTGGTAATTAAAGGAGAGTTTGGCTGGAGGTAATGTAGGGATGCTCATGTGACTGGAGATCCTAAAGACAGGGCCCTTGTCCATTATGGAAGACTGGGTCTTATGCTCTGCTCATGAGTGTCTATTGCAGCCCTCTCTGTAAGGGTGCAGAGAATATTCTAAAAAATGGTATTGACTACAGATAATATGACTCTTGCAGGATGAATGTGCTGTTGTGCTGTGCTGGCACAGCCATGACTATATTATGAAAGGGACTGTAGATGTAGTTGACACTTTGCTGCCTGTGGGGAAAGCTGAATGGTTCTAGCTGTGCTTATGGGTCTTATGAGAGGCAGGGAACATTTGTGTCTGGAGGTCCCTCTATGTTACTAGGGATGACTGTTTCTGGCTACTTCTTTCTCTATTTGTGAAGGAAATTTGGAGAAGAGTGGTGTTCACCAGGTGGCTGGTGGTTGACCTTCAGGTGGGAAAGGAAGCTGAGAGAGAAGAAGCATAGGGAAGAGCTGGAAGGATGTGCTCACATCCTGTGTGGGCGGCTATGGAAGTGGAGGGCTTTGGCCTGGTGGGTCCTGGCACAGGGCCATGGTTTTCCTGACCTTCTTCAGTGTCAGCAATGCATGAATGGGATTAAAGTGTCATAAAAGAAAAATATCACCTGTGAACTCAGCAGACACTACCAAACCAAGGTTATGGAAGAGTTGAGAGGAAAGACTCAAAAAGATGGGGTTGAAGATTGAGCAAATCTGCAGCATGCTCTTGGGGACCTTTAGGCGAGTAAAAGCCCTGAAGCAACCCACTTTCCTGGAATATGTATTTTGTACTTAATTTCACAAACAGACTTGATTTCCACCTCGTAATATGATTGCAAAACAAAAACAAAAACAAAAACCAACCAAGCAACAACAACCAAAAAACCAAACTACTAATTTGTGGACTTAGTAAAAGAAATTTATTTCCATACAACTTTGTAGAGTAAAAATCCAAGATTAAGTTGTCAGAAAGTTCAGTTTTTCCAAGGCCCTCTCCTCCTCTCTGATTTCAGTGTCATCTCTATTGTGTCCTCCTGTGGGGCTTCCTCTGTGCACAAGCAGCCCCACTGTTTCTCTCTGTGACTAAATGTGCTCTTTTTACCACAACACAGGAAATATTGGGCTAGGGCCTATCCTCAAAGGCTAATTTTTACTTAATCATCTTGATAAAGACAAGTTTTCTAAGTATAGTCATTTTGTGAAGAACTGGAGTTAGGATTTCAATATAGGAACTCAGGAAAGGGGAAAAACATATCCAATGCTTTTTCAGTTAATGATAGTTGTTTCACAAATTGTTCAGTATAGGGTATCATTTTAATTTCTTTCTCCCTCACACATGGCTCATAAGCAAATTCAATTGACTCTACCTTCTAAATATATCCCAGATATGACCACTTGTATAATCTTTTCTTAAGCATATTGGTTCTCTCTCTTTGGGGCTATTAATATTCTGCCAACTTATTCTTTCCAAGGCTGAGTATAACAGAGGACATTTACCCAGGACATTTACTGCATCCCATTTAATCATAACCATCTTACTAGCTAGTTCTGATTATCATTACCCCCTCACTATTTCAGATGAGATGATGGGACAAGGACAAGGCTGTTTTTAAAAGGCCATTATTGTCTGGGAGGCAGCCAGGCCCAGGGCCTGCATTCTTGCTTCACCACTTTCCTGATATATACTTGTTTAAAGGGTGGGAGGGAATGAGGCTCAGAGAAGAAGCAAAAGTTCTTATTTCTGGAAATGATTAAGGGAAATGTCTTGGGTTACATTAACAAGCAAGACAAGAAAATAATATTTTTTCTGAATAATTATTTGGCTAAAATCATAATCATTTACTCTGTTTTTCCTCATCTCCAGACAAAGATCCTCCTGCAGATTAATTCCTTTTTCTAAAACGTTTCTTGAGTTTTCTACAAAGTTAAAAATCTTTAAGTTTTGGAGTTCTTCTTTTGTGCAGGCTTCTTCCAAGATCCTATGTAGACTGAGGAGGAGAAAAATGGATTTAAAGCTCCATGAATAAGCAGCAGTCCTGCAGGCCTGGTGGCATGCTCCTGTAATCAAAGTGACTCACGAGACAGAGGCAGGAGAATCATAAGTTTGAGGCTATCTGCATGGTTCAGCGGGAACTCGTCTCAAGATAATAATGGTGGGAATGTAGTTCAGTGGTGAAGACCCCTCTGCATTCAATCCCCAGAACTGGGAGTGAGAGGGATGCAAAGCAGTGGTTCTCATTCTGCTACTCCTTCTCTCAAGTTACTGCCTTTTCTCATGTTATATCTGGCTCTTACTCATGTGGTAAGATTTCCATGCTTTGCACACCACAAAACAACAACAATAGCAACAAAACTAAAACTTCAGCAGTCTGAGAGTTATCTGGAGTTAGTGCCAAATAACGAGATTTGGTCCTTATTTACAAAAGCCTAAAATGTCTAAATAACCCAAATAACATTTACAGATAATAGCAAATTATATTCCAGTAGTATCCTAAATGTATGGAATGAATTAAAAGTTTTCTCATGAACAAGGCACATCCCTCATTTCTATTTCTTTCTTTCCCTCCCCACCCCATCCCTGCCCCCTCTGTCTCATATTTCCTAACTATGCTGATGCTTATAAATGTACGGCCTTAGAAGAGTCATCCAATTATATTTAGCTTTTATTCCTTCTTCTGAAATGTGGAAATAATGCCAAATATCATAAAAGGACTAAAATGTCTGGAAATGAAGTAAATATCGACTTGCTAGGCATGTATTTTCTATTCCTTTTTTTTCCTCTTTCTTGTTTCAAGATTTTGAAAAACAATTTCTTAAAGATTGGAAAATTGCCTTTAGTCATTATTTGAAGTTAGGTCTGCTTTTGACAAATTCCCTTAGTTTTTCTTCATATCATCTTTGCATTCCTTTCATTCCTGAAAAATAAATTCACCAAATACAGAAATCAGTATTGAAAGTTATTTTTTTTAATACTTTAAAAATAAAATGCTCCTTCCTATGGCTTTCATGTTTTTCTGATGCTTTCTGCTTTCATTTATATTGCCCCTTCCCATAGAAAAACTCCTTTGATCTTTCAAGATTTTCATTGTCTTTATTGTCAGATATTTGATTGTGAGGCATCTTGGTATGGTTTTATTGCTTCTCTTGGTTGGTGGTACAGACTGAATGTGTTCCTCCAAAATTCATCAATTGGAATCTCAACCCAATATGAAGGTATTTCGAAGGGGGCCATTTGTAAAGCAGGTGGAGAGTGTGTGTCAAAAGTAGTGCCTTAATAAAAAGATGAGTAGACTTGGGATTCCTCACACTCCTTTCTCTGCTCTTTCCCACTGAGGACACAATGAGAGGACACCTTGCCTCCATTGCAGAAGAGGGCCCTTATCAGAACCCCACCAGCAGGCATCCTGATCTCCCATTTACAGCCTCCAGAACTGCAAGAAATTAATTTCTCTGGATTATAAGCCCCCTTATTCATGAGGCTTATTTCTTACTGCTTTGTGTGGGATCACATTCTGGCTCCCCTCTAGACTTCCACACTTCTGTGTAGGGGAAGAGAAACCATTCTTCTATGAGGTGGAAGAATGTTGTTACTGCTTCCCAAGTGGTCTCCAGAAAAACCACTCCAGAGTGGAAGGAGGAGTGCTTTATTATGGCTAGTATGGCTAGTTTGTGACAGGATCCAGGATCCCTACCTGTTATTCAGTGATCATATACAGTGAGGAAAAAGTGAGGGGCTCATCCCTCAAGTTCTTCTCTCACTCTACCTGGTGAAAGGTTGAAGCGTCATCCTTCTGCCTTACAGCATGGAGGTCTAAGCTCCACTTTTTTTTTTAATGCTTAAATAATATATTCTTTTATTTTCAGAGCTCCATATTATTAACCATTGTGTTTTAGCTTTTTTTAATTGGTTGTTCAAAACCTTACAAAGCTCTTGACATCATATTTCATGCATTAGCTACAAGAGAGTTATGAACTCCCATTTTTACCCCAAATACAGATTGCAGAATCACATCGGTTACACATCCACATTTTTACATAATGCGATACTAGTAACTGTTGTATTCTGCTACCTTTCCTATCCTCTACTATCCCCCCTCTCCTCCCATCTTCTCTTTCTATCCCATCTACTGTAATTCATTTCTCTCCTTGTTTATTTTCCAATTCCCCTCACAACCTCTTATATGTAATTTTGTATAACAGTGAGGGTCTCTCTCCATTTCCATGCAATTCCCCCTTTCTCTCCCTTTCCCTCCCACCTCATGTCTCTGTTTAATGTTAATCTTTTCTTCCTGCTCTTCCTCCCTTCTCTATTCTTAGTTGCTCTCATTATATCAAAGAAGACATTTGGTATTTGTTTTTTAGAGATTGGCTAGCTTCACTAAGCATAATCTGCTCTAGTGCCATCCATTTCCCTGCGAATTCCATGATTTTGTCATTTTTTAGTGCTGCGTAATACTCCATGGTGTATAGATGCCACATTTTTTTAAGGTCATGGCTTTTTCTGTGGTATTTGGCTGTCAAAGAGTTTCTGTCTGTCCAATATCTCTGCTTCCTGGTCCTTTGATTGAAAACAATAGGCATTTGTTGGGGCTTTTTTCATCTGTGACCATTGGCATTTCTTTATTCCTGGTTTCTTCAGCTACGTGTCTGTGACTTTTAAGCCAAAAATAAAACAAAACTCACCATCTTGTATTATCCTTGGTTCCTAATACCTCATTCTCCCCATCTTTTAGAATCTCCTTATGGTTTTATTATATATAAAAAATAAATCCAGGTATTTTGGTAGTACTTGGAGGAATAGAGCAAAGTACAAAATAAAATCTATCTTTCTGGAAGTGGAACTTGGTTTACTTAAGTTATAAGGAAGCAGAAGTATTTTTCTGGACTCTTTGCTGCTACAGAGACATTGGGCTTCATTTTTGAGATTAAAATATTTAAGGAGGGCTGGGGATGTGGCTCAAGCGGTAGCGCGCTTGCCTGGCATGCGCCGAGCGCTGGGTTTGATCCTCAGCACCACATAAAAATAAAACAAAGATGTTGGGTCCACCGAAAACTAAAAAATAGATATTAAAAAATTTTCTCTCTCCCTTTCTTTAAAAAAAATACTTTAAGGAGGCAGACCTATTTGGAGGTGTCAGGCTTCTCTGTACACTTAGAAAATAAGCTGAGTCTCTTCTGTCAAGGTATTGGAATCATTATTAGCACTTCAGTGAGGATGCAGACTTAGGTGTGACACTTTATTTTGTCATATTCTTCTTTTTTAATATTTAGTTTTTAGTTGTACATAATACCTTTGTTTTGTTTATTTTTTTAAAATGTGGTGCTGAGGATCGAACCCAGGGCCTCGCACGTGCTAGGCGGCCACTCTACCACTGAGCCACAACCCCAGACCTATTTTGTCATATTCTTCTTAGATGTTCTTTCCCCTCCCCTTTCATGTTTTTATTGCTAAAGAGAGTATCTGCTTATCAGTAATCTATTAGGACAGTCAAACTCATGCCAATGCTGCCGTGGTTTACATCCTGTGCTTCCTAGATATCAAGCCCAAGTCAGACTTCAACCCCCTGAGCCACAGCAGAAGCATATCAGGCTTGTTCTGCTAGGCTCTGTAGAGCATCTGTCCCTGGATAGCAAGTTCTCAAATCCCAGATGGAACTGGGACCATCCCTTTAAACTATATTATCTTTAAGCCCTCTCATTCTGGGTGTTGGATGAGACTGGCAGCATTAAGTGTCTCCAGAATATCTCTGGGGTCGTTTTCCCATAGTTCTCATGAGAACTATGCACCAGTCTTCCTTCTCCACATACCAGTCTCCTAATGACATATATGCTGATTACACTCGTGGTGTGCTAATCCAAATAAGTTTTCTTATTTTTTCTAACCTGGTCAGACTGAAAATTTTCCAGTGCTTCAAGTTCTGCCTCCCATTGAGTTACAAATTCTATTATTCATTTATACTGTCTTTCCATGTTGACTACAAAAAGGCAAGAGAAGGAATGCCACACACATATACTATTTCTCAGAAAATTATGCCACCCAATATCTGAGTTCATCACTCGTAAGTTCTGCCCTCCATAAAACAATAGGACAGAAGCACCATTCAATCAAGCATTTTTGACATTTTTCCCCCAACAATGTACTTTACAGTAGTTAATAATGTGTTCCTCATTTCTAGCATAGTCCTAACCATAGAGACCTTTATTGTTCTTATTTCTAACAAGATTCTGATAACAGTCTTGTCAGTAATCACCATGCACATTGAAGCTTCCATACCAATCTCCCATCCTTCTGAGCCTTCACTAAAATTGAAAATAATAATTTTAGGAATTTAGACCTTTTTTCTCATATCCATTACCAGACTCTTCCAGTTATTACCTCATTCCAAAACTGTTTCTACATTTTTATGTATTGTTAACAGCTACCTCCCACTTCTGGTACTAATTTTTGCATTGGTCAGCTTCGAGAACAAAAGGTTTTATCCTGAATACTTTTTAAAAATAGGAGGTGTTTATTTCTCACATTTATGGGGCATAGGAAGTCAAACATTATATTACTGTCAGATTCAGTGTATGGTGAGGGCCCTTTTCTTATATGACAGCTTCTCAGAGTATGCTTGTGTGGAGGATAGGCTAGAGATGGAGGAAGGATGAGCCCTCATATAGAGGAAAAGAGAGAAGAGCAAACATATCTTTGAAGCCTCTTCTGCAAAAGCATTAGCTTCATTGACAAGTTGGAACCATCAGTTTATTCATGATGGGGACCATGATTTTGTATTCACACTCAATCATAAATTTCTAGAAACATTTCTGGCATAGACAAATCACTCAATAAATATTTGATAAGTGAAATAGGTAAGGAGTAGAGCAAAGAAATAATTAGAACACAAACAGATGCAAACAATGTCATTGACCAAAGGAGGAGAATGTGCTTGCTAGAACAGAATTGGAAACCATGGCCATCACTGTCAAGAAGCAAGTTCAAATGAAGATTCAACGACTACAGAAAGTCAAGAGAAGGAATGCCACACACACATACTATTGTTCAGAAAATTATGCCACCCAATATCTGAGTTCATCACTCTTAAGTTCTGCCCTGCATAAAATAATAGGACAGAAACACCAGATTGTAGTAAACTCAAAATTCATTGTCTATCTGGATGTGAGCTGCTTAAGTAGACTGAGGGGGACAAAATATTGACTTTTAAGGTTAAATTAATTTAATACCTTAGTGTATTGACTAAACTGTTTGCAATTTTATGTACCCTAAACCATGAATCACTGAATGCTCAAATGTTGGACAAATAAGAGGAGGTGGAGTAAGATAGTGGCTGAGCTAGATTCTCCAGCAACCATCTGTCCACAGATACACCAAGTTGAATAGCTGGCTAGTAAAGCACCAAACTACTTTCTCAAGAACTAAGAAAACCCAGTAAGACCATAGTGACTGGTTTTAGTATAATAATAAGGAAAAAAAGATTGAAAAAGTCAGGAAGAAAAGAGATTTTCATATCACTCCTTCCCTAACTCTATGCAGCTTTGCTGGGACAGAGACACTTTCAATCTGAGGGAGAGAGAAGGAATTAAGTTCAGGCTTTAGACCTGAAACCCAGTACTACACATGGCTTGGTAAAACCTGTTTCCAGGTAGATGACTCCTGTAGCAAGCTAAGAGGCTACAAATGCAATAGCAAGGTTGTCAAAGGACCACTCTACCACTCCTATTCCACTTAGATAAAGTATGGAGTAAGACTCCTCCATCTTGGGAAGAAGGGCATGAAAGGCAGTACAAGATTTTGCTTTGGGGCTTAGTGTCAGATGTACCATGTTGAGACCCAGCACTAGAAAGACATAAAAGAACACTAAGCCTAAGCCAGATCCTGCAAAATCTAGCCTGGAGATGTGCCTGACATTAGACAAATACTCCTTTGCCAGTGGATCAGAGTCAAGTTTTGGCCTGCTAAATTATTTTCTTTCTTAGAATTGGCCAGACTCATGGACTGTGCAGGTTCCTGCAGCTTTTGAGATGCCAGTACAACCTAGCTTAGTGACAGACTTGGAGGTCAGGGCACTGCCTTCACCAACACTATTGAAAATTTTGGCAGCAGAGCGTATGCAGCAAAACTCCATTTACTGAGGGTATAACATGATACTAGGCACAACACTACCTTGGAATTCATGTCCAGACTTATTCAACCCGATAATGGGCAAATTCTAAAAACTCACACTCCATAGGCCAGTTCCTACAGTTGAGCCTTTTAAAAAAGCCTGGTGTCAGATTGACACATGTGGCCTCAGTCATTAAGTACAATCTGACCTGACTGACTGTAGTGCTCTGGCCCACAAACACATATAGACAGTAGAAAGCCAATAAAGGGTGTGTCTTGTTCTTACCTAGTACTGTACTGATATCAGTGGGCTGTGGACTCTTGATGTGACAGAATTATGGCATTCATGGCCACAGGTCTGGTATAGTAGCTTGGGGCTAGTCACTCCAAGGTAATTCTTCCCAGAGCAGAAAAGAATTCTGCTTTGCTAAATCACAGGCAAGTGCATGTTGATGATGAATCTTTGTGCTTCCCTTGCCCCAGAGGACTTGGAAGGAGACTAGTATTTTTTGATGTTTACCTAATTTATTCAGAATACAACAACCAGAGATTAGGGGCTAACCTGGACTTGAATTGTCCTCTTCTGCTGAAATATTGACAAAATACCAAAGCAAACCCACAACAAACTTGTATTTATGCCACCACTGACTGCTAAAACAGCAGATGTTACTATAGACACAGATAAAAGAAACCAGCATAGTTGAATTTAAGAAAATACAGTCAAAAATTCCCAGATTATAAAGACTGAAATAAAATACCTAATTCTTCAATGTGCAGACTATATCACAAATCAACAAACATCCAGAACATTCAGGGAGTTGCTGCCTGTTCTAACATGTGAAAATAAATTACCAGAAACTGACCAGTCAGTATCCAGTATGACAAAAGTCTTAGATAGGGAATTTAACAGAGCTATTTTAAAGGAAATTCAGCGAGCTTCAAAAGAACACAGAGAAATAATTCAAAATTCTAACAGAAAAAAATTAACAGAGAGATGCAAGTAGTTAAAAAAACCAAACAAACAGAATTGAATGAACCAAAAAATACAATAAATGAAATTAACAACAGCATATAAGTGATCAACAGCAGGGTAGATCAAACAAAAAAGAGAAAAGTAGTGAGCTCGAATGTGGGCTGTTTGAAAATACACAGAGAATAAAGAAGAAAAAAAAGAAGATGAATAAAGAAAGTTTATCAGAACTAGAGGTCAGAATTAAAAGCAAATGCTTAGGATACTGGGATTCAAGATGGACTTGAGAATGCTCAAGTGTAGAAACCTATTCAAAGAGATTGCTACAGAGAACTCCCAATGCTGTAGACAGATACTAACACCAAGGTACAAGGAGGTCAAACAGCAGCAGTTAGATGCTCGCTTAGGCAGCACATATACTAAAATTGGAACGATACAGAGAAGATTAGCATGGCCCCTGCGCAAGGATGACACGCAAATTCGTGAAGCGTTCCATATTTTTACCTGTAGAGACGTGGAGGGTGCGTCGGGTTTTTACGGTGACGTGTATTTTGATAACAGCAACCTCAGGCTCAGTATTGTACGTGGAGCGCAGTGGCCACGAGCACATTCCATTGCCCTTCCCGGGCTTGTCATGAGAGAACTCGATTAAAGCCGTTTTATAACAACAACAAAAACAAAAAAACAAAACAAAACAAAAAAACAGCAGCAGTTAGATTTAATCCAAACAAGTCTAAACCAAGTAACATTGCCATTAAGACCTCAAGGAGAATATTAAAAATTCTCAAGGCAGCCAGAGAATTAAAAAAAAAAAAAAAACACAAATGGGTGCACCAACTTGTACAAGAGCAGATTTCTCCATAGGAACCTATCAGACTAGGAAAGTGTGGCCTGAGATTTTTTATGGTAATGAAGAAAAGCACCCACCAATCAATAATCTTGCATATAGAAATGCTGTTCTTTTGAAATAAAGGAGAGATAAAGACATTCCCAGACAAGCAAAAACTAAGATGATGCATCTCCATTAGACCTGTCCTACAAGGAGTGCTAAAGGGAGTTCCTCAAAATGAAAGAAACTGTTATTTCTAAGAAGAAGACACAAGAAGGTATAAAGCTCACTGCTAAGAAAACTGTACAAATTGAAAATGCTGTGACATTGTAAACACGATGTATAAGCCATTGATACATTTATTATGAAGACGAAAATACAAAACAATTATGAACAATAACTACATCAATGTGTTAAGAGATAGGCAATATGAAAATATGTATGTTGGGACATCAAAAATTCAAAGTGTGGAGAGGTATGGATTGCAAGTATAATATTTTATTAGTGTATTTTCTATTCCTTTTTACTTTTTCTGTCTTACTTTAAAAGATTATGTTATGTTGCTATTATTCAGAATAGTTTGTAGTAGTCATAAAATAAATTTTTAGGCCTCAAGGTAGTCACCAAGCAAAAGTCTGTCATTGAAAAACTTAATAAGAAAGAAACCAAAACACACTTACTAGAGTTAGTCTCTTAACAAGAGAAACTGTGAAGGAAGAAGAAAAAAAGAACCCTAATGAAACTCAAAACCAAATTATGAACTGGCTTTTGTAAGTCCTTACTTACTAATAGTTACATCAAATCCAAATGGATTAAATTCTTTCATTAAAAGTCACATATGAGTGAATGGATTTTAAAAAAAAGACTCAACAATATGTTTCTTACAAGAAACTCTAAGGACACACAGAGATTGAGGGCAGAGAGAGAGGAGACAAACTCAACAATTTTAATATAGTCAATTTATCTTTAAATATTCTAATAGCAGGATTATAATCTGCAGGAGATCCTGGATAAAGACCACAGGAAGCAACAAGAAAACAAGTGTGGAACTCCTGTGCTCATTGCTTCTCTCTGAACATGTAGAGGTCATCATCAAAATGTACCCGATGTTGTATCATGTAAAATGTATCATGCTCTTAATGAGGATTAAATTTCAATGCATGAAACCTTGATGGCACTCAAACCATATCCAACCATTGCAGAGGTCATCACTGGGACATCTCTCAAATATGAATGCCATGCTTGAGTTGCCCAAATATATTTGAACATTCTTGATCCTGCCTAGGTTCAAAAGTCAGACTGGTTTCCACACTATAAGTCCCTACAGAAAATGAACTGGTTCCGGTAAAGAGGCTTCAGGTAGAAGTTCCAATAGGCAATAATGCACCCATTTCAATCCAGGGACTCTGATTCTCTTTCATCTTGAAATTTGTACTTTTCTAGAGATATCAATATACTAACGAAAAATAATTTAAGGATATTGTGGTCAAAGAGAGGAATTTTCAACTTTAAAAATACTGTTTCATCATAATATATCAAAATACACTCTACTGTCATGTATATCTAAGAAGAAGAATTTTTAAAAAAGTTGAGAAAACTATCCATTTTTACTAGGAGAGTTGCACAAAATGCTACCTAGAAGAACTCCATAGAATGCTGCCTAGAAGCCATTCCAAACAGAATATTAAGAAGAAAAATATGAAGCTATGGCCATTAATCGTCTGATGTGCTTAGGAAATAATGAGAGTTAGAAGGCACCAGCATAAGCAGAAGCTCTCCATGCCATTGAGTGCCATATTGTGGATGTAATTTAATACTTCTCTAATTATTCAAGTAATTCATGCTTATTATAGAGAACCTGGAAAGACAAAGGAGCACTGTAAAGAATAAAATAAAAATCACTTGTAATCTTACCCACTTTTTATAGCTTTCTACTTTTTTTTCTGCATACAAACTTACAAAAGAGTGATGAGATGGTGTTATATAAATAGCTTTGCATGCCACTTCTTTCACTTAGTGCATTGTAAACATTTTCCCATTTTATCCAAAATTACTGGTTAATGTAAAGTTTAATGGCTGTGGACACTGCAGCCTGGAGATTCAGAGAGAGTCACTCTATGCCTGCACAGAGAGCTACCTCACACATGGGGTTGCCTCTTGTTTCTCCTTCTAACAGCCAACTTCTTATGATTACCCTGTCACTTGCCATATCATTTAATACCTCCATATTCTCACATCTTACCTCATAAACATCTCAGCCAACCCTCCAGACTCCTTTCTACCATTAGAAACTGTAAACCACTACACAAACCTATTGACTATATGGTAGAAGACAACTGAACTCATCATTTCTCATTATGGCGACAAAACTATAAATGTAAAAATATAAGCTAACTGATATATGGCTGCATGTTGGGGTACATTGAGTGCTATAGTATTAATCTCCCCCTTAAAAGTGAGATATCGGTAACCTATAGGGATACTATAAGACAATAGGACAGAGGCTGTAATACCTCAGATCTACACTGCAAGAGAAGAAGACACATAGATATCATGAAGAAATGAGAGAGGAAAGTGCCCAAAACAAACCAAGATTCTATAATAGAATTCATAGGTAGTGCAGAGGGTGAAATGTCAGAGAAGGAGTTCAGAATATACATAACTAAAATGATTTTGGAATTAAAGAATGACCTAAATGAGCAGATACAGGCAAATATTGATCATTCTAACAAAGATAAGAGAACAAATACAGGTGAACATCAATCACACCAACTAAGAGATAAGAGAACAAATACAGATTGTAAGAGGTTACTTCAAGAAAGAGACAGAAATACTAACAACAACAACAACAACAACAACAACAACAACAAAAACAAATAGAAATCCGTAAAAATGAAAGAAACAATAAGCCAATCAAAAAATTCTGTAGATAGCATTACCAACAGACTAGATCACTTGGAAGACAGGACCTCAGAAAATGAAGACAAAATATACAGTCTTAAAAATAAAGTTGACTTCACACTGAAGATGATAATAAACCATGAACAGAATATCCAAGAAACAGGGGATACCATCAGAAGACCAAATTTAAGAGTTATTGGGATAGAGGAAGATTCAGAGATTCAAACCAAAGAAATGCACAATCTCTTCAGTAAAATAATATCAGAAAATTTCCCAAGCATAAAGAATGAATTGAAAAATCAAATACAAGAGTCCTATGGGACACCAAATGTACAAAATTAAAAACAGATCTACACCAAAACCCATTACAACGAAAATGCCTAGCATACAGAATAAGGATAGAATTTTAAAGGCCGCAAAAGAGAAAAATCAGATTACCTATAAGGGGAGACCAATTTTGATCTCAGCAGATTTTCCAACCCAGACTCTCAAAGTCAGAGATCCTGAAAAAACATATATCAAGCTCTAAAAGATAATGGATGCCAACCAAAAATCTTATATCCAGCAAAATTAAGCTTCAAATTTGATGATGAAATAAAAACCTCCCATGATAAACAAAAACTAAAAGAATTTACAACAAGAAAGGCTGCACTACAGAACATTCTTGGCAAAATACTCTATGAAGAGGAAATGGAAAACAACAATGAAAATCTTCAAAGGAAAGATCTACAATAAAGGAAAAGCTAACCAAAGGAGAAACCAAGTCAAGTTAAATACCAAAAATAAACAAAAATAAGTAGTAAGAAAGTTCATGTGTCTTTCAACCCTTTTTGGTAAATTTTTACACAATATTATCTAATTTTTCAGGTTTATTTTGTATTTTTTGTTTTCCATTTCTCTTAACAAAGTAATACTAATATTTTCTTTAAAAGTTTTAGCATTTTCTATGTTATATTTCAATATATAATTAATCTGGTATTTGTATATACATTGCCTGTGATATGAGATGAGGTATATTTTACTTTGTTATAATTAAAAAACCATTATTCAAGATTGAAGGATGAAAAAGATCAATCGGTAAAAATTGTTTAATAAGGTATTTATAAAGGTAAGGGCAAGGTTGAAGGAAACCAACAAATTTTGTGAAGCCCTTTCCTCCTGTACACTTGGAGGTATAGGAGGTGAAAGAAGAGAAAACCTTGTATGAAAACCTTGTAGGAGAAGGTGAGCTAACTGAAGTTATTCCCACGAAAAGCATAAAAAAACCAACTCACAGTCTAAGAGTCTTATAGGGAGGAATAAAGCACCTTTCTTTACTTTTGTATATTTCAAGTTCATCTCTTTGGTGTCCCTTTCTGATGCAACTCAACAAGAAACTACATGACAAGGGGACTTATAATGCAGCCTATAGCATGTATCTCACCAAAAGGTTAAAGATGGAGAAAGGAGCCAATGTAGCCAATGGCAGCCATTGGTTACATGAAGCTACTGAGTATTTGAAATGTGTCTAGTCTGAATTGAGGTGTGCTATGTGTTAAATAGACATTAGATTGTAAAGAATTTAGTAATTCAAACAAAATGAACATGAAATATATTGCTAACAATTATTTTCTTTGCAAATTATGTTGGTAATCCATTGAGATAAATGAAAATATATTAAAATTAATTTCTCTATGTGTCATTAAAAAAAGAAGTAAAGGAAACAAGGTAAAATATTCTGTATCTTGACTGTAGTACTATATATCCATATGAATATATATGTTGTCATTTTTTATATTTTTGTTGTCAAAATTCATATAACTATAAAACTAAATAGGGCAAATTGTACCATATGTGTTATATCTCAACAAATATGACCTTAAAAAGAAATTTAGTTTATGAAGTGTTCTAACAGTATTAGTCACGTACTAATCATCTGATAAATAATGGCTATTATTATTATTATTTTTTAAATATTTTTAGTTGTAGATGGACACAATATCTTTATTTTATTTTTTTAATGTGGTACTGAGGATTGAATCCAGTGCCTCATGCATGCCAGGCAAGCACTCTACCACTGAGCTACAATCCCAGGCCCAATAATGGCTATTATTATTATTCATTAAAACAACCAGCATCAGGCTGATTCATAGTGGGGTAGGGAGGGGGAGCATGGGATGAATAGACAAACTCTAGATGGGGCAAAGGGGTGGGAGGAGAAGAGAAGGGGCATGAGGTTAAAAATTATGGTGAAACGTGATGGACATCATTATCCAAAGTACACGAATGAAGACATGAATGGTGTGAATATACTTTGTGTACAACCAGAGATATGAAAAATTGTGCCCTATATGTGTAATATGAACTGTAATGCATTCCACTGTCATTATAACAAATCAAAATTTGAAAAAAAATTTAATGGCTGTGTCACATCCCATATATGTATGCCTTGTAACTTATTAAAGCAGTCCTCTGTTGTTGGCTATTTTTATTATTTACAGTTATTATGATAATATATAATGATATAATAAACATATGTTAATTAAGTATTCTCGGAAACATAAAAATTACCAAAATGCTCTTCAAGTTCATGTCACTTGTGTAGAACTTTAGAAGACAAGACTATTTCGGTTTTTTGATTTAATGTGAATGGTTGTTTATTCTTACTGGTCACCTTCAAGGGTCATATGAGCACAGTATAAGAGCACACAACTCTGTGTTCAACCAAAGGACAGCTGTGAGAATGGAAATGTGATTTCTGATACTTCATGTACAACTGTCACAACAAAGGTCAAATGAGAAGTCACTGACATGCAGTTTTACACAGAGTTTATTTATTTATTTTTTTTAGGAAAAATGTGAAAAAGCAGTGTAGGAGAATTCCCCCTGCCTCTCTGAATCTGCTCAAAAGCAGAATATCAATTCTGTACTGGAGACAGCTCTAGACTTGCATCGATCCAGAGGCCCTTTGACCTTCCTTCTTTACCTTTAAAGGAGGACATAAAATTCCCATGTAAAAGAAGATTTCCCCATATCAGAAAGTACCCATATACTGTCTCAAGCCAGAAGTTTATGCTAAGGAACAAACAGCAGCTTAATTCTCAAGGATAACAATAACAATAAGGACTCATAAACTTTTACTCTAAGAGTCCCACTCTGATGATGACTGCCGAACAGGAAAATGCTATACACACATTTAGCAGGAAAACTAATGGACATGGCGGCTACCTTCATCAAATGTCATAAAATTTTCATAAGCAGTCTAAGCATAATTGTTAAGAACAAGCAAATGTGTGGGAGAAAGATAAAAGTGTAAACTTTTTAACAATAATTTTATTTATGATATGTCTGTTAGAACATTTTTCATTATTCATTCAGACCTTCAGTTTTTAGGATTTTGATCAGTGAAGTTCAATAATGCATATATGATAAATATCTAAGTAATCTAAATAATTATATAAAACACATTAATTTGCTAATACAAATTTGCTCATGTGTGGGTTTTTATTACAGAACAATGAGACTTTTCAGTGTGCTAACAATCACTTTCTGTGCCACTCTCAGAAAGTGTACAACAGTACTCAGTAACAGTACAAGTAGATATTTTACACAATATTATTAATAGTACAACCCCTTTAATAAGCAGTAAGGAGATTCCTCAAAAGATTAGGAATGGAAGCACCATATGAGCTAGCCATCCCATGTTGGTATTTATGCAAAAGAGTTAAACTCAGGATACTATAGTGATATATGCATTCCAAAGTTTATAGTGGAACAGTTCATAATTGCTGAATTGTAAAACCAGCCTAGTGTTCACCATCAGATGAATGGATAAAGAAAACGTGATATATACACAATGGAGTTCTACTCAGCCATAAAAAAGGAAATTGCGTCATTTGCTGGTGAATGGATAGAACTGGGTAATTTCATACCTCATGAAATAAGCCAGACTCAGAATGTGAAGGGTTTAATGTTTTCTCTCACATGTGAAAGCTAGAGAGAAAAACAAATTTTTTTAAAAAGGGAGAGATGTCTTGAAAATAGAAGGGAGAATAGTGGAGTAAAAGAAGGCAGATAGAGAAGGGAGTGGGAAAGGGGAGGAACTGCAGAATGAAATTGACCAAATGATGTTATGTGCATTCTTAAGTATATATCACAATAAATTCTACTTGGGTGTTGAAGTGGATGGAGCTAGACGTCCATCAGACCCGGAGTTTGGACCTGCTTTTGGGGCATGAGCTGAGGATACAATGTCGAGGCCACCAGTATTTCATAGAGATTGATAGAAGCAAAAACCAAAACTCTTCCCTTGGAGAACGCAGCCATCCTTTCAGAGGACTCTCTATAGCAAGGGCACATATTATGGATTGGCAACCTGGACCCTCAAATCACAGAATACTACCTCTTCCATCTCCTCCAGAAGTTTGGTAAGATGAAGCAGTTGGACTTCCTCTTCCACAAGTCAGGTGCTTTGGAGGGACAGCCTGGAGGGTACTGTTTTGTTAACTTTGAAACTAAGCAGGAAGCAGAACAAGCCATCCAGTGTCTCAATGGCAAGCTGGCACTGTCTAAGAAGCTGGTGGTACGATGGGCACATGCTCAAGTAAAGAGATACGATCATAACAAAAATGACAAGATTCTTCCAATCAGTCTTGAACCTTCCTCAAGCACTGAGCCTATGTGTCACAGCAAAGATTAAAGCCATTGAAGCAAAGCTGAAAATGATGGCAGAAAATCCTGATGTGGAGTATCCAGCAGAACCTGTTTATTCCTACTTTAAGCCACCAGATTAAAAAAAAAGGACCACTTCTTATTCTAGAACAGCTTGGAAATCTCGAAGATAATGGTTGTGAATTACTGTGGCAGCAAAAGCAAATTGGTCTCGACACCTGACTCCTCTGCCTTGGCACTTTGTAGATGTGGATGGTATTATCCAACAGAGCACAATCACATGTTAGAGTTTGGTAACATAACATTTTGGATATTCTTATGGATGTGTCTTCCCTGAACTTTGTGTAGAATTGAGCATCATCCAGAATAAGTAGGATTGTGTCCAAAATTTTGATTTGAACACTGGGATGCTCTAGTTGGCTGGTTTGTTTGGATTCGTAACTACAGAAACATTATATATATAGTATGCCAGACAGAAAGTCAAACATACAAAATGTTATTATTCAAGCAGGAAACTAAATTTATTAACCTCTGTCAAAAGAACATTTTTCTGTGCACATGTCTTTACAACATAAAGAAAAAGTCAAGAGACAGGGAGGAAAGTAAGACATTTTAAATCATGTTTAGAACTGCTTTTCAAGAATTTATAATGGAAATTCCTCCAACTAACTTAAAGAAGGGAGTTCTTGGCAAAAGGGAGCTTATCCTTTGAGCAAACGTTGTAGTAATCTGCTTAAGAATTATGCTTATTGTTTCAAAATCCTAATTAGGAAAATGTGGTATAGATCTTAAAATTCTTTGCATCAATAGACTATAGAATCAAATTTAGCATTTTGTACCACAATGAAAGTTTTGTTTGGATATCTAATTTTTATTCTATAGTAATCATTTTTTAAAATCCAAATAATTTTGCCTTTTATAATACCAAATGTTGTTATTAACGCAGGACTCTTAAAATTGCACTTATTGCACGAGATTGTTTTTAAAGCATGAGATTGTTCTATTTGGAGATTGTTCTATTGTATCATGATCAATCTAAATAGAAAGCAAAATTTTTTGGAAAATCTAAACATTGCTATATTGATCATTATAAAATATGTTATTTTCTGATAATCATGTAGAGGTCTGAGTAGAAGAGGTCAAATGATCTTTGTTAGGGTCTGTAAACAAGTCTGGATGGCGCCTGGCAAAATGCCAGAGGGAGTGGTTTGTGAAGTAAGGCCAGCGAGCCATTAAGTGTGGAGATTCCTTATCGGTTGACTGCTGTATCTAGTTTATGTTAATGCCATTAAGTGTGGAGATTTCTTATTGGTTGACTGATGTATCTAGTTTATGCTAATTAAGATAAGCTGTGTGGAATGTATAAATACCGCTCCTGTCCTATAATAAACGGCTCCTACTCCTGCTGTATCAATCTACACAAGTTGCTTGTCACCCCCCAGTTATTTTG
Organism: Spermophilus citellus; assembly: GCF_964194105.1. NCBI lineage: Eukaryota > Metazoa > Chordata > Mammalia > Rodentia > Sciuridae > Spermophilus > Spermophilus citellus. The sequence goes on from NC_138197.1 coordinate 36,927,237, forward strand.
CTGCAGACGGACTGCGGCAGATCTTGGGCAGAAAGTCAGTGGAGTAGGCACCATTCCGGCACCAAGATTGCAATCACCTCATGTTTTATGTAGTTTTAAAAAAACTGCATGACTTAAAAATGATCCTTTATTTGTGGAATATACTTTACCCTAGATATTTTTGCCATTTTGAACATTCAAAATATAACAATTTAGATATATAAACTGACAGATTTGGGGTTTGTTCCTTCACAGTTGTGGTCATTTTGGTGCCACACTTGACCGACTATTTCACTAGGCAGCACTGTTGCTTCTTTACTAGATAACCACTTTGTTACTTACTCTAGGTGCCATTCATGATGATTACAGACTGTTTTCCACCATCATTCCTAGCAACAAGAAGCTTTCATTATGGGAATTTAAGTCTTCCTGGAGTTTAAATGAATTTAAGACGTTAGAATCAAAACTTCAGTGCAGTGAAGTTTCAGAATCCATAGAACTGATTCAGAGAAATTCTTATCACTTTTCCCAAGTGATTTGTTATCTTTAGATAGCAAATAATTTCTGCATTTATTAGCTATGTTATCTATGATGCAAGTAATTCTCTTTCCAGTTGAGGGATATAGTTCAGGGAGGTGGGTGAACTATCTCCCATCTTTCTGGTGACTTCTTCAAGTATAGAATTCACCACTTATCCTTACACCCTCAAAGGGTTATGGTAGTATAGAACTTAATGAAAATAGCCTTCTATTTTTAATAAGAATTTAGAAAATACTTAACTTAGAATTATATAGAATTGTTTTCTTTAGAAACCAGAACTATTTATCTGCATTTAAAGCACTGTTTATTATTTTTACCGATTCTTACCCTTGCATGTGAATAAATGCTAGACAGTGAAAAACAAAACAAAACAATAAATTCTACTTTTATGTATACCTATAATAATTAAAATTAATTAAATAATAATTAAAATATTATATGCAAATTAATATTAGAAAAAGCAAGAAAATGAACTTTGCATATGGTAAAATAAATTATGTTTTGGACAAATGAAGTTTGAGGAATGAAGGTTTTTTTTTTTTAAGAAAAATGAGAATGCTTACCATTCTAAATGAATTACTCACTATAAGAAAGAAGAAAATATAGAACAAACCCTAAATATATGTATAAGAAAAATTAGAAGTTATTTGGAAAAGGAATCTAGAATAAGAATTTCTTCCTGCACTGAGTATTGAACCACTTAACCACTGAGCCACATTCTGAGCCCTATTTTGTATTTTATTAGAGACAGGGTCTCCCTGAATTGCTTAGGGCCTCACTAAGTTGCTGAGGCTGCCTTAGAACTTGAGATTCTCCTGCCTCAGCCTCCTGAGCTGCTAGGATTATAGGTGTGTGCCACTACAACTTGCAGAGAATAATGAATTTTATATACAGATAATCAAGTTACCATTTAAATGCATTTATGTAATTACTATTAAAATGGTGATTCTTTTTAAAAATATATCTTTATTTATTTGTATGTGGTGCAGAGTATAGAACCCAGTGCCTCACAAGTGTGAGGCAGGAGCTCTAACACTGAGCAACAGCCCCAGCCCAAAATGTTTTTTCTTTTTTTTTTCCAAAATGGTTATTCTTAATATCAAAATGACATAGGAAGCAAACTAGGTGGTTTAGTCTTTATTAAAATGATAAAATTCAGTCTTGCGAGGTAAGGAATTTGATCTTTTAAGTAACTGGCCTAAGAATCAAAGATTTGTTCACTCTGGTTAGGCACCTAGCACATAATATTGTTGTGTACACAGTAAAGAGATTTCATCAAGATAATATCTTATGCTTCATACGGTGTTCTATGAAGTCCTTGAGTTCTAAAGAAAAGTGAGTTTTCTTAATGGTAAGACACCTCAGTTCTTATATTACAATTACAAAGCCCTATATATTTGACTTACACTATTTTGTTACAACTAACAATACTTTGGTATTGTTTGGTAGTGAGCTCTGATTGTATTTATTCAAGTATTCTTAACCTTTTGACATTTTGACCTGTTCCCAAAACTATATTTTTTGTGTTTAATATAATTTTGGGAGATTAGATTGTGCTCTTCCAATATCACTAAAGAAGGTATTTGGTCTTATAAAAGGAGAGAGAGTAAACTAGTTAGGATTCACTGGGATTATTATCTTCTCAGCTATGTGTTTGACTGAGGCAGGAGTCTATTGAGTTTGAGGTCATATTGAGCAACAGAGGGCAACCTGGTCTCAAAAAATAAATAATCGATTAGGATTATTGGATATATTAAGGTTACATGGTAAATAAGAAATGATGTTTTTATCTTTACCGAGTTATGTAAATGAATGTGATTAAAGTGTGGCTAAGAAATTGAAGTTCCCCAAAGCCTAATGTGTCCTGGTGTAAAGTCACCAGTTATAATTCTAGTATATTAGTTGGATGACAGTCCAGATTCTGTAAGAAAAAGGGTAGATCTTAACATAATATTTGAAGGACTCCAAGTCACTTGCTTTTGGAAAATGTATCATACTTTTGTTCTGTATTCCTTCATTCCTCCAAATTACAAGAGCATTAGTACATGTAACTGAAATAATTTTTAAAAATTGCATTAATATAATGCAATCCAAAGGAAGACCAAGATACTGAAAATGTTTTCCCTGGTAACTGGCTTGTGGATAAAGATAGAGGGAAGCTTTCTGGAAGCATTCATGAGAAGGGGTCCGGGATGTTCTTGTATCGTGTCCATGACCCTCCAAGTCCAGACTCTCCAACCCCAGAAAGAGAGACAGCAATCAGAAATCATATGCTAATTATTTTATTGGTATAGAGAAGAGGCTGTTGTGACTGTATGGTCCAAAGGCACAACTTCCTGAAGGACATCATCTTCTCATTCACTTTCTGAAACAAAGAAACAAGGAAGGTTATAGGGAAGATGTGGCATGCAGGAGGCTTTTGATCCCTTGCTGCTGTCTCTGAAGTAAGGTAGGTAAGAGCCCACCTCCTCTCCCTCTTCCCCTTCTCATTCCCTAATTCTTTTTGTTCTCTCTGGTTAGGCGCCTAGCACATAATATTGTTGTGTACACGGTAAAGAGTAAAGATTATTCATTTATTGCTTATCTTTGAGTTGCTATTGAAAATGATCAAAGATATATTTATAAAGCAGGTCACTGAAACCTATAACTATAATAGGGGAGCAAGACCAGTTTTAGAATCTTAAACATGGCTTGATGAGCGAAATTTTGGTATAGTAACACAGTGGAACAACAATAATAGAGAAAGAGGAGGATGAGCAAGAGAAAGAGGAGGAGCAAGAAGAAGAGGAGGAGAAGAAGGAAATTTAGAAATTCAGAAAAATGAATTTAGACATTAAGAAAGAAATTTAGAAAGTAAGAAAGAAAGGAAGAAAATAAAGAGAGAAAAGGAAGAAAGGGAGGAAGAAAGGAAAGAAGGAAGGAAAAAGACTAGAAAGATGCACATATGGTCATGAATGGTATGGAAAATTTTCTGAAATATGATATTTGAAATCAGAAACAGATATCTGCATGTAACTGATGGTATCATTTGTAAGAAAAAAGTGTCATGATTATATGTGATTAAATGTTTTCAGAAGGATGTTCAAACAAATTGATGAATGATACTTCCATCCGAATATATATGGAGTAACATATGATGTGCCTCTTAGACATAGCTACTGAACTTCAATTCAGTCATACATTTTATTATGCGAGCATAGATTCATTTGCAAGTAAGCATTTAAAAATCTATACTTGGAGGCACAGAATGTATTAATTTAGAATGTATACTGGACTGACAGGGCTGTTGGGAAATAGAACTGAGCAGAAAAGTCAAGTAGAAACAGGAATTGAAAAGCTATTGGAGTGTGAGCAAGGAGACAGAGGATGCAAGGGAGAAAGAATACTGCTTTGATTCTACAAAGAAACACAAGTAAATGTGGGGAAAGGGACGTTTGATGCAGTCCTTCTCAAAATCAGAATGACCTTGGAGAACTTAAATGGGTCATCGTACAATACCCAAGAATACCTGAATCTAGACATTTAGAAATGGGTTCCATGACCACATACTTTGAACATGTTCCCAGAGGATTTGTTAACACCTTGAATTTTGAGAAGCACAAGTCAGGGCCCTTAGTGGAGAGTGAGCCTAAATCCCAGCTGCCACTGAATTCTAGAACTAGGGGAGATGGAGCTGGGGAGGTATTTGAACTCTATCTACTGAGAAGGTTCTGGAGATCCCCAGGGCTTTGCAGGATGATATGTGGCAGGAAGCTCCTGATTACGTTTTTATTTACCTTGTTAGTTTCCAGGACGAGGAAGACCATTTGGCTGTTGCTGCTGTTGTTGCTGTTGCTGCTGCTGGCCTCCTTGTTGGAGTGGTCCCTGCTGGTTACTAGGTCGAAGAGGGCGAAATTGTTGCTGCTGCTGCTCTTCTTGTTGGAGTGGTCTCTGCTGGTTACCAGGACCAAGAGGGCGAAATGGTTGCTGCTGCTGCTGCTGCTGCTGCTCTTCTTGTTGGAGTGGTCTCTGCTGGTTACCAGGACCAAGAGGGCGAAATGGTTGCTGCTGCTGCTGCTGCTGCTCTTCTTGTTGGAGTGGTCTCTGCTGGTTACCAGGTCGAAGAGGGCGAAATGGTTGCTGCTGCTGCTGTTGCTGCTCTTCTTGTTGGAGTGGTCTCTGCTGGTTACCAGGTCGAAGAGGGCGAAATGGTTGCTGCTGCTGCTGCTGCTGCTGCTGCTGCTGCTGCTGCTCTTCTTGTTGGAGTGTTCTCTGCTGGTTACCAGGATGAGGAGAGCGACGACGACGCTGATGGGCTGCTTCTTGTGGACGTCCCTGTGGGTCATCAGGACGAGGAGGATGCTGCTGTTGGGCTCCTTGTTGGGGTGGTCCCTGCTGCTGTCCAGGACGAGGAGGTTTAGGAGGCTGCTGATTGCCTCCTTGGGGTGGTCCCTGCTCTGAATCACCACCTTCATCTTCATCCTCATTCTCATCTCCACCATCAGCGGGGGGTCTGGGTAGGCCTCCTCCAGGAGGTGGTCTGTGAGGGACTTGTTCGGAGCTCTGGCTTGGGTCCTCAACCTCTGTGTGAGTACAGCACAAGAGTAGATGTGATGGCTGGTGGAAGAACCCCTCACCATCTACTTCTCTGACCTTGTCACACAGACATTTTGTGCCAGACTTTCTTTTTAACTGCTAACCTCCCTTGTGTCCAGTGTTTCCTCATGAGGACCTTCCCTCAGCCTGTGAACTAATCATGTGGAATGTCTAACATCTACGTATGACGAGTATTTATATTTAATTCTGCCAAAAAGGAAGATCTTGGATGCCTTCCCATCCCCAGAGGATGTTTCCCTGTACACAAGAGATGTCAAGCAAAGGATTATAAATGTCTGCTGATTGTACTTCAGGACACAGTGAAAATTTGCTGTCTGTAAATCCAAGTCAGGACACTAAGCCAGAAGTTGAAACTGGAGCTATTGCTTAGTGCCCCAGGCCTATGTGGATCAGATCTAAGAGAGGGAAGAGGAAGACAAAGTGATGGCCCCACATCAGTTTCACTGACTACTTGAAGTATAGGGACATAACACCTGGAGGAAAAGGACACAGATACAATTTTGTGCATTTCACCTTGAAGCCATATTTGTTTTGTAGAAAAAAAAAACATGGTGGAGGAGAAAGCCATTTTGTTGCTCTCAGTACCACAGAGGAGTCTGTTAGGAGACCTCACATTTGTTGTTCCCCTTTCAGCCTGAGGCAGCAAACTACTCCTGTGGTCATCAAACCCATTTCCCTATTGGTGGTTCTGCTAATGTTCCCCAGAATCAAGGGTGGGCAAGGTTTGTCTATATTGTTAGGGGAACTGACAGTCACTAATGCCCCCAAATAAAAATTATGGCAATGAGACATTGTAGAAATGAAAAAAAAATTCCAAAAGAAGAGGAAGAGAAAGCCAAGTGAGGATGAATTGGGACTTACCTGAAGACAGGGAGGAAGGAGGATCTTCATAGATGGCCTCTAGGAAATGAAGCACACGATGAAATTAAGTTATTCCCCAACCTCCATGCTCACAAATATTCTACAAGGAAAGGTAGAGTACTTCCCACTACAGCCTGTCACCCCCTAAGTGAACGTGTCAGCCTCTCCCTATGTGGCTGTTGGCAAGGCAGGAAGCTGTGAGGCAGTGGCTGGGGGTCACTATGCTGAGTCTCAAGTCAGCAAATGTCTACCGTTTGGTCCTCTCTAGAATCCATCAAGCCTTACTGCTAATATTTGTAAAGTATTCAGGATATTTCCCTGTCCCATTTTAGTCTTCTTTTAAACTTTTTCTGCATTCAATCATTTGCCCATTTGACATGCTTTCTAAAGCGGGGACACCAGTAGTGGATTCTTGGGCATAATGTCACATACACTATTTACAGCACTTTGCAATATTGAATGGAGGTCAGAGACAATGAGAAATTGGTTCCTGATATTTCTATCTTACTGTGTCGAGAAAGTCCCACATTTTTTCCTGGATCTCTGTCTCTGACAAGGCCCCATATATGGGTCTCTTCTTCCTCAACCAGCATCACTGTCCAGTAAGGCAGCCTGTACCCACTGTCTGCTTTGATTACAGTAATGCCTTCACAACTGCTTTCCCTGGGTCTACCTTCCCACCTTCCTCTGTACCCTTCAAATCACAGAGACATTTCTCTATAAATGCAAATCCTTGTCATTCCTCACATCAAAAATTTTTATTCTATTTTATATTTTTAGTGGTTTCTTCAACTCTATGGCCCTGATATGAAATGTATGGCCTTGCACTTTTCATAAAAACTCTGCAGCCACATCCCACTTAACATAATCTGCCTTCTTGTTCTCTCCCGTGGGGCCTCTGGAGTCCCCAAAATCACCCCACCTCCCATCCCTTTTCTTATACCTTCATTTGAGCTCTGAGCTGGACTCAGGGCCAGCAAGGCCACTGTGAGCAGGACCACCAGCATCTTGGAGGAGGATCTGCAGTTGCTCCCAAGTCTGTGCTGGGGAAGCCAGGCAGCTCCCTTTATAAGGAGGAGCAGAACAGTGGTTTCTTTGAGCTCCAGGTCTCAGTGACCTCACAGCTGACACACTAGCGTGTCTTTATTCCCTACTTTCTCTTTGGGACATCAGCCCAGCAGGATAGGCTGGGCAAGTGTTTGTCACCTGTCATTTATAAGTAGTACAACATGTGATTTGGGCAATAGTGTTGAAGGAAACTAGGCAAGTATTCAGCAAAGATGTTAGAGTTAAGGTTCTCTAGTTGTTTGAACTTTAGTCTGATTGATGAGACCATGACTCTGCCCTTTAATTGTGTATTGGGTTTGTGGGAGTTTGGTGCTACACACACGTGCATATTTGTGTCAGCACTGACCCTAGCATCAAAAATGGAGATAGTCTTATTTTTTTTTAATTATAGTCAAAACTCCATCAAACATGATGTCTATGTGTCCGTGCATATGATAGATAGCTGAAGTTTTGATTATTTAGGGTCCTTCCTTCTCAACTCTGCAATGGCTTAGGATACCACATGGACACATGGTAACTCAAAGATGACCCTCAGCCTGTTCAGACCCAGAAACATTGTCCAGGAATCACTGGATCTGGTTCTAATCAGGAGGCCTTGGTGCTGTGGAAGCATATACCCTAAAGTATTCTGTTTTTATTGATATCCCTGGGTGTTATTAAAGCAAAAGCAGTCACAAAATAGCCATGGGGTTTTGCACTCCCCTGCAATGGGAATACACAGTTCCTACAGAAACCACACATTTCAGGTCTCAGTCTTCCTCTAGGCTCCTGTCCTTTTATGAGATGTTCTATAGGATGCCTTGGGAACTCACTTTATTGAAGAAAGCATTATGAATCACACCAGTGAATATGTATGGGCCACAACAATTCACTTGAATAGTTGAGGTAGCAGGACATCATTTTTGTAGGTTCAATTGATTTGCATTTGTGTTTGGTTTAGCAGTCACGTTCTGTGCTGTTTCCTCAGGTTGGTCTCCACCAGAGACTTTTGTGTGTGGTACCCTGATAATCATTTCTCCCGCTCTCCTTTGGAATCAGATGTTCAAGTTTTGAACAACCTCCTGATTTTATATACCATCTTACATCAAGCTCCCTGCTCCTTTCTATTTAGAATGAACTCCTTTATTGAATCTTACAAGTCTGCATTGATTCTATGTTTCATTAGATTGTTGAATTTTTACTTCAAAATTTGGTTAAAAGGTATTGTGTTTCCAACAAGTCTTCTTGTGCACCTGCATTGCTTGCCTCTTTTCACCTTGTTCTCATTCTTTTGTGTCAGGTACTTACCTGCTCATCCTTTTCATGGAAGATCTAGATTGATCAGTCTCACTAGCTGCATCTTATCATTTTAGATCTTGTATGTGTGTGTGTGTGTGTGTGTGTGTGTGTGTGTGTGTTGTTTCGTTCCTTTCATTACAGTGCTCGTGGTAAATTGAGGACAGATTCCTTGGAGATATACCAGGGATGGCCATGTGACTGGAAATCTGTTTTTTTTTTTTTTTTTAGTTTTAGATGGACAGATTTCCTTTATTTTATTTGTGTATTTTTATGTGGTGCTGAGCATCAAACTCAGTGCCTCAAATGCATGCTAGACAACCGCTCTGCTACTGAACTAAGGCCCCAGGCTTGTGACTGGAAATCTTAAAAATAGGCCCCTTGTCCAGTCTACTGGCCCTTCCTGTAGTATGCAGACCTATTGCAGGAAGATCTCTTAAACAATGGGTTTTTATATAGATAACATGACATTCACAGGGTGTCCAGGCTAATGGATTTTTTCCTCCGCCATAATCATAGATGTATTCTAAAGGGGAATATAAATACTGTTGGCAATTTTTCACTGGCTTTGTGATTCTTTCAAATATCACTCAGATTAGGCCCTTTGCCTGACCTTCTCCCAAGTTAGCAATGAGTGAAATCAATTAGTGTAGTATGAAAGAAAAATATCACCTGTGACCCCACCACACACAACCAAAATAGTGGTTAAGGAAGAACCCACAGGTAAGACTGTCAGGTAGGAAGGATATGGTTGAAGCAATAAGCAAGACCTTGGTTGCAGGTGAGGTGCCTTAAAGTGAATTGCAGACCTCACGTAACCCACTTCTCTTGAATACGTGTGTTACACTTAGCTGTCATCAGTAGAATTCTTGCCTTCTACATCCTAATTCTTATTTTTCATCATCTTAGTCTGCAACAAATGCCGAAAAAAATCTATAGTCTGGGTAAAATTAACAGCAGATTTTTTTTTTTCACACAGGTTTGAAGTTACAAGTTCAAGATGAAAGTAGCAGCAGCTCTGTTTTTTGTGGGTTTTTTTTGTAGACCTCTGTCCCTGGCTCCCAGAGTATTGCCTCCGTGCTCATAGAGGACCTCATTTATACACATGCATCCCAACTCTCTCTGTTTATCCAAACACCATTTTCTTATGAGGACACCTGTCATATTGTATTAGGATGTACACTAATACACTAACAGCTTCATTTTTTTTTTTTGGAATCAGGGATTGAACTCAGGGACACCCAACCTCTGAGCCACATCCCCAGCCTTATTTTATATTGTATTTAGAGGCAGGGTCTCACTGAGTTGCTTAGTGCCTTGCCGTTGCTGAGGTTGGCTTTGAACTTGCAATCCTTCTGCCTCAGCCTCCTGAGCCACTGGGATTATAGGCATGCACCACTATACCTGCCACAGCCTCATTTTCACTTAAGCATTTTTTTAAAGGGCCTGCCTCCAAATACAGTAATGTTCTGAGGTCCTAAACCCAGAGGAAAATCTTAAACTCAGAGGAACTCTGGGAAAGGGAGAAAATATAGCTCATAAAATCTCCCAGTGCTTTCTCAGCTAATGACAACTGCTTCACTAAACTATTTTTTTTTTATAAAGGAGTCTTTTTGGTTCCCCACTCCCCAAGACCCTGCCTATTTCCAAATCTATTTACTCTACTTTCCAAATGCATCCTAAATATGAACACTTGTGTAATCTACTCCAAAATCCTGATTCAGGCAGTGATTGTCTCTAACAACCCCCATCTCCAAGGCTGGGTATAATCAAGAACCTTCATTCAGCCCTTATTGCAATCCATTTCATTGAGAGAACCTAGTTATTAGGTATCGCTGATCATCATCATCACCTCACTTTTGCAGGTGGGATCATGAGGCATGGGACAAGGCTGCTATAAAGACAGTGGTCACAGAGGCAGCCATGTCCAGGGCTGTTTCCTGCTGCTAGGCTCCACTGCTTTCCTGCTGTTTGTTGCTTTGAAGGAGAGCAGGAATGAGATCTAGAGAACAAACAAAACTACTTGTTTCTGGAGTTAGTTAAGGGAAAGCTTTCTAGGGTATTAATAGATGAGTTGAGAAAAATAATATCTTCCTGAATAATTGTTTAAAATCATAAGCACTTTTACCCAGACTTCTGTTTTCCTATTTTTCCTCACCTTCATACAAAGATATCACATAGATTAGTTTTGGATTTAAAACCTTTTTAAAAAGATAACTGGGATCCCTCATCTGCACAGGGTTCATGCAAGACCCTGGGTAGACCAAACAGAAGAAGAATAGATTCAAATTCTCCATGAGTAAGCAGTTGTCCTATTTCTGCCTCTTGTTTGCTCAAGCCTCCTAATTTTTTTCACTTTCATATCTGCCACTTACCTATGGTGTAACAAGATTTCAATGCTTTCTGTCCATGAACTAACTTCAGTAGCCTGTCACATGTTTGGGGATTTTGCTCCCAGAGAGCTTTGGTTTTTATGTACAAAAGCAAATTTCTAGATAGTCTGATTCTTAATGTATGGATAATACAGATGGTATTTCAGCACTATCCTAAGAGTATTGAAGGTTTGTATTATAGTTTAGGAACCTCAAAATTGTATTTTAGTGGAGGTTGAGGTCCCTATTAAAATGGGGTTGATTGGTTGATTCTTGTTCTTCTGCTGTCTTTGTAGAATATACCTCTCTTGCCAAATGATGTTCTCTTGCCATGTCAGTATTTGCAGTGCTCCAATTATTACTTCATGAGGATAGTTAAGGCTAGGTTTTTCTTCCTTCCTTGATAACCCCTGTGATATCAGGAAAATTCTCAGTTTGGATTATCAGAGCAAATACAAAGCAAGCTCAAAGTCCTGCCCTTTCAGGAGATTTCTGCTAGTGTATTAGACCCCAGGCATTTCCACACCTACCTATCAAAAGATGGTTTTCCATTGTGGCAATAATCAAAACCCTGTGACTCCTTGGTTTTTTAAATAGGAAGAGAAATTTTCCTGAAATCATGTCATATAACTTTACTCTTCTAATTCAAGTGATGTAACTGCTGTTTATTCTGATGAACACTAGACTGGAACAGTAGGTAAGGACAAAGGTCTTTGCATCTTTTCTTTATTGTGGACTTTGAGTGATTTTTCTTCCCTGGCATTCCAGGAATAAATCAAGAAGAAGGACTCTGATGCTCTGTTACCAGTTATATGCTGTTCTCACCTAGCACTATGTTTGTTTAGTTGAATAAACTCTTGAGGAAAAGAGGAAATATAGTCCTGGTATATGAAGGTAAGTCCAATTCATGTGGTTAAGTCCTCTTGTGGTAGGAACCAGAGTGTGAGTGGATGCATAAACCTTCACCACACCCTTCTGAATGCCACTCTGGCTGGGAAATTTCAGCCCTAACTCCATTCCTGGGTGTTTGGTTGAAGTAAGATTGTTGCCACAGACTTTGTGAAATCCTAGTTTTACTAAAAGAACACGAGCCCGTTAAAAGAGACATATCATGACTGATACTGAAAGTACAAGAAAACCATTTATTTAATCGCAGACTGCACCAGCACCTCCACAGAAAGCAAGAATTCTATCCCAGTGCATGTTTATAAATATCGCCTCCTGTACCTGATGTCTTGCTAGATATTTGATACCTTTTTGATGTGGATTTTAATCCAGTAGAAAAGAATTTCAAACCTACTACTTTTCAGGTGCTCAGATCAACTCTGTAATCTAATGAGGAACCTGATGCGTGGGCTGTCTCTTGTCCAACGAGGACGTAAATGGAACAGGGCAGAGGAGAGTGTGGCTGTGGAGTCACTAATCAAGACCTCCAGAGACCAAGCAGGAAGCAGGTCTGATTTTTTTGCGCAGTTACCACATATATATACTGAGGCAGTAGCTAAGCAGATTATAGGCAGCCACCAATGCAGTTTCTGCTAACTGTTCTTGCAGCGACCAATCGAAGAGTGGGCCATAGAGCAAGCACAGGGACTGAAACACATGGCCACATGGCCTCATGCTCAGGGCTGTCCCTATGGGATAAGCAGCCTACAGCTCACATGCCTAGCACAAGGGGAGTGGCCTGCCATTCAGACGCCCTTAATGTATGCCATGTACTCCATGTACTTGTTCTCACAACCTGACATCAACATCTTTCCTTCCTGAGGTCTTCCATTTCTATAGGTCTGGGTTTTTAGTCCTAAGTACACATAGGATGAACATACACTTTCCTTTGAATTTTCTAATATTACTGCAATGGAGGAAGGATAGGGTATGGAGTTCAGTCTCATCCATGGAGTTTCTAAGGTATATGCTGAAAACTGCCATCAAGTTTTCTGTTGAATATAGTAGGTGATTTGGTTAAAAATTCCAAAGCCTAGGAATTCTAGGCCTAAGAAAAATAAGGGGACCTAATTTTAACATTTTGTCATAGTCTTTTTCTTAATCCCTTAATGTTGGATCTGCTGAAGGTAAAATGGATACCTGAACTGTGTGCAGATATCTCAAAGCACATGGATGGGGAGAAAGAATATGGAAAATTAAGTATCATGCTGAGGACATAACCTGGCAGTAAAGCACTTGCCTAGCATGCACAAGGCATGGATTCAATCCACAGTACCATGGGCAGGAGAAGCCCACCAGAAATTAAGCCTTGTGTCAAGGACCATGGTCATTAGTGTGAAAAGATGGGGTTGGTGTTCTGAGTACTGCCTCTTTTCACTATTGGTGATTCCTATTTTTCTCCCTTTGTATTTCTTTTCCTCTCTATTTAATTAATTAATTAATTAATTAATTAATTAATTTTAGTTTCAATCTGTTATATATGACAGTAAAATGCATTACAATTCATATTACACATATGGAGCACAATTTTTCATATCTCTGGTTGTATACAAAGTATATTCACATCATTTGTGTCTTCATACATGTACTTAGGGTAATGATGTCCATCTCATTCCACCATCTATTCTACCTGCCTTCCCCTCCCCTCCTTTGCCCTATCTAGAGTTCTATTTCTTTGTCCTATCTAATCCTCCCATGCTCTCCCTCCAATGCCACTATGACTCAGCCTCCTTATATCAGAGAAAACATTTCTTTAATTACTGATTTGCATTTCTTTAATTACTGGAAATGTTGAACATTTTTTTAATATATTTGTTGATTGATTGCATGTCCTCTTCTGAGAAGTGTCTGTTCTGTTCCTTGGCCCATTTATTGATTGGGTTATTTGCTTTCTTGGTGTTAATGTTAAGGTTTGTGAGTGCTTTATATATCCTAAAGATTAGTGCTCTATCTTATGTGCTTGTGGTAAAGATTTGCTCCCAGGCTCTCTATTCACCTCACTGATTGTTTCTTTTGCTGAGAAGCTTTTTAGTTTGAATCCATCTCATTTGTTGATTCTTAGTTTTAATTCTTGAACTCTAGGAGTCTTATTAAGGAAATTGGGGCCTAATCCAATATGATGGAGATGTGGGCCTACTTTTTCTTCCTTTAGGTGCAAGGTCTCTGGTTTAATTCCTAGGTCCTTGATCCCCTTTGAGTTGAATTTTGTGCGTAGTGACAATAGGGGTTTAATTTCATTTTGTTACATGTATATTTCCACTTCTCCCATCACATTTTGTTGAAGAGGCTATCTTTTCTCCAATATATGTTTTTGGTGCCTTTGTCTAATATAAGATAACTGTAATTATGTGGGTTTGTCTCTGTGTCCTGTATTCTGTACCATTGGTATACAGGTCTATTTTGGTGTCAGTACCATGCTGTTTTTGTTAATGTTACTCTATAGTATAGTTTAAGGTCTGGAATAATGATGCTACCAGCTTCACTTTTCTTGCTAAGGAGTGCTTTAGCTATTCTGGGTCTCTTATTTTTGCAGATGAATTTCATGATTGCTTTTTCTATTTCTATGAGGAATGTCATTGGAATTGCATTGAATCTGTATAGTGCTTCTGGTAGTATAGTCATTTTGACAATATCAATTCTGCCTATCCAAGAATAAGGAAGATCTTTCCATCTTCTAAGGTCTTCTTTAATTTATTTAGCATTCTGTAGTTTTCATTGTAGAGGTCTTTCACTTCTTTCATTAAGTTGATTCCCAAGTATTTTATTTATTTATTACATATTTTTTGAGGCTATTATAAATGGGGTGGTTTTCCTAGTTTCTCTTTCTGAGGATTTGTCACTGATGTGCAGAAATGCCTTTGATTTATGGGTGTTGATTTTATATCCTGCTACTTTGCTGATTCATTTACTAACTAGTTCTAGGAGTTTTCTGGTGGAATTTTTGCAGTCTTCTAGGTATAGAATCATATCATTGGCAATTAGTGATAATTTGAGTTTTTCTTTTCCTATCTGTATCCCTTTAATTTCTTTCATCTGTCTAATTGTTCTGGCTAGAATTTTATGAACCATGTTAAACAGAAGTGGTGAAAGAGGGCATTCCTTCTTATTCCAATTTTTAGAGGGAATGCCTTCATTTTTTTCCATTTTGAATGATATTGGCCTGGGGCTTAGTGTAGATAGCTTTTATAATGTTGAGATATGTTTCTGATATTCCTAGTTTTTCTAGTAATTTGAACATAAAGGGTGCTGTATTTTGTCAAATGCTTTTTCTGCATCTATTGAGATTATCATATGATTTTAATCTTTGAGTCTATTAATGTGATTAATTGCATTTATTGATTTCCATATGTTGAACCAAGCTTTCATTCCTTGGATGAGCCCTATTTGATCATGGTGCATGATCTTTTTGATATGTTTTTGTATTCAATTTGACAGAATTTTATTGAGAATTTTTGTATCTATATTCATTGGAGATATTGGTCTGAAGTTTTCTTTCTTTGATGTGTCTTTGTCTGGTTTTGGAATAAGGGTGATATTGGCCTCATAGAATGTGTTTGGAAGTGTTCTCTCTTTCTATTTTATGAAACAGTTTGAGGAGTATTGGTGTTAGTTTTTCTTTAAAAGTCTGTAGTATCCATAAAGTCTTGGGCTTTTCTTGGTTGGTAGGCTTCTGATGATGTCCTCTATTTCATTGCTTGACATTGATCTGTTTAAATCGTGTATATCATCCTGATTTAGTTTGGGCATATCATATGCCTCTATAAATTTGTTGATGACTTGATATTTTTTATTTTATTGGAGTACAAGTTTTCAAAAATATTTCTAATTATCTTCTGTAGTGTTTTTCTGTAGTGTCTGTCATGATATTTTCTTTTTCATCATGTATGTTAGTAATTTAAGTTTTCTCTCTACTTCTCCTTGTTAGCATGGCTAAGGGTTTATCAATTTTATTTATTTTTTTCAAAGAACCAACTTTTTGTTCTGTCAATTTTTTAATTGTTTCTTTTGTTTCAATTTTATTGATTTCAGCTCTGATTGTAATTATTTCCTGTCTTCTACTGCTTTTGGGATTTTTTTAGGGATTTGAGATATAATATTAAGTCATTTATTTGTTGACTTTTTTTTTAAAGGAATGAACTTCATACAACGAACTTTCCTATTAGAACTGCCTTCATAGTGTCCCAGAGATTTTGACACATTATATCTGTATTCTCATTCACCTCTAAGAATCTTTTCTTTTTCTTTTTTTCCCATTTTATTGATTCTTTAAAAATACATGACTGTATTTTTAAAAAAATCAAAAAGAATGCATTGCAGTTTTTATTACACATATAGAGTACAATTTTTCATATATTTGTATATAGAGTATGTTCATGCCAATTCATGCCTTTATAAATGTACTTTGTTTTTTTTTCTTACATTACAATTCTTATTACACATATATATCACAATTTTCCATGTCTGTTTATATATGAAGTATGTTGACACCCAATTTGAGTCTTCATGCATGTACTTTGGATAATGATGTCCATCACATTCCACCACCCTTGCTAATCCTCTGCCTCCTCCTTTTCCCTCCCTCCCCTCTTCCCTATCTAGAATTCGTCTATTCATCCCATGCTCCTGCTCCCTACCCCACTATGAGTCAGCCTCCTTATATCATAGAAAACATTCAGCATGTGGCTAACTTCAATTAGCATTATCTTCTCCAATGCCATCCATTTAACTGCAAATGCCATGGTTTTACTCTTTTTTAATGCTGAGTAAAATTTCATTGTGTATATATGCCACATTTTTTTCAATCCATTCATCCACTGAAGGGCATCTATGTTGGCTCCACAGTTTAGCTATTGTGAATTGTGCTGCTATAAACATTGATGTGGCTGTGTCCCTGCTGTTTTTAAGTCCTTTGGGTATAGTCTGAGGAGAGGGATAGCTTGCTCAAATAGTGGTTCCATTGCCAGATTTCCAAGGAATCTCCATACTGCTTTCCATATTGGCTGCACCAATTTGCAGCCCCACCAACAGTGTATTAGTGTACCTTTTCCCCACATCCTCGCCAACACTTATTGTTGTTTGTCTTCATAATAGCTGCCATTCTGACTGGAATGAGATGAAATCTTAGATAGTATTGATTTGCATTTCTTTGATTTCTAGAGATGATGAGCATTTTTGCATATATTTGTACATACTCTTCTGAGAAGTGTCTGTTCAGGTCCTTGACCCATTTGTTGATTGGGTTTTTTTTTTTTTTTTTTTTTTTTGGTGCTTAGCTTTTTGAGTTCTTTATATACCCTAGAGATTAGTGCTCTATCTAATGTGTGAGGGGTAAAAATTTGCTCCCAGGATGTAGGATCTCTGTTCACCTCACAGATTGTTTCTTTTGCTTAAAAGAAACTTTTTAGTTTGCTTCCATCCTATTTGTTGATTCTCGGTTTAAATTCTTGTGCTATAGGAGTCTTATTAAGGAAGCTGGGGCCTAATCCCACATGATGAAGATTAGGGCCTACTTTTTTTTTCTATTAGACACAGGGTCTCTGGTTTAATTCCTAGGTCCTTGATTCACTTTGAGTTGAGATTTGTGCATGGTGAGAGATAGGTGTTTAATTTCATTTTGTTGCAAATGGATTTGCAGTTTCCCCAGCACCATTTGTCGAAGATGCTCTTATTTCTCCACTGCACCTTTGTCTAATACAAGATGACTGTAATTATGTGGATTAGTCACTGTGTCCTCTATTCTGTACCATTGGTATACCAGACTGTTTTGGTGCTAGTGCCATGCTGTTTTTGTTACTATTTCTCTGTAATATACTTTAAGGTCTGGTATAGCGATGCCACATGCTTCATTCTTCCTGCT
Organism: Spermophilus citellus; assembly: GCF_964194105.1. NCBI lineage: Eukaryota > Metazoa > Chordata > Mammalia > Rodentia > Sciuridae > Spermophilus > Spermophilus citellus. The sequence goes on from NC_138197.1 coordinate 36,944,730, forward strand.
AAGGATTGCTTTAGCTATTATGGTTCTCTTATTTTTCCAGATGAATTTCATGATTGCCTTTTCTATTTCTATGAGGAAAGCCATTGGGATTTTTATGGGAATTGCATTAAATCTGTATAGTGCTTTTGGTAGAATGACCATTTTGATAATATTAATTCTGCCTATCCAAGAGCAAGGTAGATGTTTCCATCTTCTAAGGTCTTCTTTGATTTCTCTCTTTAGGGTTCTGTAGTTTTCATTGATCTTTCATCTCTTTCATTAAGTGGATTCCCAAGTATCTTATTTTTTTTTGAGGTTATTGTGAATTGGGTAGTTTTCTTCACTTCCTTCTCAGAGGCTTTGTAACTGATATACAGAAATGCCTTTGATTTAAGGGTGTTGATTTTATATCCTGCTATTTTGCTGAATTAATTTACTAGTTCTAGAAGTTTTCTGGTGGAGTTTTTTGGGTCTTCTAGGTATAGAATCATATCATCAGCAAATAGTGCTATTTTAAGTTATTCTTTTCCTATACATATCCCTTTGTTTTTTTCATTTGTCCAATTGCTCTGGCCAGTGTTTCAAGAACTGTGTTGAATAAAAGTACTGAAAGAGAGCATCCCTGTCTTGGTCCAGTTTTTAGAGGGAATGTCTTCATTTTTCTCTGTTTAGAATGATATTGGCCTGAGGCTTAGTGTAGATAGCCTTTACAATGTTGAGATATGTTCCTGTTATTACTAGTTTTTCTAGTGTTTTGAACATAAAGGGTGCTGTATTTTGTCAAATGCTTTTTCTGTGTCTATTAAGATGATTATATGATTCTTATCTTTAAGTCTCTTGGTGTGATGAATTACATTTATTGATTTCCGTATGTTGAACTAACCTCAAATCCCTGGGATGAATCCCACTTGATCATGGTGTATGATCTTTTTGATATATTTTTTATTCGATTTGCCAGAATTTTATTGAGAATTTTACATCTATGTTCATTAGAGATATTGGTTTGAAGTTTTCTTTCCTTGATGTGTCTTTGCCTGGTTTTAGGATCAGGGTGATATTGGCCTCATAGAATAAGTTTGGAATTATCACCTCTTTTTCTATTTCCTGAAATAAATTGAAGAGTATTGGTATTAGTTCTTCTTTAAAGGTCTTGTAGAACTCAGCAGTGTATCCATCCAGTTCTGGGCTTTTCTTGTTTGGTAAGCGTTTGATGGCTTCTTCTATTTCTTCACTTGATATTGGTCTGTTTAAATTGTGTATATCTTCCTGACTCAATCTGAGCAAATTATATGACTTAAGAAATTTGTTGATGCCTTCAATGTCTACTAATTTATTGGAGTATAAGATTTCAAAATAATTTCTAATTATCCTCTGTATTTCTGTAGTATCTGTTTTGATATTACCTTTTTCAACATGTATCCTGGTAATTTGAGTTCTCTCTCTCCTCTTCTTTAGCATGGCTAAGGGTCTGTCAATTTTATTTATTTTTTTCAAAGAACCAACTTTTGTTTTGTCAATTTTTTTCAATTGTTTCTTTTGTTTCAATTTCATTGATTTCAGTTCTAATTTTAATTATTTCTTGCCTTCTACTGCTCTTGCTGCTGATTTGTTCTTCTTTTTTTAGGGCTTTGAGATGTAATGTGAGGTCATTTATTTGATGACTTTTTCTTCTTTTAAGGAATGAACTCCATGCAATGAATTTTCCTCTTAGTAGTATATTCATAGTGTCCCAGAGATTTTGATATGTTGTGTCTATGTTCTCATTTACCTCTAAGAACTTTTTAATCTCCTCCTTGATGTCTTCTGTGACCCATTGTTCATTCAGTAGCATTTGGTTTAGTCTCCATGTGTTTGAGTAGCTTTTATTTTTTATTTTATCATTGATTTCTAATCTCATTCCATTATGATCTGATAGTATGCAGGGTAGTATCTCTACTTTTTTATATTTGCTAAGATTTGATTTTTGAGAGAAGGATCCATGTGCTGCTGATAAGAAAATGTATTCACTTGTTGATGGATAATATACTCTATATATGTAAGTTAAGTCTAAGTTATTGACTATAGTTTCTTTGTTTAGCTTTTGTTTGGAAGATCTATCTAGTGGTGAAAGAGGTGTGTTAAAATAACCCAGAATTATTGTGTTGTGGTCTATTTGACTCTTGAACTTGAGAAGAGTTTGTTTGATAAACATAGATGCTCCATTGTTTGGGGCATATATATTTATAACTGTCATGTCTTATTGATTCTTGGTTCCCTTAAGCAGTATGAAATGTCCATCTTTATCTCTTTAGATTATCTTTGGCTTGAAGTCTCCTTTATTTCCTATGAGGTTGGAAACACATGCTTGTTTACACAGACCATGTGAATACTACTTTTTATCCCAACCGTTCACCTTCAGTCTGTGTATATCTTTTCCTATGAGATGAGTCTCTTGAAGGCAACATATTGTTGGGTCTTTTTTAAAACTATCCAATCTACTAGCCTATATCTTTTGAATGGTGAGTTTAGACCATTAACATTTAGGGTTATTTTTGAGATATGATTTGTATTTCCAGTCATTTTTGTTTATTTTTGCTATTTAACTTGACTTGGTTAGCTTTTGGTTTATTGATTCTTTTTTGGTTGGATTTTCCTTTATTGTAGCTCTTCCCTTTGCAGATTTTCATTGTTGTTTTTCATTTCCTCCTCATGGAGTATTTTGCCAGGAATGTTCTTTAGTGCAGCATTTCTTGCTGTAAATTCTTTTAGCTTTTGTTTATTTTGAAAGGTTTTTATTTTGTCATCAAATCTTAAGCTTCATTTTGTTGGATATAAGTTTCTTAGTTGGCATCTATTATCTTTTAGAGCTTGGTGTATGTTTTTCCAGGATCTCCTGGCTTTGAGAGTATGGGTTGAAAAATCTGCTGAGATCCAAATTGGTCTTCCCTTATAGATAATCTGATTTTTCTTTTTTTGTGGCCTTTAAAATTCTATCCTTATTTTGTATGATAGGCATTTTCATTATAATGTGTTTTGGTGTAGATCTGTTGTAATTTTGTACATTTGGTGTTCTATGGGCCTCTTGTATTTGATTTTCCAATTCATTCTTTATGCTTGGGAAATTTTCTGATATTATTTTACAAACTAGATTGTGTATTCCTTTGGTTTAAATCTCTGAATCTTCCTCTATCCCAATAACTCTTAAATTTGGTCTTTTAATGGTATCCCCTAATTCTTGGATATTCTGTTCACAGTTTCTTAACATTTTTGAGTGTGAGGTCAACTTTAGTTTCAAGATTGTATATTTTGTCTTTATTGTCTGAGGTCCTGTCTTCAAGTGTCCTGGTTTGTTGGTGATGCTATTGAGTTTTCTGATTGGCTTATTATTTCTATCATTTCAAGGATTTTTTTTTCAGAATCTATCTCTTTCTTGAAGTAATCTCTAACAACCTATATTTGTTCTCTTATCTCTTTGTTGGTGTGATACATATGTGCCTGTATCAGCTCACTAGGTTGTTCTTTAATTCCCAGATCATTTTAGTTATGCATATCCTGAACTCCTTCTCTGAAATTTTATCTACTGTGATATCTATGGAGTCTTTTACTATAGTATCCTGATTTGTTTTTTTTATACAAATATGCAAATTTTAATGTGAATAAGGCATACTTTATATTACAGAGCATTTTTATTCATTATTCTCTTACCCCTGCGGTGTTACTCGGGTCTCTCAACAATTGTGGAATATTAGGGAGACCTCTAGTGGCACTTACATTCCCAGTAAATTAACAAAATAAAGAATAGGTGGTTCCTTTTCCTTACTATTTGGACAAGTTTTGATACCTAAACATATTTTATTTGACATTTTTTCTATTTTTTCATCCAAAGTTTTCTTCCTCGCATATCCCCCATATCTTATGCAATTTGGGGACATCAAATATGTAATAATAATATCTCCAGTTATTCAAATGCTCAGTTGCTAAACTCTTCATTCTTATGATGTTTCCAGTTGTCTCAGAAACCATTTTAAAATTCACTATAGAAACTATTTCATGGGAAATGGAGTTACTATATTAAATTTAAAAAACCATATACCTAAATAGATATTAATTGTAATAGTATTACAGTAAAGGAGCATATTTTATTATGTTTTCATCTAGCAAAAGAATGGATATATAAATAATGACTTACTGAAGCATCTCTGTAACATTTAGAACTTTCTAATTTAGCATTGGTTATGGTCAATATTTGTTTTTTTTTATTGGTTGTTCAAAACATTACATAGTTCTTGATATATCATATTTCACACTTTGATTCAAGTGGGTTATGAACTCCCATTTTTACCCCGTATACAGATTGCAGAGTCACATCAGTTACACTTCCACTGATTTACATATTGACAAACTCATGTCTGTTGTATTCAGCTGCCTTTCCTATCCTCTACTATCCCCCCTCACCTCCCCGCCCCTCCCCTCTACTCTCTCTACCCCCTCTACTGTAATTAATTTCTCCCCCTTGTATTATTTTTCCCTTTCCCCTCACTTCCTCTTGTATGTAATTTTGTATAACCCTAAGGATCTCCTTCCATTTCCAAGCAATTTCCCTTCTTTCTCCCTGTCCCTCCCACCTCTCATCCCTGTTTAATGTTATTCATCTTCTCATGCTCTTCTTCCCTACTCTGTTCTTAGTTACTCTCCTTATATCAAAGAAGACATTTGGCATTTGTTTTTTAGGGATTGGCTAGCTTCACTTAGCATAATCTGCACTAATGCCATCCATTTCCCTCCAAATTCTATAATTTTGTCATTTCTTAATGCAGAGTAATACTCCATTGTGTATAAATGCCACATTTTTTTATCCATTCATCTATTGAAGGGCATCTAGGTTGCTTCCATAGTCTTGCTATTGTGAATTGTACTGCTATGAACATCGATGTAGCAGTGTCCCTGTAGCATGCTGTTTTTAGGTCTTTAGGGAATAGACCCAGTGTCTGTTTAGGTCCTTGGCCCATTTGTTGATTGGGTTATTTGTTATCTTATTGTCTAATTTTTTGAGTTCTTTATATACTCTGGATATTAGGGCTCTATCTGAAGTGTGAGGAGTAAAGATTTGTTCCCATGATGTAGGCTCCCTATTTACCTCTCTTATTGTTTCTTTTGCTGAGAAAAAACTTTTTAGTTTGAGCAAGTCCCATTTGTTGATTCTAGATATTAATTCTTGTGCTATGGGTGTCCTATTAAGGAATTTGGAGCCCGACCCCACAGTGTGTAGGTCGTAGCCAACTTTTTCTTCTATCAGATGCCTTGTCTCTGGTTTGATATCAAGCTCCTTGATCCATTTTGAGTTAACTTTTGTGCATGGCGAGAGAAAGGGATTCAGTTTCATTTTGTTGCATATGGATTTCCAATTTTCCCAGCACCATTTGTTGAAGATGCTATCCTTCCTCCATTGCATGCTTTTAGCCCCTTTATCAAATATAAGAAAGTTGTAGTTTTGTGGGTTGGTTTCTGTGTCCTCTATTCTGTACCATTGGTCCACCCGCCTGTTTTGGTACCAATACCATGCTGTTTTTGTTACTATTGCTCTGTAGTATAGTTTGAAGTCTGGTATCGCTATACCACCTGACCAGATGGGTATACAGCAGAGTTTTACAAAACCTTTAAAGAGGAACTAATACCAATACTTTTCAAGCTATTTCAGGAAATAGAAAAAGAGGGAGAACTTCCAAATTCATTCTACGAGGCTAACATCACACTGATTCCTAAACCAGACAAAGATACTTCAAAGAAAGAAAACTACAGACCTATATCTCTAATGAACCTAGATGCAAAAATCCTCGATAAAATTCTGGCGAATCGGATACAAAATCATATCAAAAAAATTGTACACCATGATCAAGTAGGATTCATCCCTGGGATGCAAGGCTGGTTCAATATACGGAAATCAATAAATGTTATCCACCACATCAATAGACTTAAAAATAAGAACCATATGATCATCTCGATAGATGCAGAAAAAGCATTCGACAAAGTACAGCATCCCTTTTTGTTCAAAACTCTCGAAAAAATAGGAATAACAGGAACATACCTCAACATTGTAAAAGCAATCTACGCTAAGCCCCAGGCTAGCATCATTCTGAATGGAGAAAAATTGAAGGCATTCCCTCTAAAATCTGGAACAAGACAGGGATGCCCTCTCTCACCACTTCTGTTCAACATAGTTCTTGAAACACTGGCCAGAGCAATTAGACAGACGAAAGAAATTAAAGGCATAAAAATAGGAAAAGAAGAACTTAAATTATCACTGTTTGCAGGTGACATGATTCTATACCTAGCAGACCCAAAAGGGTCTACAAAGAAACTATTAGAGCTAATAAATGAATTCAGCAAAGTGGCAGGATATAAAATCAACATGCATAAATCAAAGGCATTCCTGTATATCAGCGACAAACCCTCTGAAATGGAAATGAGGACAACCACTCCATTCACAATAGCCTCAAAAACAATAAAATACTTGGGAATCAACCTAACAAAAGAGGTAAAAAACTTATACAATGAAAACTACAGAACCCTAAAGAGAGAAATTGAAGAAGATCTTAGAAGATGGAAAAATATACCCTGTTCATGGATAGGCAGAACTAACATCATCAAAATGGCGATATTACCAAGGGTTCTCTATGGGTTTAATGCAATGCCAATCAAAATCCCAATGGCATTTCTTGTAGAAATAGATAAAGCAATCATGAAATTCATATGGAAAAATAAAAGACCCAGAATAGCAAAAGCAATTCTAAGCAGGAAGTGTGAATCAGGCGGTATAGCGATACCAGATTTCAAACTATATTACAGAGCAATAGTGACAAAAACAGCATGGTACTGGTACCAAAACAGGCGGGTGGACCAATGGTATAGAATAGAGGACACAGAGACCAACCCACAAAACTACAACTTTCTTATATTTGATAAAGGGGCTAAAAGCATGCAATGGAGGAAGGATAGCATCTTCAACAAATGGTGCTGGGAAAATTGGAAATCCATATGCAACAAAATGAAACTGAATCCCTTTCTCTCGCCATGCACAAAAGTTAACTCAAAATGGATCAAGGAGCTTGATATCAAATCAGAGACTCTGCATCTGATAGAAGAAAAAGTTGGCTCCGATCTACATATTGTGGGGTCGGGCTCCAAATTCCTTAATAGGACACCCATAGCACAAGAGTTAATAACAAGAATCACCAAATGGAACTTAATTAAACTTAAAAGTTTTTTCTCAGCAAGAGAAACAATAAGAGAGGTAAATAGGGAGCCTACATCCTGGGAACAAATTTTTTACTACTCACACTTCTGATAGAGCCCTAATATCCAGAGTATTCAAAGAACTCAAAAAATTAGACAATAAGATAACAAATAACCCAATCAACAAATGGGCCAAGGACCTGAACAGACACTTCTCAGAGAAGGATATATAATCAATCAACAAGTACATGAAAAAATGCTCACCATCTCTAGCAGTCAGATAAATGCAAATCAAAACCACCCTAAGATACCATCTCACTCCAGTAAGATTGGCAGCCACTATGAAGTCAAACAACAACAAGTGCTGGCAAGGATGTGGGGAAAAGGGTACTCTTGTACATTGCTGGTGGGACTGCAAGTTGGTGCGGCCAATTTGGAAAGCAGTTTGGAGATTCCTGGGAAAGATGGGAATGGAACCACCATTTGACCCTGCTATTGCCCTTCTCGGACTATTCCCTGAAGACCTTAAAAGAGCATGCTACAGGGATACTGCCACATCGATGTTCATAGCAGCACAATTCACAATAGCTAGACTGTGGAACCAACCCAGATGCCCTTCAATAGATGAATGGATAAAAAAAATGTGGCATCTATACACAATGGAGTACTATGCAGCAATAAAAAATGACAAAATCATAGAATTTGCAGGGAAATGGATGGCACTAGAGCAGATTATGCTTAGTGAAGCTAGCCAATCCCTAAAAAACAAATACCAAATGTCTTATTTGATATAATGAGAGCAACTATAAACAGAGCAGGGAGGAAGAGTAGGAAGAAAAGAGTAACATTAAACAGAGACATGAGATGGGAGGGAAAGGGAGAGAAAAGGGAAATTGCATGGAAATGAAGGGAGACCCTCATTGCTATACAAAATTATATATAAGAGGTTGTGAGGGGAATGGGAAAATAAACAAGTAGAGAAATGAATTACAGTAGATGGGGTAGAGAGAGAAGATGGGAGGGGAGGGGAGGGGGGATAGTAGGGGATAGGAAAGGTAGCAGAATATAACAATTACTAATAGGGCATTATGTAAAGTTGTGGATGTGTAACCGACATGATTCTGCAGTCTGCATTTGGGGTAAAATTGGGGGTTCATAACCCACTTCAATCTAATGTATGAAATATGATATGTCAAGAGCTTTGTAATGTTGTGAACAACCAATAAAAAAAAAAAAAGAATATGTTCATCTGGCTCCTCAGAGAGCAAACACTGAAGTCCCACAGGTAATTGGAACCATTCCCCCAATCCGTCTCGCCTTTAAATTCCTCTCCTGCTGTACCTGGGACAAAACCACAGTACTGAAGATCTCTGAAATGCCTTTAGGGTCCTTCTCCCACTGTCTTCATAAATAGCATCTGTCTTCCTTCTCTCCATACTAATCTACTTATTACACATTCTCTTAGTCACAACATTCTTGATATTCTCTGCCATGCTAGCTTATTATTCTTTCCAACCTGGTGAGGCTGAGAATTTTCCAGCTTTTGAACTTCTAAATAATTTTTAATGATAAATTGCACTTTTAATTAATTTTGCCTTTCTTCTTTTACTATAAAAAGTTAAGAGAACACGTGGCATAACCACGACATATTTTTTAGAAAATTATACAACCCAATATACTATTTCATCACACTTAAGTTTGCCTTCTAAAGACACAAGGATAGAAACACTCTTCAGCAAAATTGTTGCCACTTTACAGCAAGGAAGGGCTTATTAAAGTTGCTATGACATTCATTAACTCTCTATCACAATGGACTTTACTCTTCATATTTTTGCAAAGATTTGATCACAGTCTTGTAAGTAACTCCCATGTATATTGAGAGATTTCACATGGTTCCCCTCTTCTTCTGGGCCATTACTATAATTGAAAATAGCAATTTGGGCTATTCAGGCTTTTTATCATGTTACTTTCAGGCTCTTTCAGTCACCATGTCATTCCAAAACTGTTTCTACATTTTGAAATATTGTTGACAGCTGCATCCCACTTCTGGTACTAATTTTTGTATTGGCCAGCTCATACTACAAGAGCAAAAGATTTTTGCATGAGTAATTTTAAAAATGGGAGATATTTATTTGTCACATTTCTGGGGAAAGTCAAATGTGATATCAATGCCAGATTCGGTGGATGAGGGCTCTTCTTATAGTGCCCTGTATGGAGGAAAGACTGGAAAGGGAAGAAAGAAAAGCCATCATGTGGAGGAAGACAGAGTAAAGATAAGACACATGTTTGAAGTTTCCTGTGTAAAGGCACTAATTTCCTTCCAAAGGTGGATCCATTAGCACCTTTGTGTGTGGACCAAGTTATTATGTTCACACTCAATGGTAAATTCCTAAAAACATTTTGGGCATAGATTAAACACTCAAAAGTATCTGAAAGGAAAAATAAGTAAGGAGTAAAACGATCAAGAGAATTAAAACAGAACAGATGTGTACAGTATCATGGAACGAAAGGAGAAGAATATACTAAGTAGGACAGAATTGTAAACTCTGTTCATCACTGCTGAGAAGCAAGTTAAGATGATAACTGAAAGATGCTCATTCATTGTGGCAAGCTAGAAGTCATTGTTATAAACCAAGTTGTTTAAATATACTATTGGAGACATAAACTTGGTTTATAAGCTTACAAAGACTTTCTGTTTTATTCCTTAGTGTACTGGCTCAACTACTTATAGTGTAGTGATGCCTCCATCTTGAATCAGTCAGTGCTTAAACTCTTGACAAATTAGAGGTAGAGGAAGATGATGGCTGAGCTAGATTCTCCAGTAATCAACTGCCCACAGATGAAGTTGAACAAATTGCCCTAACAAAAAAAAAAAAATACATGTATAATAGTTAAAAAAAATCTAGCTGATAGAGCATAGTTTCTGATTTTAGAATAATAAAAAGAAACACTGAAAAAGCCAAGAAGGAAATAGATGGTCATGTCACTCCTTCACCAACTTCACACAGCTAAGTAGAGAAAGAGAGAGAAAAAAAAGTTAAATCCAGGCTTTAGACTTGAAGCCCAGTACCAGCAATGCCTTGGTGAAATCCAATTCCAGGCTGATCCTCATGATTGCTATAGGAAACTGGTAACTGCAACCCGACTTGCTATACTTGAATTAGCCAGGTGGCCTGAGGGACTGCTGCCACCACTCCTCCCCAACCTTGGATAGTGGAAGGGGGAGTAAGACTCTAGCCCCCAGGAGCAGGGCACAGGATTTTGCCTTCATGTTTGGTGTCAAGTGCACCATTGCAAGACCCTGGCACCAGATGGACACCAAAGGCCACTCTTCTGCAGAGAGTGCTTTAATACCTGCCTGCCATGGGCAGATACCACATACCAGTGGGATATAGTCTAGTTTTGGTCTGTATTATTTCCATCCTTGAAGTGGGCCTGGCTCACACCTAACCCCCAGTAGGCATAGTTCCCTGAAATTTTGAGATTGGGTCTCACCTAATTTAGTGATAGACTTGGAGATCAAAGCACTGCCCTCATTAACACTACTGAAATATTGGACAGGATGGTGTGCAGCAAGGCTCTATTACCAAGGGTATGTACAGTAGTTTGTCTTAGAACTCAGGGCCAGGCTGGATAAGCCTGACAGTGAGCAGATGCTAAAAGCTCACACCCTCAGGTTAATTCTCATCGTTGCTCCTTTGAACAGTAGTTTTTTTTTTTTTTATTCCAGATAGAGACCTGGCCTCAGTCTACCAGATTTCTAATCTGTCTCATGTGACCAATTGCTGGTTTGCAGTAATCTTGGTCCACAAGTCAACTTACGCAGTGAGAAGTAAATAAAGGGTGTGTCTTGGTCCTACCCAGCACTTCACTTGTCTCAGTGAACTTTGGGTTTGGGATGTGACAGCATTGTAGCATTCATGATCATAGATCTGGTATGGTGACCTGAGGATAGTCACTTCAAGGTGATTCTTCCCAGAGCAGAACAGAATTCTTTCAGGACACAGGTGACTGTTGATGAAGACTCTATGCCCCCCAAACCCCAAATAGAAGCTTGCAAGGAGAGATCCTGTATCACCCAAGTCAAAATGGCAATCATCAAGAATACAAAGAATAATAGGGGCTCAGTCAATTTATGTTGAACACATTCACTATAGATTGAGGTCATATTTATATCTCGGTTGCCCTCTACTATTCAAATGGTCACAACACATGAAAGGCTGACTCCATAGAAAATAAACCCATATGTGTACAGTCTTCTGATTCTTGGCAAAAGTTCCAAAAATATACTTTGGAGAAAAGACAGCTTCTTTAATAAATCTATTGAGAAAACTCAATATCTACATGTAAAAGGTTGAAATTAGATTTCAGACTGGACAAAAATCAACTCAAAATGAATCAAAGGCCTATGTATAGTATCTGAAACTTTGAAACTGCTAGAAGAAAACAGAGGACATACTTCAAGATATAGGCACTGACAATGACTTCCCAGAAAGGGTACTAATAGCTCAGGAAATAATAGTAAGACTAGACAATTTGATAGCATCAAATTTAAAGGTTTTGTAAATTAGAGAGAGAATCTACAGAATGGGAGAAAAACTTTCTCAGCTACACTTCCAATAGAGAATTATTATCTAGAATATGTTAAAAATTCAAACCTTTTAAAAAGCCACCTCCTCAATCAATAAATGAGCAAATGAACTGAACAAACACTTCTCAAAAGAAGTGCAAATGGCAAAAATTTATATAAAAATGTTCAACATCTTTAGACATCAGGGAAATGAAAATCAAAACTCCATTAAGATCCTGTCTTGGGCTGGAGTTGTGGCTCAGTGGAAGAGCACTCGCCTAGCACATGTGAGGCATCACACAAAAATAATTAAATAAAATAAAGGTATTGTATCCAACTACAACTAAAAAAATAAATATTAAAAAAAGATCCTTTCTCACCCAAGTCAAAATGACAATCATCAAGAATACAAATAATAAAGATATTAAAGATGGAGGGGACAAGAAAACTTATATTCTATTTGTGGGGATGTAAATTAGTACAGCCTATGGAAATTCCTCAAGAAACTAAAAGTAGAACTACCATATGAGTAGCTCTACCACTTTTCAGTACATACCTTAATAAATAAAAAGGCAGTATACTATAGAGATACCACATACTCATGTTAAGCACAACACATAGCCAAGTTAAGGAATTAGACTATGTGCCCTATAGTGGATGAATGTGTAAAGAAATATGGTATGTGTAAACAATGGAGCATTGCTCAGTTATTTAAAAGAACATCACCTGGTGCATTGGTACACACCTATAATCCCAGAGGCGCAGAAGGCTGAGGCAGGAGGATAGAAAGTTCAAAGTCAGCCTCAGTAACAGTAAGGCATTAAGCAAGTCAGTGAGACCCTGTCTCTAAATAAAATATAAAATAGGGCTGGGGATGTGATTCAGTGCTTAAATGCCCCTGAGTTCAATACCAGTACCCCCAAAAGTAAAAAGTAAAAATAAAAGAATAATATCATTTCATTTGCAGAAAAATGGATAGAAATAGAGATCATCACATTAAGCAAAATAAGCCAGACTGAAAAACAAGTAGTGTATATTATTTTTATTGCATATGTGCAATCTTCAGGAAAAAAGTAAGATGACATGAAAGTAGAACAGAGACTGTTAGAAAAGAGGAAGGGGATCAGGGTAATGTCAGAGAAGGTAACTGGGGGTGGCTATGATCAAGCATATTATACACATGTATGAAAATGCGAGGTGAAGCCCCTTATTCTGTGTAATTAATATACACTAAAAATTAAGAAAAACGATGACCAAAAGGGCACTTAGTCAGGCACAGAAAAGCAGACTACATCACATACCAACAGGCACCAAGAACTCTCAAGGAACCACAGCCCCAACTAACAATCAAAATAAAATCCAGAAACTGTCCAGCAAGGGCAAACTCTTACATAGAGAATTTAACAGATATACAAATAAAGGACATTCAGTGAGCTCCAAGAGGATGAGTCAGTACTCTAACAAAGTCTTAACAGAGAGAAGAAAGTGATGAAAAAAAATCAAACAGAAAATTTTGAGCTGAAAAATAAATGAAATTAAAAACAGGAAAGAAAAAAATTGATAGTAGAGTAGATCAAACAAAATTAGTGAGCTGGAAATTGGGCTATGTGAAAGTACATAGTTAGAGGAGAAAGAAGGAAAAAGAATACAAAGGAATGAAGATATTGTGGGAACTATGGGATAGCATTTAAAAATCAAGTATTTAGGATATTAAGGTACAAGAGAGACATGAGAATACCCAAGTTTTGGAAAACTTATTCAAAGAGATAACAAAACTTCCAGTCCTAGACAAGGGCACAAATATCTGGGTTCAAGGAAGTCAATCAAAAGTCAGGTATAACTAAAGTCTAAAACCAGTAGTATTGTAATAAAGATCTCAAAGTGAAAGATTAAGAGAGGATGGATACTCAAGGCAGCAATAGAAAAGAAATTAAAACCATGCAACTTGTGCCCCAACTAGCCTGACAGCAAATTCTTCTAGAGAAACCTATCAGGCCAGGAAATAGTAGCATGAAGGTTTTCACAGTGCTGAAGGATAAAATCTGCCAACTAAGAATACTGTACCCAGGAATGCTTCACTTAGAAATGATGGAGCAATAAAGACATGCCCAGACAAACAGAAGCTGAGATGTTATATATCCACCAGACCTGATATACAAGAAATGCCAGTGGGAATTCCTCAAATTGAGAGAAAGTGATTGTTATTGCTAAGAAGAAAGCATGAGATGATATGAAGCCCACTGGTAGGAGTAATTGTACAAACTGAAAATGCTGTGACTTGGTAAACATGGTGTGTAAGCCACTGATATCTTTACTATGAAGACCAAAATAAAAAAAAAAAAACATTTCAGAATGATATGTAGTCTGAGTACAATGATGCACACCTGTAATCCCAGCAGCTCAGGAGATTGAGGCAGGAGGATCTCCAGTTTAAGTCAGTCTCAGTAAAAACAAGGCGCTAAGCAACTCAGTGAGACCCTGTCTCTAACTAAAATGCAAGACAGAGTTGGGGATGTGGCTCAGTGGCCAAGTACTCCTGAGTTCAATCTCCATATTAAAAAAAGATATGTAAATAGGTACATCAAAAATTCAAAATGCAGGAACTAAGGTAGAGCAAGGTTAGAAATTTTAATTAGTATATTTTCTCTTATCTTTAAAATTATATTGTGTTGCTATCATTTTAAAATAACTCTATAAAATCAATATATGGTGTTGTGAGCATCAAGGTAGCCACCAAGCAAAAGTCTGTAATTGACAAACTAAAAAAAAATTATATATATATATATATATATATATGCACACATATATATGAATCAAAACATATAACTAAGTATCTAAACACAACAGATGACTATAAGAAGAAAGAAAGAACTATAATGAAATTTAAAACCACATTATTTAATGGGGTTTATTAGTCCTTACTCATGGATGATTACCTCGAATTTAAGTGGATGCTCAAGTTTATTTTTAAATTGTTCTAATAGCAGGATTGTAATCTGCAGGAGAACCACATGCAGACCCTGGGCTCATTGCTTCTCCTTGAACATGCAGAGGTCAGATCGCAGATGACAAATCCATCTTCCAACTACCTCACAATGAAATCAAAAAACATTATATGATTCTTGGTGAATACTCAAATCATTTCCAACCATAGCAGAGGTCATTGCTTGGTTGTTTCTTAAATATGAATGCCACATTTGTGTCAAATTGCCCAATATATTTGAGTATTTGTTTAATTTTTTAAAATTTATTTATTCTTTTTCAGCATATATAACAGTAGAGTGTATTTTGACATATTATAAATACATGGAATGCAACTTAGGATCCAATTCCTGTGGTTGTACATGATGTAGAGCTTCATTGTGATGTATTCATATATGAACATAGGAAAGTTATGCTAGATTCATCTCACTGTCTTTCCTATTTCTACCCTCCCTTCCCATCCCTTCATTCCACTTTGTCTAAGCCACTGGACTTCCCCCTTTTTTTGTGTGTTAGTATCCTTATATCAAAGAGCACATTCAACTTTTGTGTTTTGGGAGGATTGGCTTATTTCAGTTAGCATAATAGTCTCAGATCTATCCATTTACCAGAAAAATCATATTCATTTTTAATGGTAGAATAATATTCCATTATGTATATAATACATTTTCTTTATCCTTTCATCTGTTGAAGGGCACCCAGGCTGGTTCCATAGCTTAGTTATTATGAAATGAGCTGCTATAAACATTAATGTGGTTGTGTCACTGTATATTTACAGTGTATAAGTTGTATACCTGTACTCCTTTGTGTATAAGCTGAGGAGTGGGATCAATAATCCAAATGGTGGTTCCATTCCAAGTTTTCTGAGGATTTGCATGCTGCTTTCCAGGATGGTTGCATCAATTTGCAGTCCCACCCACGATTGGATTGTATGAGTGTATTTTTTCCTCACACTCTCACCAATATTTTTTGTTACTTATATTCTTGGTTCAAAAGTTACACTGGCTCCCACATCAGAAGTCTTCACAGTAAATGTACTGACCTTTATCAGATAGGACAAATTCCAGTAGAAAGGCAATTATGAGCTAATTTCAATCCAGGGACTCAGTTTCTCTTCTATCATCAAACTGCACTTTTTTTTAGAGACAGTGATGAACTAGTGAAAAATAATTTAAGACTCTCATGGCCAAAGAGAAGTTTTTAATCTAAAATATTATTCATGTGTGTAATGAATGGAAGAAAACATGAGGGATCTCAAATGCTTCAGGAAAAAAGTGGGATATACTTATTCATGTCACACAGTTTTCTAAAACACTAAATGAAAATAAGATCTGTTAATATCTGTACATTTATATAAGTTCAAGTAAATGTTTTATATGTGCAATATTTTTTAAGCATAGGTGGTAGTGCCCAATGACGAGATAAAAGAACTCTGTTTAATTGTCATAAAGAAAAATAAGTTTTATGTAAATTTAATATTCTCTAAGAATTTTACAAAAATGAACTGAAATGCTTTTCAAGTTCCTGTGACTTAAGTCTTCAGCAAATAAAACTACCTTAATTTTTTTTATTTAAGAAAAATGTCTTCTTTTGTAACTAATTTGCTTTCAGAATTATATGAGCACCCATAATTTTTGTTCTTTTTGGGTCTTTACAACCATACTGAATGTTAATATCACACAACCAAAGAATAGATATGCAAGTGAAAATGCAGGCTCTGTTACTTCATGTCTATCAAACAGCAGTGAGAAAATAAGAAGTCACACCTACGCATTTTCGCATGAAAAATCTTTGATGGCAATTGAAAAAAAAATCAATACAGGAAGTATCCTCTCTGCTTTGGTAATTTCTCCTTAAAAGCAGAATATTAGTGCTGTGTTACTGGAGAAGACTCTAGACTTTTGTCACCCCAGAGGGTGATACCAGCATAAACTACAATAAATAAATAAGTAAATAAAGACCCATTTGGGCTTCTTTCTTTTTCAAAAAATTTGCATTTGAAAGAAGTCCTTTCACATCCAAAAGTACTAACACGTTTAGTATGATGAACTGGAAGTTTATGCTGAGGGAAAACTGTAAAAACAGCAACTTGATTCTCAAGGAATCAACATGCATTTAACTTTTTTATGAGTCTTACTCGGATGATGACTGCCTGATAGACAAACACAGAGTTAACTGCAGATGATGGTTAGCTGTGTCAAATGTCATGGAACATTCATGAGTAATCCAAACATAATTGTTAAGAATATATAAATATGTTTGTGAAAGATAAACATGTTTAAATGAACTTTTGTACAATGATAATATTTATAATATATCTTCTACTAGAACATTTCCAGCTCTCATTCAAATCTCATATGAGGATACGAAAAAATACCAATTTGTGAATACAAATGTATCCTCTTCTTATTAAAGAACATGAAAGGCATTTTCCTGTGTTAATGAACTTGATCAACGCTAAATCCAATAGCTGTATTGTGACTAAGCACTTGCTTCACAAAGCTAAAGTTACTGAGAGTCAAAAAGTCCTATTAATATATGAAAATTACAAGTAAAAAATGTAAGGAAAACAAACATGCGAGAAAAGTGAATCATGTATTTGTCATGTGGATCTTTGAAGTATGAAGGATTTGTTCTTCTTAAGGAAAAATGAGGATCATTTTTGCCCTAAGAATTATTGCTCATTCCACAAAGAAGAAGAGGAAAAATATAGGACAAAATCTAAGAAGATACAACAAAATTATAGATTTGTGAAAACGAACCTTGAAAAATAATTCAATCGGTGTAAATCTTATGCTTCATGTTGTCTTTTATGAAGTCACATAAGAAAAGTGAGCCTTCTCAGTGTTAAAACAACTTAGTTTACATTTGGCCACTACATAAATTATATATTTGCCTGACAATATTTTGTCACTTTAGTATTGCTTCACAGTAAGCTGTAATTGTTTCCAATGAAATGTTCTTAGCCTTTTGGCATTTTTGACAACTTTCCAAAATCAAAGGCCATATTAAGAATTTTTGCTCTCACACTAAGTTTGAAAGCTTCCTGAGGATCTTGGAATACCCTCAAAGAAATTACTTTCTTTATATAAGAGAGATAGTAAACTAATTAGGGTTATTGGCTATGTTACATTTTCACAGGCAATGAGAAATGTTTCATGTCTGCTGAGTCACATAGATAAATGTGATTAATATCTCAGATTGTATGAAATTCCTGAAAAATCTAATTGTGTCCCTCTTATCATTCCTAATGTTGAGTATAATTAAGTTACCCGGTGTCCAAAGATCGTAAGAGAAAAGACTTTCAAATCAAGTCTGAAGGACTGCACCTAACTTCCAACTTAAAGTCCATCATGCTGCCTCTTATGAAATTTACTGAGGATTTGATAAAGAATGGTGGGGGGCGTAGGGAGGCTCAGAATTCAGCAATGATAAAGTAGCAGAAAGAGAATGGTGGGTTCCAGGAAGAAGCAACCTACGTTCTCATTTATGTCCCCTCACCAAACCTGGTTCAAATATTTTTAGAAAATTGAAGGCTTTTTCAGCCTGTACAATTTTCTCATATTTATTACATATTTGTTGTTCTTCTAAAGTTACAAGGACTAGTAAATACTTTAAAAATAATTTCAAAGATTACACTTGTCCTATAGAATCCAGAGATGTTAGGGGAAAGTGGAAGTCTTTTGCCTGACAGCTGACTTGTGGTTGAAGGAGGTGGGAAGCTTGTTGGAGGCACCCATAGGAAGGGGATCTAGATTTTCTTACATTGCATCTATAGCCCCCAAATTTCATACTGTCCAGCCCCCAGAAAGAGAGACAGAAGTCAGAAATGGTATTCTGATTATTTTATTGGGTTATAGAAGATACAGCTACGATTACTTATTGCAAAGCCAAACACTCTGAAGGAATCATCTTCTGTTGTGGTGTCTGAAACAAATAAACAAAGAAGGTTGTAGAGGACACTTAATAAGGTAGGAGATTTATAATTCCTGCTGATATCACTGAAGTGAGGCTAGGTGACAGCCCACCTCCTCTTCCTGTTGCCCAACTCCTTCTCCTTCCCCTATTTTCTTCTTCATTTAATTATTCATTCTTAGTAGGCAGCCACAATGTAATATGTTTAAAATTTTTGCTTGTTATCTGAAGAAATAAAGGTGAAGCTGTTTATTTTTTGGTTCCCATGGAAAATAACCAAGGCTATATTTTCAAAGATTGTCATCACAATGTATACCTATAATAGTGATACAGAAATAAGGTAGGTATATACACATAGGGTTGGATTGAAGCAGTTATTGAAAAATTACAAAAATGGCATACTGTGTAATTGTAAAAATAATAAATGAGGAAGAAAAATATAACATTGCATAAAAAAGATAAAGAAATAGGAAAGGAAGGAAGCAAGAAAGTAATAAAGGAAAAGAAGGAAAGATGTAGGTAGGGAAGAAAGAAAGGAAGAAAAGAGCTATCTGTATATGTTTATGACCTAAGGTAAAATTTTTCTAAGAAATATACTCTGAAATGAGCAATGGAGAGATTTGCATATAACTTATGGCATCACTTCAGTTTACTTTTTTTTTAGTATAATTTTTTAGGACAAAATAAAGATGATGTACTTTTGTGTCCATAAATGTTTCCAAGAAGATGTCAAAAAGAAATTATGATTGTAGTTTTGGTGAGGCATGTGGGGAAGAAGAAAGAATATGTCTTTCAGATTTGGCTTCATACCCTCTCTTCAACTAGGCTGCTTTTTAACATGAGCATAGATTAATTGGGCACTGAGCATTTTGAAAGCTAGAAGACAATGAGGAGCATAGACTTGAATACTGATTGGCAGGGGTTCTGGACCTGAATTCTGTGCAGAGAGATAGAACTGAGCCAAGAGAAATCAGGGTCCACTGTGAAAAGAGAAATCATTGAGTCTGAGAAAAGAGGCAGAGGACCAGAGGGAGAACATTGCTCTGCTTAAAGGAACCAACAAGAAGACAGGTAACCATTTGGAAAAAGGAAAATTTAGGTCAGTGTTTCTGAAACTGAGCATTACCTTGTCTTTCTATCCTACCCCAGAATATTTAGGAATATTTAAAAATTGGCTCTATGACCCTGTAATTTCCTCATTTACCATCAGATGTTTTGGCACCTTGAACTTGGTAAGGATAGGATCAAGGGCCTTTTTTTTGGAGAAAGAACTACCATCTTGGATGTCACTGAATTTTGATTATGAAGTAATACACCTGGTGGAGAGCTCTTTAATCTATCCCTGGGGAGGATGGTGGTGGGACGAGGGTAACCCAGGGTAAAATGGGGGACCATGCTTCTGATTACCTTTTGATTACAGCAGTCATTGTTGGGGTGGTCCCTGTTGGTTACCAGGACGAGGGGGGCCATTTGGCTTCTGCTGCTGCTGTTGCTGCTGGCCTCCTTGTTGGGGTGGTCCCTGCTGGTTTCCAGGTTGAGGGGGGCCATTGGGCTTCTGCTGCTGCTGCTGGCCTCCTTGCTGGGGTGGTCCCTGCTGGTTTCCAGGTTGAGGGGGGCCATTGGGCTTCTGCTGCTGCTGCTGGCCTCCTTGCTGGGGTGGTCCCTGCTGGTTTCCAGGATGAGGGGGGCCATTGGGCTTCTGCTGCTGGCCTCCTTGTTGGGGTGGTCCCTGCTGGTTTCCAGGTTGAGGGGGGCCATTTGGCTTCTGCTGCTGCTGCTGCAGGCCTCCTTGTTGGGGTGGTCCCTGCTGGTTTCCAGGTTGAGGGGGGCCATTTGGCTTCTGCTGCTGGCCTCCTTGTTGGGGTGGTCTCTGCTGGTTTCCAGGTTGAGGGGGGCCATTTGGCTTCTGCTGCTGCTGCTGGCCTCCTTGTTGGGGTGGTCCCTGCTGGTTTCCAGGATGAGGGGGGCCATTGGGCTTCTGCTGCTGCTGCTGCTGGCCTCCTTGTTGGGGTGGTCCCTGCTGGTTTCCAGGTTGAGGGGGGCCATTTGGCTTTTGCTGCTGGCCTCCTTGTTGGGGTGGTCCCTGCTGGTTTCCAGGTTGAGGGGGGCCATTTGGCTGCTGCTGATGGCCTCCGTGTTGGGGTGGTCCCTGCTGAGGATCTTCCTGATGGTTTTCATTTCCAGCAGGGGGTCGAGGTCTGAATTCTCCATTAGGGGCTCCCTGAGGCTGCTGGTGCTCTTTCTGTTTTTCTACCTCATAACCTGTATGGATATGGCAGAAGAATGCAGGAGCTTAGTGGTGGAAAACTCTCCTTGCTACTTCCCTCTCTGATCTGATCACCCAGATGCTTTCTACCAAGAGGATCCTATAACTGCTAGCCTCCCACATGTTGTTTCCCTCCTTATGAAGACGAGCTCCCTTCAACAGTATACTAATCATATGAGTCATCTCACATCTGGCTCCTGGAACAATCACTTGTTCAATATCAAAAGATGAGGTTTAGGATATGTCCAGAGACAGAAAAGAAACAAAATGAAAGGATTGTTAATGTCAGGTATGCTGCCAGTTATGTTTTTGGACACAATAATAAGGGGACGCCCATGAATTCAAGTCTTGACATCTGAACCCCGTGCTGACACAGTGGACTAATTGTTCAGGCCTCTTCACCTACATGGGAAGATTGAAGGTAGAGAAGAGAAAGACAAAGTGATGGCCCACTGGATCCTCTAAATGGCTGCAGCAAATTTTTGCTCAGCTACAGGGACTCAGCTGAGTGGAGAAAAAAGACAGAAAATCATATTCGTGCATTTCATCTTCAAACAATACAATGCTTGAGGGGAACATCAAGGAGGAAGGAAGCTGGTGAGTGACTCTGAGCACCACGGAGAAGTCAGAATTAGGACCCTTCCCAATCATGTATCATCTCCCAGCCATCATTTCCTGCCTGGGGGAACAGTCAGCCTAGCCAGGGCTTCCTGTTACCCAAGTTGGTAGTCCTGTACATGGACTCCAGTTCTAGGTTCAGGGGGTTTGCCTTTCTTTATCTTTGGGAGAACTAGAATTCAGTCATTCCCCAAAAGAAAAATGAGGATAATATGACTTAGGATAATGGCATAATTCCTAAGGAAATATAATAAGAAAAGCTTGATTGAGGGTCATTTGGGCTTCAACTGACAGTAGGGAAAAAGTCTTTATAGCCGACCTCAAGGAAGTAGAGCAGAAGGAAGGGAAAACTTGGTCACGAAGAGTCTTGTGGGGAAGTGTGACTTCCAGCCACAATCATTATAACTTATAAATAAACTCAACAATCACTCTCTGAGATGATGTTTCCACTGCAGGAAGCAGTAATTGACTAGTGGCTGCTGTGCTGTCTCTTAACAATTTCATGTACATTTAAAAAAAACAACTATATTTTTCTTCTTCCTAGAATCTCTCAAACATTGCTGCTAATATTTATTAAGTATTGTGGGTATTTTAGTGTCACATCTTGTTATTCTTTCATCGCTTTGTTCAAAAATTTTTGCTTATCTTCACGTGCCTTCTCAAGAGAGGAACCAGCAGTAAACATTTGGCTACTTCTTACAACACGTTGCAATATTGATTATGAGTAAGAGTAAAATGCAAAACTTGGGCCCTGCCTGAAATTTATGTTTATTTGGAGAGAGTCAAATTGTTGTCTGATTCTTCAGCTCTGAAGATATGTGTGCTTATCTCCTTCCTCTGTCCACACCCACAACAGCAAGGCTGCAGGTACCCACTTCTATTTTAATTATGATATATGGTCTTCAAAACCTGACCACCACATTCAATATTGCCATATGTAGTTCCATTCTTATAGCACAGATTTTTTTTTCTGCAAGTTAAACATTTACTTTACCATTCCTCTAGTCAAAAATGTTTATGGCATTCCCTTGTATTTTAAGTAAAATCCAAAGCTTTAATGTGGAATGAGGACATAACTGGTCTTACTCCTGTTGTAAGAATTCTGCACTCCAGTGTTTCTTCTCAGCTCCCCCATCCCTTCTCCATGCCCCCTCCAGTCTCCAGCGTGGTTTCCTAGGCCCCAACCAGAATCAAACCCAAACTCCCACCCACCACTAGCAGCAGTAGCAGCATTCCCTTATACCTTTACTGGAGCTCTGAGCTGGGTTCAGGGCCAGCAAGGCCAGTGTGAGCAGGACCACAAGCATCTTGGAAGAGGCTCTGAAATTGCTCCTAAGTCTGTGCTGGGGGAAGTCAGGCAGCTCCCTTTTTAAGGAGGAGCAGAACAGTGGTGCCTTTGAGCTCCATGCTGGGTGACCTCACAGCTGACACAGTAGGATGTCTTGCATCCCTGCTTTCTCTTTGGGACCTCAGCCCAGCAGGATAGATGGGAAGGAGGTTGTCAGTGTCTCCTTTCTAAAAGGTACAGTATGTGACCTGGGCAAGTGTTGAAGGAAACTTGTTGATCATTCAGCACAGATAATCCAAATGAAATTTCATCATTATTTGAATTCAGTCTAACTGGTAAGAATGTGAGTGTGTCTTTATATTGTGTTGTGAGTAAAGGGCCGTTGTAGTGCACACCTGTGTACATTTGTATCAGCAGTGAACCTAGCATCAAAAAATGGAGATGGTCAATATATCTGAGTAGTATTATAGTCCACACTCCATCAATTATGATGTTCATGTCCCTATGTGTATGGTATTTAGCTAAAGTTTTGATGACTTAGGGGTCATTTCTGCTCCACCCTGTAATAGATTGGGATACCACATGGACACATACTGAACATTGACCCTCAGTCTGCTCAGATCCAGAAAGATGATTCAGGGTTCACTGGATCTGGTTCTAATGAGGAGGCCCTGGTGCTGTGGAAGCATATACCCTAAAATATTATGTTCTTAATGGTATCCCTGGATGTTATTAAAGCAAAAGTGGCCACAGGAATCCCACAGGGTTTCCATGGCCCAGCAATGTGAATGCATAGTTCTTGGAGGAACCACACATTTCAGTTCTCACAGTGTTCTCTAGGTTCCTGTCCTTTTGTGGGATGTTCTATAGGATGCCTTTAGGTCTTACTTTTTATAGGAAATACTATTGATTATCCCAGTGAAAACTGATTTGCCACAATTATGCCCTTGAATGAGGTACTCTGGTGATGTATATTGTCACATATGTATGGTATTTAACTAAAGTGTTTTTTAAATTTATTTTATTTTTTTATTGATTGTTCAAAACATTACAGAGCTCATGATATATCATCTTTCATACATTAGACTCAATTGGGTTTTGAACTCCCATTTTTACCCCAAATACAGATTGCAGAATCACATCTGTTACATACTCACATTATTACATAATGGCATATTAGTGACTGTTGTATTCTGCTACCTTGCCTATCCCCTACTATCCCCCCTCCCCTCCCTCCCCTCCCATCTTCCCTCTCTACCTCCCCTGCTATTGTTCAATTCTCTCCCCTTTTTTCCCCCTCCCCCTTGCCCCTCATAACCTCTTATAATTTTATGTGTCATTGAAGGTCTCCTACCATTTCCATATGCTTTCCCTTCTCTCTCCCTTTCTCTCCCCCCATTCGTCTTTGTTTACTGTAGTCTTTTCCTCATGCTCTTCCTTCCTGTTCTGTTCTTAGTTGCTCTCTTTATATCAAAGAAGACATTTGGCATTTGTTTTTTAGGGCTTGGCTAGCTTCACTTAGCATAATCTGCTCTAATGCCATCCATTTCCCTGCAAATTCTATGATTTTGTCATTTCTTTTAACTAAAGTTTTGATGATTTAGTGGTCATTGCTGCTCAAATATGTAATGGATTAGGAACACATGGTACTCTCATTTGACCCTAAGTCTGCTCTGACCCAGAAAGATTGCCCAGAATTCAATAGGTCAGGTTCCAATTAGGGAGGCCTTGTTATTATAGAAGCAGATGGCCTAAATATTTTTTTATTAATATCCTTAGGTATTTTCAAAGCAAAAATGAAACCCCATGGAATTTCCACAACAGAGAAATATGAATATATATTCCTAGAATGAACAGTGCTATTCCATGTCTATCAGACTTTTTCAGCTCTACCCTTTGCCAGATTATCCATTTGTTTGGGGCATTATATCTTCCAGGAAATATTATTATGCATGCCACTGATATTGATCATAATTATGCCGTTAAATAAAGGAGTCTGATACCACCTTTCAAGTCCCCATCACATTGCCATTGCCTTCTGATTTACAGTCATATTCTATGCTACGTTCACACTTATCACTTTCACCAGAGAACTTTTCTGCAATTTTTGAAAGGAAATCCTTCCTTCTCTCCTTTCAAATCTGTTTTGTTGGTATTTTGTGTTCTAATCCAAACTTCTTTGTGTTTATTTATCATCTTATGTTGTTTTCCCCCCTTGCATTCCTGAAGAATACTTTTATCTAATCTTTCCAGCCAGTTACTATTTTATTTTTCACAAACTTTGTTTCATTTTTTCTTTTTTTTTCAAATTTTGGGAATAAGGGATTGTTCTTCCACCAGGTCTCCTTTGGGTTCCTTGCATTGTCTGTTCTCGATTCACCTACAATTTATTCTATCATATCTACCAGTTATCTGCTCATTCTTTTTATTGAAAATCTGCATTGATCTGTATAATCAGTTCTGTTTCTCATCATTTCAGACCTTTAAACCTTGTGTGTGATTGTGAAATTTTTTACAGTACTGGAAGTAAACTGATGAAAGTTGGGAGGTAAGGCAGATAGGGCCATATAAAAATCTTGGAGACAGACCCTTTTCCTTGTGTGGATGACTGGATCCTCTACTGTGCATGTGTTTGTTCTGGCCCTTTGTGGAAAAAGAAAGGCCTCCTGGCACTGGGGTTGGCTCCAGATAATATGACTCTTGCAGGATGACCAGGCTGATACCCCCACCCCCACCTCTGGCATAATCATGCATGTATTCTGACGGGGGGATATATTAGTAGTGGGCAATTATTTGCTGGTGATGTATAAAGCAGAGTAGTTCTCCCTGGATTGTGAATTTATTGGGAGACATAGTAAAGTTGCTTCATATGGCAGGTCCCTCTATTGTCATGATTGTCTTTGATTTATGCAAATACTATATGAGAAGGGAGCAAAGTGATGAGTGGTCCTTACCAAGTGGCTGATAGTTGAGGTGGAAAATGAAGGAAAGAGAGAAGAGCCAGGCAGACATGCTCACCCTATGCAGGTGGCTGTGGAAGTGGAGAAGGTCCTGGGGGCAGTTAGCCTTGTCCCTGACCTGGCAGGTCCTGGTACAGGGCAGGTGATTCTTCCAAATGTTACTCAGCTGAGGCTCTTTTTCTGACCTTCTCTGGTGCCAGCAATGCATAAACAAGATTAAGGTGTCATAAAAGAAAAATACCACCTAAGACCTCAGTAGACACAATCAAACTGAGGTTATGGAAGAGTTGAGAGGGAGGACTGTCAGGAAGTTGAAGTGTTGAACAGCCTGCAGCAGGCTCTTGGGCAGATTTAGTGTGTGGATGCCCTCAAGCAATACTCTTGTCCAAAATATGTATAGAACCCTTAATTTGCCAGCAATAGAATTCTACATTTCCACATTGGAATCCCTGTTTTCCTTCATGTTAGTTTGACTGTCTGCTAAAAATATGCAGGGACTGGGTGAAATTAGCAACAGAAATTAATTTTTCTACAGATATGGAGACCACAGGTATACAATTAAAGTGGCAGGTTAGGTGTCTTCAGAAGCCTCTTCTGAGTACCTGAGGGTCATCTACATGCCGTGTCCTCATATGGGGCTTCCTCTGTGCAAAAGCCTCCTTGTGTCTTTTGTGTATCCAAATGTCCTCTTATAAAGACACAAGCCCCAGGCAGATTTGATTGTGTGCCATCCTGTCAACCACATTAAAATGCAATCTCCTTTTTCTTTGTTAAGTTCTCAGTTTTTATTTCTAATACAGTAAAATTTGAGAGAAAAACTCATATAAACACAGTTTTAGGAATCCTCAGTAACTGTCAAAATTGTAAAGGGATCCAAAAACCAAAGAGTTTGAGAATGACTGCCCTGTATTTTCTAAGATAGTTTCAATTAAATAAGTAACAGTGTTCATACACCCTATGAAAAAAATTTAATATCTTGCTGATGCAGAACACTGTCTGATAATTATTTTACATTCCCAAAGCACTCATTATCAGGATTGAATCACACTGCACTGTTGACTTATATTGAGCTGTTGACCAAATATGTGGGTTTTTTTTCCCCCATTTACCACAAAGCAACTAGACTTTTGGAGAAAGCAGGGCATCCTATCATAATTTATCATGTTGGATTTGACCCATGTTAATCTCCTCTGTAAAGTTCAGTCTTCAAATATATTCTTAGACTGAGGTGCTAAGGTTTAGGCTTCAACATGGGAACTGGGGTAGGGAAAATCAGCCCTCAACACCTCCCAGTCTGTTCTCAGTTAATGTTGTTGTTGTTGTTTTATCCCATTGTTCAAAACCATGAGTTACTATTGGCTTTTCACTCCCCCAAGCATTGTCAATTAACAAAATTGACCTCCATCTTTTTTCTAAATTGATCCCATTATGACTAGGTGCCTAATCTCTACCTCAAGTCCCTCCTGGAGTCAGTCACACATGGTCTCTGTTCTGGCTTATTGATATGTGCCAAGAGAGCCCAGAATCTACATAACAGGTAACATTTATTAAGCACTTACCACCTGCCATTTCTCTTCAGAAACATCTTACATTTTAATATAATTATTATCATTATCACTATTGCAGATGAGAAGACAGGGTCACAGGCCAAGGTGGATGTAAAGGCCTTCAATGTGTGGGAGGCAGCCAGACCCAGGGCCTGCTTTCCTGCTGCTCTGCCCCATTGTTTCCTGCAGTGTTTCCTTAGAAGCTGAGAAGGAATGAGTCACTCATCTGAGGAGTTGGTCAAGGTGAAATGCTTCCTGAACCTTAATAGATGAGTGAGAAAAGTTCTTTCCCCAAATAATTGATTTTGTCATTGATATGACCATTTTCATGGTCATTTAGTATTCTATCACTCTTCTTCATGCAACAATAATGGGGTAGTTTTTCCTTTAATTTTCTAATACAAAAACCCTGGGGATGAACATCATGCCTGTATTAATTACCTCATGCATCTGAAATGCAGTTTTCTGTGGAGATATATTAACATTAGCTTAATTTCTGGATGCCCTTTACCTGGATTATTCTAAGATTCTTATAGCGATAATGACTAATTTTTAGAAAATAAAGAGAGAGGACAAGTGTTGTCTTATCAGCTGGTGCTATGGCTCACACCTGTGGTCCCAGCTGTTCAGGAGACTGAGGCAGGAGGATTGTGAGTTCAAAGCCAGCCTCAGCAAATTAATAAGGCTCTAAGCAACTTAGCAAGACCCTGTCTCTAAAAAAAGGGGGCAGGGGGTGGTGCTGGAGATGTGGCTCAGTGGTTAAGCGCCCTGGGGCTCGATCCCTAGTAACAAACAAAAAAGAAGGTCTAGAGTTTTCTGCCTGAGTGGCCTCCCTGATCCTGCCCAGGGTGGGGCAGTCAGGTCCTCAGATTCTGCAGCCTGGAGAGGAGGCACTGCTTCCATCCCCACAGGGAGTCCCTTTAGGCTCAGACCACCAGTGTTTTACCAGTGTCAAGCTGTGTTCTGAACTTTCAGTTACTCTTCCTCTGAGTTCAGAGAGAAATACAGTCATGACTTCTTCCACATGAGATATGAAGCAAGGCATTTCTCCCTCATAGTTTTCTAAAAATATACAAAATGCAGGAAATCAAATTCCTTAAGAGAGAGTTTTCTTCAAGCTATTAATGAATGACTCCCTTTTATTCAACATGAACCTGTATATATTCCTTCAGAATGTGAAATGCCTCTCTGATAACCACATTGGTAGTTACATGGACAACTCCATATTTTACGGTTGAGAGCCATCCATGGGCTGTGTGTGGACTGCAACAGCATTGTCGCCTTTGAATAGGAAAATCTGGTATTTGGGAACTTTCCGTTGCAATCCCACAGGGTAATATCGCCCACCTACATGTGAATTTCTATTCAGCGCTGTCTGGTTCCACACAGCACCTAAGATGGGGTGACGTGCTGCAGGGCACCCTCTCAGAGATGGGTGTAACATGTCAAGATGCCAGTGAACCTGCTGACTGCAGGACATCATGAAGCAAAACTCCACCCCTGAGACCTTACCCCTGCCTTTGATGTACCCCCTTAAACAAACCACAGGAGTCATTTTCTAGTTGTTCAGCTCCAGCTTCTGTGTGGGCTGGACCTATCAGTAAGTCTGCTTTAAAACTAATTTGTTTTGACTCTGCATCTTATTTTCTCACTCAATATTTCAGTTTTATTTTCTCTGTTGGCTTACACTTTCTTGAGCAAGGAAAAGGACTCCTGGTGAGGCACTGCCCACCTCGTGATACTTTGTTATTTCACAAAGTGCATTTGTAATTAATGTCTTGGAAATTGGGATGTATGGCAGATGGTATATTTGAAGGAATGGCACAGCAGTGCACATTATTCAATGATTACATTTAATCAAGGACCTGATGTCCTCATCATGAATAATAATATCTGGGTATTTCCTTATTTATAATAGTCGATTTCTCCATCAAAACCTTACAGATCAGAGAAGAATGGGATGATATATTCACAAACACAAAAGAAAAAAAATATTACCAACCAACA
This sequence comes from Spermophilus citellus, assembly GCF_964194105.1. Lineage (NCBI taxonomy): Eukaryota > Metazoa > Chordata > Mammalia > Rodentia > Sciuridae > Spermophilus > Spermophilus citellus. Next base: position 36,974,074 of record NC_138197.1, read on the forward strand.
TGTTATAGCCAGCAAAACTATCCTTCAAAATATTAAAAAAAAAATATTACTTTGACAAGGTAAAGCTAATGAAATTCATCAACAGTACAGCAGACCTAAAAGAAGTGCTTAAGAAACCCTACATTTGGATTCAAAGAATGGGAAGTGCCATTATTACAAAAAAAAGGTAGTAATAAATCCCATTGGCAAGGCAGACAAACGAATGAGACAAAAAAACCTATCAATAGTCAGATTGCCATTACTACAACAAAATCCTTAAATAATTAACTTAAAACAAAGAAGGGTTTATTTTGTTTCACCTAGTTTTGAAGGTTATAATCTATGGTCAATTAGCACACACAGCTTCTGGGCCTAACTTGTGGCAGTACATCACGTCAGAAGGATTTGGCTGGGGAAGCCCATTCACCTTACGGCCAATAATGAAGGAGAAAGAGGAAAGTGCTCTGGTGAAATGACCTGAAGATGTCTCCCAATGATCTACTTGTAAATGGTTATACCATGTTCCAGTTGCACTAAGCTGATGACCCTTTAATATAGGACTTTGAAGGAAATTCAGATACATGCTGTAGCAAGGTCAAACAAGTATTTTAATTTAATTTTTATTTTTTTATTGGTTGTTAAAAACAATACACAGCTCTTGACATATCATATTTCATACATTAGATTCAAGTGGGTTATGAACTCCCATTTTTACCCTGAATACAGATTGAAGAATCACATGGGTTACACATCCACAATTTTACATAATGCCCTATTAGTAACTGTTATATTCTGCTACCTTTCCTATCCCCTACTATCCCCCCTCCCCTCCCCTCCCATCTTCTCTCTCTACCCCATCTACTGTAATTCATTTCTCTCCTTGTTTATTTTCCCATTCCCCTCACAACCTCTTATATGTAATTTTGTATAGCAATGAGGGTCTCCCTCCATTTCCATGTGATTTCCCTTTTCTCTCCCTTTCCCTCCCACCTCATGTCTCTGTTTAATGTTAATCGTTTCTTCCTGCTCTTCCTCCCTGATCTGTTCTTAGTTGCTCTCATTATAGCAAAGAAGACATTTGATATTTGTTTTTTAGGGATTGGCTAGCTTCACTAAGCATAATCTGCTCTAGTGCCATCCATTTCACTGCAAATTCCATGATTTTGTCATTTTTTTAGTGCTGTATAATACTCCATGGGGTATAAATGCCACATTTTTTTTTATCCATTCATCTGTTGAAGGGCATCTGGGTTGGTTCCACAGTCTAGCTATTGTGAATTGTGCTGCTATGAACATCGATGTGGCAGTATCCCTGTAGCATGCTCTTTTAAGGTCTTCAGGGAATAGTCCAAGAAGGGCAATAGCTGGGTCAAATGGTGGTTCCATTCCCAGCTTTCCCAGGATTCTTCATACCGCTTTCCAAATTGGCTGCACCAATTTGCAGTCCCACCAGCAATGTACAAGAGTACCCTTTTCCCCACATCCTCACCAGAACTTGTTGTTTGACTTCATAATGGCTGCCAATCTTACTGGAGTGAGATGGTATCTTAGGGTGGTTTTGATTTGCATTTCTCTGACTGCTAGAGATGGTGAGCATTTTTTCATGTACTTGTTGATTGATTGTATGTCCTCCTCTGAGAAGTGTCTGTTCAGGTCCTTGGCCCATTTGTTGATTGGGTTATTTGTTATCTTATTGTCTAATTTTTTGAGTTCTTTGTATACTCTGGATATTAGGGCTCTATCTGAAGTGTGAGGAGTAAAAATTTGTTCCATCTCTTATTGTTTCTCTTGCTGAGAAAAAACTTTTTAGTTTAAGTAAGTCCCATTTGTTGATTCTTGTTATTAACTCTTGTGCTATGGGTGTCCTATTAAGGAATTTGGAGCCCAACCCCACAATATGTAGATCGGAGCCAACTTTTTCTTCTATCAGACGCCAAGTCTCTGATTTTATATCAAGCTCCTTGATCCACTTTCAGTTAACTTTTGTGCATGGCGAGAGGACGGGATTCAGTTTCATTTAGTTGCACATGGATTTCCAGTTTTCCCAACACCATTTGTTGAAGATGCTATCCTTCCTCCATTGCATGCTTTTAGCCCCTTTATCAAATATAAGATAGTTGTAACTTTGTGGATTAGTCTCTGTGTCCTCTATTCTGTACCATTGGTCCACCCACCTGTTTTGGTACCATTACCATGCTGTTTTTGTCACTATTGCTCTGTAATATAGTTTGAAATCTGGTATCGCTACACTGCCTGATTCACACTTCCTGCTTAGAATTGCTTTTGCTATTCTGGGTCTTTTATTTTTCCATATGAATTTCATGATTGCTTTATCTATTTCTACAAGAAATGCCCTTGGGATTTTGATTGGCATTGCATTAAACCTATAGAGAACTTTTGGTAATATCACCATTTTGATGATGTTAGTTCTGCCTATCCATGTACAGGGTATATTTTTCCATCTTCTAAGATCTTCTTCTATTTCTCTTTTTAGGGTTCTGTAGTTTTCATTGTATAAATCTTTCACGTCTTTTGTTAGGTTGTATTTTATTTTTTTTTTTGAGGATATTGTGAATGGAGTGTTTTTCCTCATTTCCGTTTCAGAAGTTTTGTCGCTGATATACAGAAATGCCTTTGATTTATGCGTGTTGATTTTATATCCTGCCACTTTGCTGAATTCATTTATTTGTTCTAGTAGTTTTTCTGTAGACCCTTTTGGGTCTTCTAGGTATAGAATCATGTCATCTGCAAATAGTGATAATTTAAGTTCTTCTTTTCCTATTTTTATGCCTTTAATTTTTTTCGTCTGTCTAATTGCTCTGGCCAGTGTTTCAAGAACTATATTGAATAGAAGTGGTGATAGAGGGCATCCCTGTCTTGTTCCAGATTTTAGAGGGAATGCCTTCAATTTTTCTCCATTCAGAATGATGCTAGCCTGAGGCTTAGCATAGATAGCTTTTACAATGTCGAGGTAAGTTCCTGTTATCCCTTGTTTTCCTAACGTTTTGAACATAAAGGGATGCTGTACTTTGTCGAATGCTTTTTCTGCATCTATCGAGATGATCATATGGTTCTTATCTTTAAGTCTATTGATGTGGTGAATAACATTTATTGATTTCCGTACATTGAACCATCCTTGCATCCCAGGGATGAATCCTACTTGATCATGGTGCACAATTTTTTTGATGTGCCTTTGTATCCAATTCACCAGAATTCTATTGAGGATTTTTGCATCTAGGTTTATCAGAGATATTGGTCTGTAGTTTTCTTTCTTTGAGGTGACTTTGTCTGTTTTCAGAATAAGGGTGATGTTGGCCTCATAGAATGAATTTGGAAGAGCTCCCTGTTTTTCAATTTCCTGAAATAACTTGAAAAGTATTGGTATTAATTCTTCTTTAAAGGTTTTGTAGAACGCTGTAAACCCATCTGGTCCTGGGCTTTTCTTGGTTGGTAGCCTTTTGATTGCTTCTTCTATTTCATCCATTGATATTGGTCTGTTCAGATTGTGTGTATCCTCCTGACTCAGTCTGGGCAAATCATATGACTTAAGAAATTTATCGATGTCTTCACTATCTTCTATTTTATTGGAGTATAGGTTTTCAAAATAATTTCTAATTGTCTTCTGTATTTCTGTAGCATCTGTTGTGATATTGCCTTTTTCATCCCGTATGTTAGTAATTTGAGTTCTCTCTCTTCTTTTCTTCCTTAGCATGGCTAAGTGTCTGTTGATCTTATTTATTTTTTCAAAGAACCAACTTTTAGTTTTGTTAATTTTTTTCAATAGTTTCTTTTGTTTCAATTTCATTGATTTCCGCTCCAATTTTAATTATTTCTTGCCTTCTGCTACATTTGCTGTTGTTTTGCTCTTCCTTTTCTAGGGCTTTGAGATGAAGTGTGAGCTTATTTATTTGTTGGTTTTTCCTTTTTTTTTGAGGAATGACCTCCAGGCGATGAATTTTCCTCTTAAAACTGCTTTCATTGTGTCCCATAGATTCCGATATGTTGTTTCTGTATTTTCATTTATCTCTAAGAATTTTTTGATTTCCTCCTTTATGTCTTCTGTAACCCATTGATCATTCAGTAACATATTGTTCATTTTCCATGTGATGTAGGATTTTTCCTTCCTTCTTTTATCATTGATTTCCAGTTTCACTCCATTATGATCAGATAAAATGCATGGTATTACCTCCACCCCTTTATATTTACTGAGGGTTGCCCTATGGCATAATATATGGTCTAGTTTTGAGAAGGATCCATGTGCTGCTGAGAAAAAAGTATATCCACTTGATGATGGTTGATATATTCTATATATGTCAGTTAAGTCTAGGTTATTGATTGTGATATTGAGTTCTATAGTTTCTTTATTCAACTTTTGTTTGGAGGATCTGTCCAATGGTGAGAGAGGTGTGTTGAAGTCACCCATGATTATTGTGTTGTGGTCTATTTGATTCTTGAACTTGAGGAGAATTTGTTTTATGAATGTCGCAGCACCATTATTTAGTGCATAAATATTGATAATTGTTATGTCTTGTTGGTGAATGGTTCCTTTTAACAGTATATAATGTCCTTTCTTATTCCTTTTGATTAACTTAGTCTTGAAGTTGATTTTCTTCGATATGAGGATGGCCACCCCTGCTCGCTTACGAGGACCGTGTGCTTGGTATATTTTTTCCCAACCTTTCACCTTCAGCCTGTGTATGTCTTTTCCAATCAGATGTGCCTCCTGGAGGCAGCATATTGTTGGATTTGTTTTTTTTTTTTAAATCCATGTTACCAGCCTATGTCGCTTTATTGGAGAGTTTAAGCCATTAATGTTTAGAATTACTATTGATATATGGTTTGTACTTCCTGCCATGTTTGATTAGTTATCTTTTTTTTTTCTAATTTAGTTTGTTTCTCCATGATTAGCTTTTTCCCGCCTTCTGTCTTTAAGGAGGCACTTCCCACTGATGGTTTTGGTTATTGTTTTTCATTTCTTCCTCATGTAGTGTTTTGCTCAAGACACTTTGCAATGCTGTTTTTCTGGTTGCAAATTCTTTTAGCTTTTGTTTGTCATGAAAGATTTTTATTTCGTTGTCATATCTGAAGCTTAATTTTGCTGGATATAGAATTCTTGATTGGCATCCATTGTCTTTCAGTGTTTGAAATACATTGTTCCAGGATCTTCTTGCTTTCAGCATCTGTGATTAAAAATCCATTGTTAACCTTATTGGTTTACCCCTGAATCTAATCTGCCTCCATTGTCTTGTAGCTTTTAATATTTTCTCTTTGTTTTGTATATTGGATATCTTCATAACAATGTGTCTTGGCATTAGTCTACTGTGATTTTGTGTGCTCGGTGTCCTGTATGCATCTACAATTTGTATATTCATTTCCTTTTTTATTTCTGGAATGTTTTCTGTAATTATTTCATTCAGCAGGTTACCCATTCCCTTGGATTGAATCTCTATACCTTCCTCTATCCTGATGACTCTTAAATTTGTTTTTTTTTATGTTATCCCATATCTCTTGGATGTTTTTCTCATGATTTTTAACCAGCCTTTCTGAGTTGGCTAGACTCTTTTCAAGATGATATATTTTGTCTTCATTATCTGACGTTCTGGCTTCTACTTGCTCCACTCTGTTACTGATACTCTCATTTGAGTTTTAAATTTGGTTTATAGTTTCTTTCATTTCTAGAATTATTGTTTGATTTTTTTAATAATCTCTGTCTCCTGATAAAGATGCTTAACTTCTTCTTTTATCTGTTTATGTAATTCATTTTCAATGTGTTCTTTCACTGTTTGAATTTGCTGTCTCATATCCTCTTTAAGGTTCCATTCCATCTGTCTACGGTGTTCCTTGAGATCTTTATATGACCATTTTTCTGATGACTCTAGGTCCTCCTGAATATTTAGGCTGTCCTGCATTGATTGTACTCCTTTTCTTCCTTGCTTTTTCATGCTGCTCATGTTACTTCTTGTTCTGTTTGACTGCTGAGTTACTGTTTACTCCTATAAATTTATTTGATGCTTGGGAGGAAAGGTATTAGAAGGGAAGGGAAGAAGTCACTAAAGAGAATGAGAGTAAGCAGGTAGAATTCAAGGAAGGGGGAATAAGAGAATTGAAAAGAAAAGAAAAGAGAAGAAAAAAATAGAAAAGAAAAAAAGAAAAAAATTTTTTAAAAAAAATAATAATAAAAAAATGAAAATTAAAATTAAAAAACTAGAATAAAAAAATTTAAAAAAATAAAAAAATAAAAAAAAAATTTAAAAACAACGACAAAAAATGAAAATGAAAAAAAAAACCCAAATTAAAAAAAAGAATTAATAAATGCAGTCTTAGAGTTTGATTAACTTCTCTTCCAGTAGGTGGAGCTGTGCCCACTGGGCCAAGCTTCTCCTCTCAATAGGTGGGAACCAATCACTGTGCAGAAGCTCTTCCTCCCAGACTGGGCGAGTCTCCAATCCTGAGTGTCTAGGGCCTTCTCTTGTGTCTAGTCGCTTCCCCACTTTTCCTCAAGCCAGGCCCCGCTCACCAGTCACGTTCACCACAATACTGGCTACACACCAGGTCTGCTGCTCCTGGGAGCTCTGTTTTCATGAACGCCTGGGCACACTTTCCCTCTTTGCCATTCCCTCAGATCCTAAGTTTGTAGAGCTTGGGGCTGAGAACCCCCAGCGAATTTGCTTGCCCTCCAGTAGCCACGCCCCCGGTAGCTGGTGCAAGGGACCTCAGTTGTCAGCACTGGTGGGAGCGGTAGCCGGGAGTTCCACACCACGAGTCCCACGCCACTCCTGATTCCTTCGGTCTGACTATCATGCTCACGGGAGAGTTGGGAGAGGCCCTTACAGGAGAGCTGGGAGGGGCCCTTAAGGTTTCCCCGCTGTGTGGAGAGGGATGGCTAGGGGATTACACACCTGTCCCCGCTGGTTTCAATGAATTTATCTCCTTCGCTGTGTTTTGGTGACATCAGTTCTCTGCCATGGTGATATCCCATGCAAAAGGTGACAGTTCCTTCCCTTTGCCGGGTGACCAATGCAACGGGTGGGTCCTGAGTGTCTCTCCCAAGCCCCGTTTCAATCCTGTGGCCACTGCCTATGAAGGCTTGGTTGGCATTTACCTCCATAGGATCAGAAGCACCGACCAGTTGTTTTGGCAGGATACTTAGTGCTGAGTCACAGCAGTTTGGCTGCAAGAAGCAGGCGAATGGGAACTTGAATGCAGCCGATCCGGGATCGGTGTATGTTCTGAGAGGCCCAGACTGTTCGCCCCAGATCCATGTCAGCTCAGCATTGCCTAGTGATCCTGAGCAAACAGATTTAGGTTGTTTACGACTCCCTATGCCCGCACAGCTGAAGAGGTCAGAGACTTGATCTCCCCGTGCCTGCCACCATGTTGGATTTTTCAAACAAGTATTTTTAGATTGAAAGGGATAAACAAATGCGCCTATATCAATAGTCTTTAACACCTGACTTTCAACAGTGGACAGACCATTCACACACAAAAATAACATTTAAACAGAGCAGTTGATCTACACTACACATCACCTGAACTTAAGAGATATCTATAGGACATTTTTCATTCAATATGTGAAAAATACACATACTTCTCTGCACATAGAATATTCCTAGTGGTAGAACACTGTCTGTGACAACAAACAAGTCTTGATAAATACTAAAAACTTAAAATCATATCATGTATCCTCTGTGATTATAATAAAATGAAACTAGAAATTAACAACTAAATGAACAATGGAAAGTATAAAAAGATACGGAAATTGATCACCATGGTTATTGAATGTCTAGTGATTCATTGAAAACATAAACAGGGAAATAAAAACGTTGCTGGAGACAAATAAATGGGAATACACAAAATATCAAATCCTGTGAGAGACAGCAAGAGCAGTATGAAGATAGCAGTTTATAGCATTAAATTTCTTTACCAAAAATCAGAAAGATTTTATATAAACTACCTAATAATGACCCATAAGAAACTAGACAAGAACCAAGCAAATGCCCATGAGGAGATGGAAAAAAATAATAATGATCAGAGAAGAAATAGATAAAATTAAAACTAAAATATAGATAAAAGATCAATGAAATAGAAAGTTGGTTCTTTAAAAATATGAACAAAATAAATAAACCATTAAGTAGATTAAGAAAGGTAAAAGAAAACTTAATAAAACTTGACATGAAACTGGAGATATTACCACTGATACCACAGAAATACAAAGGGTCATGTGACAGTGCTATGAACAATTACACAGTAAATTATTTAAGTCCTAGAAGAAATAAATAAATTCCAGGACACACATAACCTACCTAGATGAATAAAAAATAAATTGACAATTTAAATACATCATCAATGAGTAACAGATTAAATCAGTAATTAAGATTTCTTCATCAATGGAAAGACCAGGGCATTCCAGACTCACTGCTGAATTTTACAAAACATTTAGAGAAACACTACTTCTGATTTTTCTCAACGTATTTCAAAAAATGGAAAAACAGGGAAATCTACCAAACTCGTCCTTACAAGGCTAGAGCATGATTCTCAGAGTAAAACCAGATAATCACACAGCAAAAACAGAAAAATGCAGAGCAATATCCAGGATGAATACAGATACAACATTTCTTAACAAAATATCATCAAACAAAACCCAATAACATGTCAAAAATTTTGCATGACAATAAATGATATTTATTCTAAGGACACAAGAATTGCTTATAATTAGAAGTCATACTCACAGATTAGAAAAGCCAATATTATTAAAATGCCCATAATACACCACAGCACTCTGCACCCACTGGAGGGAGTTAACCCCTGCTACAGTACCTGTGCTGCAGGAGAAGGCATGGTTTAGTGCCAGACTTCAAGGAATCCCACAGTCACTAAATACTTTGGGCTCTTAACAGAATGCTAGGTATACTTTTTCTGATCCTATAAATGAATCAAACTATGTCTTGACTTCATTGCAGACCAAACCAGCACCTCCAAAGGAAGCAACGAGAGCATGCCAGTGCATCTTTGTCAATGTGTTATCCCTTATCCCTGAACTTATACTAGTGTTGGTTTTATTTTTTATATCAAAAATAGAAGAAGATTTCAGACTGAACCCTTTGCAGAGGCTCAGACCATCAATAAATTCTGAAAGTAGTTCAAAGATAACAAACCTCCTCTTTGAGTTCTTCATTGCCCAATTGTCTTATATATTTTATATATTTTTGTAGCTAAATAGAGTAGGGATAAAGAGAGACTCTCCCAGAAGTTCTCCAGCATTCCCTCTTTCCTGTGTCTCTAAGATGTCCATTCTAGTCTAGTGAATGGGAACTGAAGTAAGGGAGAATCTGAAGAAGAGTAATTAGATATTATGACACATGGAACAGACAAGTAGGTTAGAAATATGAGCCTAGATGCTTTGTAACAGATCAGTCATTGTTGCTTAGAAGCCTGTTCACTGGCTGGGTGTGGTGATGCACTTCTGAAGTCCCAGATACTTGGGAAGCTTTTGCAGGAGGATAGCAAGCTCCCAGGCAGCCTCAGCAGTTTGGAGAGGCCTTGGCAACTTAGCCATACCCTATCTTCAACTAAAAATTCAAAAAGGTTGGTGATGTATCTCATTGTTAGGATCTTTGGTCCATGAGAGAAAAAAAATCAGATTACATATAGGGGGAAACCAATTAGAATATGTGCAAATTTTTCAACCCAGTCGTTGAATGCTAGAAGAACCTGTAACAACACATATCAAACTCTGAGAAAAAAAATGGATGCCAACCAAGAATCTTATATACAGAAAACTTAAGCTACAGATTTGATGATGAAATTAAAACCTCCCATGATAAACAGAAATTAAAAGATTTTAAAACTTGAAAGCCTGAAAAAATCCTAGGCAAAATATTCCATGAAGAGGAACTGAAGAACAACAATGAAAATCATCAAAAGGCAGATATTACACTAAAGGAAAAACATATGAAGGAGAAATTAAATATATCAACTCAAGTTAAATATAAAAAAATAAACAAAAATGGCTGGATATACAAATCATGTCTCAATAATAACCCTGAATGTTAATGGCCTAAACTCACCAGTCAGAAGACATAGGCTGGCAGATTATTTTTAAAAAAAAGACCCCAAAATATGCTGCCTCCAAGAGACTCATCTCATAGGAATAGACATCCACATACTGAAGGTGAAAGGTAGGGGAAAATCACACCACTTACATGGACTGTGGAAGTAAGCAGGGGTTTCCATTCTCAAATCAAATAAAGTAGACTTCAAGCCAAAGTTAATCTAAAGGAATAAAGAAGTATATTTCATACTGCTTAAGGGAACAATTCATCAACAAGACATAACAATAATAAATTTATATGCCTCAAACAATGGAGCATCGATGTTCATCAAACATACTCTTCTCAGGTTCAAGAGTCCAATAGACCACAACACAATAATTCTGGGTAACTCTAACACACCTCTTTCATCACTGGATAGATCTTCCAGAAAAAGCTGAACAAAGAAACTAGAGAACTCAATAAAACAATTAATAAGTTAGACTTAACCGACATATAGAATATTTCATCTTTCAATGAAAAAAATACAATTTCGTCTCAGCAGCATATAAATCCTTCTCTAAAAGAGACCATATATTATACCACAAATCAACTTTTAGCAAATATAAAAAAGTAGAGAAACTACCCTGTATTTTATCAGACCATAATGTAATGAAATTAGAAATCAATGATAAAATGAGAAAAGCTATTTCAATACCAGGGAGACAAAATAGTATGCTATTGAGTGACAGTGGGTTGCAAAAGACATCAAAGAAGAGGTTGAAAGATTATTAGAGGTAAATTAGAACACAGATACAACATATCAAAATCTCTGGGACAATATGAAAGCAGTTTTAAGAGGAAAGTTCATTGCATTGAGTTCATTCCTTAAAAGAAGTAGAAGTCAACAAATAAATGACTTAATATAGATTTCAAAGCCCTAGAAAAAGAACAAAAAATCAACACCAAAAGTAGAAGAAGACTGGAAATAATTGAAATCAGAGCTAAAATCAAAATTGACAGAACAAAAAGTTGGTTCTTTGAAAAAATAAATAAAATTGACAAACCCCTAGGAGGCTAACAAAGAGAAGGAGAAAAAAAACTCAAATAACTAACAAACATGATGAAAAAGAAATATCACAACAGACACTACAGAAATACAAAAGATAATTAGAAATATTTTGAAAACCTGTATTCCAATAAAATAGAAAATATTGAAGGCATTGACAAATTTCTAGAGTCATATAATTTGCCCAAATTGAACCAAGATGATATACACAATTTAAACAAATCAATTTCAAGTGATGAAATAGAAGATGCCATCAGAAGCCTACCAACCAAGAAAAGCCCAGGATTGGATGGATACATAGCCTAGGTCTACAAGACCTTTAAAGAAGAACTAATAGCAACAATCATCAATGTATTCCAAGAAATAGAAAAAGAGGAAGCACTTGCAAACACATTCTATGAGGCCAATATCACCCTGATTCCAAAACCAAACAAATACATATCAAAGAAAGATTTCAGACCAATATCTCTAAATGAACATAGATGCAGAAATTTTCAATAAAATTCTGGCAAATTGAATACAAAAACATATCAAAAAGATCATGCACCATGATCAAGTGGGATTTATCCCAGGGATGCAAGGTTAGTTCAACATATGGAAATCAATAAATGTAATTCATCACATCAATAGACTTAAAGATAAGAATTATATGATCATCTCAATAGATGCAGAAAAAGCATTTGACAAAATACAGGACCCCTTTATGTTCAAAACTCTAGAAAAACTAGGGATAACAGGAACATACCTCAAAATCATAAATGCTATCTATGCTAAGCTCCAGGCCAAAATCATTCTAAATGGAGAAAATTGAAGGCATTCCATCTAAAAATTGGAACAAGACAGGGATGTCCTCTTTCACTACTTCTGTTTAACATAGTTCTTGAAACACTGGCCAGAGCAATTAGACAGATGAAGAATTTAAAGTGATACCTATAGGAAAAGAAAAACTCAAAATGGCACTATTTGCTTATGATATAATTCTATAGAAAACTTCTAGAACTAGTAAATGAATTCAGCAAAGTAGCAAGACATAAAATCAACACCCATAAATCAAAGACATTTCTGTATATCAGTGACAAATCCTCAAAAATGGAAATGAGAAAAACTACCCCAATTACAATAGCCTCACAAAAACCCACAAAACAAACAAACAAACAAACAAAAAACAAAAAACTAGGTAATCACTTAATGAAAGAGATGAAAGATCTATATGATGAAAATTACAGAATCCTAAATAAAGAAATGAAAGAAGACCTTAGAGGATGAAAAAAATCTACCTTGTTCTTGAATACGCAGAAATAATATTATCAAAATGACCATACTACCCAAATCACTGTACATATTTAATGCAATTCCAATCAAAATCCTAATACATTCCTCATAGAAATATAAAAAGCAATCATGAAATTCATCTGGAAAAATAAGAGACCCAGAATATCTAAAGCAATCCTTAGCAGAAAGAGTGAAGCAGGTGGCATAACAATACCAAAGCTTAAACTATACTACAGAGCAATAGTAACAAAAACAGCATGGTATTGGCAACAAAACATAGTGGTAGACCCATGGTATAGAATAGAGGACACAGAGACTAATCCACAAAATTACAGTTACCTTATATTAGATAAAGTTGCCCAAAACATGCATTGAAGAAAATATAGCCTCTTAAACAAATGGTGCTGGGAAAACTAGAAATCCATATTCAACAAAGTAAATTTAAACCCCTATTTCTCACCATGCACAAAACTGAACTCAAAATGGACAAAGGACCTAAGAATAAAACCAGATACCCTGCATCTAATAGAAGAAAAAGTAGGCCCTTGTCTTCATCATGTGGCATTAGGCCCCAACTTCCTTAATAAGACTCCTTTGGTGCAAGTATTAAAATCAACATGTGGAAATAAAAAAATGTAATTCATCATATAATAGACTTAAAGATAAGAACCATATGATTATCTCAATATAAAGAGATAAAGCATTTTACAGAACACAACACCCCTTCATGTTCAAAACACTAAAATAAATAGAAATAATAGAAACATATCTGAACATTTTAAAAGCTATCTATGCTAAGCCCCAGGCCAACTTCATTCTAAATGGAGAAAAATTAAAGGAATTCCCTCTAAAAACTGGCACAAGACAGGGATTTTTTCTTTCACTAATGTTGAGATATGTTCCTGTTATCCCTAGTATTTCTAGTGTTTTGAACATGACAGGGTGCTGTATTTTGTCACATGCTTTTTCTTAATCTATTAAGATGATCATATGATTCTTATCTTTGAGTCTATTGATGTAATAAATTTCATTTATTTATTTCCGTATATTGAACTAACCTTGCATCCCTGGGATGAATCCCACTTGATCATGGTGCACAATCTTTTTGATATGTTTTTGTATATGATTTGTCAGAACTTTATTGAGAATTTTTGCATCTATGTTCATAAGAGATATTGGTCTAAAGTTTTCTTTCTTTGATGTGTCTTTTCTGGTTTTGGACTCAGGGTGATATTGGCCTCATAGAATGAGTTTGGAAGCGCTGCCTCTTTTTCTATTTCCTGAAATAAATTGAAGAGTATTGGTATTAGTTCTTCTTTAAAGGATTTGTAGAACTTGGCCTGTAACTGTCTGGTCCTGGGCTTTTCTTGGTTGGTAGTCTTCTGATGGCATCTTCTATTTCCTCACTTGATATTGGTCTGTTTAAATTGTGTATATCTTCCTGATTCAGTCTGGGCAAGTCATATGACTTAAGATATTCATCAATGCCTTTACTATCTTCTATTTTATTGGAGTATAAGTTTTCAAAATAATTTCTAATTATCCTCTGTATTTCTGTAGAGTCTGTTGTGATGTTACCTTTTTCATCAAGTATGCTGGTAAATTGAGTTCCCTCTCTCCTTCTCTTCATTAGTGTAGCTAAGGGTCTGTCAATTTTATTTATTTTTTCAAAGAACCAACTTTTTGTTTTGTCAATTTTTAAAAATTGTTTCTTTTGTTTTGATTTCAGCTCTAACTTTCATTATTTCTTGCCTTCTACTGCTTTTGCTGTTGGTTTTCTTTGCTTTTTCTAAGGCTTTGAGATGGAAAGTGAAATCATTTATTTATTGACTTTTTCTTCTTTTAAGGAATGAATTCCATGCAATGAACTTTCTTATTAGAACTGCTTTCATACTGTCCCAGAGATTTTGATATGTTGTGTCTGTGTTCTCACTTATTTCTAAGAATTTTTTAATCTTCTCCTTGATATCTTCTGTGACCCATTGTTCATTCAGTAGAATATTTTTTAGTCTCCAAGTGTTGGAATAATTTTTATTTTTTATCTTGTCATTGATTTTCAATTTCATCCCATTATGATTTGATAAAATACATGGTAGTATCTCCACTTTTTTATATTTGCTAAGAGTTGCTTTGTGTCATAGTATATGGTCTATTTTAGAGAAGGATCCATGTGCTGCTGAGAAGAAAGTGTATCCATTTGATGCAGGTTGAAATATTGTATATATGTCAGTTGAGTCTAAGTTATTCATTGTATTATTGAGTTCTATAGGTTCTTTATTCAACTCTTGTTTTGAAGATCTATTGAGGGGTGAGAGAAGTGTGTTAAAGTCACCCAAGATTAATGTGTTGTGATCAATTTGAGTCTTGAGAAGAATTTGTTTGATGAACATAGCTGCACCATTGTTTGGGGGATATATATTTATGATTGTTATGTCTTGTTGGTATATGGTTCCCTTGAGCAATATGTAATGTTCATCTTTATCCCTTTTGATTAACATTGGCCTGAAGTTTACTTTATTTGATATGAGGATGGAAACCCCTGCTTGCTTCTGCAGTCTGTGTGGATGGTATGATTTGTCCCAACCTTTCACCTTCAGTCTGTGTATGTCTTTTCCTAACAGATGAGTCTCCTGGAGGCAGCGTATTTTTGGGTCTTTTTAAATCCAATCTACTAGCCTATGTGTTTTGATTGGTGAGTTTAAGCCATTAACATTCAGGGTTATTATTGAGACACGATTTGTATTTTTAGCCATGTTTGTTCATTTTTGTTATTTAACTTGAGTTGGTTTTCCTCTTTGATTAGTTTTTCCTTTAGGGTACTACTTCACTCTGCTGATTTTCAGTGTTGTTTTTTGTTTCCTCTTTATGAAATACTTTTCCAAGGATATTTTGTAGTGTTGGTTTTTTAGCTATAAATTCTTTTAACTTTTGTTTATTGTGGAAGGTTTTTATTTCATCTTCAAATCTAAAGCTTAATTTTGCTGCATTCAATATTCTTGGTTGGAACCCATTATCTTTCAGAACTTGATATATGTTTTTCCAGGATCTTCTAGCTTTTAGGGTCTGTGTTGAAAATCTGCCCCATTATCCTAATTGGTTTTCCCTTATATGTAATCTAATTCCTTTCTGTTGTGACTTTTAAAATTCTCTCCTTGTTCTGTATGTTGGGCATTTTCATTATAATGTGCCTTGGTGTGGGTCTTTTGTGATTTGGTACATTTGGCATCATGTGGGCTTCTTGAATTTGGATTTCCAATTCATTCTTCATGTTTGAAAAGTTTTCTTATATTATTTCTTTGAATAGATTTTTTTCATTCCTTTGGTTTGGACCTCTATGCCTTCTTCCATCCCAATAACTCTTAAATTTGGTCTTTTTATGCTATTCTGTATTTCTTGAATGTATTCTTATGGTTTTTACCATTATCACTGTGTGGTCTATATTTTTTTTCCAGATTATATATTTTGTCTTCATTGTCTGATGTCCTATTTTCCAAGTGGTCTACTCTGTTGGTGATGCTTTCATTTGAGCTTTTAATTTTGTTTATTATTTCTTTCATTTCAAGGATTTCTGGGGTTTTTTTTAGCACCTCTATCTCCCTGTTGAGGTGATCTTTTGCTTCCTGTATTTGTTTATGTATCTCCTTGTCAAAGTGATCTTTCACCGCCTGTATTTGCTCTCTTATATCTTCCTTGAGTTCCCTGAACATTTTAACCATGTATATCCTAAACTCCTTCTCTGTCATTCCTCTTGCTGTGGCTTACAATGATTCTAATGATGTGGTGTTTTCATTTGTTTGGGGCACTGTATTCCCATGTCTTTTCACATTGCTCATGAGTCTTCCTTTCCAGCTCTGTGGGTCTAGATTGCTATTGTTTTTACCCTATAGGTTTGTAGTGCTTTTGTAGGGTTCCAAGACCTCTCCTTTGTGGGGAAGGACAATGTTAACAGATCCCAATATCAACAATATATCACCTATGAGCAATTTGTTGTAATTAAGACATTTACAGTTTAGTCTCGATGTACAGAAATGTTGCATTCAATTATTATCTAAAATACAATCAGTAGTTTTGTAAAAAGTTTTACAGCTTCTGACAATGGACAATAACCTGGGGGTGGGGCTTAGGATGATATACTGAGGAGGTAGGATGTGAGCATAGAGAGTTAATATATCTTAGGAAGTATTAAAGAAAAATCTAGTGAAAAGGGTTAGTAGCATGAGAATAGACAGGAAGTAATTTAGGGTAGGCAAGTACATGGGAAGACAGTAGAGTACATAAAGCAAACACACATATGTATTTAGAAAAATACAGATGTTAAAAAGTAAAATTTGGAAGGAGGAAGAAAAATGAAAGGATAAAAAGGAAAAGGAAAAATAGGGCATATACAACAGCTCTATATTGTATGATTTAGATAGATGACTCAGTCCTCAAAGTCCTATTTCATGCAAAGTTCTTGGTTTCACATATGTTGGGGATGTGAGGGCTGGAGGATGGAGGGGTAATAGAGAAAAAAACAACCAACCAACCAACC
Organism: Spermophilus citellus; assembly: GCF_964194105.1. Taxonomy (NCBI): domain Eukaryota; kingdom Metazoa; phylum Chordata; class Mammalia; order Rodentia; family Sciuridae; genus Spermophilus; species Spermophilus citellus. Next base: position 36,990,953 of record NC_138197.1, read on the forward strand.
AACAAAAAGTTGAAAGGAAGAAACCAAGGTTGTGTAGCTTTAGAGATCCCTATCTTTCCTGCGTCTCTGCTCATCCAGTAGATGGTGTTGTCTGTTGTAAGCTGGTGCCTCTGCCCTCTGAATGGTGGAGGTAACCAGGGTGGAAAGACAAGTCCTGGCACAGGGTGCCTGGAAGTGGAGAGTGGCACCCACCAGTCCCCTGCAGAAAGACTGCACCTCATAGGTCTCTCTTTGGGACTGCTTGCTTATATGATGTGAGTGCCAGGTACTATCTCCCTCCCTTACCTGGAGATTTCCCAGTTCCTGGTCTCTCCCTCTCCCCTAGCAGTTCCCAATTGAGGAAACTGTCACCTGGGGCTCCTGTGGGCAGCTCCCTGGTCACACTATACATCTGTGTGGGACAACTATTGTGTTGGGTTACTGCCACTGGGGAGGGGGGAAGGTTGGAAATCTGGTACCTGGCTGCTAGTGATCCAGTCTGGGAACTGCCCCCAGCTAAATGGCAATAATGTTGAGTCAAGATGGCAGTGGTCTGCTTTCAGCGCTCAGGTGTCTGGTAAGGTGGAGGGAGCCTGGTGAGGTGGGGGGAGCTGGGCAGTGGCGTTGTGCTGTGGGTAGGTAGCAGCTGAGTGACTTGTGTGGGAGCAGAGCAAAGTCTTGGTGATCTGCAGATGTGTTGATAGGTGATTCTGCTAAGGCACTCATTGAGTCTTGTGTGGACTGGAACATCGGGCTTTGGGTCCTGCTCCAATGCCAGGCGTCCTACTGGAATGCTGAGGCCTGGAGCCCCACGTGGGGTCATAGCACTGGTGATTTCTGTGGAGAGCAGCTGGATAGGGCTCCTCCAACACTCTCGAAGATGTAGTATTCTGACTAGGCAAGATCTGCTTTCTGGATGCATGGGGCACTGGGAGGCTCACTCCGCTGCCATGTTGGATCCTCTTCCTCATCACATTATTTCTATTTCACTCAGACAATGACATTTTTTTCTTCCTCTAACCCATCTAAGGAGCCTTGTGATTACATCAGCCCTAGCCCTAGATAGTCCAGAATATTGTCTCTATTTGAAGGTCCACTGATCAGTAACATAAATTCTTCCTTTGCTATGTCATTTCACATATTCACAGGTTCTTGGAATCAGGGTATGGACATCTTTGGGTAGATACTGATTTCCTACCACAGAAGGGCAGGATTTCTGATCTTTCCCAATTTTTGCTTCAGTGTTTATTGGAGATAGTTTCTAATGCTTTGGTAATGTAAAAATGAGATATTTGCCATAGGATATACATGACTTCACATAAAATTTGTATGGCATGTGGTAGTAATACTTTGTTATACATATGTGAAATCATGTATGTGACATGCTAAGATAGTACAAGTTTTCTTTGAGGTGATTCTCCATTTGTTGAGTAAGGCCCATTGGTTCTTTAGTGTAATGTACACACTTGAGAATGAGAATATGCAGATTCTCATCACCTCTGTTGCAGACTGATATTATCACTTACAAACCAAGTTCCTCCTTTAAAATGTGATAGAGTTGGTCCATCTGAAAATGTCTTTTTTTACTCCTTTAATGTATACTTTAGCAGCAATTAATAATGATATTTGGCATAATTTATATGTACAATTAGTTATTAGTTGATACCAGAGATAAATATTCCAAGTATCCCACAGAGTTACAGAACTTGCTTTGAATTCCTCACTGTTGAGATGAGCTTGCCCTTTAGCACATCAGATTTTTGCATTCCTTATGTCCAGTAAGGCTCCATCCAGTCTCCTGCCATGAGATTTTTTTCTAAGTGGAAAAATAACTCCAAAGCCTCTAGAAACTTCCTTTAACAAGATGAATATTTTGTTCTTCCTGTCACCATTTTTCATTTCTTTTCCCAATTTGTGATTTCAGGTAGATTTCAGTCTGGATATGTATGATAAAGCATTTGGACAATTTGCAATATTGGGCCAGTGGAGTCCAGTGGTAACTTATGAGTGTCTATCCAGAATGAAAAAAAAAAAACAATTTATTTCATATGACATTGATCAAAATTACATGTTTCTGCCCAAAGAATAATTATATGCCCAACTTGGGGAGTTGTGGCACATGTTCAATGCAATTAGCCATCCCATTTAGGGAGTTGAAATCATGGGCTTTGATTGGGTCCACTAGAAATAGTGTTAACTACCAGGGGTAGTAAGATCCTTGAGATATCCCTGTGTCACAAGAAACAGAAAAGGATGAGGAGCCCAACCCCTGTCCTACTTAACACAGATTCCTATGAAGCCTTCCCTTAGCCTGAAAAAAATCTACCCTGGGAACCTTACACAGATTACTCAGAGTATGTCCAAGATTTGTACAATATTAGTAACTGTAGAAAACTAATGAATCTTAACAAAAATAAGTTGCATAATATGTAAATTAAATATCATTTAGCAAAAATTTGTACCACCTATATATAAAATAAATATTGGGTATATATTGATAATAGTGTATACTTTTATGTTTCTGTAATCTAGAATCATCACTTCCAATTTTCAACAGATTTAAATTTTTTAAACTATTTATATTTGATGTGATTATTAATATGTTGGATCATCTACCTTCAATTTTCCTTCATGATTTCTGTTTATTTTATTACTTCTGTTTATGTTTTCGCCTTCCTGGGTATTATTTAGACATTTTGTATATATCTATTTTGATTTTTTTACTATATTACTTCACTCAGGTTTTTTAAAGAATTTTGTAATTCTTATATTATATACAAATATATCTATATATGCATAGTATCAGACTGTTCATGGTTTGTTTGAGTCAACTTTTTATAATTTTAAGTATGAAAACTTTATCTACTTTTTATTCCTTTACATTTCTATGTGCATACTATAATTTATTAAATACAATCACCTTTCTTTATCCATGCATTATAAATTCTCTCATGCAACCATATGTGGATCTAAAATATTTGCAAAAATAATTTGTATTCCTTGAATATGTACAGTTCTTGTTTTCATACTTTAACTCTAAACAATATAGAAAAACACACATTTACATAGTATTTCCACTATTTTATAAATCACAAATAAGCTAGAGATGTTTAAAGTGTATGGGTGGATCTCCATAAGTTACAAACATGTATGTTGCTATTTTAGATAAGAAACCTGCGTATCCACGCAATTCAATACCTGGGACCTATTCTCTATGCATACCTAGGAATTACTATATTTCTCTACATACACTTTAGTAAACTATGAAATAATGTTATTATTTTTACTTCAACCATGAAACATATTCAAAAACTCAGGCAGAAAAGAAATATGTATTCTATTTATGCTATTATAATCTTCGTTGTCCTTTATTTATTCTTATTTGTATAAGTTGTGGTTTTAATTATTTCTTAAATGATGAGTACTTTTCTTTTAGCCATTCTTTTAAGATAAGTTACTGAAGAAAAAATTCTATGAGTCTTCCTTAACCTAATGCCTTAACACACCCTTCCTAACTGGAAGTTAAATTCACCAAATCAGAAATTGGAATTAACTTTGCTTGTATTTCAGCACTTTGAAAATATTGGGCCACTTCCTTATGACTTTTTTTTTGTTTCTGATATTTTCTGCTTTCATTTGTATAGCTTTATTTAACATAAAAACACTTTTTTTAAATACAAATTTTTTCAAGATTTTTTTCTTTTGTTTGTGGTCAGATACTTAAGTATGATATATATTGCATGGATTTCATTATGTCTTTACTATGAGATTGAAATAAAAAAGTTAAGAATAATAATTACAACAGTATGTTAACAAAAAATGGGCAGATATTAAATGGGACATCAAAAGTTCAAAATGTGCAAGCCCATGGTTTTATATCAGTATGTATTACGTTTCTTTTTTCCCATATTATGGAGATATCATTTCAAAATAACTTTTTGAAGTCAATACCAACTGTGGTTAGATTCAAGCAAAAGTTTGTAATTGACAAATTCAAGGCTATAAATGAAAAATCAAAAGATACTACTAGATAAGTCACTTAAGTAGAACAGAAAATTATAAGAGAAAAAGAAAGAAACACAATGAAATGACAAATAAGCTAAAAATATTGCTTTTGTAAGTCCTACATACAGAAAATTACCTGGAATATTAATGGTTAAAGTATTCAATTAAAAGACATGTTTTGATCAAATGAGTTAATAAAAATATTCAAGAATGTGTTGCCTATGAGAATCTCTATGAACATGCATAGACTGAGATTAAGAAACAGTTGACAAACAGTTGACAGTTTTATGTCAAACTTATGTTTAAACTGTTGTAATAGTAGGATTGTAATTTTCAGGAGATCAAGATAATGACCACAAGAAATAAACATACAAGCTAAGAACAGAGAAACCCTGAGCTCACTGATTCTCATTGAACATTCAAAAGTCAACACTAATAGGTCTTAGATAAAGCATCCATCTTATTACTATCTTATAAGGAATGATTTTCAAACCATGAAGCCTTTGCAGACACTCAAACCATATCCAACCATAGCAAAGGTCATAACAGATGATTTTCAAGTATGAATTCCACACTTTTGTCAAATAGCCCATAAATACTTGAGAATTTTTAATTCTGATTAGGTTTAAACATCCCCCTAGTTTCCACTTCAGAATTCTTAGAGAAAATGGACTAGGAAAGTAAAGAGGTTTCAGGAGGAAAAAGTACAGACAGCAATAATGGCCACATTTCAATCCAGGGGCTCTGATTCTCCAAACTTGTAGAAACTGGAATTTCTAGAGAATTGATGAACTTAAAAAATTGAGAGTACCATGTCCATTGAGAGGAGTTTTCAACCTTAAACATATCATAGCCATTCCATGTTTTCTGAGGAATCTCTAAGCTCTGTTTAGCTCAACTCACAATAGCCAAATTATGAAACAGAACTTGATGCTTTTAAAAGAATGGATAAAGAAAATGTAGTATATATACACAATAGAGTATTGCTCAAACTTAAAGTAGAATGAAATTATGGCATTTGCAGGTAAATGGATGGAGATGGAGAATATCATGCTAAGTGAAATAAGCCAGTCCACCAAACTAAAGGCCAAATGGTTTCTCTGATGAGTAGATGCTTATTCACAATAATGGGGATGGGCTAGAGAAAAATAGAGGTACTTTGGATTAGGTAGATAAGAGTGAAGAGGGGGGAAGTGGCATGGGGGTAGGAAGGATTGTAGCATGAATCAGGCATTATAACACTATGTACATATCTGATTACTTGACCATTGTGATTGTATAAAATGTACATCTAGAAGAATGAGGAGTTATACTCCATTTATGCACAACATATCAAAATGCATTCTACTATCATGTGAAACTACTTAAAACAAATTTTTACAAAGGAATAAAATCATAGCCAGCCATTGTGGCACATGCACGTAACTAAAGTGACTTGGGAAGCCAAAACAGGTGGATTGCGAGTTCATTGCTAGCATAACCAAATGAGCAAGGCTCTCAGCTATACAGAACTCTATCAAAGTAAAAAGTAAAAAGGATTGTGATTGTAGGTCAGTAGCACAACACTGCTAGTTTCCATCGCCAATATGAAAAGAAAAAATATATATATATTGTTTTTCTCTTCAATATATTGTAAACCATAATGGATCTCAGAGTCTTAAAAATTGGATGTGTTCCTTGTTATTCTGTAATACTAAAGGAAAAGTATCATATCAAATTGAATCTTTATATGTACAAAGAACTGTAGTAGTAACATGGTAGTAAGGGAGGAGTCAGTTTGGTGGGCCTTGTAATGAATTATTCTCAGTTGAAAAGGCAGCCTGGATGCTCATAGTAGGCCAGAAATAAGTGTGGAATTAATGACTGCCATCCCTCTGGTTGTCAATAGCCCCCTTTCTTTCCAAATGGCTGCGTGGGAGATCAGGACATGGAAGACATATTTGGAATATGTATATAGGGAGAGGGTTTTCCCCTCCGCTAGCTCACATGCCCTTGTGGCCTCTATGAGTTCAGCTTGTTGGTTGGTGGTATTGGGTGGGAGAGGTTTTGCCTCCATTATGGATGAGAGGGAAATGAAAGCATACCCCACCACTTTACCTCCTTAGTGCATAAAGGAGCTACCATCTGAGAACTAGAGGAGGTCCAAAGAAGGCAGGGGTCCCTCAGAAATAGTGGCACAGCAGGGTAAAATCTTCTCTAATACCTCCAGGCATTTGTGGATGGGATCTTGTGAGGGAGAAGATGGGAGGAGGGAGGCAGGGTTTAATAAAGAGCAGGACTGAAAAGAGATGGAGGGATTTTCAAGGAATGAGACAAGGACGGATAGAACCCTTGAAGGACAAACTCACTGTAGCCTCTTATAAGTGAGGAAATTCTTTAGATGGTGAAGAGATGAGATGATTAGCAGGAAACCAAAGGTAAGCTTTCATGTTTTTTTTTTCTGGAGGTCATGGGCCACTGCTAGGGCTCTGAGACATGGGGGACAGCCCTTGACAGTGGGGTCAAGCTGTTTGGATAGGTAGGCAACTGTTGCAAATGTGGAGCCATATTCCTGACCCAGAACCTTAGCCATTGACTCTTTTTTTCTTGTACATAGAGGGTGAAGGGTTGGGAGAGGTCAGGGAGATAAAGGGTGGGTGCCTGGAGGAGGGCCTTTTTAAGGATTGTAAAGGGCTTCCCTAGCATTGAGGGTAGGGGTTCTTCTTGGGAGCCTTTGGCCAGATTATGTAGCAGCCTGTTGAGGAGGGAGAAATTAGGAATCCAAGCCCTGAAGTACCCAGCCAAACCCAAGAAGGAGAGTATGTCATCTTTGTACTTTGGTGTAGGTATAGACACAATAAGCTGTTTTCTGTCTACTGTAATGGCCCTTTCCCTTCAGAGATAGAGAACCCTAGATATGTGACCTCTTTATGTGCTACTTGGGGCTTTTGTAGAGAGGCCTGATATCCCTTTAAGGCTAAGAAATTAAGTATGAGAACTGTGTCATCTATTGAGTGCCCTTTGGATGGGCTACAGAGGAGAGGATCATCAACATATTGCATGAGGGTGGATTTGGGGCACTGGGGGTGACAAGATTGGACATCGGAGGTCAAGGATTTTCCAAAGAGGTGTGGACTATCTCAAAATCCCTGAGAAAGGAAAGGCTAGGTTAGTTGTCGAGAATGTCTGGTGGTGGGATCTGTCCAGGTAAAGGCAAAACGATCTTGTGATTCAAGTGCAAGGGGAATGAAGAAGAAAGCATCCTTTAAATCTATGACTGAGAAGTGGGTGGCAGTGTGGAGGATCTGAGACAGCAGGGTGTATGGGTTGGGAAAGAAAGGATGTATGTTCCTAATGGAGGTGTTGATGAGTCATAAGTCCTGAACTAAGCAATAAGCCCCATTGGGCTTTTCTCCCGCTAGTATGGGAGTATTTTAAGGGGAATAAGCTTGAGGGAGGTACCCCTTACTAAGAAGGTCCTGAATAATAGGCTTAGGACCAGAGAGCTTTTGTGGACAGGGAGTATTGAGCCTGGTTGGGGAAGGTGTTAGGGTCTTTGAGATGAATGTTAACTGGTAAGCAGGAAACTGTGGAGGGGATGTGAGTGTCTTATACAATTGAGTCAACCAGGTTCGTAGGGAAGGGGTCCTTTTTCATATCAGCCTCACAACTGGATCAGAATGGCCAGTCTTCTTCCAAAAGGGCCCAAAAAGATGAACAAGCCGATTCTGGGGCCTGGCTGATGACAGGAGCCCGGATATTGATTGTTGTATTAAATTTAGAGAGAATATCTTGGCTGAGCAAAGAAACTGGACATTGGGGCATAACTAGGAACATCTGAGAGAATTGGAAGTTGTCTATGGAACAGAGTAATAGGGGAATCTTTTTTGGATAGATGGGCTTTCCTCCTACCCTGACAATAGGAGAGGTGGACGGCACTATTTTTCCCCAAAATTCTGTGAGGACTGAGAAGGTAGCCCTGGTGTCAAGGAGAAAGTCAACCTTGTGCCCATCCACCTGAATCCACACCCTGGGTTCTTGTTTATTAATTTTTACAGCTGGGGACAAGGATCCAAGGCTCCATCAATCTTCCATTGCTATGCCCAGAAGGTCAGAGGGTTCCCTTGCTATAGGCTTCCTACAGAATCTAGGACAGTCAGAACCCCAATGACTTGTTGTTGACATTTAGGGCATGGGTTATGCAGAGTGTGAGGTGTGGGGCATGCCTTGGCCCAATGTCCCTCATTTCTACACTTTAAGCAGGCACCTGATGAGGAGGGGTTGATGATGGGCGGTGACCCAAGGAAGCCCCCTGCAGCACCTGGGCAAGCATTTGAAATTTACTGTGTTTGGCCCTGTGTTTGTGGTGGTGGATTTCCTCATCCCAGTTATGAAAAACCTTAAAGGCTACCACCAAGATCTCAGTCTGGGGAGTGGCAGGCTTGTTCGAGCTTTTTTCGTTTGTAATGGATGTCGACGTAGCTCTGTGAGAGGAAATATGTCATAAGGACATGACCGCCATCTGGGGTTTCGGGATCTAAGTTATTATCCTGCTGAAGGGCTTTTGTAAGCCGATTCAGAAATTCTGATGGGGTCTCCTCTCGCTTTTGAAGAATGTCTTGTAACTTTTGGAAATTGACTGCTTTAAGTGCCACTTTTTTTAAGCCCAGCAATAATACATGCGGAGAATTGGTCCCCATTCTGTATGCCAGCTTGTGTATTATAATCCCAGTCAGGAGTTTGATGTTGGGCAGCAAGTGGCCCCGGAGGGTGATTGGGATTAACTGGGTGAGTTTCATCCGATAGGCTCTGGCAAGTTCCCAGACTCTGGTACGTTCCTCAAGAAGAAGAGTATTAGCCAATAACACACACACACACACACACACACACACACACACACACACATATATATATATCATGGTGAGTGAGGCTAAATCTGGAGGATCCATTGAAATTCTCTAATGTAAGTGGCGGGAGGATCTGTATTGAATGAGCCTAAACTTCACTCTAGTTGCATGAGGTCTTTCATAGAGAATGGGACATGTACCCAGATAATGCCCTCAGGTCCAGCAACCTCTCTTAAAGGGGCCATGGTTTGTGGGACTAGGGAGAGGGACCTAGTTTGCAGGGAACTAAAGGTGTCAAGGGGAACAGGGGGAGTTGCCGGGGGAGGTCGGTAGGGAGGAAAATCATCTGCCAGATCATAAGAAGGGTCAGTAGTGTCATTAAGATAAGAGCATAGGTCAGGGTAAGAACGAAGAAGAGAAAAAGCCTCAACATAGGGGATCTCATTCCTCTTTTTGGAGCGCTCGAAGAAAAACAGATATCTGAGAATTGCTGGATCTATGGATCCTCCTGGTGGCCATTGACTTGGATTGTCCAATTTATAATAAGGCCAATGTTGTGTGCAGAATTTCATGAGAGTCTTGGGATTTATATCAGGAGTGAGGGATAGCCGATCCATATTAGCCAGGGGCATTTTAAATGGGAGTTTGCAGGGAGGGAAGAAGAGGCACCCTATAATGGTCCCAGAGAAGGAAGTGGGAAGGTGGGAAGGGTCCGGACCAGAACAGAATTGGATGAGCCTCCTTATAGGCATTCCTGTAAGGGGAGCTCAATCAATATGACTCAGGAGAGTCAGGGTTCAGAGGATGGTCAAGTTCTTGCCCAAAAGTCCAGCCGGCAAGACCAGAATGGCTGGAAGTCATGGACCAAGTGGTACCAAGCTTTTCAGTTTAGGACAGGAGAGAAACAAGGGTGATTAGAGAGAGAGAGAGAGAGAGAGAGAGAGAGAGAGAGAGAGAGAGAGAGGAGTGCCTATTCTTCCACCCCTCAGGACCTCCCGCTCATGAGCCGGGTTCCAGAGAGTCAACTGTGAGCATGAAGATTGTGGTGGGATGCATTCTCCCCTCCAGAAAGGGTGACAGTCATTTGCCAGATAATCACAGTCAAAGCCCCTGCGTAGCCCATCTGAATTTGGATACCCAACAGGGGAAATCAACTACTGAAGAGTTGGTGTTGTGAGCAGCATTCTCGAAAGAGTGGACAAGGACAGCAAGCTTTGAGAGAGGGGGCCTTCGAGCAGTGAGGAATTCCCCTTTCCCAGGTTTTGGCACCAATGAAAGAAGGATCAAGGCTTGCCATCAGAGAAAATGCCCGTTTACTGAGGCAGCTCTGCATGTTTAGAGGAGCAGGGTGTTGCCTGAGGTTGAAAGATTTTAACAATTTAATGGTTTGGGCAGCTTGCATGGGGTACTTTCTGATTGGTGGGTAAGGGTCATGTAAGCCAGCAGGACTCACCATTGCACAGTTTGTCTCCAGAGGGATGGAGAGGTTAGTCTTTGGAGCCAGGGTGATTCCCAACAGATCTCAAAGATCTCACAAAATTGGATGTGTTTCTTGATATTCTCTAATACTAAATGAAAAGTATCAGATCAACTTGAATCTAAATATTATAGGTGTAATATTTTCCAACTGTGTGGTACCAACCAAGGAATTGATAACTCTCTTCAAAAACTAAAGAATAATAATGCTCATGTAAATTGAAGAATGTCTCTCAAAAGTATTAAAATGACCAAAAACATTATTCAAGTTTCTGTGACTTAAGTAAATCATAAGCAAATAGGACAAGTGTCACTTTTTGATTTAATAAAAATATCTATTTGGTCTAACATTTCAACTTTCAGAATTATATGAGTGAAACATTTTGTCTTCCTTGGGTTTTACATCTCTAATGAATGTGAAGGTGACACCACTCTGGGTTCAATAACAAATGTGTGAATGGAAATGCAGAATCTGTTACTTCATGTAAGTAAAACAGCAATGAAAGATCTTGTTATGGTTTGCCTATGAGACATCCCCCAAAAGTTTCTGTGTCAATCCAGAAAATGAAATGATTATGAGAGCCATAATGCAAACAGTGGATTAATTTATTTAATAAATTAATAATTTGAATGTATTACTGGGCCATAGCTGTAGGTGAGTGAGGTGTGGAAAGAGAAAGTGTGTCACTGGGATTTGCTTTTGGGATTATATATTTTGTCCCAGGCTGCTCACACAGTTTCCCAGCTGTCATGTGCTGAATAGTTTTTGTCCAGTTTGCCCTACTGCCATGACGTTCTGCTGACCTTAATCCCAGAGAAGAGGCATAAGCCAACCATGAACTGAAACTCTGAAACCAAGAGTCAAAAGAAAAATTTTTTCCAACTGCTAACACAGCAGTTGGAAGCAAAAAGTGGGATCATTGCTGTGACAAACTAGACCCTGTTGTATAGAGTTTTTAAAATTAGTTGGTGTGAGAGTTTATAAAAGTTTGGAGATGCAGGCTCAAGGAGGCTTAAAATGTTGTAAGCACAGCTTAATGAGTGATTCTGATGAGAGTTTCAGTAATTAGAATGCAGATAGGAATGAGAAGAGTAAGGAATGTGTTCATGAGTTTTCAAGGGGAATGGGCACTCTGTTGGAAATTGGAATGGAGAAATAACAGCTTACACCCTGGTTAAAAAAAAAAAAGTTGACATGAGACATTCTGCAAGGTAAATTTAAATTTTATGGAGTAATGAATCTGGCAGAGAAAATATCAAGACAGCATAGCATTCATGTACTGGCATAGGTGTTACTGGAAGCTTTCAGCCATGTTTACACTGAGAATCGAGAGCAAAAACAAGAAGAAAGATTTAAAACACTTGCAGTTTAGCAAAAGAACAAATACTGGTAATGTGTGCTTGCTGAGGAGATTACCACCACTAATGAGAAATTGAGTGTTTGTATGAGACGATAAGAAAGATGCCTTGAAGGTATCTCAGGAATCAGCATGACCACATCAATTGCAGGCTCTGGAGTGTAAAAGTAAAACCCCAGAGAACATGGGAAGACCTGTTCTCACAGGGGTGCCTAGGAAGTTGTCTCCACAGGATTTGTTTCACCTTGCTCCATCATCCAGGCACTAAGAAGCCTGGTCCAAGGGGGTTCAGTTATGCTCCAGCAGGCACCAGACTGGTATCCTCCATGTGGAGCTTATTTTTCAGGAAGACAGTATGCTGGAGTTAATGGGAAATTAAAACTTCCACCAAGATTTCCAAGAAAGGACTGAGAGATAAAGCAAAGAGTGACAGGATTAGAAGTCCTGCATGCTACCACTGAGATGGTGATGTATGAAGCTGTGAAGGTGAAATTATGGGTGGAATGGGAAATGCCAGAATTAAGATACACCAGTGCGATGATATGTGTGCTGAGGAAAGACTTTGTCTATGAACAGAGCCAGCTTAAGAGAGGGTCCATGTGGACTGAAACTGGCAAGGCCATGGGTGTGGGGTTGCCCAGGCCCCTTTCAGATCACATCTCATAACATAGGGCCTAAAATCTGAATGTGGGATTCCTGGACCTAATGTTTACCTGCTGGGGTTTAATCTTGTTTTTGTCAAAACCATTCAGTGTGTTGCCCTATTCTTCCCTTTTGTAATGGAAAGGTTTCCTCTATGTCTTTAAATATTGGCTGCATATAACTTGCTTTCAATTTGGGGGTTAGGACTCAAAGTCAAGAGTTTCCCATTAGTCTCAGAGCAGAATTTGGACTTGGGTTTAGGGGAAGTACTAAAATTGTTAAGGCTATGGGGACCCTGGAAATGGACTAATCGCATTTTGCATTGTGAGATGAAGATGATCTTTCAGGGACCAGGGTTGGAATGTTATGGTTTGGATATAAGGTATCGCCCAGGAGCCCCCATGTTCAAGTGAAATGTGAAATGATTCAATCATAAAGGTATAACATAATCAGTAGATTAATCTAATAAATCAGTAATTGGAATGGATTACCAAGTGGTAAATGCAGGCAGGTGGGTCATGGGTAGAAGAGGAGGGCCACTAAGATCTTGCATTGGGTATTCTATATTTTGTTCCTATATCCTTGTGTTCTCTCTCTCTCTCTCTCTCTCTCTCTCTCTCTCTCTCTCTCTCTCTCTCTTCCCAGTTTACCTCTACCATTTCCTTCTGTCTTGATATTCTCCCTTACCTTGGCAAAGAGAAATGGATTTGGCTAAGCATAAACTAACTCTTAAAGGGTGGTCCAAAATCAACTTTCCAAGTTTTGGTTGTCAGGTATTTCTGTCACAGACATGAAAAGAATGACATAAGCATTCACACCAAAATACACATTTTACATGAGTGCTATTTTAGGGTACTTGTGAAATGGCAAAGGAAGAAGCATCCTCTTTGCCTGCCTGATATCTGCTCAAAAACAGAATAGCAATTCTTTCTTGAAAATAACCTAAGACTTCAGTCATCACAGAAGTTGACACCAGTGCAAACTACAAACAAACTCTTTAAACTTCCTTCTTTTCCTTAAAGGAATTTGTGAAATCTCCATGTGAAAGACATCCCCTCCTGTCAGCAAATACTAACATGCTTGTTATTTAGGACTGGAAGTTTACCATCAGGTAAAAGTGCACAAACCATCACTTTCTTCTCAAGGATGATAATTAAAACAGCAAAATCCAGGTATTTAACTTTTATAGTTTCACTCTGATGACAGGCAAATACTCCAGCCAGAATAAACATGAGATGATGGCTAGCTTTGTCAATCCTGATAAAGTTTTCATGAGTATTCTAAATATAATTGTTAATAACAGATGAATATGTGCAAGAAAGTTAAAAGTGTATGAAGTGGTTTCGGCACTGATTATATTTATAAAATATCTGTTAAAAATATTTTCCAATTCTCAGACCTTGAACTCCTAAGTATTGATAAGTTCAGTAATGTAATGCATATGTAGTAAATATCTAAGTTAGATTACCTAAGATAATTTTAATTGCTAATCATAAAGAAAAATGTATCTAATCTTGTTTTACTATATGAAAAAGTAACACTACTCAATGTGCTCAGAATTCCATTATGTAGCACAAAAATATTTATAAACTTAATAAATGTTAACTTAACAAAATCAAAGAAACTAAATGAAGAATTCAAAATAAATAAGGAAAGCAACTCTATATGTGAGAAATATAAAACATATTTCCAACAAGCAAAGAAATAAGCTCTGAAAGATTGTTTTTTGTGAAGAAAAACAGAGCAATTCTTGTTATTAATTAGCATTGTTTCACAACAGGGAAAAAACCTAAATAGATATTAGAAATTAATAGTTATTTCTGGAATAGAAATTTTGAAAAACAAATTATAGGTGCAATTAACCTAGCTACGATTTGATTGCATTTATTCACAAATTATGATTTAAACTGGTTTACACTTCCAATATCGTATGGATTTTGGAAGGAAAAAGAGAAGCGGTTTTGATCTCTGTTGAAATAATAAATTTTTCTGAGTATTGATATTAAAATGTAGAGGATTTTCTGTTCCTTTCATGCAAATGGTCCAGGAAGCAAAGATTTTGTTTCATCAAGATACTTTCCATATGCTTCATGTTGTGTTTTATGCAGACCTTGACTTCTTAAGAAACGTGAGTCCTCTCAATTTTACAACACCTCAGTTTCCATCTTACAACTATGTCACACAATGTGTCTGCATAATATTTTGACACTTTGGGTTTGTTTGAAATTGAGCCATGATTGTATTTGTTCAAATGTTGTTAAACCTTTGGACAGGATTGAATTCTTCCAAAAATCATATTCTCATTCAAGCCATTTTGTACTTTGTAGGATTTTGGAAAATTTTAGAGAGCTTCAAAATATCTCAAGTTATTTTCACTTTAACCAAAATAGGGGGAATCAAATTAATTAGGAGTGAATTGTCATGGGATCCAACAGTTTCAATCTCAGTTACTTGGGAATATATAGTAGGAGGAGTGTGAGTTCAAGGTCAGCCTCACGAACAAAGCAAGACCCTATATTAATTACCAAATAGATAATTAAATAATAAATAAAAATTATATAAACCAACTAATAAATAATCATATAAAATACCTAGAATGATTCAATGTGTTATAATTTCTTTAAAGATACAATGTTTTAACTTTGTTGAGCTATATAAATCCATATGATTGATGTACGTCTAAGAAACTGTATGAAATTCTCAAATGCCTAATACAACATAGTGTATGATAATCAGCCAAGGCACTACTGTATAAGCCTGATGACGATCCAGAGACTGAGGAAAACCAGAAGACATGTCTGAAGGTCTCCAAGTTTCATGTCTCAGAAAATGCACCCTACTGTCTATTGACCAAATTCCCACAACTTCCAAAGAAAGGTGGGAATCTAGAGAGGGACAGAATTTCCATCTGTCTAAGGTATTACATGAGTTCTTTATATGACCATTTTTCTGATGACTCTAGGTCCTCATGAATATTTAGGCTGTCCTTCATTGTTTGTATTCCTTTTCATCCTTGCATTTTATACTGCTCATGTTACTTCTTGTTCTGTTTGACTGCTGAGTTTCTGTTTACTTTTATAAATTTATTTGATGCTTGGGAGGAAAGATATTAGAAGGGAAGGGGAGAAGTCACTAAAGAGAATGAGAGTAAGTAGGTGGAATTCAAGGAAGGGGGAATAAGAAAATTGAAAAGACATGAAAAGACAAAAGAAAAAAATAGAAAAGAAAGAAAGAAAGAAGAAGACAAAGACCCCAAAAAATAATGATAATGAAAAAAAAAATGGAAATTAAAGTTTTTTAAAAATAATAATAATAATAATAATAATAATAAAATAAAATAAATTAAAAAACTTGAAAACATTTGAAAAAAAAGTTAAAGATCAATAACAACAAAAAAATGAAAATGAAAGAAATAATAATAATAATAATAATAAATGCAGTCATAGAGCTGGATTAACTTCTCTAGAAGTTAACTAGACTTAACCGATATATATAGAATATATCAACCATCATCAAGTGGATATACTTTTTTCTCAGCAGCACATGGATCCTTCTCAAAACTAGACCATATATTATGCCATAGGGCAACCCTCAGTAAATATAAAGGGGTGGAGATAATACCATGCATTTTATCTGATCATAATGGAATGAAACTGGACATCAATGATAAAAAAAGGAAGGAAAAATCCTACATCACATGGAAAATGAACAATATGTTACTGAATGATCAATGGGTTACAGAAGACATAAAGGAGGAAATCAAAAAATTCTTAGAGATAAATGAAAATACAGACACAACATATCGGAATCTATGAGACACAATGAAAACAGTTTTAAGAGGGAAATTCATCGCCTGGAGGTCATTCCTCAAAAAAAGGAAAAACCAACAAATAAATGAGCTCACACTTCATCTCAAAGCCCTAGAAAAGGAAGAGCAAAACAACAGCAAATGTAGCAGAAGGCAAGAAATAATTAAAATCAGAGCGGAAATCAACGAAATAGAAAAAAAAAGAAACTATTGCAAAAATTAACAAAACTAAAAGTTGGTTCTTTGAAAAAATAAATAAGATCAACAGACACTTAGCCATGCTAATGAAGAGAAGAAGAGAGAGAACTCAAATTACTAACATACGGGATGAAAAAGGCAATATCACAACAGATGCTACAGAAATACAGAAGACAATTAGAAGTTATTTTGAAAACCTATACTCCAATAAAATAGAAGATAGTGAAGACATCGATAAATTTCTTAAGTCATAAGATTTGCCCAGACTGATTCAGGAGGATACACACAATCTGAACAGACCAATATCAATGGATGAAATAGAAGAAGCAATCAAAAGGCTACCAACCAAGAAAAGCCCAGGACCGGATGGGTTTATAGCGGAGTTCTACAAAACCTTTAAAGAAGAATTAATACCAATACTTTTCAAGTTATTTCAGGAAATAAAAAAACAGGAAGCTCTTCCAAATTCATTCTATGAGGCCAACATCACCCTGATTCCAAAACCAGACAAAGACACCTAAAGAAAGAAAACTACAGACCAATATCTCTGATAAACCTAGATGCAAAAATCCTCAATAGAATTCTGGCGAATCGGATACAAAGGCACATCAAAAAAATTGTGCACCATGATCAAGTGGGATTCATCCCTGGGATGCAAGGATGGTTCAATGTATGGAAATCAATAAATGTTATTCACCACATCAATAGACTCAGAGATAAGAACCATATGATCATCTCGATAGATGCAGAAAAAGCATTTGACAAAGTACAGCATCCCTTTATGTTCAAAACACTAGAAAAACTAGGGAAAACAGGAACTTACCTCAACATTGTAAAAGCTATCTATGCTAAGCCTCAGGCTAGCATCATTCTGAATGGAGAAAAATTGAAGGCATTCCCTCTAAAATCTGGAACAAGACAGGGATGCCCTCTATCACCACTTCTATTCAATTTAGTTCTCGAAACACTGGCCAGAGCAATTGACAGACGAAAGATATTAAAGGCATAAAAATAGGAAAAGAAGAACTTAAATTACCACTATTTGCGGATGACATGATTCTATACCTAGAAGACCCAAAAGGGTCTAAAAAGAAACTACTAGAACAAATAAATGAATTCAGCAAAGTGGCAGGATATAAAATCAACACGCATAAATCAAAGGCATTTCTGTATATCAGCGACAAAACTTCTGAAACGGAAAATGAGTAAAAACACCCCATTCACAATATCCTCAAAAAAAATAAAATAAAATAAAATACAACCTAACAAAAGATGTGAAAGATTTATACAATGAAAACTACAGAACCCTAAAGAGAGAAATAGAAGAAGATCTTAGAAGATGGAAAAATATACCCTGTTCATGGATAGGCAGAACTAACATCATCAAAATGGCGATATTACCAAAAGTTCTCTATAGGTTTAATGCAATGCCAATCAAAATCCCAACGGCATTTCTTGTAGAAATAGATAAAGCAATCATGAAATTCATATGAAAAAATAAAATACCCAGAATAGCAAAAGAATTTCTAAGCAGGAAGTGTGAGTCAGGCGGTATAGCGATACCAGATTTCAAACTATATTACAGAGCAATAGTAAGAAAAACAGCATGGTACTGGTACCAAAACAGGTGGGTGGACCAATGGTACAGAATAGAGGACACAGAGACTAATCCACAAAGATACATCTATCTTATATTTGATAAAGGGGCTAAAAGCATGCAATGGAGGAAGGATAGCATCTTCAAGAAATGGTGTTGGGAAAACTGGAAATCCATGTGCAACAAAATGAAACTGAATCCCCTCCTCTCGCCATGCACAAAAGTTAACTCAAAATGGATCAAGGAGCTTGATATAAAATCAGAGACTTTTGGGGGGTCGGGCCCCAAATTCCTTAATAGGACACCCATTATGAAGTCAAACAACAACAAGTGCTGGTGAGGATGTGGGGAAAAGGGTACTCTTGTACATTGCTGGTGGGACTGCAAACTGGTGTGGCCAATTTGGAAAGCAATATGGAGATTCCTGGGAAAGCTGGGAATGGAACCACCATTTGACCCAGCTATTGCCCTTCTCGGACTATTCCCTGAAGACCTTAAAAGAGCGCACTACAGGGATACTGCCACATCAATGTTCATAGCAGCACAATTCACAATTGCTAGACTGTGGAACCAACACATATGCTCTTCAATAGATGAATGGATAAAAAAAATGTGGCATTTATACACCATGGAGTATTACGCAGCACTAAAAAATGACAAAATCATGGAATTTGCAGGGAAATGGATGGCACTAGAGCAGATTATGCTTAGTGAAGCTAGCCAATCCCTTAAAAACAAATACCAAATGTGTTCCTTGATATAATGAGAGCAACTAAGAACAGAGCAGGGAGGAAGAGCAGGAAGAAAAGATTAACATTAAACAGAGACATGAGGTGGGAGGGAAAGGGAGAGAAAAGGGAAACTGCATGGAAATCGAGGGAGACCCTCAGTGTTATACAAAATTACATATAAGAGGTTGTGAGGGGAATGGGATAACAAACATGGAGGGAAATGAATTACAGTAGATGGGGTAGAGAGAGAAGAT
Source organism: Spermophilus citellus (assembly GCF_964194105.1). NCBI lineage: Eukaryota > Metazoa > Chordata > Mammalia > Rodentia > Sciuridae > Spermophilus > Spermophilus citellus. Next base: position 37,009,827 of record NC_138197.1, read on the forward strand.
GGGAGGGGAGGGGTGGGGGATAGTAGAGGATAGGAAAGGTAGCAGAATACAACAGTTACTACTATGGCATTATGTAAAAGTGTGGATGTGTAACCGATGTGATTCTGCAATCTGTATTCAGGGTAAAATTGGGAGTTCATAACCCACTTCAATCTAATGTATGAAATATGATATGTCAAGAGCTTTGTAATGTTTTGAACAACCAATAAAAAAAATAAAAAATAAAAATAAAATTTACCTTCCAAAAAGAGAGAGAGAGGGACAGAATTAGGCAATGGTGAACTCAGGAGAGAAATGATAGGTTCTAGGGGAAATGTGCCTGAACCTCCATTCCCATTCTTGGAAATCAGGGTCAAAGATTTTCATGTGTAGAACCTCTCAGCCTCTGCAAATTCCTCACTGATATTCTATATTCTTTCTTTGCTGAAAATTTACAAGCATTTAGTACATATATTCTCAAATAGTTTTCAAGCTTGCACTTGTGATGTAAAGGATGAGGGAAACATGGCAGTGACTACATCTGACTTGTGGATGAAGAAGGAAGGAAGCTTTCTGGAAGCATCCATGAGGGAGGTGCAGGATATTTTTACACTGTGTCCATGACCTTCAGATTCCACACTCTCCCATCCCAGAAAGAGAGACAGCAATCAGAAAATGCATGCTGATTATTTTATTAGTCTATAGAGGACATGACTATGACCGTTTTGTTCCAATGGCAGAATTTTCCGAAGGACATGGTCTTCTTATTCACTCTCTGAAACAAAACAAAACAAAAAAGTGTGTGTGAGTGGGGGGGGGGAGTTTGCAGGGAAGATGTGACACGCAGGAGGTTTCTAAAATCTGGCTGGCATCACTGAAGCCCTGTAGGGGAGAGCCCACGTCCTCTTCTTTTGCTTTTCCTTCCACCCTGGTTAGACAGCTTGCACTGAGCATGCTCTACATTCACACTTACAATATGAGGAAATAAAGATAACTACTGGAAGGAGAGGTATGAGGATTGAAACTCAACAGGTTACATTTTTCACTGTGTGAATGTGTAGTTTTAACACATCCCAATATCATGTGTCATTATAATGTATCCATAAAATAGTTTACATACCCCATATCATGGATAATTACAATGGATCGATAAAAATATAAGAAGAATATTTCTGGGATACTAATTTTGTGGATGGTATTGAAAATAGTCATGATCAGATGTACAAAGGGGATAACTGCCAATCCAACAATAGTAGTGGTGTTACACATGGCTTCATTAGAGAAGGCTTGAATCAGTGATTTCATGAATTACTAAAAATTGCAAAATAATAAACAAAGAAGGAGTCAAAAATATGGAGAAAGAGGAGGTATTTTGAAAAAAAAGAAATGGATAAATTCAAAAATTAAGGTAGAAATTTGTTTAGAAAGAAGAAATAAGAACAAAAGGAAGAAAAAAGGAGGAGGGAAGGATGATGGTTAAATGATATGTGTATCTCATGAACCGCTCTGAAATTGTTATAAAATATGGTACTTGAAAGGAGAAACAATGAGATCGGGGTAGAATTTATGATACTCATTTATAGAGTAAAATAGAGAGATGTGCTCATATGTGTATGAATATTTCCAAGAGGATATACAAAAAATTAAAGATCCAGATTTATGGTGGAGGTTATGAGGAGGTAGGATAAGTGCATTCCTGATTTAGTTGAACACCTTTTTATTCAGTGGGACCTTCCATTCAGGTGTAGATTAATGTGGCAAAAAGCATATAAAAATCGAGTGTCCATTTAGGAGCACAGAGGTGAATTCACATGGCAGGGATTCTGGACTGAGAGGCCCAGTGGTTGATAGAACTGACTTTTCATGGTCACAAGGAAACAGGAAATGGGCAATCAGCTGAGTCTGAGCAAGGAGACACAGAACAAAGGGAGATCAATGCCCTGCTCCCCAAAAGCAACCATGCTCAGTAAACACTGACATAAAGGACATTTGGTACAGGATGACAGATGATCAGAGTTACCTTCAAGAACTTAAATGGTCATTCTACACTGCCCAAGAATGCCTGATTATACATATTTAGAAATGGGTTCCATGACCCTGTACTTTCAACATGTTTCCAGATCATTTGTTAGCACCTTCAATTTTGAGAAGCACAACAATTAGGGCCTTAGTTAGAGAGTGAGCTTAAATCACAGCTGCCCCAGAATTCTAGAACTGGGGTAGATTGAGCTGGGGAGAACGTTATAATCTATCCACTTGGGAAAGTGAAGGTGATGCCCAGGGATTTGCAGGATGATATGTGGCAGGAGCTGCCAATTACCTTCTGATTGGGGGGGTCCCTGCTGCTGTCCAGGACGAGGAGGGCGACCTTGCTGCTGCTGCTGCTGGCCTCCTTGCTGGGGGGGTCCCTGTTGCTGTCCAGGACGAGGAGGGCGACCTTGCTGCTGCTGGCCTCCTTGCTGTGGGGGTCCCTGTGGCTGTCCGGGACGAGGAGGGCGACCTTGCTGCTGCTGCTGCTGCTGGCCTCCTTGCTGGGGGGGTCCCTGTTGCTGTCCAGGACGAGGAGGGCGACCTTGCTGCTGCTGGCCTCCTTGCTGTGGGGGTCCCTGTGGCTGTCCGGGACGAGGAGGGCGACCTTGCTGCTGCTGCTGCTGCTGGCCTCCTTGCTGTGGGGGTCCCTGTGGCTGTCCGGGACGAGGAGGGCGACCTTGCTGCTGCTGCTGCTGCTGCTGGCCTCCTTGTTGTGGGGGTCCCTGCTGCTGTCCGGGACGAGGAGGGCGACCTTGCTGCTGCTGGCCTCCTTGCTGGGGGGGTCCCTGTGGCTGTCCGGGACGAGGAGGGCGCCCTTGATGTTGCTGTCCTCCTTGCTGGGGGGGTCCCTGCTGCTGTCCAGGACGTGGGGGATGACCTGGCTGCTGCTGATTGCCTCCTTCTGGTGGTCCCTGCTCTGAGTCATCACCTTCATCTTCATCTTCACTGTCATCTCCACCATCAGCAGGGGGTCTGGGTGGGCGTCCTCCTGGAGGTGGTCTGTGAGGGACTTGTTCGGAGCTCTGGCTTGGGTCTTCAACCTCTGTGTGAGTACAGCACAAGAGTACATGTGATGGCTCGTGGAAGAACCTCAGTGGGCACCTCTCTGGCCTTGGTACACAGACTCTTCATTCTAGACCTTGCCTCTCAACTCTAACCTCCATTTCCATTTCCTCCTCACAGGGAGATCTCTTAACTGATATACTCATAACGTGGACTGTTTCTTACCCAGATTTGAAAGTTTTTCTCCTCTGAATTTCCATTAAGGAAAATCTTTGATACCTTCCAGTTGCCAAGCAAAGCAAAGGGATTGTATATCCGAATGTTACCAGCTTTACTTCTGCATGCAGTGATTACCTGTTGTCTATGAATTCATGTCAGACATCTAAGCCACAGGTTGAATGAAGACATGTATTCGTTTAGTGACCTACACAAACCTTCATAACATATAATAGAGTGAAGGAAACCCAAGGTGATGGGCCACAGGGAATTGGCTTAGACCGTGTAGCATGTATTGATCCTCTAGAAGTACTGATCCACAGTATCACAAGGTACACAGACACACAATTCTGTGCATTTCGTTCCAGAGCTCTATCATCCAGAAGATTTAGGAAGCACTGATGACCACTGAGGATGCAGATTAGCTCATTTGCATTTTCTGTCACCTCTCAGAAACTCTTTCTCTCTGGGAAACAGCCTAACTCTGCCTTTTGTTATCACGCAAGCAGTTCTGGTCATTTTCACCAGAATAAATCTTTGGAAAGGCTTTTTATATTATTGAGGGAAATGACCTCCATTAGTTGCTGAAAATAAAAATGATGGTAAGGAGAGGTTGTTGAAATGAAGTTTCCTGAGGAAAAGGAGGAGAAGGTCAACTGAGGATGAACTGGCCTTACCTGTTGATAGAATGGAAGGGCCTTCATAGCTGACCTCTAGGAAATAAGAACAGATGAAGTGCAAAGTTAGTCACCAATCTCAGGGGTCACCCATGTCCTCCTGGGAAAGGTGACTTCCAACCACAACCTGGACCCCCTCTAAGTGAACTCAGCCATGTTCTCTGATGCTGAGGAAAACGGAGGAAGATGTGAGAAAAAGGCCTGGTGGTGCCCCTGCTTAGCCTCGCCACTTTCATGAAAATATGAAAGCATTTAGGTCTTAACTAGCATCTGTAAAACATTATGGTTAATATATCTTAAGAGTTCTGGGTATTTCAATATCACAAGTGGGTATTTTGTTTTTGTCCACCTCTTTTAAACCCTTAGTGCTTCTTTACTTCATTTTTTGAGGATGGAAATCTTCCATGCACTTTTAGGCCCACCTCATGCACACAGCTCATTGAAATACTGATTGTAAGTCAGAGATAAATGAGAAATTGTACCCTGATATTTATCTCCCTCTCTATAGGCAGAGTCCAGTGTAGTCTCTGGATCTCTGTCTCTGACATAGCTCTGATGTTGGGATTTCTCCTTCCTGTGTCCTGCATCTGCTGTAGAGCCTGGAAGCCTGCAGCCTGTCTGCTTGGAACACAATAATGTCTCCGCAGCAGGCTTCCCTGTGTCAGTCTCCCACCTTCCTTGCATCTCTGACAACATGGAACAATCTTTCTTCAAATGCAAAACTTACATCTCCATGCTTCTAGTTGAAAATTTAGAGGGATGTTCCAACTTTACCTAAAAGTCTAAAGCCCTGGCATGAAACAAAGCCATATGTCATATTACAGTTTTCATAAAAACTCTGTTGTACTGTCCTCGTAATCTTCCCTCCCTCCCCTTCCCTCACTGTAGTGTGGCTTTCTAAACCACAGAAGTTCCTACAATCCCCATTTGCTTGTACCTTCATTTGAGCTCTGAGCTGGGCTCAGGGCCAGCAAGGCCACTGTGAGCAGGACCACCAGCATCTTGGAGGAGGATCTGCAGTTGCTCCCAAGTCTGTGCTGGGAGAAGCCCGACAATTCCCTTTATAAAGAGGAGCAGAACAGTGGTGCCTTTGAGCTCCATGCTGGGTGACCTCACAGCTGACACATAAGCATGTCTTGCATCCTTGCTTTCTCTTTGGGACCTCAGCCCAGCAGGATGGGGTGGACAGGAGGTTGTCAGTATGTCCTTTCTAGGAGGCACAGCATGTGAGTTGAACAACAGTGTTGAAGCAAAACTGTCCTCACAATCAGCACCAATATTAGAACAGAAGTTCCATAATTATGTGAATTTGTCTCTTTAATGAGACTATGAATCTGTCCTTCTACTGTGAATGTGTTTGTGGGAAGTTGTACTGCACACATGTTTTTTTGTGTGTCAACAATGACCTTTTGTGCAATGTGTTTTGGTTGGTGCATGTGTTTTTAAAACCCAAACTCAGTCAATGAAGATGTTTGGGTCCCTATGTGTATTGAATATTGTGAAGGTGTGATGAGTTACTGCAATTTCTCCTCAGATCTCTGATGACTCAGGAGCCACACATGAATATGCGGTAATGAAACATTGACCCTTAGCCTGCTAGAACCCGAAAAATTGCCCAGAAATCATAGGACTGGCAACTATGAGGGAAGTCTTGATGTTGTACTAACACACATGGGCATAAAAAGTTCTGTTTTCACTAATATCTTTGGGTAGATTTAAAGCAAATTTGTTAGATGATACCCTATGAAATTCCCATAGCAGTGAAACACAGATACACATTTCCAAGATCAGCAGTGCTATTCCACAGTCTCACACTTGTTCAAAGCATTGCCATTTTCCACAGTGTTCTTTATCACTTCCAGTGAAAATGGTGTCAGCATAATTATGCACTTTATTGGGGCAGGCTCATAGCACCTTGGAAGTCTCAATTTCATCGCATTCACATTCTGTGTTACAGTCAGATTCTATCTGGTTGTCTGAGATTGGTAGTCACAGTGAGGAACATTCTTTGCAATAATCTGAGTGGTCATCATCCCTACTCTCACAAAAATAGGTGATTGATTGTGTTCTGAACTCATCCTCCCTGCGTTTATTTATCATGTTATGTTTCCCACCTCCTTCATTTTGGGAGAATTCCTTTAGTTAATCTCACACATCAACTTTTATTCCTTTCTTCACTAGCTGTGTTTCATTTTTTATTCCAGAATTCTGAAGCAGGGTACTGTGTTTCTGACAGGTCTCTGCATGACTTGCTGTACCATCTGCTATTCATTGTGCTCTCTAGTAGTTACCTGCTCACCCTTATCAGGGACAATCTAAACCCTTCTGTACTACCAGCTGCATCCTATCCCTTCAGACCTTCTCCAGGGGTGTGCAAGTGTTCAGTTATGCAGGACTGGTGATAAGTTGAGGGGCTTGTTTGGAGGTATGGCAGGGAGAGGTATGGGATTGGAAATGGTAAAGAGGTCTATTATCAAGTGGGTGCAACTGGATCCTTTGTTGTGTATGTGAGTGTCCTTTTTGCACTTTTTTTTCCAGAGCAAACTAGAGGAAGCTTCCTCGTAGAAATGAGCAACTCTTAGAAGGTGACCAGGCTGGTGGATATATATATATATTATACACACACAGATATAATCATAAATATTTGGATATATTTTATATGGGGTGATGGTGTATCTATTACAAGTTGGGAATACTTTGCTGACAATGTTAAAAAAAGAGACATTGTCTGTTGGCTAATGGGTTTTTTAGGAGACACAGCAGAGATGCTTTGGCCTCCAAATTCCTCTATTTACTGACATGACAGACTGATTTCTGCAGACACAATATGAGAAGAGAACCAGGTGATGAGTGGTCCTCACCAGATGACATACTGTTGATCTTCAGATGGGAAAGGAGCTACAGAGAGAGGGAGCAAAGTGGAGAGTCAGTCTGAGGTTCCTACCGCTCCATGTGAACAACTATGGATATTGCAGTCCGGTGGCAGTCATCAAGTCCTTGGCTTAGTGGGTCCTGGCAGAGAGCAGGTGATTCTTCCAAATATCACTCATTCTGGGCCTCTTCCTGCCCTTTTCCTATATCAGCAATGCATGAAAGCGGCTAGTGTATCCTGAAAGAAAAATATCACTTTTGAATGCACCAGACACAACCACACTGAGGCAATAGAGCACTGATAAAGCATCTGTCAGTTAAGAAGAGTGTGGTTGAAGCCTTGAGCAAGGCCACAGCAGGAAGTTTTGGGAGCCCAAGGTGAGTAGACACCCTCCAGCAAGGGTCTTGTCTGAAATGTGTACTCTGTCTTGATGTAGAATAATCCCAGTTAATCTGGATGCACAGAAGAGGATCATAGGTTGGAAAACACACTGGGAAGCTTAGCAAGTGCTTTCTGAAAACACAATAAAGTGAGCTGGAGTTGAATTCACTAGTACTGTGAATGTGTTTTCAATGCCCAGTACACAAAAGACAAAATCAAAAATATGAACAAATGAAACATGCCAACACAGAAATCTAGATTTCTACACCTGAATCACCCATCTTTCTCTGTGTTGTCTGCCCAAAATAAACATGTGCTGGGTCTAATTAATAACATTAAATTATTAAATTATTTTCACTCCAGTGTGGAGACTCAGGTCACATTAAGTTATTTTCTCTTTATCAAAATAAGGAAGGAATAAAATTAAGTCAGATTGACAGGGCATTGGTTCCCACATTTTTAATCTCAGGATTTAAGAATATACATTAGGAGGAGTGTGAGTTCAAGGTCAGCCTCACCAGTTTAGCAAGATCCTACATTAAATATTGAAAAGATAATTAAATCATAAATCAAAATTATATAAAATAACAAATGAATAATTATATGAAATACTCAGAATTTTCAACATGTTATAATCTCTTGGGAAATAAGATATGTCTTTTCAATGTTGCTGAGTCTTATGAATTCATATGATTGGTATTGATTTGCATATTGGTATTTGCCCAAGAAATTGTATAAAATTCTCATGTGCCTGATGGTGCACTATTATCAGCTACAGCTCTATTTTATAAGAATCATGATGGTCCAGAGACTGCAAAAAAAAAAAAATCTAAAAGTTATATATGAAGGTCTCCAGGTTTCATGTCTTTACAAATCCACCCTACTGCCTATGTACCAGATTCACAGAGGTTTGCATGAAGAAACATGAAAATCTCGAGAGGGACAGATTTAAGCAATGATAAATCTGAGGAGAGAAAAGTTGGGTTCTAGGGAAAAGGTGTCTGAATTTACATCCCCATAATTGGAAAATGGGAACAATGATTTTGGAAATGTGTAGAACCTCTCAGCCTGTGCAAATTTTTCACTGATATTCTATATCCCTTCTTTCTTGAAAAAGTACAAGCGCCTTAGTACATATATTCTCCAAGACTTTTAAAGCTTGCACTTGTCTTAGGAAAAGTAAGTGATGCAGGAAATGCTGCAATAATTACACCTGACTTGGGGATGAAGAGGAAGGGAAGCTTTCTGGAAGTATCCATGAGAGGGGTCCAGGATGTTTTTACACTGTGTATATGACCCTCATATTCCCCACAAAGATACAGTAATAAGAAAATGCATGCTGATTATTTTGTTGGTCTATAATTATTACCGAAGGACATTGTCTTTCTATTCTCTCTCTGGAACAAACAAAAGGGGAAGGTTGTAGGGAAGATGTGACATGCAGGCATCAACTGAAGCCCTGCAGGAAAGAAACCACCTCCTTTGCTTCACTTCCCTTTTGGATTTCTTTTTCCTTCACTCTGGTCAGGAAACTAGCCTGGAGCCTGCTCTACATTGTTGCTTATAAGCTGAGAAATAAAAGATTATTCCTAGAAGGGGAAGTATGGAGATTGAAACCAAATAAGTTTTATGTGTGGATGTATTATTTTTAACAACACATTCTAATGTCATATAGAATTATGATGCATCAATAAAAATAATAATATTATTTCTACATTACTAATTCTGGGGATACTCTTGAAAATATTCATGATTATATTTACAGGGGATGATTGCAACATTGAACCGTAATACTAGTATTAAATAAGCATATTACCAGGGCTTAATTTTAAAAAAGTATGGTTTATAAATTCATGGAATACTTCATGTCATTTCAAATTAATAGATAAGGAGGCAGAGGGAATGGATACGGAGGAATTTTAAAAAGAAAGTGATGAAAATTCAAAAATAAGAATTTTCATTTAGAAAGAAGAATAAAGAACAACAGGATGGAATGAAGGAAAGACTATGGTAGAATGATGAAAAGCTCTGAATGTATTGTAACATATGGCACTTGATGTGAGCAACATAGAGCAAAATGGAGGCATGTGCTTATATGTGTCTCAATGTTTACAAGAGAACACATAAAAAATTAATTATCCAGACTTATGTTGGGAGATGTGAGGAGGTGGGATAAGTCTTTCCTGATTTAGTTTCATACCTCTCTATTCTGTTGAATTTTCCAGCACAACATGGATTGATTTTCAAAACTGCATAGAAAAATCAAACTTATATTTGGCAGCACAGACTTGAATTCATTTAGCAGGGATTCTGGACTGAGAGACCCAATGAGAGATAAAACTGATTAGTCCTGGTGACATGTAGAGTAAATGTGAAATTATTTGAGTCTGAGCTAGAATCAAGGACCAAAAGAAAACACTGCTGGTCTTCACAAAGCAGCTACTTTCAGTAAATATTGGGAGAAAAGATGTTTGGTGCAGTATGACTCCAATCAGAATTACCTTGGAGAACTTAAAGGGTCATCCTACACTAAGCAAGAATATTTATACATATCTAGAAATGGGTTCCATGACCATGTCATTTCAACATGTTGACAGATGATTTGATAGCACCCTGAATGATGAGAAGCACAAGAGTTATGGCCTTTGCTCGAGAGTGAGCTTAAATCACAGCTGCCCCTGAATTCTAGACCTTGGGTAGATTGTGCTGTGGAACAGTTTATACTCTATCCTCTTGGGAAAGTGAAGGTGATGTCCAGGGCTTTGCAGGATGATAAGTGTCAGGAAGCTCCCAATTACCTCTGACTGGGTTGGTCCTTGTTGGTTTCCAGGATGAGGATGATTGTGTTGCCATTGTTGTTGCTACTGGACTCCTTAAAAAGTCAGCTGGTGTCCAGGAGGAGGAGGTTTAGGAGGCTGCTGATTACCTCCTTGTGGTGGTCCCTGCTGTGAGTCATCAACTTCATCTTCATCTTCATTTTCATCTCCACAATCAACAGGGGGTCTCTGAGGGCCTTGTTAAGACCTCTGGCTTCGGTCCTCCACCACAGTGTAAAAGAAGATGAGATGCATGGTGGAAGATCCTCTTCACTGTTCACCTCTCTGACCTTGGCATAGAAAGAATTTTTTTTTTTCAGAACTTGCCTATCAATAGCAATGTCCCTGGTTACCACTGTCTCCACATGAAAATCTCCTATTATCCAAGGACACAGTCATAACTTGCTGCCTATGAATCCAAGTCTGACACCTAAGCAAGATGTTGAATCAAGACATAGATGCTTAGTGACCTGGACCCATGTTGATAAAGTATAGGAGAGTGTAGAGAAAACAAGATGATGGCTCACAAGGAACTCATTGATTATCTGTGGCATATAATTATGTGCTACAAGCCTCAGCTAAATGAAGAAACCCAGAGAAATGGGAAACAGACACATATTTTAACAAAGAGTCATATTATTGGAGAGAGAAACACTGGGGAGGAAGGAAACTTTGAATGACTTGTACTACCACTGAGAAGTCAGAATTAGAAGATATTTAAATAATCTACCACCTCTCAGCATTTATCTGTCCCTGGGGCTACAGCAAATTATTCCTTTTGTCACTGAAGCCATTCTCTGCCATTCCTGCTAATACAATCCAGAATCAAAATTTGGTAAGGTTTGTCTATGTTGTTAGGGGAACTGACCTTCAGTAATTCCTGACAATAAAATGATGGTAATGAGACATTCCTGCGGAAACGCTAGAGAAAGTGGACTGAGGATAAACAGGCTTTACCTGTTGATAGGTCTGCCACGTGACCATCGCTGGCTTCATGAAAGAAGGTTTGATTCATAAGTAATTTCTAGGGAATTTTAAATAAAGAGACAAGACTCTCATTTCCTTTAATACAAGCTCTGGGATGGCTTCTCCAAGTTCCCGCCTCCAGCCACCTAATGCTGTGGCAAGGTGTATAGAAGAGACTAGAGAGAGAGAGAGAGAGAGAGAGAGAGAGAGAGAGGGAGAACATGCCAGGGAGTGGACTTTTATTGGAGAACAAAAACTTCTGGGCTAAATCCCATCCAATGAAGGTTAACGGGGGCAGCATCCCAAGGTCAGGGGTGACAATTGGGTGTTTGGGGCAATGGCCAGGCATGCCTCTGAGACCTGGAAAAGGGTGGGGAAGGCTCTAAAACAGCTGTGTCTAAGCACCTCTCACCCAGCCAGGAAGGTAACTCAAATCACGTGCAAAGATGGCCTCACACATATTGCCCCTTTTTTCTTTTAAAAAGCAGGCGATGATTTACTCTCTCGAGTCTCTGTACTCTCATTCTGAAGACTCGCCATCCTATAATTACAACACAAAAAAGAATTAACAGCAAAGAGAACAATCCAATAATGTACCAGGCTGAGTCTTTAAGAATATTTCCAGGGTGAAATCCATTTAATTCCTTCAATATTTGATTTGCCAAAGAAGAAGCATCCGAAAAATCAGCTCTAATATTTTGAATATCTTGGATATGATGATGGAGTTCCAAAAGATCCAAGCTATTATTATTCTTTTGCCAAATACCCAACACATGGTTCTTAACCTTCTCACAATGCCAGACAGATGCATTTTATTTGGCAGCTGTAACACACACATATTTATATATTGCATGGCATTTAAGCCTTTCTTTAAACTTTAAAGGTGAAAGTTCATTATGTATATTTATAACAGTCACCTCTAAGGCATTTAACTTAGTCTCAATCCTTTCATCAATATTTACTTGGTTGTGCAGAGCCTTGGAAGTATTTTGCCCTAAATTATTAAGAAATTTTGCATGTTGAATATTTTGAGATAAAGTTATCAAGGCTGTGACTGTGGATACAATGAACAAAATCAAGGCCAAAACTCCGAAAATTATAATTCCAATAGCATGTCTAGGTCTCAATAGCTGTATATGAATTTGCTGTAAGACTTGAAAACCACCATCAGTGTACCATGGCTCTGAAACATTAGCAGGCAGTAAAACAAAAGAGGGCTGATGAAGTACCAGCACTCGTTTTCCTCTATTATATCTAGTAATACAATTGGTTAGGTTACATTTGTTACATGTTACAACATATCTGTCATCTATTCATTTAACTTTTACATTTTCAATGATTAAAACATATGGAGATTGGACACAGGCTTGTAAGCCATAGAAAGGTCCCTCCTTAGAGCTCTTGCCGACAAATTTCCATAAAGGCTTGTCTGTAAAATACAAGTATTGTGAGGCAGCAATTAAGTGCCAGGCATCTTTTTGAATAACACCTGCACTGTAAGTCAAAATATTGCTAAAAATTCCTGCAGGTGTCATAGCAGAATTTTTTCATAATTGTCTTTTATCAATTTGTGGAAATGAGTCTAAAATATACCCACTACCTTTAGACACCTTATGTTGTACTGGAAAAGTATTTATACAATCTATCCATGTAGGAAAGATGCCAATCTCAATTGTAGAACTATTTGGACAGTGAGGTATTTGTGGAGGTTTTGCAGAAATGACTGATTTGTTATGGGAAAGTCCCATTTTAATCACTGATCTTGTATAAGGTTTTAAGTCTCCATAAATAGTATGATTAGTCAGTCTAGGTATCCCAACCGCTATCTTTTCCTCAAATGATACTCTCAGACAGCCATCATGTTTATCGTGGGAACAGCACCAAGGTAATTGGACACTGTAGACAGAATAATTAAATCTAGTCACATGATTGGGAGTAATATGAGTATGTGTAAATCCTCCCATCATGAATGAGTCATTAGTAAACAATGGAATAGATTCTCCAGTCCACACAGCTGGATATACCAGGGGTGGATCAGGAAAATACATCCAGTAATTGTCTGCTGGACTCCCTTTTACCTGACAGCCCAGCAGGGCAATCACTGTGGCTACCATCATCAGTGGAGGCTTATTCCTTCCTAGGAGTCGACTTATTTGCGAAGCATGTGTTGTCAGCTTCTTCGCATCTTCCCATGAGATCAGCTTTTCAGCTGGGTCATGTTGGTTCCTCTTCATTCTTCTTTGATATCTCTTCCTTTTGAGTGGAGTCTTTTCCAGGTTGATAATCAGTTGCTTGAACCTCAGTTTTATCTCTTCCATGTCTGATCGAATGTTCAGGCACCCAGATAGGAAAATTACAAGCATGACTTCTGCCCCACATAATCACTGGATCTGGGCCTTTCCATTGACCAGTCTTTAAGTCTTTCCACAAAACTCTGCCTAAAGGGCCTGATGTTGTGGAAGACATATGTCTTTCAGCTGCAGTGTGACCTTCTGTGTCACAATTTAAAAAATTTAAAACAAACAAGGCATGGTTGACACTATTTTGGGGAGTCATAAACCAATTCCCCCCTTTTAATTTTTGTAATTGCAGCTTAATAGTTAAATGAGCTTGTTCCACAATGGCTTGACCTTGGGGGTTATAAGGAATTCCTGTTTTATGGTCAATTCGAAACTCTTGGCAACATTGTTGAAAAGAAGAGTTTACATAAGCTGGTGCATTATCTTTTTTAATCTGTATAGGGCATCGTAACAGAGCAAAGGCTGTTAGGCTATGAGAAATTACATGTTGAGTATTTTCTTTGTATGTGCGGTGGCAAAAATAAATCTGGAATTTGTATCAACTATCACATGTACATAACATTGTTTACCAAATTGAGGAATATGAGTTACATCCATTTGCCATATTTGATTGGTTAAAACCACAGGGATTACACCTGATGGCAGAGAGGGAGTGTGAATAACACACTTAGGGCAGTTACTTACAATATGACGAGTTTGTTGTCTGGTAATATTAAATTTTTACGTAAGCTAGAAGCATTCTGATGATGCAAGGAATGTGAAGCTTGTGCACAATCATATGGAGACATCTGATGACAACCAGCTACTAATTTATCAATCTTGTCATTACCTGAAGTTAAAGGTCCTGGAAGATTAGTTTGAGCTCGTATGTGTCCTATGAAACATGGGTATTTTTCATTTGCACTTCCTTTTATAGATTATGAAATAATTTAAATAGCTCTTGTGATGAGATATACCCATTAACTGAAGTTTCAATATTTTTGGTAACTCCAACTGCATATAAGCTGTGAGAATAAATATTAATAGGCTCATTTGTAAAGTAATTTAAGGCACAATTGAGAGCTTGTAGCTCTGCTCTTTGGGCAGAAGTATATGAGGTTTGTATTACCTCTGAGTGAACATGGCTATAAAAACCTGCTTTACCTGAGTTTGAACCATCAGTGAACACTGATAGGGCTCCATCTATGGGCTGGGCATGTACAGTCTTTGGAAAAATAAGCAATGTTATTGATGCAAATTGAAAAATTTTATCAGGAGGGTAATGACTTTCTATCTGACCAGGAAAATCAACAAAAGCTATTTGCCATAAACTAGAAGCTTGAAAAAGCCAATTATTTTGATAAACAGAAAAGGGAATAATTATAATGTCAGGTTAAGATCCAATTAATTGTAAAACTCTTGTTCTACCGTTAATTACTAATTGAGCAATAGAGTCATGAAAAGGAATGATGGTCTTTCGGAGAGAGTGAGCTAAATGAATCCACTCAATAACTCCCAATCTTTGCCATATGGCTCCCGTTGGAAATATTAATAAATATACTAGTTCTTTAGGATTAATTCTAGTAAGCTGTGCATTTTTAATTGCATTTTCAACCTTTTTTTTAAAGGTGTGCTAGCCTCTATTGTCAGCTGACGTGGAGAGGTTGGAGAAGGATCTCCTTGTAATATCTGAAATAAAGGACTTAAATCAGAAGTAGTCGGTTTTAAGGATGGCCTCAGCCAATTAATATCTCCTAATAGTTTTTGAAAGTCATTAAGGGTATGTAATTCCTCAACTTTTATCTGTAGATTTTGAGGATGGAGTGTACGCCCTTGAATTATCTGACCTAAATATTGAAAAGGAGGCATCTTTTGTATCTTTTGAGGAGCAATGCACAAACCAATTGCTGTAAGTGAAGCCTCTAACTGAGAAAAAATTTCTGAAAGTACTTCTGCATTAGCATGAGCCAATAGTATAGCATCCATAAAGTGGATAATATATGCATCAAGAAAGTTATCTCTTATAGGAGCTATCGCTTGAACCACAAATTTCTGACATAAAGTAGGACTATTACACCTCCCTTTAGGCAAGACCTTCCAGCAATATCTTTTAACAGGTTCTTTAAAATTAATTGCTGGGACAGTGAAAGCAAATTTTTCAGAATCCTCAGGATGCAACCTTATTGAGGAAAAACAATCTTTTAGATCTATTACCATTAAGGTATAGTTTAGAGCAATTGCTGTATGGGAAGGGAGTCTGGGCTGCAATGATCCCATAGGCTGAATTGCATGGATTATTGCCCTTAAATCCTTTAGTAAACTCCAATTACCTGACTTGTTCTTAATAACAAAAATGGGAGTGTTCCAACGACTAAGCATTGATTCTATATGACCAGCCTGAAGTTGTTCCTCAACTAACCTATGAATTATCTTAAGTATTTCCCCTGAGGTGGGCCATTGAGAAATCCATATAGGCTCTTCTGTGAGCCAGATGATCTTTTCTGCTGTCTTTTGTATCAGGGAGACACTCAGGGCCCCTAGTAAAAATTTTGGTTTGGAGTATTTACTAATCTCTGTCAAGGAGACTGGTTTATAAGCAGATACTCTCCTGGATAAGTTCCCTCATTATCTCCAGGAAGAAGCCCTTGATTAATTTCCTCAAGTGATCTCATATAATTTGGTTTTACTAAAAATTATCCTATTTTGCTTAATATATCTCTTCCCCATAGGTTTACTGGTAAGGACTCTAACACATAAGGTTTAAAATCTCCACTGTTCCCATCAGGTTCCTCCCAATGGAGATAATTTGCACTTTGAGCAGGCTGTGAGATTTGTCCAATTCCCTCTAGGTTAGCTGGTGCTATATGTAAGGGCCAAATTTCAGGCCAGAAACTACTAGACAGAACAGATATGTCAGCCCCTGTGTCCACCACACCTTTATATTTTTTATGATTAATTTTAACTTCCAGTAGGGGGCACTCCTGCTGCACTAATTGAGACTAGTACACTGTGTCTGGCAGTTTGGACACTAAATTTACTTTTGGGTGTCCATCCGAATTACAGGGTAATAAAATTAATTGAGCCAATGTATTTTTTGGAGTAAGCCGAAGGGCATAATTTGACTTTGAAGTAATATTTACTTCACCTTCAAAATAAGAATCTATTACTCCAGGTATTACTTTGATGGCCCCTTTTAAATTGTTATGTCCCAAAATTAACCCTATACTTACTCTAGGGAGTGGCCTGAAAATCCCAGTAGGGATTGAAAAACCAGCCTCTATCTCAGAGCAAAGCCTGTCCAAGAAAGGGACATGACCTTTGTCCTTGGAATAACCCACAGAGCACTCCTAGGCACATTCCCACCCTGCTAAGTTGTTTATCTACAAATAACAGGAGAGATCTGCTGTGCCAGGTGTCCCTGACTCAGTCAGGCTAGGTGGAGATCCATAGCAACCCCCTAGCAGCCACCAATCAGCATGAGACAGGGAAATACCTGGGATGCCAGATGACCCTCCCAGTATTTTATGGTGGTTGACAACAAGTTGGGAAACAATGTAGTTCAGCACGTACACCCCTCTTGGCTCAAACCAATCAGTTCAAAGGAATACCCCTTTTGTACTGACCAATCATCCCTCCTCAACTTGTTCCCGCCAGTGAATGTGCTAATCATGTTTTAGAGTTGTTATTTGATTTTCCCATGGTGTGTGATGATTTGCTATGATGTATGTGAAGTCCCTGCCCTCTCCATAGAATGTATAAAAATGCTGCAAACCCTGGGCTTGGGGCCTCTCAGCACCACCAGTTGCTGTGTGTGTGTGCGGAGGACCCAGCTAGCTCACAATAAACACCTCTTTGCTGCTTGTTGAGAGCCACAGCCAAAGGGGCCCCAGCAAACTTCCAGCTGCCAGCAAACTTCCAGCTGCCGGCTGATGATTGGCTCACAGTGGCCCCAGCAACATCTAGCTGATTGGCTCCTCTGCGGTGATGCTCATTGGGCTGTTTCCCTGCCCTTTCATACCACGGAGCTGCTCATTGGGGGACTTCTTTGGCTCTGCCCACGCGACCCAGCCAATCAGCCTCAAGAGCAGGAAGATTGTGGGAGGTGGAGAGGCTGGTGTTGGGGAGAGAGGCTTGTGGGAAGCCGGTGGTGGCAGTTGGGCTCTGAGGGTTTTTTCCTGAGGAGCTGTTTTGTTTGGCGTGTGTAGTTCTAAAAATAAAGTTAGTTTCTTTTGACAAGTGGCTCCTGAATTGTGCCCAGCCAGACTGCGGCAGCTGCTTGCATCGATCTTGGGTCTCTGGTGGTCTTTGGGGGTCACAAATTCGAGCATAATATATGGGGGCTTGCCCGGGATCCCCCTAAAAAGCCTACCCAGACACCCCGATCAAGAGGTGTTGAAAACCCGGCCGGTAAGTAAAGGCATTGCCGATGTGTAAGTTTCTGTACTCTGGATGCAAGCAGTAATGGTTTTGTGTGGTGAGGTTGGCAAAAGGTCCAGGTGGACGCACCGAAGGGCAGCTGACAGAGTTTGTGGAAGACGTCCCCAGCCCCTTTCTGGGTTCTGAGTGGATTGCCTGTAGTAAAGTATTTTGTGAAGTATTTGGTAAAGTATTTTGTAGCTGACGGATCTGCGGTCCGCCTGAGCCTTTAGTTTCTGGGTAGCAATCCACAACGTGCTGCAAATTCTGTGGCTGCGCTGCGAATTTTGTGTTATGTGTTTTTGTTTCGATTGTCCTGTTTGTCTCCACCCAACACCCTGGCAAGAGAACTAATCTCCCAATCTGGGGTCATCAGACCCAATCTGAAGGGGATGCTCCCCCAATCCATTTGTCTGAAGGGAAGGCCCCAGTTGGCTTGGGGCCAGCACCCACTCTCATTTTTTTGACAATCTGAAAAGGGAATCTATGTCTTTGTGTGTCTTTGTGTGTCTTTTTGTCCGTGTCTGTGTTAAGTGTGATGGCATTGTTTTACTTTGGACCAATGCAGAGTCCCAAATTCCAATCTGCCTTAGAGGTGTGGAGATAACTTTAGCTAAATTTTAACCTAAATTGTCCCTAGTATGCTTCTCCCGTAAGGGACCAAAAGTCAATAGAACCGCCAGCTTTTCTCTTCTCACTTTTTACACCCCTTTTAGCTGTGTTTTAAAGAACTTTGATAAACTTTACTCCCCTTTTGTTAAGCGAGATTGGGGAAGCAGTGTTTTCTTTTCTTCTTGTAGTTGGCTTGAGTGCACCTGCTGCAGTTGAGAAATGCCTGTTGGGGATCTAAGAACTTTGATATCTCGCTTTAACTTTTCTCAAAACCCTGTCCTCATTATTAAATTGGCATTAATTGGCTTTGGGGATGGAAGCCGAACTTTCAGTCATAAATTCTGTCCCCGACCGAGATTCTACACCGAGGTAAGTGCATGCACCCCATGTCTGTTTGAGGTGCATCTTTCTCTTTCTTTCTGGAGGTAAGATGGGCACCCGATGGCTACTTAAACGCAATTAGTGCAGCCGCCACTCTTCAAGACTCGGGTGAGAGGTTTCCCAGCCTAGGCAGCTCTCAATCACCTGCTCTATACAGAGCAGGCATGTTGGGTTCTGCCAAAGCCGCTTCCAACTTTTCTGTCTGGGCTCGGAGAGCAATTGGCGTGAGTACACAGTGTCCCGAATCCTGATCTGCCTCGGATGCGTGGAGGTGGATGAAAGAATTTGGAACAACTGCAGAATTCCGGTCTGGGCTACCCTCAGACGTATTCCTAAGGTCCTTTCTCTTGAGCCCCCTCCCGACAGCCCTCATGGGTATCTAGGGTGATTGGTAGAGGAATGGCACTGAGGGAAAGCCCCAATCACATTTGCCTCCGTATGGGATACGCAACACTCCCAACCCCACATCCATTCCTCCTGGATGCTCCCCTTCCTTCTCAGGTTAGAAATGTTAGCAATTCAGGTTGTAGGGCTGAGAAAGACATAAGATAATTAGTAAAATCTGCCCAGGTTCTCTAAGGTGCATAGATAACTTTCAATAGTCTGTTTTACCGCCCCAATGTTTAAAATGTGCTGTGTTCCTTAAGCTGCTAAGAGAGACATTTAAAAAAAAGAATCAAGAGAAAAATTTGGGCCAATCAAAGTACATACCCCCTTCCCCCTTCAAGACCTAAGGCAGATAAAAACTGACTCTACTGGAAAGATAGGAGATGTGCTAGATTGCCTGGGATTGGATCTATCCTAAGGAGCTAATCCTGTAAGTAAAAGGTGAGACTGAGGAATTCCCAGCAGCTGCCAAAGCCATTTTGCTTTGGGGAACTCCCTTTTCCTTACCTGCACTTTAAGGATTACTCCACCTCTGTCTACTTTTAAAAAAAGGGACAACGAATGCAGTAATGTGCTGATATTATAGATTGTTTCTTGAGGATGATCTTGGCTAAATGTGTATCTAAAAGATGATTTTTTATTGTAGCAATCTGGTATCTAAATGGGTTTCTAAAGCATTGCACAATCTTGCAGTTAAAAGTTGGGTTTTAGTAATTGTTTAGTTTGAGATTTCAGATAGTTCATGCTAGAAAACTTAAATACTTAGGATAAAAAATTAAAGAACTCTACTTCCAAGATGGCAAGTAACTCCCAATCACTCAGTTTTATTTTTTCATCAATTTTTGAACTGGGTGGCTTGAAAAGATTTCACTAGGTATACCAGTGCATTAACTTGGACAAGGATAATAAATTATGATATGGTATCTGTTCCCCTCAATATGTAAAATTAAAAAAATGTTAAATTAAAATGTTGGTCTGGTTTATTAAAATGACATTAAATAGCAACAGTCTTGGAAATTTTTAAAAGCTTACTTTTAGATATACATGTAGTGTGTAGTTCTCTTTCAGGTGATTTAATGTAACTTAATACTACTTTAGGAATTTCAGAACAAAAAAAGTGGCTTAATGATCCTAAAGAAATTTCTTCTGATGGTAGAGATCCTATTTTCAGTTTTGAGTGAGCAAGTTTTTCTATTGTAAAAAGATATAAAGATGATTTTAAAAATTGCATCTTAAACTTGTATCATAATTTTCAACATCCAAACCTGGAAATTGTGACTTATGGTTAAAATGCGTTAGGCATGAGGTTTCTGCTCAGAATTCCAGTTTTCCCAGTTCCTTCCAGACCTCAGCCAGGACTTAAGTTGATATGCAAATAGAAGAAGCCTGGAGCTCAGGAGACAGATCTGAGGCCCAAGGAAAAAAAGAGAGTAAAAGTGTCTTTTTACCTGAACTCAAACTAGACGAAACCAAAAATTAAATTGTATGGTATTTACTAATTACTGGCCAGTCATCTTTTTTAGGACTCTTGCTTTTTCTTAGATTCTGGTTTTTTTTTTGAGCTCATGATTTCAATCCTACAGACCTAAGTTAATGTTTTCTGATCAGTTCTATTTTTGATCAACTGTGGAGTTTTTAAACATTGCAATGGAGATTTCACCTGAAAAAACAGCTACAAGGCCTTGTGTATGTGTGTACACTTGTGTTATGTGTTGTATGTCGGTATGTCTGTATGTGTGTATGTCCATATATCATGCAGCTTTATGACAATTGGCAGACATATGAGGAGCGCTCATAAAAAAATTAAAAATGGATCCAAATATCTTTGATTCACGTGATTCAAATGGTTCAATTTAAATTGGGTAAACAGATAAAAGTAAAGATGTCTTTAAAATTAAGCTTATAAGTTTTTCTAGGTGTTTAAAAAAACCTAATAAAATGTTGATGTCTATGAAATAATCTGCTTAAATTCAAAAATTTACAGTATTGTTCCAAAAGGTGAACAGAAGGAGGTTAACAGATGGAAAAGAAAAACTAGAAAGTTATAGATATGGATTTAATAGAGAGAAAATGTGTTTCTAGATAAGAAAGTCTATGTGATTAAGTTAATAAAAGGGTTTAAGTAAGTGATAAACAAAGGGTCTGTGTAAATTGGTTATATGTTTAAGTTTTTGAGCAAGTAATCTTAAAGAAATTAAAAATTATACAACTATGGTTAAACAACAACTGTTATTTTTCAATATTGTAATGTTATTTGTTTAAAAGCTAAACTTGGTTAATATAAAGACATCAATGTAATTATAGTGGTATTAATGTGTTCATATCTTCCAGGTATACAAGTCTGTAAGGTAGAAGCTTCAAAAGAACATTATATCAAGCTGGTGTTCTAAAGTTGTATGGTAATTTTAGGCTTAAAAGAAAAACATGTTGGAGATTTAATTATATCATTAGTGTCCTATAACTGGACTTGTTATCAATAAGATATGTAAAGTTCCATGTTACTTTCTACACTGAGATACAATTTAAATGTATTTTTAAGTTAATGAGAGCCTAATCTGTGTGAAGGTTTTATTGTAAAACACAAAAATACTTTGCTACTTTTCTACAAAAGGTTAAAAGCTTTCAGCATTTCTTTAATTCATGTTTTAGATGTTGTGTTAGCTAATATTCATGTGAACTTGAGCAACAATTTATGTAGGCTTTGTAAAATGATGTCTAAAAAGCAAAGATCAGCTTCAGAACTATAGTATTTAAGATTTATGAAGAACCCCACCTTACTTGAGATAAGGCTCTATGTCCCATCTCACTACATGTGAAAGTGACTATGAAAGAAGTAGGCCAGATTTCAGTACATTTAAAGTTGTGTCCAAAAGTTGGTTTTTGTCAAGATTACTAGGAACTCAAACAGGGGATTATAATATATAACTCTGCCAAAATTCAAGGTAGCTATTACATAAACTAAATATGTTTTTACCCTAGTTAATTTTATTTTCTAGTTTGCTTATAGATGGTCTAAGGATTGCCTGTTAATGTTTTAAAGAGGTACTGCTTTAAGAACTAACAACCTGGGTTAATTTAAGATAATGAGTTATAATGAGTTATCACCTACAGGATAGAGATAGACATTAAAGCCCAGTACTCTCAATATAAGGCTGTTAACTTATTTGCTAGATGTTTAAGATTAAGTTTTAAAATTAAATTAAAAGGGCCAAGAAAACCAATATTTGGCTCTTGCCCTCTGAGTCAGTCTGAATCAGGGAATAGGGGACTTCTCCAAAGAGCTTTACAACTCTAGGCCACATAACCTCCTGATCAGGGAGATTAATGAGACCAGTGGAGGACAGGAAGCCAAGCAGTGCATTTGCTGTGAAGAGGAGGGTCATCAGAAAAGGGAGACATCCCTGATGCTCCCAAGGGAAGCCACATGGTCAAGCAAGGCCTGGACCCATCCTAGCACAAATGGCACCAGCAGAACTGAAAAGCTGCTGTGAAGTTCCCCGAGGACTCCCAGGGAAACTCAGTTGACTGTTAACAATAGATAGAAACAAAAGTCAGTTTGACTTGCTTCATCTTAAACACTTAGCAAAGACAGTCAAAGCCAAAACACAGCTATTCCTGGGCATTTTAATAATAATAATAATAATAATAATAATAATAATAATAGTTAAATGTAACTTCCAAAAATAAGTAAACTGGAGGCTGCAAAAGAGATTCTTAGGTAGGAATGTCTGATAACTATCAAAAGAAACTGCCAGAGTAGTTTTAGTTTAAGGCCCACAGATATCCCTGACCTACACAGGTAGGCTTGGTGTTTGCTAGTATGGTTATCCAGCCCTAAGTAACAGAATTAAAGGTCTCTCTATTAGACACAGAGGTCATACTAATAAAAAGATTTTGCAAGATCAGATGACATTAAATTATTAAACTGTGTCTTAAGGGAAAGGACATCTGTAACCCTAAAAGTTAAATGTCATATTTACAGTCCTGGTAACTGGAAATGTTAAAGCCTGGTGAGGGAACTTCTGTACAGTGACATGTTCCAGCTGCTGCAACACTTATTCAGTACTCATGGTTTTTGTTTCTCTCATAGAAGGACCCATCCCCAGATGACAACCTGTTTTTCCCCAACCAGACTTCAAATGGAACTGGCTTCTAAAAGGGAACTCAAGTCCCCCACGTCGCCCTCCCACGTCTTCGAGCCCCCTCATGTTCGACACCCCTTTTCAGCCTGAAGCAGCCATAACAAGCCGTCGCCCCTTCTCACTCCTTCTTTTTACAGCAATAAAGTTTCTAAATTTAGGGGAAACAAAGCCAAAAATGGAGAGGCAGTGTAGATAGGTAAATCAAGTCAGGTTGGATCTAGGAGGCCAATTTTAAGTAAGTCTGGGAAGTTGAAGACTGTCCCCTGAGGATTACTATTTACCAAGATGTAGAGCCTGCCCAAATAGGCCCTCAACTGAGGAAACCATGATTGGTTCCCAAGTTTCCAGAAAAAGGAGGGAATGAAAAACCAGCTTCTATCTCAGAGCAAAGCCTGTCCAAGAAAGGGACATGACCTTTGTCCTTGGAATAACCCACAGAGCACTCCTAGGCACATTCCCACCCTGCTAAGTTGTTTATCTACAAATAACAGGAGAGATCTGCTGCGCCAGGTGTCCCTGACTCAGTCAGGCTAGGTGGAGATCCATAGCAACCCCCTAGCAGCCACCAATCAGCATGAGACAGGGAAATATCTGGGATGCCAGATGACCCTCCCAGTATTTTATGGTGGTTGACAACAAGTTGGGAAACCATGTAGTTCAGCACATACACCTCTCTTGGCTCAAACCAATCAGTTCAAAGGAATACCCCTTTTGTACTGACCAATCACCCCTCCCCAACTTGTTCCCACCAGTGAATGTGCTAATCATGTTTTAGAGTTGTTATTTGATTTTCCCTCGGTGTGTGATGATTTGCTATGATGTATGTGAAGTCCCTGCCCTCTCCATAGAATGTATAAAAATGCTGCAAACCCTGGGCTTGGGGCCTCTCAGCATCACCAGTTGCTGTGTGTGCATGCGGAGGAACCAGCTAGCTCGCAATAAACACCTCTTTGCTGCTTGCATCGATCTTGGGTCTCTGGTGGTCTTTGGGCATCCCGAATTGGAGCATAACAGGATTTGTTGTGGCCCTAATTTAGGATTTAATTCAATTGTCACTGAGGGTCGGAAAGAAACTCTCTGTGAGATTCACCCCAGTAATAATGGTGGCTGCCATGTATTTTTTGGAGTAAGCCGAAGGGCATAATTTGACTTTGAAGTAATATTTACTTCTCTTTCAAAATAAGAATCTATTACTCCAGGTATTACCTCAATGGCCCCTTTTAAATTGTTACATCCCAAAATTAACCCTAAACTTTCTCTGGGGAGTGGCCTGAAAATCCCAGTAGGGATTTGTTGTGGCCCTAATTCAGGATTTAATGCAATTGTCATTGAGGGTCATAAAAAAACTGTCTAAGAGATTCACTCTGGTAATAATGGTGGCTCCCCATGGTCGGCGGTGATGACCTTAAGTTGCAAGACCTTCCTTCTAGTTCCCCTGTTTTTTTCAGCCAGGGGATGGGCCAACCGCAAGGTTTTTGTCTTCTTACCAGGCTGAAGTGACAGCTAGAAGGCGGGCTGATCAGTGCCATCTTGGTCTGCCACATGGTCTTCCACCATGTAATATCTACTACCAACAGCAGAGGGAGCCCTGGGATTAAATTTAGGAGTATTACAGTTTCACAAGTAATGACTGCTGCTCCCACAATGAAAGCATCTCCAGCAGGGTCTGCATACCAATTCCTGGGGCTGCAGAGTTTATTTTAATGCCGCGGCAAGCAAAATTATTGGTAAATGGGTTGGATCGATATCAGAACACAAACGAATAAATTCTGAATCTGTGCCCTTTTTTCAATGGAGTCTGAGAACATCATGAAAATACTTATTTGTATTTTCAAATGCCAATTGCTTAACAAAAATTCACAAGCACCCGGATCGCCAATGGAATGGTTTGCAGTTTGGTAAAGTGGCGCTACGAAATCAGAATAAAGCTCATTGGCACCTTGTTTAACTTTGGTCAGAACTAATCTCGGTTGGTCCCTGGAGGCAATCTGTCTCCAGGCATGCTTTGCACAGGCTGTAATCTGATCATACACCAAAAAAAGTAATTGCTAGCTCAGAGTATCTGTTAAAATTTATCCTTTTAACAGACAATGACCGTATTTGAATGACCAGGGCAGGTGGTATTCAGCACAGCCTGTTGTAATTCCCTGTTAAATCCTGGATTTCATTGCCAGATTCCTCTCCCTCAGTCTGCGCTTCCTCCATAGATTCTCCCTTGTCGCCATGTTGAATTTGGGCTTGTAAGCCATGTGGAAGAGCTCTATGAATCTCTTCCGGATTTTCTTCTCTGGGAGAAGGACCATCTATCCCCCCCTCCCCCAGGCTTCATCTCTATGATCTCCCTCTCTACAGTTTTCCTCTAGATTACTTTGGCTTGGCTCAGGCAAGGCTAAGTTTTTTTACTTTCTGTTTTGCCCTGAGGTTTTTGCTTTGAATATAATTTGTCTTAGTTTTTGTTTTTAAAAGGCTTAGAGGAAAGGAGATTTCCTTAGCCTCAGGCAATTTTTCCATTTGAATACACTTAATGGCTCTCTGAATACCTTTCAATAGATCTTCCAGGGGCCACAGACTATGGCCCATGTAATCAAAAATTCAGATCTCTAATGCAGTTCAAACTTTGTGTATATTCTCCAAGTTTCCACCTAATTCATTAGAAATGCAAATTTTATGTAATTTCCTTCCTAATTTGTCCCAAGTATGTAAATTTGGTGAATCTTGGCCACAAAACCAAGGGCAAAATTCACCTACACCCTTTAAGAATTGTAGCAACTGAGTCTTTTTAACTTGCTTTCCCTTCTGATTAATTATGGTCTCTATAATAGTCAAATACATGTCTTTATCAGTAGAACTTGAATTCCCCATTATTAAGATTTTTAACATCTCTTCACTCCAAAAAGTGCCTGGTACTTCCATGACCCTAAAAAGGTCACAAATTCCATATTTCTTAGCCTGCTCCAAACTCAACCTAGTCAATTTACTTATGCCTCACTCCTGGGTGCCACTACTGCACGTGACCAGCACTGGCTTCATGAAAGAAGGTTCAGTTCATAAGAAATGGATAGAGAGTTTAAAATTAAAGAGAAAAGACTCTCATTACCTTTAATAGCAGCTCTGGGATGGCTTCTACTCGCTCCCACTTCCAGCCACTTAATGCAGTGGTGAGGTTTGCAGAAGAGACCAAGAGACTAGGGAGAGAGAGAGAGACCATGCCAAGGGGTGGACTTTTATTGGGGAACAAACACTTCTGGGGAAAATCCCATCAAATCAACGTTATGGGGGGCAGCTTCCCAAGGTCAGGGTTGACAATTGGGTTTTCAGGGAAGTGGCCAGGCACACCTGTGCTGGGACAAGCCCTCAGACATAGAAAAGGGTGGGGAAGACTCTAACACAGCTGTGTCTAAGTGTCTCTCACCCAGCCAGGGAAGTAACTCAAATTACATGTGAGGGTGGCCTCCCACAGATAGGTAAGCAGAAACTTCATAGTTGATCTCAAGGAAATAAGAAAGTGTGAAATGAAAAGTAAGTCACCAATATAGTGCTCCCTGGATCCTATTGTGAAAGATGACTTGCATTCCAACTTGGAAACCCTAATGTGAACTCTCATCCACACTTTGTGATGCTGGTAAAAAGGGAGGAAGATGTGAGAGAGGCCTGGGGGTGCCTATGCCTAGTTGCCATCTTTGAGTGAAAATATGAAAACCATTTTAGGCTTCACTAGCATCAGTGAAAACTATCAACAATATCCTTTACATATTTTGCAAATTTCAATGTCAAAGTTAGTATTTTTTTTTAACCCCTTTGTTTTTTAAACCCTTTGCTCCCATTTACTGCTTTTCCACATTTGGAAACCAGCAATGAGTCTTTGCATCCAGTGTTGCAAATAGTTCTCACAGAACATTGAAACACTGAATGTATATAGTTGAGAGGCAAATGAGAAAGTAATTGGGCCCTGATATTTTTAAGTCACTCAGTAGAGAGAGTCCAGTTTAGTCTGTAGATCTCCTTCTCTGACATAGGCTGATGCATGGATTTCTCCTTCTTTGTCCTGCATCTGCTTGCAGTACAATCATGCCTCCCCAGCAGGCTTCTCTGTGCCAGTCCCCCCACATTCCTGTGTATCTTTGACAAATGGAGAGATCTGTCCTCTAATATGAATTTTCCTTCCATGTTTCTGGTTGAATTTTTCCTTTAAATAGGCAAGCACTTCCAATTGTATCTGAAATCTGAAATCTGAATTCCTACCAGGAAATGGGGACATAACTAGACTTACACTTTTCTTAAATGTTCTGCAGACCTGTCCTTCTTATAATCTTTCCTCCCTCACCCTCCCTCTCTGCACTGAGATTTCCTAAGCTCAATTGTCACAATCCTCCTCCTTTATTATACCTACACTTGAGCTCTGAGCTGGGCTCAGGGCAGAAAGGCCACTGTGAGCAGGACCACAAGCATCTTAGAGGAGGCTCTGACATTGTTCCCAAGTCTGTGCTGGGGGAAGCGGAGCAGCTCCCTATATAAGGAGAAGTAGATCAGTGGAGCCCTTGAACTCCACGCAGGGTGACCTCATTGCTTTCTCTTTGGGGCAGACCAGGAGGATGGGATAGGCACCAGGTTGTTAGTGTCTCCTTTCTGAAATATAAAACATGTGATTTGGGCAACAGTGTTGAAGAAAATTGGTTGCACATTCAGTACAGATATTACAACTGAAGGTCTGTCATTATTTGAGTTTCACTCTGTATTATGATAGTGTGATTCATCTGCACTGTGTTCTGTTTTCCTAAGAATTTCATTCTTTCCAAGTGTCCCTGGTTATGTCAACACTAAGTGTATAGCCAAAAATGCATATGGTCACTACGTCTGAATACATTTACAAATCTAACCCCATCTAACATAATGGATATGTCCACAAGAGAAAGGGGAGTACAAGGAAAAAATATTGATCATCTTATATAATTACATTGATGCATGTATTATCTAACTAAAAATCCCGCTATCATAAGTAATTATAATACACTAATACATTGATGAGAAAATAATGCTTTATATTCATGTTCTTTTCTGAAGCCTTATTAATTTTTAAAACAGTGAACCTTCTCAACATTAAATGCCTGTTTTCATCATGCTGCCACATAAGTTATGCATTTGCCTTACAAACCTTTCTCACTTTAGTATGGTTTTACAATGAGGTGTGATTTTATTTATTGAAGTGTTCTAAACTTTTTTTTTTTTTGGCATTTGACAACTTTCTAAAATCAAAAGTAAATGAACTCTTTTTGTCCTTTTGTATGAGGAGATTCCAGAAACTCTTGGAATATCCCCAAATAACTTACTTTCTGTTCTAATTAAGGTGAGATATTAACTTAATTAAGATTTCATTTTTTTTCATTTGATTCCATCCCATTTATTGATTCTTGGTTTTACTTGTTGTGCTATAGGAGTCTTATTAAGGAAGTTGGGGCCTCTTCCCACATGAAGAAGATTAGGGCCTACTTTTTCTTCTATTAGGTGCAGAGTCTCTGGTTTAATTTCTATATCCTCGATCCATTTTGAGCTAAGTTTTGTGCATGGAGAGAGAGCGGGATTTAATTTCATTTTGTTGCATACGGATTTCCAGTTTTCCCAGCATGTTTTTGGCACCTTTGTCTGACATAAGATAATTGTAATTTTGTGGGTTAGTCTTATGTCTTCTATTCCATGCTATTGATCTACCAGTCTGTTTGGGTGTTAATACCATGCTGTTTTTGTTACTCTTGCTCTGTAATATAGTTTAAGGTCTGATATAGAGATACCATCTGCTTCACTCTTCCTGCTAATGATTGATTTAACTATTCTGGATCTCTTATGTTTCCAGATGAATTTCATGATTCCTTTTCTATTTCTAAGAGGAATGCCATTGGGATTTTGATCAGAATGGCATTAAACCGATATAGTGCTTTTGGTAGGATGGTCATTTTGATAATATTAATTCTGCCTAACACAGAGAAAGGTAGATCTCTTCATCTTCTAAGGTCTTCTTTGATTTTTTCTTTTTGGTTCTGTAGTTTTCATTGTATAGATCTTTCACCTCTTTCATTAAGTTGATTCCCAAGTATCTTTTTTTTTTGAGGTTATTATGAGTGGGTAGTTTTCCTCATTTCCTTTTAAGAGGGTTTGTCTCTGATATACAGAAATGCCTTTGATTTATGGGTGTTGATTTTGTATCCTGCTATTTTGCTGAATTCATTTACTAGTTCTAGAAATTTTCTGTTGGAAATTTTAGGGTATTCTAGGTACAGAATCATATTTTCAGCAAATAGTGCTAATCTGTGTTTTTCTTTACCTATCCATATTCCTTTAATTTCCGTCATGTGTCTAATTGCTCTGTCCAGTGTTTCATCAAAAATGTAAAATAGAGACCATGTCAAGAAAGGGGCCTAGGTGGAGTGAGTCCGCCACGACTCCGGCACAAGCGTAAGGCTGCGGTCCCCGAGCCATCCGGTTCTCTCGGCCCCTTTTCCCCCTCCTCTCTTCCTTTCTGCCTTGCATCTCTCCCGCCGTCTCTTCTCCCGTGCTCACTCTCTGAATCTCAATCTTAATTTCTTTCCCCCACCCTGCCCGCTCTCTCACGTGCCCAGTCACCCGGCCAGCGCCAGCCCCGAGGCACCCCCTCCCCTCCCCCAGCCCACTCCCCCTCCTCAGGCGTCCTGAGGGCCGCAAGCTGAGCCCCTGCCGCTGCCGCCGCCGCTTCCTGCGGAGCTCATTAGAGCCGCACGAGTGAGCAGCCTATCCGCAGAACAAAATGGAACAGCTGATAAGATGAGTGACAATTTAAAATCTAAGGGATCCAACATGGCGGCGGGTGCGGAGAGATCAAGTCTCTGACTGCTTCAGCTGCGCGAGCATAGGGAAACGTAAACTGTCTAAATGCTGTTTGCTCAGGATCACTAGGCAATGCTGAGCTGACGTGGATCTGGGGCGAACACTCTGGGCCTCTCTGAACACCCCGAGCCCGGATCAGCTGCATTCAAGCTCTGGTTCACCTGCTTCTCGTGACTCAGCACTAACGTTCCCGCTGAAATAACTGGTCGGCCCTCCTGAACTTACAGAGGTAAAAGCCAACCGAGCCTTCAAAGGCAGTGGCCACAGGTTTGAAACGGGGCTTGGGAGAGACAGTCAGGAGCCACCCGTTGCATTGGTCACCCAGCAAAGAGAACGAATGGTCACCGTTTGCATGGGATACCACCATGGCAGAGAACTGATGTCACGGGCGGAGGAGATAACCTCATTGAAACCAGCGGCTACAGGTGTGCAATCCCCTAGCCATCCCTCTCCACACAGCGGGGAAACCTTAAGGGCCCCTCCCAGCTCTCCTGTGAGCGAGATAGCCAGACCAAGGGAATCAGGAGTGGCGCGGGACTAGCGGCGCAGAACTCCCGGCTACCGCTCCCACCAGTGCTGACAACTGAGGTCCCTTGCAACAGCTACAGGGGGAGTGGCTACCGGAGGGCAAGCAAATTCACTGGGGGTTCTTAGCCCCAAGCTCTACAAACTTAGGGTCTGAGGGAGGCAAGCAGGGAGAGTATGCCCAGACGTTCATGAAAACAGGGCTCCCAGGAGCACCAGACCTGGTGTGTAGCCAGTATTGTGGTGAGAGTCACAGGTGAGCTCGGCCTGGCTTGAGGAAACACAAGAGAAGGCCCTAGACACTCAGGATTGGAGACCCGCACAGTCTGGGAGGAAGAGCTGCTGCACAGTGACTGGTTCCCACCTATTGAGAAGGGAAGCTTGGCCCAGTGGGCACAGCTCCACCTACTGGAAGAGAAGTTAATCGAGCTCTATGACTGTATTTATTATTTTTTTTCTTTCATTTTCATTTTTTTGTTGTTGTTCTTTAACTTTTTTAAAATGTTTTCAATTTTTTAATTTATTTTATTTTATTATTATTATTATTTAAAAAAAACTTTAATTTCCATTTTGTATTATCATTATTATTTTGTTTTAAATTTTTTTCTTCTTTCTTTCTTTCGTTATTTTCTATTTTTTTTTCTTTTATCTTTTCATGTCTTTTCAATTTTCTTATTCCACCTTCCTTGAATTCTACCTGCCTACTCTCATTCTCTTTAGTGACTTCTTCCCTTCCCTTCTAATACCTTTCCTCCCAAGCATCAAATAAATTTATAGGAGTAAACAGTAACTCAGCAGTCAAACAGAACAATAAGTAATATGAGCAGCTTGAAAAAGCAAGGAAGAAAAGGAGTACAAACAATGCAGGACAGCCTAAATATTCAGGAGGAACTAGAGTCATCAGAAAAATTGTCATATAAAGAACTCAAGGAACACCTTGGACAGATGGAATGGAACCTTAAAGAGGATATGAGAAAGCAAATTCAAGCAGCAAAAGAACACATTGAGAATGAATTACATAAACAGATAAAAGAAGAAGTTAAGCATCTTTATCAGGAGATAGAGGTTATAAAAAATAATCAAACAATAATTCTAGAAATGAAGGAAATTATAAACCAAATTAAAAACTCAATTGAGAGTATCACTAACAGAGTGGAGCAAGTAGAAGCCAGAACGTCAGATAATGAAGACAAAATATATCATCTTGAAAAGAGTCTAGCCAACTCAGAAAGGCTGGTAAAAAATCATGAGAAAAACATCCAAGAGTTATGGGATAACATAAGAAAACCAAACTTACAAATGAGAGTAAGCAGGTAGAATTCAAGGAAGGGGGAATAAGAAAATTGAAAAGACATGAAAAGACAAAAGAAAAAAAAATAGGAAATAAAAAAAGAAAAAATAATTAAAAAAAATAATAATAATAATAATTAAAATTAAAATTAGAAGAAAAAAAAATTTTTAAAAATTGAAAAAAATTTAAAAAACAACAAAGAAAAATGAAAATGAAAGAAAAAACACAAATAAAAAAAAAAACTAATAAATGCAGTCTTAGAGTTTGATTAACTTCTCTTCCAGTAGGTGGTGCTGTGCCCACCAGGCCAAGTTTCTCCTTTCAATACCCGGGAAACAATCACTGTGCAGTAGCTCCTCCCAGACTGGGAGAGTCTCCAATCCTGAGTGCCTAGGGCCTCCTCTTGTGTCTAGTCACTTCCCACTTTTCCTCTAGCCAGGCCCCTCTCATGGGTGCCGCTCACCACAATACTGGCTACACGCCAGGTCTGGTGCTCCCGGGAGCCCTGTTTTCATGAACGACTGGGCACTCTCTTCCAGTTTGCCATTCCCACAGACCCTAAGTTTGTACAGCTTGGGGCTGAGAATCCTCAGCGAATTTTACTTGCCCTCTGGTAGTCACGCCCCCGGTAGCTAGTGCAAGAGACATCAGCTCTCAGCAATGGTGGGAGCGGTATTTCCGCGCCGCAGGTCCCGCGCGACCTCTGATTCCCTCAGTCTGGCTATCGTGCTCACAGGAGAGCTGGGAGGGGCCCTTAAGGTTTCCCCGATGTGTGGAGAGGGAAAGCTAGGGAATTACACACCTGTAGCCGCAGGTTTCAATGAAGTTATCTCCTCTGCCGCAGTCCGATGACGTCAGTTCTCTGCCATGGTGGTATCTCTTGCAAATGGTGACAGTTGGTTTCCCTTTGCTGGGCGACCAATGCAACGGGTGAGTCCTTACTGTCTCTCCCAAGCCCCATTTCAAACTTGTGGCCACTACCTATGAAGGCTCGGTAGGCATTTACCTCTGTAGGATGAGAAGGGCTGACCAGTTGTTTCAGCCGGATGGATCAGTGCTGAGTCACAGCTGTTTGTCTGCGGGAAGCAGGTGAACTGGAGCTTGAATTCAGCTGATCCAGGCTCAGTGTGTGTTCTGAGAGGCCCAGACTGTTTACCCCAGATCCACGTCAGCTCAGCATTGCCTAGTCCCAAGCTTATTTCTGACTATATTTAAACAAGGTGCCAATGAGCTTTATTCTGATTTCGTAGCATGACTTTACCAAACTGCAAACTGTTCCATTGGTGACCTGGGGGCTTGTGAGTTTATTGTTAAGCAATTGGCATTTGAAAATACAAACAAATATTGTTAGGATGTTCTCAGACCCCATAGAAAAAAGGGCACAGATTCAGAATGTATTCGCTTGTGTTCTGATATCGATCCAGCCCATTTACAAAAAGTTATGCTTGCCATGGCATTAAAACAAAATCTGCAGCCCCAAGAATTGGTATGCAGACCCCGCTGGAGGGCTTTCATTGTGGGAGGAGCGGTCATTACTTGCAAAACTCTAATGCTCATAATTTTAAGCCCAGGGCTCCCTGTGCTCTTGGTAGTAGATATTACATGATGGAAGACCACGTGGCGGACCACCTTCAGCCTGCCTTCTAACCATCACTTCAGCCTGGTAAGAAGACGAAAAAATTGCGGTTGGCCCATCCTGGGGCTGAATAAACAGGGGAACTAGAAGGAAGGTCTTGCAATTTAACGTCATCACCGCCGACCATGGGGAACCACCATTATTAACTGAGTGAATCTCACAGCAGTTTCTTTACAACCCTCAATGACTATTGAATTAAATCCTGAATTAGGGCCACAACAAATCCCTACTGGGATTTTCAGGCCACTCTCCAGAGAAAGTATAGGGTTAATTTGGGGATGTAACAATTTAAAAGGGGCCATCGAGGTAATAGATACTTATTTTGAAGGAGAATTATATGTTACTGTAAAGTCAAATTATGCCCTTCGGCTTACTCCAAGAAATACATTGGCTCAATTAATTTTATTACCCTGTAGTTTGGATGGACACCCAAAAGTAAATTCAGTTTCCAAACCACCAGACACAGTGTACTAGTCTCAATTAGTGCAGCAGGAGTGCCCCCTACTGGAACTTAAAAATAACCATAAAAATATTTAAAGGCATGGTGGACACAGCAGCTGACATATCTGTTCTGTCTAGTCATTTCTGGGCTAAAATTTGGCCCTTACATATAGCACCAGCTAACCTAGAGGGAATTGGACAAATCTCACAGCCTACTCAAAGTGCAAATTATCTCCCTTGGCAACAGTAGAGTTTTTAAACCTTATGTGTTAGAGTCCTTACCAGTAAACCTATGGGGAAAAGATATACTAAGCAAAATAGGATTATTTTTAGTAACTCCAAATTCTATGAGATCATTTGAGGAAATTAATCAAGGGTTTCTTCCTGGAGATAATGAGGGAACTTATCCAGGAGAGTATCTGCTTATAAACCAGTCTCCTTGACAGAGATTAGTAAATACTCCAAACCAAAATTTTTACTAGAGGCCCTGAGTGTCTCCGCAATACAGAAGACAGTAGAAAAGATCATCTGGCTCACAGAGGAGCCTATATGGATTTCTCAGTGGCCCATCTCAGGGGAAATACTTAAGATAATTCATACGTTAGTTGAGGAACAATTTCAGGTTGGTCATATAGAATCAACGCTTGGTCCTTGGAACACCCCCATTTTTGTTATTAAGAACAAGTCAGGTAATTGGAGGTTACTACAGGATTTAAGGGCAATAATCCATGCAATTCAGCCTATGGGATCATTGCAGCCCAGAGTCCCATCCCCCACAGCAATTGCTCCAAACTATACCATAATGGTAATAGATCTAAAAGATTGTTTTTCCTCAATAAGGTTGCATCCTGAGGATTCTGAAAAATTTGCTTTCACTGTCCCAGCAATTAAATTTAAAGAACCTGTTAAAAGATATTGCTGGGAGGTCTTGCCTCAAGGGATGTGTAATAGTCCTACTTTATGTCAGAAATTTGTGGTTCAAGCGATAGCTCCTATAAGAGATAACTTTCATGATGCATATATTATTCATTTTATGGATGCTATACTATTCGCTCATGCTACTGCAGAGGTAATTTTAGAAATTTTTAATCAGTTAGAGGCTTCACTTACAGCAATTGGTTTGTGCATTGCTCCCCAAAATATACAAAATATGCCCCAATATTTAGGTCAGATAATTCAAGGGCGTACACTCCATCCTCAAAATCTACAGATAAAAGTTGAGGAATTACATACCCTTAATGACTTTCAAAAAGTATTCGGAGATATTAATTGGCTGAGGCCATCCTTAAAACTGATACTTCTGATTTAAGTCCTTTATTTCAGATATTACAAGGAGATCCTTCTCCAACCTCTCCACGTCAGCTGACAATAGAGGCTAGCACAGCTTTAAAAAAAGATTGAAAATGCAATTAAAAATGCACAGATTACTAGAATTATTCCTAAAGCACTAGTATATCTACCACGCGGCCACGGACTTTGGTCCATGTATTCAAAGAGACAGACTTCTAGGGCCGTCCAAGTTTTCTGTATATTCTCTATACCTCCAGGTATTTCAGTAGAAAGACAAACTCTCTGTAACTTTCTTCCTAATTTCTCCCAAGTAAGTAAATTTGGAGACTCTTGGTCACAAAACCAAGGACAATATTCACCTACAATCTTTAAGAATTGCAATAACTGAGTTTTCTTTATCTGTTTTCCTTTCTGATTAATTATACTGTCTAAAATAGTCAGATACATTTCCTTATCCGAAGAAGTAGAATTTCCCAT
Source organism: Spermophilus citellus (assembly GCF_964194105.1). Taxonomy (NCBI): domain Eukaryota; kingdom Metazoa; phylum Chordata; class Mammalia; order Rodentia; family Sciuridae; genus Spermophilus; species Spermophilus citellus. The sequence goes on from NC_138197.1 coordinate 37,045,499, forward strand.
TTTAAGTAAATTAACGTCTCTTTCCTTCAATATCTCCCGGTACTTTTGTGACCCAAATGTCACTTCTTCCTTTCTCTTATCTTATTTCTTATTTTCCTTATCCTCTTTATTACTTTTGTGACCCAAATGTCACCTCTTCCTTTTCTTTATTCTTTATTCCTTACTTTCCTTTATTTTCTCTTTCCCTTAATCTTTTTAGCGCGCGCTCCCACTCAATCTAACTAATTCAGAATGCCCCCCTCGTGGGCGCCAATTCTACCACGCGGCCTGCGCAGTGGTTTCATTAATGAGGTTCTGGCATTAAGTTAGTTAGAAGAGATCAAAATAAAACACACAGACAGTACCTTATTTTACATTGCTAGGTCCGAGACGGCTCGCCTCCCTGTTTCCCCGCCTCAAGCCGCCCAGCAGGGCAGCGAGGATTACTCTGGGCTAGCAGGAGAGAGAGAGAGCGAACACGCCGGGGAGTAGCCTTTTATTTGGGGGGACAAGAGATTCAGGGGAGAATTCCATCCAATGAAGGTTGAGGGGGGGCTGTACTCCAAGGTCAGGGTCAGTGATTGGGTCTCCAGGGTCAGTGGTTACGCACACCCCCACACCGATGGGCTCTCTCATCAGGAAAGGGTCGGGATAACTCCGACACAGCCAGAGTGCCTCAGGCCCTTAACAGGAGTCACCCAATCACGTGTCAGAATGGCTCCCCACAAGTATATTTATTAATATTTCCAACTATGCATAGCCCAACGGGAGCCATATGGCAAAGATTGGGAGTTATTGAGTGGATTAACTTAGCTCACTCTCCCCAAAAGACAATCATTCCTTTTCATGACTCTATTGCTCAATTAGCAATTAAAGGTAGAAGAAAAGTTTTACAATTAATTGGATCTTAACCTGATATTATAATTATTCCCTTTTCTGTTCATCAAAATAATTGGCTTTTCAAGCTTCTAGTTTATGGCAAATAACTTTTGTTGATTTTCCTTGTCAGATAGAAAGGTGTTACCCTTGTGATAAAATTTTTCAATTTGTATCAATAACTCTGCTTATCTTTCCAAAGATTGTATGTGCCCAGCCCAGAGATGGAGCCCTATCAGTGTTCACTGATGATTCAAGCTCAGGTAAAGCAGGTTTCTATAGCCATGTTCACAAAGAGGTAATACAAACCTCATATACTTCTGCCCAAAGAGCAGAGCTACCAGCTCTCATTTGGGCCTTAAATTACTTTACAAATGAACCTATTAATATTTATTCTCACAGCTTATATGCAGTTGGAGTTACCAAAGATATTGAAACTTCAGTTATTGGGTATACTTCATCACAAGAGCTATTTAAATTATTTCATAATCTATAAAAGGCAGTGCAAATGCAAAAATACCCAAGTTTCATAGAACACATACGAGCTCACAAATCTTCCAGGACCTTTAACTTCAGGAAATGACAAGATTGATAAATTAGGAGCTGGTTGTCATCAGATGTCTCCATATGATTGTGCACAAGCTTCACATTCCTTGCATCATCAGAATGCTTCTAGCTTACATAAAAAATTTAATATTACCAGACAACAAACTTGTCAAATTGTAAGTCACTGCCCTAAGTGTGTTATTCACACTGTATCTCTGCCATCAGGGGTAAATCCCTGTGGATTTAAACCAATCAAATATGGCAAATGGATGTAACTCATATTCCTCAATTTGGAAAACAATGTTATGTACATGTGATAGTTGATACAAATTCCAGATTTATTTTTGCCACAACACACACAAAAGAAAATACTCAACATGTAATTTCTCATAGCCTAGCAGCCTTTGCTCTGTTACGATGCCCTATACAGATTAAAACAGATAATGCACCAGCTTATGTAAACTCTTCTTTTCAACAATGTTGCCAAGAGTTTCAAATTGACCATAAAACAGGAATTCCTTATAACCCCCAAGGTCAAGCCATTGTGGAACAAGCTCATTTAACTATTAAGCTGCAATTACAAAAATTAAAAGGGGGGAATTGGTTTATGACTCCCCCAAATAGCCTGAACCAAGGCTCAAGGCTTCAACCACACTCTTCTTAACTGACAGATGCTCTATCAGTGCTCTATTGCCTCAGTGTGGTTGTGTCTGGTGCATTCAAAAGTGATATTTTTCTTTCAGGATACACTAGCCGCTTTCATGCATTGCTGATATAGGAAAAGGGCAGGAAGAGGCCCAGAATGAGTGATATTTGGAAGAATCACCTGCTCTCTGCCAGGACCCACTAAGCCAAGGACTTGATGACTGCCACCAGACTGCAACATCCATAGTTGTTCACATGGAGCGGCAGGAACCTCGGACTGGCTCTCCAGTTTGCTCCCTCTCTCTGTAGCTCCTTTCCCATCTGAAGATCAACAGTATGTCATCTGGTGAGGACCACTCATCACCTGGTTCTCTTCTCATATTGTGTCTGCAGAAATCAGGCTGTCATGTCAGTAAATAGAGGAATGTGGAGGCCAAAGCAGCTCTGCTGTGTCTCCTAAAAAACCCATTAGCCAACAGACAATGTCTCTTTTTTTAACATTGTCAGCAAAGCATTGCCAACTTGTAATAGATACACCATCAGCCCATATAAAATATATCCAAATATTATATCCACCAGCCTGGTCACCTTCTAAGAGTTGCTCATTTCTAGGACGAACCTTCCTTTAGTTTGCTCTGGAAAAAAAGTGCAAAAAGGACACTCACATACACAACAAAGGATCCAGTTGCACCCACTTGATAATAGACCTCTTTACCATTTCCAATCCCATACCTCTCCCTGCCATACCTCCAAACAAGCCCCTCAACTTATCACCAGTCCTGCATAACTGAACACTTGCACACACCTGGAGAAGGTCTGAAGGAATGAGATGCAGCTGGTAGTACAGAAGGGTTTAGATTGTCCCTGATAAGGGTGAGCAGGTAACTACTAGAGAGCACAATGAATAGCAGATGGTACAGCAAGTCATGCAGAGACCTGTCAGAAACACAGTACCCTGCTTCAGAATTCTGGAATAAAAAATGAAACACAGCTAGTGAAGAAAGGAATAAAAGTTGATGTGTGAGATTAACTAAAGGAATTCTCCCAAAATGAAGGAGGGGCGAAACATAAAATGATAAATAAACGCAGGGAGGATGAGTTCAGAACACAATCAATCACCTATTTTTGTGAGAGTAGGGATGATGACCACTCAGATTATTGCAAAGAATGTTCCTCACTGTGACTACCAATCTCAGACAACCAGACAGAATCTGACTGTAAGACAGAACGTGAATGCAATGAAATTGAGATTTCCAAGGGGCTATGAACCTGCCCTAATGAAGTGGATAATTATGCTCAACCCATTTTCACTGGAAGTGATAAAGAACACTGTGGAAAATGGCAATGCTTTGAACAAGTGTGAGACTGTGGAATGGCACTGCTGATCTTGGAAATGTGTATCTGTGTTTCACTGCTATGGGAATTTCACAGAGTATCATCTCAAAACTTTGCTTTAAATCTACCCAAAGATATTAGTGAAAACAGAACTTTTTATGCCCATGTGTGTTAGTACAACATCAAGACTTCCCTCATAGTTGCCAGTCCTATGATTTCTGGGCAATTTTTCGGGTTCTAGCAGGCTAAGGGTCAATGTTTCATTACCGCATATTCATGTGTGGCTCCTGAGTGATCAGAGATCTGAGGAGAAATTGCAGTAACTCATCACACCTTCACAATATTCAATACACATAGGGACCCAAACATCTTCATTGACTGAGTTTGGGTTTTAAAAACACATGCACCAACCAAAACACATCGCACAAAAGGTCATTGTAGACACAAAAAAACATGTGTGCAGTACAACTTCCCACAAACACATTCAGAGTTGAAGGACAGATTCATAGTCTCATTAAAGAGACAAATTCATATAATTATGGAACTTCTGTTCTAATATTGGTGCTGATTGTGAGGACAGTTTTGCTTCAACACTGTTGTTCAACTCACATGCTGTGCCTCCTAGAAAGGACATACTGACAACCTCCTGTCCACCCCATCCTGCTGGGCTGAGGTCCCAAAGAGAAAGCAAGGATGCAAGACATGCTTGTGTGTCAGCTGTGAGGTCACCCAGCATGGAGCTCAAAGGCACCACTGTTCTGCTCCTCTTTATAAAGGGAATTGTCGGGCTTCTCCCAGCACAGACTTGGGAGTAACTGCAGATCCTCCTCCAAGATGCTGGTGGTCCTTCTCACAGTGGCCTTACTGGCCCTGAGCCCAGCTCAGAGCTCAAATGAAGGTACAAGCAAATGGGGATTGTAGGAACTTCTGTGGTTTAGAAAGCCACACTACAGTGAGGGAAGGGGAGGGAGGGAAGATTACGAGGACAGTACAACAGAGTTGTTATGAAAACTGCAATACGACATATGGCTTTGTTTCATGCCAGGGCTTTAGACTTTTAGGTAAAGTTGGAACATCCCTCTAAATTTTCAACTAGAAGCATGGAGATGTAAGTTTTGCATTTGAAGAAAGATTGTTCCATGTTGTCAGAGACGCAAGGAAGGTGGGAGACTGACACAGGGAAGCCTGCTGCGGAGACATTATTGTGTTCCAAGCAGACAGGCTGCAGGCTTCCAGGCTCTACAGCAGATGCAGGACACAGGAAGGAGAAATCCCAACATCAGAGCTATGTCAGACACAGAGATCCAGAGACTACACTGGACTCTGCCTATAGAGAGGGAGATAAATATCAGGGTCCAATTTCTCATTTATCTCTGACTTACAATCAGTATTTCAATGAGCTGTGTACATGAGGTGGGCCTAAAAGTGCATGGAAGATTTCCATCCTCAAAAAATGAAGTGAAGATGCACTACGGGTTTAAAAGAGGTGGACAAAAACAAAATACCCACTTGTGATACTGAAATACCCAGAACTCTTAAGATATATTAACCATAATGTTTTACAGATGCTAGTTAAGACCTAAATGGTTTTCATATTTTCATGAAAGTGGCGAGGCTAAGCAGGGGCACCACCAGGCCTTTCTCTCACATCTTCCTCCATTTTTCTCAGCATCAGAGAACATGGCTGAGTTCACTTAGAGGGGGTCCAGGTTGTGGTTGGAAGTCACCTTTCCCAGGAGAACATGGGGGACCCCTGAGATTGGTGACTAACTTTGCAATTCATCTGTTCTTATTTCCTAGAGGTCAGCTATGAAGACCCTTCCACTCTATCAACAGGTAAGGCCAGTTCATCCTCAGTTGACCTTCTCCTCCTTTTCCTCAGGAAACTTCATTTCGACAACCTCTCCTTACCATCACTTTTATTTTCAGCAACTAATGGAGGTCATTTCCCTCAATAATATAAAAAAGCCTTTCCAAAGATTTATTCTGGTGAAAATGACCAGAACTGCTTGCGTGATAACAAAAGGCAGAGTTAGGCTGTTGCCCAGAGAGAAAGAGTTTCTGAGAGGTGACAGAAAATGCAAATGAGCTAATCTGCATCCTCAGTGGTCATTCAGTGCTTCCTAAATCTTCTGGATGACAGAGCTCTGGAACGAAATGCACAGAATTGTGTGTCTGTGTACCTTGTGATACTGTGGATCAGTACTTCTAGAGGATCAATACATGCTACACGGTCTAAGCCAATTCCCTGTGGCCCATCACCTTGGGTTTCCTTCACTCTATTATATGTTATGAAGGTTTGTGTAGGTCACTAAACGAATACATGTCTTCATTCAACCTGTGGCTTAGATGTCTGACATGAATTCATAGACAACAGGTAATCACTGCATGCAGAAGTAAAGCTGGTAACATTCGGATATACAATCCCTTTGCTTTGCTTGGCAACTGGAAGGTATCAAAGATTTTCCTTAATGGAAATTCAGAGGAGAAAAACTTTCAAATCTGGGTAAGAAACAGTCCACGTTATGAGTATATCACTTAAGAGATCTCCCTGTGAGGAGGAAATGGAAATGGAGGTTAGAGTTGAGAGGCAAGGTCTAGAATGAAGAGTCTGTGTACCAAGGCCAGAGAGGTGCCCACTGAGGTTCTTCCACGAGCCATCACATGTACTCTTGTGCTGTACTCACACAGAGGTTGAGGACCCAAGCCAGAGCTCCGAACAAGTCCCTCACAGACCACCTCCAGGAGGACGCCCACCCAGACCCCCTGCTGATGGTGGAGATGACAGTGAAGATGAAGATGAAGGTGATGACTCAGAGCAGGGACCACCAGAAGGAGGCAATCAGCAGCAGCCAGGTCATCCCCCACGTCCTGGACAGCAGCAGGGACCCCCCCAGCAAGGAGGCCAGAAACATCAAGGGCGCCCTCCTCGTCCCGGACAGCCACAGGGACCCCCCCAGCAAGGAGGCCAGCAACATCAAGGGCACCCTCCTCGTCCTGGACAGCCACAGGGACCCCCCCAGCAAGGAGGCCAGCAGCAGCAGCAGCAGCAAGGTCGCCCTCCTCGTCCCGGACAGCAGCAGGGACCCCCACAACAAGGAGGCCAGCAGCAGCAGCAGCAAGGTCGCCCTCCTCGTCCCGGACAGCCACAGGGACCCCCACAGCAAGGAGGCCAGCAGCAGCAGCAGCAGCTGCAAGGTCGCCCTCCTCGTCCCGGACAGCCACAGGGACCCCCACAGCAAGGAGGCCAGCAGCAGCAGCAGCAGCAAGGTCGCCCTCCTCATCCCGGACAGCAACAGGGACCCCCACAGCAAGGAGATCAGCAGCAGCAGCAGCAGCAAGGTCGCCCTCCTCGTCCTGGACAGCAGCAGGGACCCCCCCAATCAGAAGGTAATTGGGAGCTTCTGCCTCATATCATCCTGCAGATCTCTGGGCATCACCTTCACTTTCCCAAATGGATAGAGTGTAAAGTCCTCCCCAGCGCAGTTTACCCAGACTACCCTAGAATTCTGGGGCAGCTGTGATTTAAGCTCACTCTCTAACTAAGGCCCTAATTGTTGTGCTTGTCAAAATGGAAGGTGCTAACAAATCATCTGGAAACATGTTGAAAGTACAGGGTCATGGAACCCATTTCTAAATGTGTATAATCAGGCATTCTTGGGCAGTGTAGGATGACCATTTAAGTTCTTGAAGGTAACTCTGATCATCTGTCATCCTGTACCAAATGTCCTTTCTGTCAGTGTTTACTGAGCATGGTTGCTTTTGGGGGGCAGGGCATTGATGTCCCTTTGTTCTGTGTCTCCTTGCTCAGACTCAGATGATTGCCCATTTCCTGTTTCCTTGTGACCATGAAAAGTCAGTTCTATCAACCACTGGGCCTCTCAGTCCAGAATCCCTGCCATGTGAATTCACCTCTGTGCTCCTAAATGGACACTCGATTTTTATATGCTTTTTGGCAAATTAATCTACACCTGAATGGAAGGTCCAACTGAATAAAAAGGTGTTCAACTAAATCAGGAATGCACTTATCCTACCTCTTCATAACCTCCACCATAAATCTGGATCATTAATTTTTTTGTATATCCTCTTGGAAATATTCATACACATATAAGCACATCTCTCTATTTTACTCTACAATTTAGTGTCATTAAATTCTACTATAATTCTGGGGCAGCTGTGATTTCAGCTCACTCTACAATTTAGTATCATAAATTCTACTCAAATCTCATTGTTTCTCCTTTCAAGTACCATATTTTATAACAATTTCAGAGCAGTTCACGAGATACACAAATCATTTCACCATCGTCCTTCCCACATTTTTCTTCCTTTTGTTCTTTGTTCTTTTTTCTAAACAAATTTCTACCTTAGTTTTTGAATTTATCCATTTCTTCTTCTCAAAATACCTCCTCGTTCTCCATCTTTTTGCCTCCTTCTTTGATTATTTTGAATTTTTTAGTAATTCATGGAATTACTGATTCAAACCTTCTCTAGTCAAGCCATGTGTAACACCCCTACTATTGTTGGACTTTGCAGTTATCCTTTTTGTACATCTGTTCATGACTATTTTCAATACCATCCACAAAATTAGTATCCCAGAAGTATTCTTCTTATATTTTTATTGATCCATTATAATTATCCATGATATGGGGTTTGTTAACTATTTTATGGATACATTATAATGACACATGATATTGGGATGTGTTAAAACCACACATTCACACAGTGAAAAATGTAACTTGTTGAGTTTCAATCCTCATACCTCTCCTTCCAGTAGTTATCTTTATTTCCTCATATTATAAGTGTGAATGTAGAGTATGCTCAGTGCAAGATGTCTAACCAGGGTGGAAGGTAAAGCAAAAGAAGAGGACGTGGGCTCTCCCCTGCAGGGCTTCAGTGATGCCAGCCAGATTTTAGAAACCTCCTGCATGTCACATCTTCCCTACAAACTCCCCCCCCCTTTTTTTTTTGTTTCAGAGAGTGAATAAGAAGACCACGTCCTTCGGAAAATTCTGCCATTGGAACAAAACGGTCACAGCCATGTCCTCTATAGACTAATAAAATAAACAGCATGCATTTTCTGATTGCTGTCTCTCTTTCTGGGGTGGGAGAGTGTGGAATCTGAAGGTCATGGACACAGAGTAAAAATATCCTGCACCTCCCTCATGGATGCTTCCAGAAAGCTTCCCTCCTTCTTCATCCACAAGTCAGGTGTAGTCACTGCCATGTTTCCAGCATCCCTTACATCACAAGTGCAAGCTTGAAAACTATTTGAGAATATATGTACTAAATGCTTGTAAATTTTCAGCAAAGAAAGAATATAGAATATCAGTGAGGACTTTGCAGAGGCTGAGAGGTTCTACACATGAAAATCTTTGACCCTGATTTCCAAGAATGGGAATGGAGGTTCAGGCACATTTCCCCTAGAACCCATCATTTCTCTCCTGAGTTCATCATTGCCTAATTCTGTCCCTCTCTAGATTACCACCTTTCTTTGGAACCTGTGGGAATTTGGTCAATAGACAGTAAGGTGCATTTTCTGAGACATGAAACTTGGAGACCTTCAGACATGACCTCTGGATAGTCATAAGGCATATAGAGTAGAGCCTTGGCTGATTATCGTGCACTATGTTGTATTAGGCATTTGAGAATTTCATACAGTTTCTTGGACATACATCAATCATATGGATGTATATAGCTCAACAAAGTTAAAACATCGTATCTTTAAAGAAATTATAACACATTGAGTCATTCTTGGTATTTTATATGATTATTTATTAGTTGGTTTATATAATTTTTTATTTATTATTGATTTATCTATTTGGTATTTATTATAGGTTCATGCTTTATTTGTGAGGCTGACCTTGAACTCACGCTCCTCCTACATTATATTCCCAAGTAACTGAGAATGAAAATGTTGGTTCCCATGACAATTCATTCCTAATTAATTTGATTCCCCCTATTTTGGTTAAAGTGAAAATAACTTGAGATATTTTGAAGCTCCCTAAAATTTTCCAAAATCCTATAAAGTACAAAATGGCTTGAATGAGAATATGATTTTTGGAAGAATTCAAACCTGTCCAAAGGTTTAACAACATTTGAATAAACACAATCATGGCTCAATTTCAAACAAACCCAAAGTGTCAAAATATTATGCAGACACATTGGCTGAGGTAGTAGTAAGATGGAAACTGAGGTGTTGTAATATTGAGAAGACTCACGTTTCTTAAGAAGTCAAGGTCTACATAAAACACAACATGAAGCATATGGAAAGTATCTTGATGCAACAAAATCTTTGCTTCCTGGACCATTTGCATGAAAGGAACAGAAAATCCTCGACATTTTAACATCAATACTCAGAAAAATTTATTATTTCAACAGAGATCAAAACCGCTTCTCTTTTTCTTCCAAAATCCATATGATATTGGAAGTGTATACCAGTTTAAATCATAATTTTTGAATAAATGCAATGAAATCTTAGCCAGATTAATTGCACCTATAATTTGTTTTTCAAATTCCCATTCTTTTTTTTCATTTCTTTTAGATTTATTGAGTTTTTAAGAATTAGAGTATTATAATTATACCTAGTAAATGGGTTTATTTTGACAAAATCATACATGCAAGGAATTTGATTTCAATCCCCACTTCTCCTCCCCCTTTTCTTCCTCTCCTCCCTTCCCCTATTGTCCTTCCTTTATTCTGTTAAACTTCCTTTCTTCTACATATAAATAAAGGTGAAATTCCCTTTGGTACCTTTATATGTGAATATGATTTTGTTGAATTCATTCCATTTTTCTTTCTCTTTCCCATCCTTCCTCCTTCCCTCTTATTCTCCTATTCCACCAATCTTGCCTGTATCTTTATGAGATCTGATCCTCTCCCCCTCCCCTTTCTTTTCCTTACTTTGCATTTTCTTCCACATATGAGAAAAAGCATTTGAACCTCGATTTTTCTGAGTCTGGCTAAAGAAGTATTTAATTTTAAACAAACGAGTAGAATAATTTCTATTAATTAATCAAATAACTAACCAGCTAAGTAATTTGACAAAGACTCTGGTTCAATTTCTTAGAAGATCTACATCTATGAAACGGTTGATTTGTAATTAGGATTTAAATTTGGGGTTTTATTTATATGGTTAATTCTAAATTTTCCCAGTGTACTTGAATGTCATTCAAATTCCCATTCCAGGAATAACTATGATTTCCTAATATCTATTTAGGCTTTTTCCCTGTTGTGAAACAATTAATTCTAATTAACCACAAGAATTGCTCTGTTTTTCATCACAAAAACAAATCTTTCAGAGCTTATCTCTTTGCTTGTTGGAAACATGTTTTACATTTCTCCTAGATAGAGCTGCTTTCCTTATTAATTTGAATTCTTCATTTAGTTTCTTTGATTTTTTTAAGTTGCATTTAGTGCTTTTATAACTATTTCTGTGCCACAGAATGGAATTCTTAGCACATTGAGTAGTGTTTCTTTTTTGTAGTAAGACAAGAGTAGATACATTTCTGTTTAAGATTAGCAATTAAAATTATCTTAGGTAATCCAACTTAGATATTTACTAAATATGCATTACATTACTGAACTTATCAATACTTAGGAGTTCAAGTTCTGAGAATTGGAAAATATCTTAACAGATATTTTATAAATATAATCAGTGCCGAAACCCATTAATACACTTTTAGCTTTCTTGCAGATATTCATCTGTTATTAACAATTATATTTAGAATACTCATGAAAATTTTATCATGATTGACAAAGCTAGCCATCATCTCATGTTAATTCTGGCTGGAGTATTTGCCTGTCATCAGAGTGAAACTATCAAAGTTAAAACCCTGGATTTTTCTGTTTTAATTATCATCCTTGAGAAGAAGTGATGGTTTGTGCACTTTTCCTGATGGTAAACTTCCAGTCCTAAATTACAAGCATGTTAGTATTTGCTGACAGGAGGGGATGTTTTTCACATGGAGATTTCACAAATTCCTTTAAGGAAAAGAAGGAAGTGTAAAGAGTTTGTTTGTAGTTTGCACTGGTATCAGCTTCTGTGATGACTGAAGTCTCAGGTTATTTTCAAGAAAGAATTGCTATTTTGTTTTTGAGCAGATATCAGGCAGGAAAAGAGGATGCTTCTTCCTTTGCCATTTCACAAGTACCCTAAAATAGCAGTCATGTAAAATGTGTGTTTTGGAGTGAATGCATATGTCATTCTTTTCATCTCTGTGACAGAAATACCTGACAACCAAAACTTGGAAAGTTGATTTTGGACCACTCTTTAAGAGTTTCAGTTTATGCTTAGCCAATTCCATTTCTCTTTGCCAAGGCAAGGGAGAATATCAAGACAGAAGGAAATGGTAGAGGTAACCTGGGAGAGAGAGAGAGAGAGAGAAACAACACAAGGAGATAGGAACAAAATATAGAATACCCAATGCATGATCTCAGTGGCCCACCTCCTCTACCCATGACCCACCTGCCTGCATTTACCACTTGGTAATCCATTCCAATTATTGATTCATTAGATTATCCGTTCAAATTTTTGATTCATTAGATTAATCCACTGGTTAAGTTATAGCTTTTAGGATTGAATCATTTCACTTTTCACTTGAACATGGGGGCTCTTGGTCGATACCTTATATCCAAATCATAGCATTTCAACCCTGGTCCCCGAAAGCTCATCTTCATCTCACAATGCAAAATGCAATTAGTATATTTCCAGGGTCCCCATAGCCTTAACAATTTTAGCACTTCCCCAAAACCCAAGTCAAAATTGTGCTCTGAGACTAAAGGGAAACTCTTGACTTTGAGTCCTAACCCCCAAATTGAAAGCCAATATCTAAAGACAAAGAGGAAACCTTTCCATTACAAAAGGGAAGAATAGGGCAACACACTGAAGGGTTGGGACAAAAACAAGATTAAGCCCCATTAGGTCCAGGAATCCCGCATTCAGCTTTTGGGCCCTATGGTATGAGATGTGATCTGAAAGGGGCCTGGGCAACCCCACACCTATGGCCTTGCCAGTTTCAGTTCACATGGACCCTCTCTTAAGCTGGCTCTGTTCATAGACAAAGTCTTTCCTCAGCACACATATCATAGCACTGGTGTATCTTAATTCTGACATTTCCCATTCCACCCATAATTTCACCTTCACAGCTTCATACATCACCCTCTCAGGGGTTGCATGCAGGACTTCTAACCCTGTCACTCTTTGCTTGATCTCTCAGGCCTTCCTTGGAAATCTTGGTGGAAATTTTAATTTCCCACTAACTCCCGCATACTGTCTTCCTGAAAAATAAGCTCCACATAGAGGATACCAGTCTGGTGCCTGCTGGAGCAAAACTGAATCCCCTTGGACCAGGCCTATAGTAGCTTCTTAGTGCCTGGATGATGCAGCATGGAGAAACAAATCCTGTGGAGACAACTTCCTAGGCACCCCTGTGTTCTTCCCATGTTCTCTTTGGTTTTACTTTTACACCCCAGAGCCTGAAACAGATGTGGTCATGCTGATTCCTGAGATACCTTCAAGGCATCTTTCTTATCGTCTCATATAAACACTCAATTTCTCATTAGTGGTGGTAATCTCCTCAGCAAGCACACATTACCAGTATTTCTTCTTTTACTAAACTGCAAGTGTTTTAAATATTTTTTTCTTGTTTTTGCTCTCGATTCTCAGTGTAAACATGGTTGAAAGCTTCCATTATCACCTATGCCAGTACATGAATGCTATGCTGTCTTGATATTTTCTCTGCCAGATACATTAGTTCATAAAATTTAAATTTACCTTGCAGAATGTCTCATGTCAACTTTTTTTTTTTACCAGGATGTAAGGTGTTTTTTTCTCCGTTCCAATTTCCAACAGAGTGCCCATTCCCCTTGAAAACTCATGAACACATTCATTACTCTTCTCGTTCCTATCTGCATTCTGATTATTTAAACTCTCTTCAGAATCACTCATTAAGCTGTGCTTACAACATTTTAAGCCTTCTTTAGCCTGCATCTCCAAACTTTTATAAACTCTCACACCAACTAATTTTAAAAACTCTATACAACATGATCTGGTTAGTCACAGCAATGATCCCACTTCTTGCTTTCAACTGCTGTGTTAGCAGTTGGAAAAAATTTTTCTTTTGACTCTTGGTTTCAGAGTTTCAGTTCATGGTTGGCTTATGCCTCTTCTCTGGGCATAAGGTCAGCAGAACATCATGGCAGTAGGGCAAACTGGACAAAAACTATTCAGCACATGACAGCTGGGAAACAGTGTGAGCAGCCTGGGACAAAATATATAATCCCAAAAGCAAATCCCAGTGACACACTTTCTCTTTCCACACCTCACTCACCTACAGCTATGGCTTAGTAATACATTCAAATTATTAATTCATTAAATGAATTAATCCACTGCTTACATTATGGCTCTCATAATCATTTCATTTTCTGGATTGACACAGAAACTTTTGGGGATTCCTCAAGGCCAAACTGTAACAAGATCTTTCATTGCTGTTTGACTTACATGAAGTAACAGATTCTGCATTTTTATTCAAACATTTGTTATTGAACACAGAGTGGTGTCACCTTCACATTCATTAGAGATGTAAAACCCAAGGAAGACAAAATGTTTCACTCATATAGTCCTGAAAGCTGAAATATTAGACCAAATAGATATTTTTATTAAATCAAAAAGTGACACGTCCTATTTGCTTATGATTTACTTAAGTCACAGAATGTTGAATAATGTTTCTGGTCATTTTAATACTTTTGAGAGACATTCTTCAATTTACATAAGCATTATTATTGTTCAGTTTTTGAAGAGAGTTATCAATTCCTTGGTTGGTACCACAGAGTTGGAAAATATTACACGTATAATATTTAGATTCAAGTTGATCTGATACTTTTCACTTAGTATTAGAGAATATCAAGAAACACATCCAATTTTTTGAGATCTTTGAGATCTGTTGGGAGTCACCCTGGCTCCAAAGACTAACCTCTCCATCCCCCGAGACGAACCATGCAATGGTGAGTCCTGCTGGCTTACATGACCCTTACCCACCAATCAGAAAGTACTCCATGCCAGCTGCCCAAACTATTAAATTGTTAAACTGTTTCAACCTCAGGCCACCCCTTGCTCCTCTAAGCATGCAGAGCTGCCTCAATAAACAGGCATTTTCTCTGATGGCAAGCCTTGATCCTTCTTTCATTGGTGCCAAAACCTGGGAAAGGGGAATTCCTCACTGCTCGAAGGCCCCCTCTCTCAAAGCTTGCTGTCCTTGTCCACTCTTTCGAGAGCGCTGCTCACAACACCAGCTCTTCAGTAGGTGATTTCCCCTGTTGGGTATCCAAATTCAGACGGGCTACGCAGGGGCTTTGACAGTGATCATCCGGCAAACGTCTGTCACCCATTCTGGAGGAGAGAACACATCCCACCACAACCTTCACGCTCACGGTGGACTCTCTGGAACCTGGCTCATGAGTGTGAGGTCAAAAGGGGTAGAAGAACAGGCACTCCTCTCTCTCTCTCTCTCTCTCTCTCTCTCTCTCTCTCTCTCTCTCTCTTTAATCACCCTTGTTTCTCTCCTGTCCTAAATAAACCGAAAAGCTTGGTACCACTTGGTCCATGACTTCCGGCCATTCTGGTCCTGCCGGCTGGACTTTCAGGCAACGACTTGACCATCCTCTGGACCCTGACTCTCCTGAGTCATATTGCTTGGGCTCCCCTTACAGGGATGCCTATAAGGAGGCTCATCCAATTCTGTTCTGGTCCGGACCCTTCCCACCTTCCCACTTCCTTCTTGGGACCATTATAGGGTGCCTCTTCTTCCCTCCCTGCAAACTCCCCCTTAAAATGCCCCTGGCTAATATGGATCAGCTATCCCTCACTTTTGATATAAATCCCAAGACTCTCATGAAATTCTGCACACAACATTGGCCTTATTATAAATTGGACAATCAGTCAATGGCCACCAGGAGGATCCCTAGATCCCCCAATTCTCAGATATCTGTTTTTCTGAGAGTGCTTCAAAAAGTGGAAGGAGATCCCCTATGTTGAGGCTTTTTCTTTTCTTCGTTCTTACCCTGACCTATGCTCTTACCTTAATGACACTACTGACCCTTCTTTTGACCTGGCAGATGATTTTCCTCCCTACTGACCTCCCCCAGTAACTCCCCCTATTCCCCCTGACACCTTTGGTTCCCCGCAAACTAGGTCCCCTTCCCTAGTCTCACAAATCATGGCCCCTTTAAGAGCGGTTGCTGGACCTGAGGGCATTATCCGAGTACATGTCCCATTCTCTATGAAAGACCTCATGCAACTAGAGTGAAGTTTGGGCTCATTCACTACAGATCCTACCACTTACAGTAGAGAGTTTCAATGGGTCCTCCACACTTAGCCTCACTCACTTCATAGGCAGTGGCAACAGGATTGAGACGGGGCTTATGTAATTCATTCTCAATGTGTTCTTTCGCTGCTTGAATTTGCTGTCTTGTATCCTCTTTAAGGTTCCATTCCATCTGTCTAAGGTGTTCCTTGAGTTCTTTATATGACCATTTTTCTGATGACTCTAGGTCCTCCTGAATATTTAGGCTGTCCTGCATTGTTTGTACTCCTTTTCTTCCTTGCTTTTTGAAGCTGCTCATGTTACTTCTTGTTCTGTTTGACTGCTGAGTTACTGTTTACTTCTATAAATTTATTTGATGCTTGGGTGGAAAGGTATTAGAAGGGAGGGGAAGAAGTCACTAAAGAGAATGAGAGTAAGCAGGTAGAATTCAAGGAAAGGGGATAAGAAAAATGAAAAGACAAAAGAAGAAAAAAATAGGAAATAAAAAAAGAAAAAAAATTTTAAAAAATAATAAAAAAATTAAAATTAAAATTAGAACAAAAAAAATTTTAAAAAAATTGTAAAAAAATTAGAAAACAACAAGAAAAAAATGAAAATGAAAGAAAAACCCAAATCAAAAAAAACGAGAAAAGAAAAAAAGAGAAAAAAAAACTAATAAATGCAGTCTTGGAGTTTGATTAACTTCTCTTCCAGTAGGTGGCGCTGTGCCCACCAGGTCAAGTTTCTCCTGTCAATACGCGGGAACCTATCACTGTGCAGCAGCTCCTCCCAGACAGGGTGAGTCTCCAATCCTGAGTGTCTAGGGCCTCCTCTTGTGTCTAGTCACTTCCCACTTTTCCTCTAGCCAGGCCCCTCTCACGGGTGCCGCTCATCACAATACTGGCTACTCGCTAGGTCTGCTGCTCCCGGGAGCCCTGTTTTCATGAACGACTGGGCACACTCTTTCAGTTTGCCATTCCCTCAGACCCTAAGTTTGTAGAGCTTGGGGCTGAGAATCCTCAGGGAATTTTACTTACCCTCCAGTAGCCACTACCCTGGTAGCTGGTGCAAGAGACCTCAGCAGTCAGCCCTGGTGGGAGCGGTAGTTCCGGGCCGCGGGTCCAGCGCCACCTCTGATTCCCTCGGGCTGGCCGTCGCACTCACGGGAGAGCTGGGAGGGGCCCTTACGGGAGAGCTGGGAGGGGCCTTTAAGGTTTCCCCGATGTGTGGAGAGGGAAGGCTAGGGGATTACACACCGCAGTCTGATGACGTCAGTTCTCTGCCATAGTGGTGTCTCTTGCAAATGGCGACAGTTCGTTTCCCTTTGCCGGGCGACCAATGCAACGGGTGGGTCCTTACTGTCTCTCCCAAGCCCCGTTTCAAACCTGTGGCCACTACTTATGAAGGCTCGGTAGGCATTTACCTCTGTAGGATGAGAAGGGCTGACCAGTTGTTTCAGCCGGATGGATTAGTGCTGAGTCACAGCTGTTTGTCTGCGGGAAGCAGGTGAACGGGAGCTTGAATTCAGCCGATCCGGGCTCAGTGTGTGTTCTGAGAGGCCCAGACTGTTCGCCCCAGATCCACGTCAGCTCAGCATTGCCTAGTGATCCTGAGCAAACAGATTTAGGTTGTTTACGACTTCCTATGCCCGCACAGCTGAAGAGGTCAGAGACTTGATCTCTCCGCGCCCGCCGCCATCTGGCTGTGAATGGTTCCTTTTAACAGTATATAATGTCCTTCTTTATCCCTTTTGATTAACTTAGTCTTGAAGTCGATTTTATTCGATATGAGGATGGCCACCCTTGCTTGCTTATGAGGACCATGTGCATGGTATATTTTTTCCCATTCTTTCACCTTCAGCCTGTGTATATCTTTTCCAATCAGATGTGTCTCCTGGAGGCAGCATACTGTTGGATTTGTTTTTTTTCATCCATGATACCAGCCTATGTCGCTTTATTGGAGAGTTTAAGCCATTAACATTCAGAGTTACTATTGATATATGGTTTGTACTTCCATCCATGTTTGATTATTTATCCTTTTTTTAAAAAATTAGTTTGTTTCTCCATGATTATCTTTCCCCTCGCCCTCTGTCTTTACTGAGGCACTTCGTACTGATGGTTTTGGGTATTATTTTTCATTTCTTCCTCGTGTAGTGTTTTGCTTAAAATGCTTTGCAATGCTGGTTTTCTGGCTGCAAATTCTTTTAACTTTTGTTTATCATGAAAGATTTTTATTTCGTTGTCATACCTGAAGCTTAATTTTGCTGGATACAGAATTCTTGGTTGGCATCCATTGTCTTTCAGTGTTTGAAATACATTGTTCCATGACCTTCTTTCTTTCAGTGTCTATGATGAAAAATCCGTTGTTAACCTTATTGGTTTACCCCTGAATGTAATCTGTCTCCTTTCTCTTGTAGCTTTTAATATTTTCTCTTTGTTCTGTATATTGGATATCTTCATAACAATGTGTCTTGGCATTGGTCTAATGTGATTTTGTATGCTCGGTGTCCTGTATGCATCTACAATTTGTACATCCATTTCCTTTTTTTTTTTTTTAAAGAGAGAGTGAGAGAGGAGAGAGAGTGAGAGAGAGAGAGAGAATTTTTAATATTTATTTATTTATTTTTAGTTCTCGGCAGACACAACATCTTTGTTGGTATGTGGTGCTGAGGATCGAACCCGGGCCGCACGCATGCCAGGCGAGCGCGCTACCACTTGAGCCACATCCCCAGCCCCAATTTCCTTTTTTATGTCTGGAAAGTTTTCTATAATTATTTCATTCAAAAGGTTGTCCATTCCCTTGAACCTCTATGCCTTCCTCTATCCTGATGACTCTTAAGTTTGTTTTTTTTATGTTATCCCATATCGCTTGGATGTTTTTCTCGTGATTTTTTACCAGCCTTCCTGAGTTGGCTAGACTCTTTTCAAGATGATATATTTTGTCTTCATTATCTGACGTTCTGGCTTCTACTTGCTCCACTCTGTTGGTGATACTCTCAATTGAGTTTTTAATTTGGGTTATAGTTTCCTTGATTTCTAAAATTATTGTTTGATTTTTTTATAATCTCTATCTCCTGATAAAGATGATTATTTGCTTCTTTTATTTGCTTGTGTATTTCATTTTCAATGAGTTCTTTAATTGTTTGAATTTGGTCTCTCATATCCTCTCTAAGATTCCATTCCATCTGTCTAAGGTATTCTTTGAGTTCTTTATTTGGCAATTTTTCTGATGCCTCTAGGTCCTCCTGTATGTTTAGGCCATCCTGCATTGTTTGTACTCCTTTTCTTCCTTGCTTTTTCATGCTGCTTTTCTTATTTCTTGCTCTGTTTGACTGCTAAGTTACTGTTTACTCCTATAAATTTATTTGGTTTTGTGTGTCTCTGGGGTCTCTCTTTTGTGATGGGAGACTATGACTAGAGATGATGAGTTTTGTTGCACTTTAATGTAGATTGATTCATTTCCTAAACTGTGTATGGATTCTGATGGCATATAGCGGTCTGCGGTTTGGTCTTGAGACTTATATTTAGGTCGAATGATGTGATGGTATTGAGGTTAGTATCTCTTGGCAACCTTGGAAGTTTGCTCTACTGATGAGGAATATTAACAGGAGAATGGTCTGGAGTATTTGTGGGAAGTTAAGGTCTTGGTAGCACTATATAATACCTCGGAACATTGACCTATACATATTTAGTAAATTACACATAAACAGAGTCATATTGCTTGGGAGGAAAGGTATTAGAAGGGAAGGGAAGAAGTCACTAAAGAGAATGAGAGTAAACAGATAGAATTCAAGGAAAGGGGAAAAAGGAAATTGAAAAGAAATGAAAAGACAAAAGAAAAAATAGAGAATAAAGAAAGAAAAAAATTAAAAATAATAATAATAAAAAAGTGATAGTAAAAAATAAATAATACAAAAATATTTTAAAAAATTTAAAAAAAATTAAAGTTAAAAATTAAAAAAAAATTTAAAAACGCAGTCTTAGAGTTTGATTAACTTCTCTTCCAGTAGGTGGAGCTGTGCCCACTGGGCCAAGCTTCTCCTCTCAGTGCACAGGAACCAATCACTGTGCAGCAGCTCCTCCTCCACGACTGGGCAGGTCTCCACTCCTAAGTGTTTCCGGCTGTTTCTTGTGTCTAGTCACCTCGTCACTGGCCTCGTTCACAGGTGATGCTCACCTCAGTACTGGCTACACGCCAGGTCTGCTGCTCACAGGAGACCTATCTTCTTGAACAACTGGGCACCTTATCCCTGCTTGTCAATCCCTCAGCCCCTAAGGTTGTGGAGATTGGGGCTGAGAGCCCTCATCTTATTTTGCTTGCCCTCCGGTAGCCACGCCCCCAGGAGCTGGTGCAAGAGATCTCAGTTGTCTGCGCTGGTGGGAGTGGTATCCTGGGGGTCCCGCGCCGGGTCCGCGCCAATCCTGAATCCCTTGGTCTGACTATCGCTTTCACAGGAGAGCTGGGAGGGGCCCTTGAGGTTTCCCCACTGTGTGTGTGTGTGTGGGGGGGACTAGGGGATTACACACCTGTTGCTGCTGGTATCAATGAAGTTATATTCTCCGCTGCTTTCTGTTGACATCAGATCTCTGCCATGTTGGTATCCCAAGCGAATGGCAGCAGTTCGTTCCCTTTGCTGGGTGACCAAAGCAACCAGTGGGTCCTGACCGGCCCTCTCAAGCCCTGTCTCAATCCTGTTGCCACTGCCTATTAAGGCTCGGTTGGTATTTACCTCCACAGTATTCAACAGGACCGGGACTGAGAAGCAGCTTATGAGGTTCTTTAGTCTGAGCCAGAGCAGTTTGTCTGCAAGATGCAGGCGAACGGGAGCTGGAATTCGGCCGCTCCGGGCTCGGTGTGTGTTCTGATAGGAGCAGGCTCCGAGAAGCAGTTTCTGCGGGTTCTTTAGCACTGAGCCTGAGCAGTTTGTCTGCAAGACGCAGGCGAACAGCAGCCTGAAATTACCTGTTCTATAGCTGAATGAGCTTTGACCAGTCGAAAACAGGCAATGGTCAGAATTGAGGAACTTAAAAAATTGAGAGTACCATGGCCATTGAGAGGAGTTTTCAAACTTAAATATATCATAGCCATTCCATGTTTTCTGAGGAATCTTAAGCTGTGTTTAGCTCAATTCACAATAGCCAAATTATGAAACAGAACTTGATGCCTTTCAAAGAATGGATAAAGAAAATGTGGTATATGTACACACAATAGAATATTGCTCAAAATTAAAGGAGAATGGTTTCTCTGATGAGTAGATGCTAATTCACAATAATGGGGATGGGCTAGAGAAAAATAGAGGTACTTTGGATTAGGTAGATGAGAGTGAAGAGGGGGGAAGTGGCATGGGGGTAGGAAGGATTGTAGCATGAATCAGGCGTTATAACACTATGTACATATCTGATTACTTGACCATTGTGATTGTATAAAATGTACATCTAGAAGAATGAGGAGTTATACTCCATTTATGCACAACATATCAAAATGCATTCTACTATCATGTGAAACTACTTAAAACAAATTTTTACAAAGGAATAAAATCATAGCCAGCCATTGTGGCACATGCCCGTAACTAAAGTGACTTGGGAGGCCGAAGCAGGTGGATTGCAAGTTCATTGCTAGCATAACCAAATGAGCAAGGCCATCAGCTATACAGAACTCTATCAAAGTAAAAAGTAAAAAGGATTGTGATTGTAGGTCAGTAGCACAGCGCTGCTAGTTTCCATCACCAATATGAAAAGAAAAAAGATGTATATTGTTTTTCTCTTCAATATATTGTAAATCATAATGGTATCTCAAAAGTCTTAAAAAATTGGATGTGTTCCTTGTTATTTTCTAATACTAAAGGAAAAGTATCATATCAAATTGAATCTTTATATGTACAAAGAACTGTAGTTGTAACATAGTAGTAAGGGAGGAGTCAGTTTGGTGGGCCTTGCAATGAATTAATCTCAGTTGGGAAGAGAGCAAAGAGGCTCGTAGTAGGCCAGAAATAAGTGTGGAATTAATGACTGCCATCAATCTGGTTGTCAATAACCCCCTTTCTTTCCAAATGGCTGCGTGGGAGATCAGGACATGGAAACATATTTGGAATCTGTACATAGGGAGAGGGTTTTTCCAACCGCTAGCTCACATGCCCTTGTGGCCTCTATGAGTTCAGCTTGTTGGTTGGTGGTATTGGGTGGGAGAGGTTTTGCCTCTATGATGGATGAGAGGGAAACAAAAGCATACCCCACCACTTTAACCCCTTAGTGTATAAAGGAGCTACCATCTGAGAAATGGATGAGGTCCAAAGAAGGCAGGGGTCCCATGGAAATAGTGGCACGGCAGGGTAAAATCTTCTCTAATACCTCCAGGCATTTGTGGATGGCATCTTGTGAGGGAGAAGAAGGGAGGAGGGAGGCAGGGATTAATAAAGAGCAGAACTGAAAAGAGATGGAAGGATTTTCAAGGAATGAGTCAAGGAGGGCTAGAACCCTTGAAGGAGAAACTCACTGTAGCCTCTTGTAAGTGAGGAAATCCTTTAGATGGTGAAGAGATGAGATGGTTAGCAGGAAGCCAAAGGTAAGCTTTCATGTTTCTTTCTGGAGGTCATGGGCCACTGCTAGGGCTCTTAGACATATTGGCCAGCCCCTAACAGTGGGGTCAAGCTGTTTGGATAGGTAAGCCACTGTTGCAAATGTGAGGCCATATTCCTGACCCAGAACCTTAGACATTGTCCCTGTTTTTCATGTACATAGACAGTGAAGGGTCAGGAGAGGTCAGGGAGATAAAGGGTGGGTGCCTGGAGGAGGGCCTTTTAAGGATTGTAAAGGGCTTCCCTACCACTGAGGGTAGGGGTTCTTCTTGGGAGCCTTTGGCCAGATTATGTAGCGGCCTGTTGAGGAGGGAGAAATTAGGAATCCAGGCCCTGAAGTACCCAGCCAAACTCAAGAAGGAGACTATGTCATCTTTGTTCTTTGGTGTAGGTATAGACACAATAAGCTGTTTTCTGTCTACTGTAATGGCCTTTCTCCCTTGAGAAATAGAGAACCCTAGATATGTGACCTTTTTACATGCTACTTGGGCCTTTTGTGAAGAGGCCCGATTTCTCTTTAAAGCTAAGAAATTAAGTATGAGAACTGTGTCATCTATTGAGTGCCCTTTGGATGGGCTACAGAGGAGAAGATCATCAACATATTGCAAGAGGGTGGATTTGGGGCACTGGGGGTGACAAGATTGGAGGTTGGAGGCCAAGGATTTTCCAAAGAGGTGTGGACTATCTCAAAATCCCTGAGGAAGGAAAGGCTAGGTTAGTTGTCCAGAAAATCTGGTGGTAGTATCTGTCCAGGTAAAGGCAAAAGGATCTTGTGATTTAAGGGCAAGGGGAATGGAGAACAAAGAATCCTTTAAATCTATGACTGAGAAGTGGGTGGCAGTGTTGGGGATCTGAGACAGCAGGGTGTATGGGTTGAGAATGAAAGGATGTATGTTCCTAATGGAGGTGTTGATGAGTCATAAGTCCTGAACTAAGCAATAAGCCCCATTGGGCTTTTCTCCCGCTAGTATGGGAGTATTTTAAGGGGAATAAGCTTGAGGGAGGTACCACTTGCTAAGAAGGTCCTGAATAATAGGCTTAGGACCAGAGAGCTTTTGTGGACAGGGGTATTGAGCCTCATTGGGGAAGGTGTTAGGGTCTTTGAGATGAATGTTAACTGTTAAGCAGGAAACTGTGGAGGGGCTGTGAGTATCTTATACAATTGGGTCAACCAGGTTCATAGGGAAGGGGTCCTTTTTCATGTCAGCCTCACAACTGGGGCAGAATGGCCAGTCTTCTGCCAAGATGGCCTGAAAAGATGAACAGGCCGATTCTGGGGCCTGGCTGATGCCAGCAGCCTGGATATTAATTGTTGTATTAAATTTAGAGAGAATATCTTGGCCGAGCAAAGAAACTGGACATTGGGGCATAACTAGGAACACCTGAGAGAATGAGAAGTTGTCTGTGGAACAGAGTAATAGGGGAATCTTTTTGGATAGATGGGCTTTCCTCCTACCCCGACAATAAGAGAGGTGGATGGCACTATTTTCCCCCCAAATTCTGTGGGGACTGAGAAGGTAGCCCTGGTGTCAAGCAGAAAGTCAACCTTGTGCCCATCCACCTGAATCCACCCCTTGGGTTCTTGTTTATTAATTTTTACAGCCAGAGACAAGGACCTAATGCTCCATCAATCTTCCATTGCTATGCCCAGAAGGTCAGAGGGTTCCCTGGCTATAGGCTTCCTACAGAATCTAGGACAGTCAGAACCCCAATGACTTGTTGTTAACATTTAGGGCATGGGTTATGCAGAGTGTGAGATGTGGGGCATGCCTTGGCCCAATGTCCCTCCTTACCACACTTTAAGCAGGCACCTGGGGGGGGGAGGGGGTTGATGATGGACAGTAACCCGAGGAAGCCCCCTGAAGCACCTGGGCAAGCATTTGAAATTTACTGTGTTTGGCCCTGTGCTTGTGGTGGTGGATTTCCTCATACCAGTTATGAAAAACCTTAAAGGCTACCACCAAGATCTCAGTCTGGGGAGTGGCAGGCTTGTTCGAGCTTTTTTCATTTGGAATGGATGTCAATGTAGCTCTGTGAGAGGAAATTGTCATAAGGACATGACGGCCATCTGAGGTTTCGGGATCTAGGTTAGTATCCTGCTGAAGGGCTTTTGTAGGCTGATCCAGAAATTCTGATGGGGTCTCCTCTCGCTTTTGAAGAATCTCTTGTAACTTTTGGAAATTGACAGCTTTAAGTGCCACTTTTTTGAGCCCAGCAATAATACATGCAGAGAATTGGTCCCCATTCTGTATGCCAGCTTGTGTATTATAATCCCAGTCAGGAGTTTGATGTTGGGCAGCAAGTGGCCCTGGAGGGTGATTGGGATTAACTAGGTGAGTTTCATCCACATGGGCTCTGGCAAGTTCCCAGACTCTGGTACGTTCCTCAAGAAGGAGAGTATTTTCCAATAATATATATATATATATATATATATATATATATATATATATATATATACATATATATGTATGTATATATATATATGTATATATATATATATATATATACATACATATATATGTATGTATATATATATATGTATATATATATATACATATATATATACATATATATGTATATATATATATATATATATATATATATGTCATGGTGAGTGAGGCTAAGTGTGGAGGACCCATTGAAACTCTCTACTGTAAGTGGTAGGATCTGTAGTGAATGAGCCCAAACTTCACTCTAGTTGCATGAGGTCTTTCATAGAGAATGGGACATGTACTCGGATAATGCCCTCAGGTCCAGCAACCGCTCTTAAAGGGGCCATGATTTGTGAGACTAGGGAAGGGGACCTAGTTTGCGGGGAACCAAAGGTGTCAGGGGGAATAGGGGGAGTTACTGGGGGAGGTCAGTAGGGAGGAAAATCATCTGCCAGGTCAAAAGAAGGGTCAGTAGTGTCATTAAGGTAAGAGCATAGGTCAGGGTAAGAACGAAGAAAAGAAAAAGCCTCAACATAGGGGATCTCCTTCCACTTTTTGAAGCACTCTCAGAAAAACAGATATCTGAGAATTGGGGGATCTAGGGATCCTCCTGGTGGCCATTGACTTTGATTGTCCAATTTATAATAAGGCCAATGTTGTGTGCAGAATTTCATGAGAGTCTTGGGATTTATATCAAAAGTGAGGGATAGCTGATCCATATTAGCCAGGGGCATTTTAAGGGGGAGTTTGCAGGGAGGGAAGAAGAGGCACCCTATAATGGTCCCAAGAAGGAAGTGGGAAGGTGGGAAGGGTCCGGACCAGAACAGAATTGGATGAGCCTCCTTATAGGCATCCCTGTAAGGGGAGCCCAAGCAATATGACTCAGGAGAGTCAGGGTCCAGAGGATGGTCAAGTCGTTGCCTGAAAGTCCAGCCGGCAGGACCAGAATGGCCGGAAGTCATGGACCAAGTGGTACCAAGCTTTTCGGTTTATTTAGGACAGGAGAGAAACAAGGGTGATTAAAGAGAGAGAGAGAGAGAGAGAGAGAGAGAGAGAGAGAGAGAGAGAGGAGTGCCTGTTCTTCTACCCCTTTTGACCTCACACTCATGAGCCAGGTTCCAGAGAGTCCACCGTGAGCGTGAAGGTTGTGGTGGGATGTGTTCTCTCCTCCAGAATGGGTGACAGACGTTTGCCGGATGATCACTGTCAAAGCCCCTGCGTAGCCCGTCTGAATTTGGATACCCAACAGGGGAAATCACCTACTGAAGAGCTGGTGTTGTGAGCAGCGCTCTCGAAAGAGTGGACAAGGACAGCAAGCTTTGAGAGAGGGGGCCTTCGAGCAGTGAGGAATTCCCCTTTCCCAGGTTTTGGCACCAATGAAAGAAGGATCAAGGCTTGCCATCAGAGAAAATGCCTGTTTATTGAGGCAGCTCTGCATGCTTAGAGGAGCAAGGGGTGGCCTGAGGTTGAAACAGTTTAACAATTTAATAGTTTGGGCAGCTGGCATGGAGTACTTTCTGATTGGTGGGTAAGGGTCATGTAAGCCAGCAGGACTCACCATTGCATGGTTCGTCTCGGGGGATGGAGAGGTTAGTCTTTGGAGCCAGGGTGACTCCCAACAGATCTCAAAGATCTCAAAAAATTGGATGTGTTTCTTGATATTCTCTAATACTAAGTGAAAAGTATCAGATCAACTTGAATCTAAATATTATACGTGTAATATTTTCCAACTCTGTGGTACCAACCAAGGAATTGATAACTCTCTTCAAAAACTGAACAATAATAATGCTTATGTAAATTGAAGAATGTCTCTCAAAAGTATTAAAATGACCAGAAACATTATTCAACATTCTGTGACTTAAGTAAATCATAAGCAAATAGGACGTGTCACTTTTTGATTTAATAAAAATATCTATTTGGTCTAATATTTCAGCTTTCAGGACTATATGAGTGAAACATTTTGTCTTCCTTGGGTTTTACATCTCTAATGAATGTGAAGGTGACACCACTCTGTGTTCAATAACAAATGTTTGAATAAAAATGCAGAATCTGTTACTTCATGTAAGTCAAACAGCAATGAAAGATCTTGTTACAGTTTGGCCTTGAGGAATCCCCAAAAGTTTCTGTGTCAATCCAGAAAATGAAATGATTATGAGAGCCATAATGTAAGCAGTGGATTAATTCATTTAATGAATTAATAATTTGAATGTATTACTAAGCCATAGCTGTAGGTGAGTGAGGTGTGGAAAGAGAAAGTGTGTCACTGGGATTTGCTTTTGGGATTATATATTTTGTCCCAGGCTGCTCACACTGTTTCCCAGCTGTCATGTGCTGAATAGTTTTTGTCCAGTTTGCCCTACTGCCATGATGTTCTGCTGACCTTATGCCCAGAGAAGAGGCATAAGCCAACCATGAACTGAAACTCTGAAACCAAGAGTCAAAAGAAAAATTTTTTCCAACTGCTAACACAGCAGTTGAAAGCAAGAAGTGGGATCATTGCTGTGACTAACCAGATCATGTTGTATAGAGTTTTTAAAATTAGTTGGTGTGAGAGTTTATAAAAGTTTGGAGATGCAGGCTAAAGAAGGCTTAAAATGTTGTAAGCACAGCTTAATGAGTGATTCTGAAGAGAGTTTAAATAATCAGAATGCAGATAGGAACGAGAAGAGTAATGAATGTGTTCATGAGTTTTCAAGGGGAATGGGCACTCTGTTGGAAATTGGAACGGAGAAAAAAACACCTTACATCCTGGTAAAAAAAAAAAGTTGACATGAGACATTCTGCAAGGTAAATTTAAATTTTATGAACTAATGTATCTGGCAGAGAAAATATCAAGACAGCATAGCATTCATGTACTGGCATAGGTGATAATGGAAGCTTTCAACCATGTTTACACTGAGAATCGAGAGCAAAAACAAGAAAAAAATATTTAAAACACTTGCAGTTTAGTAAAAGAAGAAATACTGGTAATGTGTGCTTGCTGAGGAGATTACCACCACTAATGAGAAATTGAGTGTTTATATGAGACGATAAGAAAGATGCCTTGAAGGTATCTCAGGAATCAGCATGACCACATCTGTTTCAGGCTCTGGGGTGTAAAAGTAAAACCAAAGAGAACATGGGAAGAACACAGGGGTGCCTAGGAAGTTGTCTCCACAGGATTTGTTTCTCCATGCTGCATCATCCAGGCACTAAGAAGCTACTATAGGCCTGGTCCAAGGGGGTTCAGTTTTGCTCCAGCAGGCACCAGACTGGTATCCTCTATGTGGAGCTTATTTTTCAGGAAGACAGTATGCTGGAGTTAGTGGGAAATTAAAATTTCCACCAAGATTTCCAAGGAAGGCCTGAGAGATCAAGCAAAGAGTGACAGGGTTAGAAGTCCTGCATGCAACCCCTGAGAGGGTGATGTATGAAGCTGTGAAGGTGAAATTATGGGTGGAATGGGAAATGTCAGAATTAAGATACACCAGTGCTATGATATGTGTGCTGAGGAAAGACTTTGTCTATGAACAGAGCCAGCTTAAGAGAGGGTCCATGTGAACTGAAACTGGCAAGGCCATAGGTGTGGGGTTGCCCAGGCCCCTTTCAGATCACATCTCATACCATAGGGCCCAAAAGCTGAATGCGGGATTCCTGGACCTAATGGGGCTTAATCTTGTTTTTGTCCCAACCCTTCAGTGTGTTGCCCTATTCTTCCCTTTTGTAATGGAAAGGTTTCCTCTTTGTCTTTAGATATTGGCTTTCAATTTGGGGGTTAGGACTCAAAGTCAAGAGTTTCCCTTTAGTCTCAGAGCACAATTTTGACTTGGGTTTTGGGGAAGTGCTAAAATTGTTAAGGCTATGGGGACCCTGGAAATATACTAATTGCATTTTGCATTGTGAGATGAAGATGAGCTTTCGGGGACCAGGGTTGAAATGCTATGATTTGGATATAAGGTATCGACCAAGAGCCCCCATGTTCAAGTGAAAAGTGAAATGATTCAATCCTAAAAGCTATAACTTAACCAGTGGATTAATCTAATGAATCAAAAATTTGAACGGATAATCTAATGAATCAATAATTGGAATGGATTACCAAGTGGTAAATGCAGGCAGGTGGGTCATGGGTAGAGGAGGTGGGCCACTGAGATCATGCATTGGGTATTCTATATTTTGTTCCTATCTCCTTGTGTTGTTTCTCTCTCTCTCTCTCTCTCCCAGGTTACCTCTACCATTTCCTTCTGTCTTGATATTCTCCCTTGCCTTGGCAAAGAGAAATGGAATTGGCTAAGCATAAACTGAAACTCTTAAAGAGTGGTCCAAAATCAACTTTCCAAGTTTTCGTTGTCAGGTATTTCTGTCACAGAGATGAAAAGAATGACATATGCATTCACTCCAAAACACACATTTTACATGACTGCTATTTTAGGGTACTTGTGAAATGGCAAAGGAAGAAGCATCCTCTTTTCCTGCCTGATATCTGCTCAAAAACAAAATAGCAATTCTTTCTTGAAAATAACCTGAGACTTCAGTCATCACAGAAGCTGATACCAGTGCAAACTACAAACAAACTCTTTACACTTCCTTCTTTTCCTTAAAGGAATTTGTGAAATCTCCATGTGAAAAACATCCCCTCCTGTCAGCAAATACTAACATGCTTGTAATTTAGGACTGGAAGTTTACCATCAGGAAAAGTGCACAAACCATCACTTCTTCTCAAGGATGATAATTAAAACAGAAAAATCCAGGGTTTTAACTTTGATAGTTTCACTCTGATGACAGGCAAATACTCCAGCCAGAATTAACATGAGATGATGGCTAGCTTTGTCAATCATGATAAAATTTTCATGAGTATTCTAAATATAATTGTTAATAACAGATGAATATCTGCAAGAAAGCTAAAAGTGTATTAATGGGTTTCGGCACTGATTATATTTATAAAATATCTGTTAAGATATTTTCCAATTCTCAGAACTTGAACTCCTAAGTATTGATAAGTTCAGTAATGTAATGCATATTTAGTAAATATCTAAGTTGGATTACCTAAGATAATTTTAATTGCTAATCTTAAACAGAAATGTATCTACTCTTGTCTTACTACAAAAAAGAAACACTACTCAATGTGCTAAGAATTCCATTCTGTGGCACAGAAATAGTTATAAAAGCACTAAATGCAACTTAAAAAAATCAAAGAAACTAAATGAAGAATTCAAATTAATAAGGAAAGCAGCTCTATCTAGGAGAAATGTAAAACATGTTTCCAACAAGCAAAGAGATAAGCTCTGAAAGATTTGTTTTTGTGATGAAAAACAGAGCAATTCTTGTGGTTAATTAGAATTAATTGTTTCACAACAGGGAAAAAGCCTAAATAGATATTAGGAAATCATAGTTATTCCTGGAATGGGAATTTGAATGACATTCAAGTACACTGGGAAAATTTAGAATTAACCATATAAATAAAACCCCAAATTTAAATCCTAATTACAAATCAACCGTTTCATAGATGTAGATCTTCTAAGAAATTGAACCAGAGTCTTTGTCAAATTACTTAGCTGGTTAGTTATTTGATTAATTAATAGAAATTATTCTACTCGTTTGTTTAAAATTAAATACTTCTTTAGCCAGACTCAGAAAAATCGAGGTTCAAATGCTTTTTCTCATATGTGGAAGAAAATGCAAAGTAAGGAAAAGAAAGGGGAGGGGGAGAGGATCAGATCTCATAAAGATACAGGCAAGATTGGTGGAATAGGAGAATAAGAGGGAAGGAGGAAGGATGGGAAAGAGAAAGAAAAATGGAATGAATTCAACAAAATCATATTCACATATAAAGGTACCAAAGGGAATTTCACCTTTATTTATATGTAGAAGAAAGGAAGTTTAACAGAATAAAGGAAGGACAATAGGGGAAGGGAGGAGAGGAAGAAAAGGGGGAGGAGAAGTGGGGATTGAAATCAAATTCCTTGCATGTATGATTTTGTCAAAATAAACCCATTTACTAGGTATAATTATAATACTCTAATTCTTAAAAACTCAATAAATCTAAAAGAAATGAAAAAAAAGAATGGGAATTTGAAAAACAAATTATAGGTGCAATTAATCTGGCTAAGATTTCATTGCATTTATTCAAAAATTATGATTTAAACTGGTATACACTTCCAATATCATATGGATTTTGGAAGAAAAAGAGAAGCGGTTTTGATCTCTGTTGAAATAATAAATTTTTCTGAGTATTGATGTTAAAATGTCGAGGATTTTCTGTTCCTTTCATGCAAATGGTCCAGGAAGCAAAGATTTTGTTGCATCAAGATACTTTCCATATGCTTCATGTTGTGTTTTATGTAGACCTTGACTTCTTAAGAAACGTGAGTCTTCTCAATATTACAACACCTCAGTTTCCATCTTACTACTACCTCAGCCAATGTGTCTGCATAATATTTTGACACTTTGGGTTTGTTTGAAATTGAGCCATGATTGTGTTTATTCAAATGTTGTTAAACCTTTGGACAGGTTTGAATTCTTCCAAAAATCATATTCTCATTCAAGCCATTTTGTACTTTATAGGATTTTGGAAAATTTTAGGGAGCTTCAAAATATCTCAAGTTATTTTCACTTTAACCAAAATAGGGGGAATCAAATTAATTAGGAATGAATTGTCATGGGAACCAACATTTTCATTCTCAGTTACTTGGGAATATAATGTAGGAGGAGCGTGAGTTCAAGGTCAGCCTCACAAATAAAGCATGAACCTATAATAAATACCAAATAGATAAATCAATAATAAATAAAAAATTATATAAACCAACTAATAAATAATCATATAAAATACCAAGAATGACTCAATGTGTTATAATTTCTTTAAAGATACGATGTTTTAACTTTGTTGAGCTATATAAATCCATATGATTGATGTATGTCCAAGAAACTGTATGAAATTCTCAAATGCCTAATACAACATAGTGCACGATAATCAGCCAAGGCTCTACTCTATATGCCTTATGACTATCCAGAGGTCATGTCTGAAGGTCTCCAAGTTTCATGTCTCAGAAAATGCACCTTACTGTCTATTGACCAAATTCCCACAGGTTCCAAAGAAAGGTGGTAATCTAGAGAGGGACAGAATTAGGCAATGATGAACTCAGGAGAGAAATGATGGGTTCTAGGGGAAATGTGCCTGAACCTCCATTCCCATTCTTGGAAATCAGGGTCAAAGATTTTCATGTGTAGAACCTCTCAGCCTCTGCAAAGTCCTCACTGATATTCTATATTCTTTCTTTGCTGAAAATTTACAAGCATTTAGTACATATATTCTCAAAGAGTTTTCAAGCTTGCACTTGTGATGTAAGGGATGCTGGAAACATGGCAGTGACTACACCTGACTTGTGGATGAAGAAGGAGGGAAGCTTTCTGGAAGCATCCATGAGGGAGGTGCAGGATATTTTTACTCTGTGTCCATGACCTTCAGATTCCACACTCTCCCACCCCAGAAAGAGAGACAGCAATCAGAAAATGCATGCTGTTTATTTTATTAGTCTATAGAGGACATGGCTGTGACCGTTTTGTTCCAATGGCAGAATTTTCCAAAGGACGTGGTCTTCTTATTCACTCTCTGAAACAAAAAAAAAGGGGGGGGGAGTTTGTAGGGAAGATGTGACATGCAGGAGGTTTCTAAAATCTGGCTGGCATCACTGAAGCCCTGCAGGGGAGAGCCCACGTCCTCTTCTTTTGCTTTACCTTCCACCCTGGTTAGACATCTTGCACTGAGCATACTCTACATTCACACTTATAATATGAGGAAATAAAGATAACTACTGGAAGGAGAGGTATGAGGATTGAAACTCAACAAGTTACATTTTTCACTGTGTGAATGTGTGGTTTTAACACATCCCAATATCATGTGTCATTATAATGTATCCATAAAATAGTTAACAAACCCCATATCATGGATAATTATAATGGATCAATAAAAATATAAGAAGAATACTTCTGGGATACTAATTTTGTGGATGGTATTGAAAATAGTCATGAACAGATGTACAAAAAGGATAACTGCAAAGTCCAACAATAGTAGGGGTGTTACACATGGCTTGACTAGAGAAGGTTTGAATCAGTAATTCCATGAATTACTAAAAAATTCAAAATAATCAAAGAAGGAGGCAAAAAGATGGAGAACGAGGAGGTATTTTGAGAAGAAGAAATGGATAAATTCAAAAACTAAGGTAGAAATTTGTTTAGAAAAAAGAACAAAGAACAAAAGGAAGAAAAATGAGGGAAGGACGATGGTGAAATGATTTGTGTATCTCGTGAACTGCTCTGAAATTGTTATAAAATATGGTACTTGAAAGGAGAAACAATGAGATTTGAGTAGAATTTATGATACTAAATTGTAGAGTGAGCTGAAATCACAGCTGCCCCAGAATTATAGTAGAATTTAATGACACTAAATTGTAGAGTAAAATAGAGAGATGTGCTTATATGTGTATGAATATTTCCAAGAGGATATACAAAAAAATTAATGATCCAGATTTATGGTGGAGGTTATGAAGAGGTAGGATAAGTGCATTCCTGATTTAGTTGAACACCTTTTTATTCAGTTGGACCTTCCATTCAGGTGTAGATTAATTTGCCAAAAAGCATATAAAAATCGAGTGTCCATTTAGGAGCACAGAGGTGAATTCACATGGCAGGGATTCTGGACTGAGAGGCCCAGTGGTTGATAGAACTGACTTTTCATGGTCACAAGGAAACAGGAAATGGGCAATCATCTGAGTCTGAGCAAGGAGACACAGAACAAAGGGACATCAATGCCCTGCCCCCCAAAAGCAACCATGCTCAGTAAACACTGACAGAAAGGACATTTGGTACAGGATGACAGATGATCAGAGTTACCTTCAAGAACTTAAATGGTCATCCTACACTGCCCAAGAATGCCTGATTATACACATTTAGAAATGGGTTCCATGACCCTGTACTTTCAACATGTTTCCAGATGATTTGTTAGCACCTTCCATTTTGACAAGCACAACAATTAGGGCCTTAGTTAGAGAGTGAGCTTAAATCACAGCTGCCCCAGAATTCTAGGGTAGTCTGGGTAAACTGCGCTGGGGAGGACTTTACACTCTATCCATTTGGGAAAGTGAAGGTGATGCCCAGAGATCTGCAGGATGATATGAGGCAGAAGCTCCCAATTACCTTCTGATTGGGGGGGTCCCTGCTGCTGTCCAGGACGAGGAGGGCGACCTTGCTGCTGCTGCTGCTGCTGATCTCCTTGCTGTGGGGGTCCCTGTTGCTGTCCGGGATGAGGAGGGCGACCTTGCTGCTGCTGCTGCTGCTGCTGGCCTCCTTGCTGTGGGGGTCCCTGTGGCTGTCCGGGACGAGGAGGGCGACCTTGCTGCTGCTGCTGCTGCTGCTGCTGATCTCCTTGCTGTGGGGGTCCCTGTGGCTGTCCGGGACGAGGAGGGCGACCTTGCTGCTGCTGCTGCTGCTGCTGGCCTCCTTGCTGTGGGGGTCCCTGTGGCTGTCCGGGACGAGGAGGGCGACCTTGCTGCTGCTGCTGCTGGCCTCCTTGTTGTGGGGGTCCCTGTGGCTGTCCGGGACGAGGAGGGCGACCTTGCTGCTGCTGCTGCTGCTGGCCTCCTTGCTGGGGGGGTCCCTGTGGCTGTCCAGGACGAGGAGGGTGCCCTTGATGTTGCTGGCCTCCTTGCTGGGGGGGTCCCTGTGGCTGTCCGGGACGAGGAGGGCGCCCTTGATGTTTCTGGCCTCCTTGCTGGGGGGGTCCCTGCTGCTGTCCAGGATGAGGGGGATGACCTGGCTGCTGCTGATTGCCTCCTTCTGGTGGTCCCTGCTCTGAGTCATCACCTTCATCTTCATCTTCACTGTCATCTCCACCATCAGCAGGGGGTCTGGGTGGGCGTCCTCCTGGAGGTGGTCTGTGAGGGACTTGTTCGGAGCTCTGGCTTGGGTCCTCAACCTCTGTGTGAGTACAGCACAAGAGTACATGTGATGGCTCGTGGAAGAACCTCAGTGGGCACCTCTCTGGCCTTGATACACAGACTCTTCATTCTAGACCTTGCCTCTCAACTCTAACCTCCATTTCCATTTCCTCCTCACAGGGAGATCTCTTAAGTGATATACTCATAACGTGGACTGTTTCTTACCCAGATTTGAAAGTTTTTCTCCTCTGAATTTCCATTAAGGAAAATCTTTGATACCTTCCAGTTGCCAAGCAAAGCAAAGGGATTGTATATCCGAATGTTACCAGCTTTACTTCTGCATGCAGTGATTACCTGTTGTCTATGAATTCATGTCAGACATCTAAGCCACAGGTTGAATGAAGACATGTATTCGTTTAGTGACCTACACAAACCTTCATAACATATAATAGAGTGAAGGAAACCCAAGGTGATGGGCCACAGGGAATTGGCTTAGACCGTGTAGCATGTATTGATCCTCTAGAAGTACTGATCCACAGTATCACAAGGTACACAGACACACAATTCTGTGCATTTCGTTCCAGAGCTCTGTCATCCAGAAGATTTAGGAAGCACTGAATGACCACTGAGGATGCAGATTAGCTCATTTGCATTTTCTGTCACCTCTCAGAAACTCTTTCTCTCTGGGCAACACCTAACTCTGCCTTTTGTTATCACGCAAGCAGTTCTGGTCATTTTCACCAGAATAAATCTTTGGAAAGGCTTTTTTATATTATTGAGGGAAATGACCTCCATTAGTTGCTGAAAATAAAAGTGATGGTAAGGAGAGGTTGTCGAAATGAACTTTCCTGAGGAAAAGGAGGAGAAGGTCAACTGAGGATGAACTGGCCTTACCTGTTGATAGAGTGGAAGGGTCTTCATAGCTGACCTCTAGGAAATAAGAACAGATGAAGTGCAAAGTTAGTCACCAATCTCAGGGGTCCCCCATGTTCTCCTGGGAAAGGTGACTTCCAACCACAACCTGGACCCCCTCTAAGTGAACTCAGCCATGTTCTCTGATGCTGAGAAAAATGGAGGAAGATGTGAGAGAAAGGCCTGGTGGTGCCCCTGCTTAGCCTCGCCACTTTCATGAAAATATGAAAACCATTTAGGTCTTAACTAGCATCTGTAAAACATTATGGTTAATATATCTTAAGAGTTCTGGGTATTTCAGTATCACAAGTGGGTATTTTGTTTTTGTCCACCTCTTTTAAACCCGTAGTGCATCTTCACTTCATTTTTTGAGGATGGAAATCTTCCATGCACTTTTAGGCCCACCTCATGTACACAGCTCATTGAAATACTGATTGTAAGTCAGAGATAAATGAGAAATTGGACCCTGATATTTATCTCCCTCTCTATAGGCAGAGTCCAGTGTAGTCTCTGGATCTCTGTGTCTGACATAGATCTGATGTTGGGATTTCTCCTTCCTGTGTCCTGCATCTGCTGTAGAGCCTGGAAGCCTGCAGCCTGTCTGCTTGGAACACAATAATGTCTCCGCAGCAGGCTTCCCTGTGTCAGTCTCCCACCTTCCTTGCGTCTCTGACAACATGGAACAATCTTTCTTCAAATGCAAAACTTACATCTCCATGCTTCTAGTTGAAAATTTAGAGGGATGTTCCAACTTTACCTAAAAGTCTAAAGCCCTGGCATGAAACAAAGCCATATGTCGTATTGCAGTTTTCATAACAACTCTGTTGTACTGTCCTCGTAATCTTCCCTCCCTCCCCTTCCCTCACTGTAGTGTGGCTTTCTAAACCACAGAAGTTCCTACAATCCCCATTTGCTTGTACCTTCATTTGAGCTCTGAGCTGGGCTCAGGGCCAGTAAGGCCACTGTGAGAAGGACCACCAGCATCTTGGAGGAGGATCTGCAGTTACTCCCAAGTCTGTGCTGGGAGAAGCCCGACAATTCCCTTTATAAAGAGGAGCAGAACAGTGGTGCCTTTGAGCTCCATGCTGGGTGACCTCACAGCTGACACACAAGCATGTCTTGCATCCTTGCTTTCTCTTTGGGACCTCAGCCCAGCAGGATGGGGTGGACAGGAGGTTGTCAGTATGTCCTTTCTAGGAGGCACAGCATGTGAGTTGAACAACAGTGTTGAAGCAAAACTGTCCTCACAATCAGCACCAATATTAGAACAGAAGTTCCATAATTATATGAATTTGTCTCTTTAATGAGACTATGAATCTGTCCTTCAACTCTGAATGTGTTTGTGGGAAGTTGTACTGCACACATGTTTTTTTGTGTCAACAATGACCTTTTGTGCGATGTGTTTTGGTTGGTGCATGTGTTTTTAAAACCCAAACTCAGTCAATGAAGATGTTTGGGTCCCTATGTGTATTGAATATTGTGAAGGTGTGATGAGTTACTGCAATTTCTCCTCAGATCTCTGATCACTCAGGAGCCACACATGAATATGCGGTAATGAAACATTGACCCTTAGCCTGCTAGAACCCGAAAAATTGCCCAGAAATCATAGGACTGGCAACTATGAGGGAAGTCTTGATGTTGTACTAACACACATGGGCATAAAAAGTTCTGTTTTCACTAATATCTTTGGGTAGATTTAAAGCAAAGTTTTGAGATGATACTCTGTGAAATTCCCATAGCAGTGAAACACAGATACACATTTCCAAGATCAGCAGTGCCATTCCACAGTCTCACACTTGTTCAAAGCATTGCCATTTTCCACAGTGTTCTTTATCACTTCCAGTGAAAATGGGTTGAGCATAATTATCCACTTCATTAGGGCAGGTTCATAGCCCCTTGGAAATCTCAATTTCATTGCATTCACGTTCTGTCTTACAGTCAGATTCTGTCTGGTTGTCTGAGATTGGTAGTCACAGTGAGGAACATTCTTTGCAATAATCTGAGTGGTCATCATCCCTACTCTCACAAAAATAGGTGATTGATTGTGTTCTGAACTCATCCTCCCTGCGTTTATTTATCATGTTATGTTTCCCCCCTCCTTCATTTTGGGAGAATTCCTTTAGTTAATCTCACACATCAACTTTTATTCCTTTCTTCACTAGCTGTGTTTCATTTTTTATTCCAGAATTCTGAAGCAGGGTACTGTGTTTCTGACAGGTCTCTGCATGACTTGCTGTACCATCTGCTATTCATTGTGCTCTCTAGTAGTTACCTGCTCACCCTTATCAGGGACAATCTAAACCCTTCTGTACTACCAGCTGCATCTCATTCCTTCAGACCTTCTCCAGGTGTGTGCAAGTGTTCAGTTATGCAGGACTGGTGATAAGTTGAGGGGCTTGTTTGGAGGTATGGCAGGGAGAGGTATGGGATTGGAAATGGTAAAGAGGTCTATTATCAAGTGGGTGCAACTGGATCCTTTGTTGTGTATGTGAGTGTCCTTTTTGCACTTTTTTTCCAGAGCAAACTAAAGGAAGGTTCGTCCTAGAAATGAGCAACTCTTAGAAGGTGACCAGGCTGGTGGATATAATATTTGGATATATTTTATATGGGCTGATGGTGTATCTATTACAAGTTGGCAATGCTTTGCTGACAATGTTAAAAAAAGAGACATTGTCTGTTGGCTAATGGGTTTTTTAGGAGACACAGCAGAGCTGCTTTGGCCTCCACATTCCTCTATTTACTGACATGACAGCCTGATTTCTGCAGACACAATATGAGAAGAGAACCAGGTGATGAGTGGTCCTCACCAGATGACATACTGTTGATCTTCAGATGGGAAAGGAGCTACAGAGAGAGGGAGCAAAGTGGAGAGCCAGTCCGAGGTTCCTGCCGCTCCATGTGAACAACTATGGATGTTGCAGTCTGGTGGCAGTCATCAAGTCCTTGGCTTAGTGGGTCCTGGCAGAGAGCAGGTGATTCTTCCAAATATCACTCATTCTGGGCCTCTTCCTGCCCTTTTCCTATATCAGCAATGCATGAAAGCGGATAGTGTATCCTGAAAGAAAAATATCACTTTTGAATGCACCAGACACAACCACACTGAGGCAATAGAGCACTGATAGAGCATCTGTCAGTTAAGAAGAGTGTGGTTGAAGCCTTGAGCCTTGGTTCAGGCTATTTGGGGGAGTCATCAACCAATTCCCCCCTTTTAATTTTTGTAATTGCAGCTTAATAGTTAAATGAGCTTGTTCCACAATGGCTTGACCTTGGGGGTTATAAGGAATTCCTGTTTTATGGTCAATTTGAAACTCTTGGCAACATTGTTGAAAAGAAGAGTTTACATAAGCTGGTGCATTATCTGTTTTAATCTGTATAGGGCATCGTAACAGAGCAAAGGCTGCTAGGCTATGAGAAATTACATGTTGAGTATTTTCTTTTGTGTGTGCTGTGGCAAAAATAAATCTGGAATTTGTATCAACTATCACATGTACATAACATTGTTTTCCAAATTGAGGAATATGAGTTACATCCATTTGCCATATTTGATTGGTTTAAATCCACAGGGATTTACCCCTGATGGCAGAGATACAGTGTGAATAACACACTTAGGGCAGTGACTTACAATTTGACAAGTTTGTTGTCTGGTAATATTAAATTTTTTATGTAAGCTAGAAGCATTCTGATGATGCAAGGAATGTGAAGCTTGTGCACAATCATATGGAGACATCTGATGACAACCAGCTCCTAATTTATCAATCTTGTCATTTCCTGAAGTTAAAGGTCCTGGAAGATTTGTGAGCTCGTATGTGTTCTATGAAACTTGGGTATTTTTGCATTTGCACTGCCTTTTATAGATTATGAAATAATTTAAATAGCTCTTGTGATGAAGTATACCCAATAACTGAAGTTTCAATATCTTTGGTAACTCCAACTGCATATAAGCTGTGAGAATAAATATTAATAGGTTCATTTGTAAAGTAATTTAAGGCCCAAATGAGAGCTGGTAGCTCTGCTCTTTGGGCAGAAGTATATGAGGTTTGTATTACCTCTTTGTGAACATGGCTATAGAAACCTGCTTTACCTGAGCTTGAATCATCAGTGAACACTGATAGGGCTCCATCTCTGGGCTGGGCACATACAATCTTTGGAAAGATAAGCAGAGTTATTGATACAAATTGAAAAATTTTATCACAAGGGTAACACCTTTCTATCTGACAAGGAAAATCAACAAAAGTTATTTGCCATAAACTAGAAGCTTGAAAAGCCAATTATTTTGATGAACAGAAAAGGGAATAATTATAATATCAGGTTAAGATCCAATTAATTGTAAAACTTTTCTTCTACCTTTAATTGCTAATTGAGCAATAGAGTCATGAAAAGGAATGATTGTCTTTTGGGGAGAGTGAGCTAAGTTAATCCACTCAATAACTCCCAATCTTTGCCATATGGCTCCCGTTGGGCTATGCATAGTTGGAAATATTAATAAATATACTTGTGGGGAGCCATTCTGACACGTGATTGGGTGACTCCCGTTAAGGGCCTGAGGCACTCTGGCTGTATCGGAGTTATCCCGACCCTTTCCTGATGAGAGAGCCCATCGGTGTGGGGGTGTGCGTAACCACTGACCCTGGAGACCCAATCACTGACCCTGACCTTGGAGTACAGCCCCCCCTCAACCTTCATTGGATGGAATTCTCCCCTGAATCTCTTGTCCCCCCAAATAAAAGGCTACTCCCCGGCGTGTTCGCTCTCTCTCTCTCCTGCTAGCCCAGAGTAATCCTCGCTGCCCTGCTGGGCGGCTTGAGGCGGGGAAACAGGGAGGCGAGCCGTCTCGGACCTAGCAATGTAAAATAAGGTACTGTCTGTGTGTTTTATTTTGATCTCTTCTAACTAACTTAATGCCAGAACCTCATTAATGAAACCACTGCGCAGGCCGCGTGGTAGAATTGGCGCCCACGAGGGGGGCATTCTGAATTAGTTAGATTGAGTGGGAGCGCGCGCTAAAAAGATTAAGGGAAAGAGAAAATAAAGGAAAGTAAGGAATAAAGAATAAAGAAAAGGAAGAGGTGACATTTGGGTCACAAAAGTAATAAAGAGGATAAGGAAAATAAGAAATAAGATAAGAGAAAGGAAGAAGTGACATTTGGGTCACAAAAGTACCGGGAGATATTGAAGGAAAGAGACGTTAATTTACTTAAAATGGGAAATTCTACTTCTTCGGATAAGGAAATGTATCTGACTATTTTAGACAGTATAATTAATCAGAAAGGAAAACAGATAAAGAAAACTCAGTTATTGCAATTCTTAAAGATTGTAGGTGAATATTGTCCTTGGTTTTGTGACCAAGAGTCTCCAAATTTACTTACTTGGGAGAAATTAGGAAGAAAGTTACAGAGAGTTTGTCTTTCTACTGAAATACCTGGAGGTATAGAGAATATACAGAAAACTTGGACGGCCCTAGAAGTCTGTCTCTTTGAATACATGGACCAAAGTCCGTGGCCGCGTGGTAGATATACTAGTGCTTTAGGAATAATTCTAGTAATCTGTGCATTTTTAATTGCATTTTCAATCTTTTTTTAAAGCTGTGCTAGCCTCTATTGTCAGCTGACGTGGAGAGGTTGGAGAAGGATCTCCTTGTAATATCTGAAATAAAGGACTTAAATCAGAAGTATCAGTTTTAAGGATGGCCTCAGCCAATTAATATCTCCGAATACTTTTTGAAAGTCATTAAGGGTATGTAATTCCTCAACTTTTATCTGTAGATTTTGAGGATGGAGTGTACGCCCTTGAATTATCTGACCTAAATATTGGGGCATATTTTGTATATTTTGGGGAGCAATGCACAAACCAATTGCTGTAAGTGAAGCCTCTAACTGATTAAAAATTTCTAAAATTACCTCTGCAGTAGCATGAGCGAATAGTATAGCATCCATAAAATGAATAATATATGCATCATGAAAGTTATCTCTTATAGGAGCTATCGCTTGAACCACAAATTTCTGACATAAAGTAGGACTATTACACATCCCTTGAGGCAAGACCTCCCAGCAATATCTTTTAACAGGTTCTTTAAATTTAATTGCTGGGACAGTGAAAGCAAATTTTTCAGAATCCTCAGGATGCAACCTTATTGAGGAAAAACAATCTTTTAGATCTATTACCATTATGGTATAGTTTGGAGCAATTGCTGTGGGGGATGGGACTCTGGGCTGCAATGATCCCATAGGCTGAATTGCATGGATTATTGCCCTTAAATCCTGTAGTAACCTCCAATTACCTGACTTGTTCTTAATAACAAAAATGGGGGTGTTCCAAGGACCAAGCGTTGATTCTATATGACCAACCTGAAATTGTTCCTCAACTAACGTATGAATTATCTTAAGTATTTCCCCTGAGATGGGCCACTGAGAAATCCATATAGGCTCCTCTGTGAGCCAGATGATCTTTTCTACTGTCTTCTGTATTGCGGAGACACTCAGGGCCTCTAGTAAAAATTTTGGTTTGGAGTATTTACTAATCTCTGTCAAGGAGACTGGTTTATAAGCAGATACTCTCCTGGATAAGTTCCCTCATTATCTCCAGGAAGAAACCCTTGATTAATTTCCTCAAATGATCTCATAGAATTTGGAGTTACTAAAAATAATCCTATTTTGCTTAGTATATCTTTTCCCCATAGGTTTACTGGTAAGGACTCTAACACATAAGGTTTAAAAACTCTACTGTTGCCAAGGGAGATAATTTGCACTTTGAGTAGGCTGTGAGATTTGTCCAATTCCCTCTAGGTTAGCTGGTGCTATATGTAAGGGCCAAATTTTAGCCCAGAAATGACTAGACAGAACAGATATGTCAGCTGCTGTGTCCACCATGCCTTTAAATATTTTTATGGTTATTTTTAAGTTCCAGTAGGGGGCACTCCTGCTGCACTAATTGAGACTAGTACACTGTGTCTGGTGGTTTGGAAACTGAATTTACTTTTGGGTGTCCATCCAAACTACAGGGTAATAAAATTAATTGAGCCAATGTATTTCTTGGAGTAAGCCGAAGGGCATAATTTGACTTTACAGTAACATATAATTCTCCTTCAAAATAAGTATCTATTACCTCGATGGCCCCTTTTAAATTGTTACATCCCCAAATTAACCCTATACTTTCTCTGGAGAGTGGCCTGAAAATCCCAGTAGGGATTTGTTGTGGCCCTAATTCAGGATTTAATTCAATAGTCATTGAGGGTTGTAAAGAAACTGCTGTGAGATTCACTCAGTTAATAATGGTGGTTCCCCATGGTCGGCGGTGATGACGTTAAATTGCAAGACCTTCCTTCTAGTTCCCCTGTTTATTCAGCCCCAGGATGGGCCAACCGCAATTTTTTTCGTCTTCTTACCAGGCTGAAGTGATGGTTAGAAGGCAGGCTGAAGGTGGTCCGCCACGTGGTCTTCCATCATGTAATATCTACTACCAAGAGCACAGGGAGCCCTGGGCTTAAAATTATGAGCATTAGAGTTTTGCAAGTAATGACCGCTCCTCCCACAATGAAAGCCCTCCAGCGGGGTCTGCATACCAATTCTTGGGGCTGCAGATTTTGTTTTAATGCCATGGCAAGCATAACTTTTTGTAAATGGGCTGGATGGATATCAGAACACAAGCGAATACATTCTGAATCTGTGCCCTTTTTTCTATGGGGTCTGAGAACATCCTAACAATATTTATTTGTATTTTCAAATGCCAATTGCTTAACAATAAACTCACAAGCCCCCAGGTCACCAATGGAACAGTTTGCAGTTTGGTAAAGTCATGCTACGAAATCAGAATAAAGCTCATTGGCACCTTGTTTAACTATAGTCAGAAATAAGCTTGGGACTAGGCAATGCTGAGCTGACGTGGATCTGGGGTAAACAGTCTGGGCCTCTCAGAACACACACTGAGCCTGGATCAGCTGAATTCAAGCTCCAGTTCACCTGCTTCCCGCAGACAAACAGCTGTGACTCAGCACTGATCCATCCGGCTGAAACAACTGGTCAGCCCTTCTCATCCTACAGAGGTAAATGCCTACCGAGCCTTCATAGGTAGTGGCCACAAGTTTGAAATGGGGCTTGGGAGAGACAGTAAGGACTCACCCGTTGCATTGATCGCCCAGCAAAGGGAAACCAACTGTCACCATTTGCAAGA
This sequence comes from Spermophilus citellus, assembly GCF_964194105.1. Taxonomy (NCBI): domain Eukaryota; kingdom Metazoa; phylum Chordata; class Mammalia; order Rodentia; family Sciuridae; genus Spermophilus; species Spermophilus citellus. The sequence goes on from NC_138197.1 coordinate 37,089,171, forward strand.
GATACCACCATGGCAGAGAACTGACGTCATCGGACTGCGGCAGAGGAGATAACTTCATTGAAACCTGCGGCTACAGGTGTGTAATTCCCTAGCTTTCCCTCTCCACACATCGGGGAAACCTTAAGGGCCCCTCCCAGCTCTCCTGTGAGCACGATAGCCAGACTGAGGGAATCAGAGGTCGCGCGGGACCTGCGGCGCGGAAATACCGCTCCCACCATTGCTGAGAGCTGAGGTCTCTTGCACCAGCTACCGGGGGCGTGACTACCAGAGGGCAAGTAAAATTCGCTGAGGATTCTCAGCCCCAAGCTGTACAAACTTAGGGTCTGTGGGAATGGCAAACTGGAAGAGAGTGCCCAGTCATTCATGAAAACAGGGCTCCCGGGAGCACCAGACCTGGCGTGTAGCCAGTATTGTGGTGAGCGGCACCCATGAGAGGGGCCTGGCTAGAGGAAAAGTGGGAAGTGACTAGACACAAGAGGAGGCCCTAGGCACTCAGGATTGGAGACTCTCCCAGTCTGGGAGGAGCTACTGCACAGTGATTGTTTCCCGGGTATTGAAAGGAGAAACTTGGCCTGGTGGGCACAGCACCACCTACTGGAAGAGAAGTTAATCAAACTCTAAGACTGCATTTATTAGTTTTTTTTTTTATTTGTGTTTTTTCTTTCATTTTCATTTTTCTTTGTTGTTTTTTAAATTTTTTTCAATTTTTAAAAAATTTTTTTTCTTCTAATTTTAATTTTAATTATTATTATTATTTTTTTTTAATTATTATTTCTTTTTTTATTTCCTATTTTTTTTCTTTTGTCTTTTCATGTCTTTTCAATTTTCTTATTCCCCCTTCCTTGAATTCTACCTGCTTACTCTCATTTGTAAGTTTGGTTTTCTTATGTTATCCCATAACTCTTGGATGTTTTTCTCATGATTTTTTACCAGCCTTTCTGAGTTGGCTAGACTCTTTTCAAGATGATATATTTTGTCTTCATTATCTGACGTTCTGGCTTCTACTTGCTCCACTCTGTTAGTGATACTCTCAATTGAGTTTTTAATTTGGTTTATAATTTCCTTCATTTCTAGAATTATTGTTTGATTATTTTTTATAACCTCTATCTCCTGATAAAGATGCTTAACTTCTTCTTTTATCTGTTTATGTAATTCATTCTCAATGTGTTCTTTTGCTGCTTGAATTTGCTTTCTCGTATCCTCTTTAAGGTTCCATTCCATCTGTCCAAGGTGTTCCTTGAGTTCTTTATATGACAATTTTTCTGATGACTCTAGTTCCTCCTGAATATTTAGGCTGTCCTGCATTGTTTGTACTCCTTTTCTTCCTTGCTTTTTCAAGCTGCTCATATTACTTATTGTTCTGTTTGACTGCTGAGTTACTGTTTACTCCTATAAATTTATTTGATGCTTGGGAGGAAAGGTATTAGAAGGGAAGGGAAGAAGTCACTAAAGAGAATGAGAGTAGGCAGGTAGAATTCAAGGAAGGGGGGATAAGAAAATTGAAAAGACATGAAAAGATAAAAGAAAAAATAATAGAAAATAACAAAAGAAAGAAAGAAGAAAAAAATTTAAAACAAAATAATAATGATAATACAAAATGGAAATTAAAGTTTTTTTTAAATAATAATAATAATAAAATAAAATAAATTAAAAAATTGAAAACATTTTAAAAAAGTTAAAGAACAACAACAAAAAAATGAAAATGAAAGAAAAAAAATAATAAATACAGTCATAGAGCTCGATTAACTTCTCTTCCAGTAGGTGGAGCTGTGCCCACTGGGCCAAGCTTCCCTTCTCAATAGGTGGGAACCAGTCACTGTGCAGCAGCTCTTCCTCCCAGACTGTGCGGGTCTCCAATCCTGAGTGTCTAGGGCCTTCTCTTGTGTTTCCTCAAGCCAGGCCGAGCTCACCTGTGACTCTCACCACAATACTGGCTACACACCAGGTCTGGTGCTCCTGGGAGCCCTGTTTTCATGAACGTCTGGGCATACTCTCCCTGCTTGCCTCCCTCAGACCCTAAGTTTGTAGAGCTTGGGGCTAAGAACCCCCAGTGAATTTGCTTGCCCTCCGGTAGCCACTCCCCCTGTAGCTGTTGCAAGGGACCTCAGTTGTCAGCACTGGTGGGAGCGGTAGCCGGGAGTTCTGCGCCGCTAGTCCCGCGCCACTCCTGATTCCCTTGGTCTGGCTATCTCGCTCACAGGAGAGCTGGGAGGGGCCCTTAAGGTTTCCCCGCTGTGTGGAGAGGGATGGCTAGGGGATTGCACACCTGTAGCCGCTGGTTTCAATGAGGTTATCTCCTCCGCCCGTGACATCAGTTCTCTGCCATGGTGGTATCCCATGCAAACGGTGACCATTCGTTCTCTTTGCTGGGTGACCAATGCAACGGGTGGCTCCTGACTGTCTCTCCCAAGCCCCGTTTCAAACCTGTGGCCACTGCCTTTGAAGGCTCGGTTGGCTTTTACCTCTGTAAGTTCAGGAGGGCCGACCAGTTATTTCAGCGGGAACGTTAGTGCTGAGTCACGAGAAGCAGGTGAACCAGAGCTTGAATGCAGCTGATCCGGGCTCGGGGTGTTCCGAGAGGCCCAGAGTGTTCGCCCCAGATCCACGTCAGCTCAGCATTGCCTAGTGATCCTGAGCAAACAGCATTTAGACAGTTTACGTTTCCCTATGCTCGCGCAGCTGAAGCAGTCAGAGACTTGATCTCTCCGCACCCGCCGCCATGTTGGATCCCTTAGATTTTAAATTGTCACTCATCTTATCAGCTGTTCCATTTTGTTCAGTGGATAGGCTGCTCACTTGTGCGGCTCTAATGAGCTCCACAGGAAGCGGCGGTGGCAGCGGCAGCGGCTCAGCTTGCGGCCCTCAGGACGCCCGAGGAGGGGGAGCGGGCTGGGGGAGGGGAGGGGGTGCCTCGGGGCCGGCGCTGGCCGGGTGACTGGGCACGTGAGAGAGTGGGAAGGGCGGGGGAAAGAAATTAAGATTGAGATTCAGAGAGTGAGCACGGGAGAAGAGACGGCGGGAGAGATGCAAGGCAGAAAGGAAGAGAGGAGGGGGAAAAGGGGCCGAGAGAACCGGGTGGCTCGGGGACCGTAGCCTTACGCTTGTGCCGGAGTTGTGGCGGACTCACTCCACCTAGGCCCCTTTCTTGACACGGTCTCTATTTTACATTTTTGATGAAACACTGGACAGAGCAATTAGACAGATGAAGGAAATTAAAGGAATATGGATAGGTAAAGAAAAACACAGATTAGCACTATTTGCTGAAAATATGATTCTGTACCTAGAATACCCTAAAATTTCCAACAGAAAATTTCTAGAACTAGTAAATGAATTCAGCAAAATAGCAGGATACAAAATCAACACCCATAAATCAAAGGCATTTCTGTATATCAGAGACAAACCCTCTTAAAAGGAAATGAGGAAAACTACCCACTCATAATAACCTCAAAAAAAAAAGATACTTGGGAATCAACTTAATGAAAGAGGTGAAAGATCTATACAATGAAAACTACAGAACCAAAAAGAAAAAATCAAAGAAGACCTTAGAAGATGAAGAGATCTACCTTTCTCTGTGTTAGGCAGAATTAATATTATCAAAATGACCATCCTACCAAAAGCACTATATCGGTTTAATGCCATTCTGATCAAAATCCCAATGGCATTCCTCTTAGAAATAGAAAAGGAATCATGAAATTCATCTGGAAACATAAGAGATCCAGAATAGTTAAATCAATCATTAGCAGGAAGAGTGAAGCAGATGGTATCTCTATATCAGACCTTAAACTATATTACAGAGCAAGAGTAACAAAAACAGCATGGTATTAACACCCAAACAGACTGGTAGATCAATAGCATGGAATAGAAGACATAAGACTAACCCACAAAATTACAATTATCTTATGTCAGACAAAGGTGCCAAAAACATGCTGGGAAAACTGGAAATCCGTATGCAACAAAATGAAATTAAATCCCGCTCTCTCTCCATGCACAAAACTTAGCTCAAAATGGATCGAGGATATAGAAATTAAACCAGAGACTCTGCACCTAATAGAAGAAAAAGTAGGCCCTAATCTTCTTCATGTGGGAAGAGGCCCCAACTTCCTTAATAAGACTCCTATAGCACAACAAGTAAAACCAAGAATCAATAAATGGGATGGAATCAAATGAAAAAAAATGAAATCTTAATTAAGTTAATATCTCACCTTAATTAGAACAGAAAGTAAGTTATTTGGGGATATTCCAAGAGTTTCTGGAATCTCCTCATACAAAAGGACAAAAAGAGTTCATTTACTTTTGATTTTAGAAAGTTGTCAAATGCCAAAAAAAAAAAAGTTTAGAACACTTCAATAAATAAAATCACACCTCATTGTAAAACCATACTAAAGTGAGAAAGGTTTGTAAGGCAAATGCATAACTTATGTGGCAGCATGATGAAAACAGGCATTTAATGTTGAGAAGGTTCACTGTTTTAAAAATTAATAAGGCTTCAGAAAAGAACATGAATATAAAGCATTATTTTCTCATCAATGTATTAGTGTATTATAATTACTTATGATAGCGGGATTTTTAGTTAGATAATACATGCATCAATGTAATTATATAAGATGATCAATATTTTTTCCTTGTACTCCCCTTTCTCTTGTGGACATATCCATTATGTTAGATGGGGTTAGATTTGTAAATGTATTCAGACGTAGTGACCATATGCATTTTTGGCTATACACTTAGTGTTGACATAACCAGGGACACTTGGAAAGAATGAAATTCTTAGGAAAACAGAACACAGTGCAGATGAATCACACTATCATAATACAGAGTGAAACTCAAATAATGACAGACCTTCAGTTGTAATATCTGTACTGAATGTGCAACCAATTTTCTTCAACACTGTTGCCCAAATCACATGTTTTATATTTCAGAAAGGAGACACTAACAACCTGGTGCCTATCCCATCCTCCTGGTCTGCCCCAAAGAGAAAGCAATGAGGTCACCCTGCGTGGAGTTCAAGGGCTCCACTGATCTACTTCTCCTTATATAGGGAGCTGCTCCGCTTCCCCCAGCACAGACTTGGGAACAATGTCAGAGCCTCCTCTAAGATGCTTGTGGTCCTGCTCACAGTGGCCTTTCTGCCCTGAGCCCAGCTCAGAGCTCAAGTGTAGGTATAATAAAGGAGGAGGATTGTGACAATTGAGCTTAGGAAATCTCAGTGCAGAGAGGGAGGGTGAGGGAGGAAAGATTATAAGAAGGACAGGTCTGCAGAACATTTAAGAAAAGTGTAAGTCTAGTTATGTCCCCATTTCCTGGTAGGAATTCAGATTTCAGATTTCAGATACAATTGGAAGTGCTTGCCTATTTAAAGGAAAAATTCAACCAGAAACATGGAAGGAAAATTCATATTAGAGGACAGATCTCTCCATTTGTCAAAGATAGACAGGAATGTGGGGGGACTGGCACAGAGAAGCCTGCTGGGGAGGCATGATTGTACTGCAAGCAGATGCAGGACAAAGAAGGAGAAATCCATGCATCAGCCTATGTCAGAGAAGGAGATCTACAGACTAAACTGGACTCTCTCTACTGAGTGACTTAAAAATATCAGGGCCCAATTACTTTCTCATTTGCCTCTCAACTATATACATTCAGTGTTTCAATGTTCTGTGAGAACTATTTGCACCACTGGATGCAAAGACTCATTGCTGGTTTCCAAATGTGGAAAAGCAGTAAATGGGAGCAAAGGGTTTAAAAAACAAAGGGGTTAAAAAAAAATACTAACTTTGACATTGAAATTTGCAAAATATGTAAAGGATATTGTTGATAGTTTTCACTGATGCTAGTGAAGCCTAAAATGGTTTTCATATTTTCACTCAAAGATGGCAACTAGGCATAGGCACCCCCAGGCCTCTCTCACATCTTCCTCCCTTTTTACCAGCATCACAAAGTGTGGATGAGAGTTCACATTAGGGTTTCCAAGTTGGAATGCAAGTCATCTTTCACAATAGGATCCAGGGAGCACTATATTGGTGACTTACTTTTCATTTCACACTTTCTTATTTCCTTGAGATCAACTATGAAGTTTCTGCTTACCTATCTGTGGGAGGCCACCCTCACATGTAATTTGAGTTACTTCCCTGGCTGGGTGAGAGACACTTAGACACAGCTGTGTTAGAGTCTTCCCCACCCTTTTCTATGTCTGAGGGCTTGTCCCAGCACAGGTGTGCCTGGCCACTTCCCTGAAAACCCAATTGTCAACCCTGACCTTGGGAAGCTGCCCCCCATAACGTTGATTTGATGGGATTTTCCCCAGAAGTGTTTGTTCCCCAATAAAAGTCCACCCCTTGGCATGGTCTCTCTCTCTCTCCCTAGTCTCTTGGTCTCTTCTGCAAACCTCACCACTGCATTAAGTGGCTGGAAGTGGGAGCGAGTAGAAGCCATCCCAGAGCTGCTATTAAAGGTAATGAGAGTCTTTTCTCTTTAATTTTAAACTCTCTATCCATTTCTTATGAACTGAACCTTCTTTCATGAAGCCAGTGCTGGTCACGTGCAGTAGTGGCACCCAGGAGTGAGGCATAAGTAAATTGACTAGGTTGAGTTTGGAGCAGGCTAAGAAATATGGAATTTGTGACCTTTTTAGGGTCATGGAAGTACCAGGCACTTTTTGGAGTGAAGAGATGTTAAAAATCTTAATAATGGGGAATTCAAGTTCTACTGATAAAGACATGTATTTGACTATTATAGAGACCATAATTAATCAGAAGGGAAAGCAAGTTAAAAAGACTCAGTTGCTACAATTCTTAAAGGGTGTAGGTGAATTTTGCCCTTGGTTTTGTGGCCAAGATTCACCAAATTTACATACTTGGGACAAATTAGGAAGGAAATTACATAAAATTTGCATTTCTAATGAATTAGGTGGAAACTTGGAGAATATACACAAAGTTTGAACTGCATTAGAGATCTGAATTTTTGATTACATGGGCCATAGTCTGTGGCCCCTGGAAGATCTATTGAAAGGTATTCAGAGAGCCATTAAGTGTATTCAAATGGAAAAATTGCCTGAGGCTAAGGAAATCTCCTTTCCTCTAAGCCTTTTAAAAACAAAAACTAAGACAAATTATATTCAAAGCAAAAACCTCAGGGCAAAACAGAAAGTAAAAAAACTTAGCCTTGCCTGAGCCAAGCCAAAGTAATCTAGAGGAAAACTGTAGAGAGGGAGATCATAGAGATGAAGCCTGGGGGAGGGGGGGATAGATGGTCCTTCTCCCAGAGAAGAAAATCCGGAAGAGATTCATAGAGCTCTTCCACATGGCTTACAAGCCCAAATTCAACATGGCGACAAGGGAGAATCTATGGAGGAAGTGCAGACTGAGGGAGAGGAATCTGGCAATGAAATCCAGGATTTAACAGGGAATTACAACAGGCTGTGCTGAATACCACCTGCCCTGGTCATTCAAATACGGTCATTGTCTGTTAAAAGGATAAATTTTAACAGATACTCTGAGCTAGCAATTACTTTTTTTGGTGTATGATCAGATTACAGCCTGTGCAAAGCATGCCTGGAGACAGATTGCCTCCAGGGACCAACCGAGATTAGTTCTGACCAAAGTTAAACAAGGTGCCAATGAGCTTTATTCTGATTTCGTAGCGCCACTTTACCAAACTGCAAACCATTCCATTGGCGATCCGGGTGCTTGTGAATTTTTGTTAAGCAATTGGCATTTGAAAATACAAATAAGTATTTTCATGATGTTCTCAGACTCCATTGAAAAAAGGGCACAGATTCAGAATTTATTCGTTTGTGTTCTGATATCGATCCAACCCATTTACCAATAATTTTGCTTGCCGCGGCATTAAAATAAACTCTGCAGCCCCAGGAATTGGTATGCAGACCCTGCTGGAGATGCTTTCATTGTGGGAGCAGCAGTCATTACTTGTGAAACTGTAATACTCCTAAATTTAATCCCAGGGCTCCCTGTGCTGTTGGTAGTAGATATTACATGGTGGAAGACCATGTGGCAGACCAAGATGGCACTGATCAGCCCGCCTTCTAGCTGTCACTTCAGCCTGGTAAGAAGACAAAAACCTTGCGGTTGGCCCATCCCCTGGCTGAAAAAAACAGGGGAACTAGAAGGAAGGTCTTGCAACTTAAGGTCATCACCGCCGACCATGGGGAGCCACCATTATTACCAGAGTGAATCTCTTAGACAGTTTTTTTATGACCCTCAATGACAATTGCATTAAATCCTGAATTAGGGCCACAACAAATCCCTACTGGGATTTTCAGGCCACTCCCCAGAGAAAGTTTAGGGTTAATTTTGGGATGTAACAATTTAAAAGGGGCCATTGAGGTAATACCTGGAGTAATAGATTCTTATTTTGAAAGAGAAGTAAATATTACTTCAAAGTCAAATTATGCCCTTCGGCTTACTCCAAAAAATACATGGCAGCCACCATTATTACTGGGGTGAATCTCACAGAGAGTTTCTTTCCGACCCTCAGTGACAATTGAATTAAATCCTAAATTAGGGCCACAACAAATCCTGTTATGCTCCAATTTGGGATGCCCAAAGACCACCAGAGACCCAAGATCGATGCAAGCAGCAAAGAGGTGTTTATTGCGAGCTAGCTGGTTCCTCCGCATGCACACACAGCAACTGGTGATGCTGAGAGGCCCCAAGCCCAGGGTTTGCAGCATTTTTATACATTCTATGGAGAGGGCAGGGACTTCACATACATCATAGCAAATCATCACACACCGAGGGAAAATCAAATAACAACTCTAAAACATGATTAGCACATTCACTGGTGGGAACAAGTTGGGGAGGGGTGATTGGTCAGTACAAAAGGGGTATTCCTTTGAACTGATTGGTTTGAGCCAAGAGAGGTGTATGTGCTGAACTACATGGTTTCCCAACTTGTTGTCAACCACCATAAAATACTGGGAGGGTCATCTGGCATCCCAGATATTTCCCTGTCTCATGCTGATTGGTGGCTGCTAGGGGGTTGCTATGGATCTCCACCTAGCCTGACTGAGTCAGGGACACCTGGCGCAGCAGATCTCTCCTGTTATTTGTAGATAAACAACTTAGCAGGGTGGGAATGTGCCTAGGAGTGCTCTGTGGGTTATTCCAAGGACAAAGGTCATGTCCCTTTCTTGGACAGGCTTTGCTCTGAGATAGAAGCTGGTTTTTCATTCCCTCCTTTTTCTGGAAACTTGGGAACCAATCATGGTTTCCTCAGTTGAGGGCCTATTTGGGCAGGCTCTACATCTTGGTAAATAGTAATCCTCAGGGGACAGTCTTCAACTTCCCAGACTTACTTAAAATTGGCCTCCTAGATCCAACCTGACTTGATTTACCTATCTACACTGCCTCTCCATTTTTGGCTTTGTTTCCCCTAAATTTAGAAACTTTATTGCTGTAAAAAGAAGGAGTGAGAAGGGGCGACGGCTTGTTATGGCTGCTTCAGGCTGAAAAGGGGTGTCGAACATGAGGGGGCTCGAAGACATGGGAGGGCGACGTGGGGGACTTGAGTTCCCTTTTAGAAGCCAGTTCCATTTGAAGTCTGGTTGGGGAAAAACAGGTTGTCATCTGGGGATGGGTCCTTCTATGAGAGAAACAAAAACCATGAGTACTGAATAAGTGTTGCAGCAGCTGGAACATGTCACTGTACAGAAGTTCCCTCACCAGGCTTTAACATTTCCAGTTACCAGGACTGTAAATATGACATTTAACTTTTAGGGTTACAGATGTCCTTTCCCTTAAGACACAGTTTAATAATTTAATGTCATCTGATCTTGCAAAATCTTTTTATTAGTATGACCTCTGTGTCTAATAGAGAGACCTTTAATTCTGTTACTTAGGGCTGGATAACCATACTAGCAAACACCAAGCCTACCTGTGTAGGTCAGGGATATCTGTGGGCCTTAAACTAAAACTACTCTGGCAGTTTCTTTTGATAGTTATCAGACATTCCTACCTAAGAATCTCTTTTGCAGCCTCCAGTTTACTTATTTTTGGAAGTTACATTTAACTATTATTATTATTATTATTATTATTATTATTATTTAAAATGCCCAGGAATAGCTGTGTTTTGGCTTTGACTGTCTTTGCTAAGTGTTTAAGATGAAGCAAGTCAAACTGACTTTTGTTTCTATCTATTGTTAACAGTCAACTGAGTTTCCCTGGGAGTCCTCGGGGAACTTCACAGCAGCTTTTCAGTTCTGCTGGTGCCATTTGTGCTAGGATGGGTCCAGGCCTTGCTTGACCATGTGGCTTCCCTTGGGAGCATCAGGGATGTCTCCCTTTTCTGATGACCCTCCTCTTCACAGCAAATGCACTGCTTGGCTTCCTGTCCTCCACTGGTCTCATTAATCTCCCTGATCAGGAGGTTATGTGGCCTAGAGTTGTAAAGCTCTTTGGAGAAGTCCCCTATTCCCTGATTCAGACTGACTCAGAGGGCAAGAGCCAAATATTGGTTTTCTTGGCCCTTTTAATTTAATTTTAAAACTTAATCTTAAACATCTAGCAAATAAGTTAACAGCCTTATATTGAGAGTACTGGGCTTTAATGTCTATCTCTATCCTGTAGGTGATAACTCATTATAACTCATTATCTTAAATTAACCCAGGTTGTTAGTTCTTAAAGCAGTACCTCTTTAAAACATTAACAGGCAATCCTTAGACCATCTATAAGCAAACTAGAAAATAAAATTAACTAGGGTAAAAACATATTTAGTTTATGTAATAGCTACCTTGAATTTTGGCAGAGTTATATATTATAATCCCCTGTTTGAGTTCCTAGTAATCTTGACAAAAACCAACTTTTGGACACAACTTTAAATGTACTGAAATCTGGCCTACTTCTTTCATAGTCACTTTCACATGTAGTGAGATGGGACATAGAGCCTTATCTCAAGTAAGGTGGGGTTCTTCATAAATCTTAAATACTATAGTTCTGAAGCTGATCTTTGCTTTTTAGACATCATTTTACAAAGCCTACATAAATTGTTGCTCAAGTTCACATGAATATTAGCTAACACAACATCTAAAACATGAATTAAAGAAATGCTGAAAGCTTTTAACCTTTTGTAGAAAAGTAGCAAAGTATTTTTGTGTTTTACAATAAAACCTTCACACAGATTAGGCTCTCATTAACTTAAAAATACATTTAAATTGTATCTCAGTGTAGAAAGTAACATGGAACTTTACATATCTTATTGATAACAAGTCCAGTTATAGGACACTAATGATATAATTAAATCTCCAACATGTTTTTCTTTTAAGCCTAAAATTACCATACAACTTTAGAACACCAGCTTGATATAATGTTCTTTTGAAGCTTCTACCTTACAGACTTGTATACCTGGAAGATATGAACACATTAATACCACTATAATTACATTGATGTCTTTATATTAACCAAGTTTAGCTTTTAAACAAATAACATTACAATATTGAAAAATAACAGTTGTTGTTTAACCATAGTTGTATAATTTTTAATTTCTTTAAGATTACTTGCTCAAAAACTTAAACATATAACCAATTTACACAGACCCTTTGTTTATCACTTACTTAAACCCTTTTATTAACTTAATCACATAGACTTTCTTATCTAGAAACACATTTTCTCTCTATTAAATCCATATCTATAACTTTCTAGTTTTTCTTTTCCATCTGTTAACCTCCTTCTGTTCACCTTTTGGAACAATACTGTAAATTTTTGAATTTAAGCAGATTATTTCATAGACATCAACATTTTATTAGGTTTTTTTAAACACCTAGAAAAACTTATAAGCTTAATTTTAAAGACATCTTTACTTTTATCTGTTTACCCAATTTAAATTGAACCATTTGAATCACGTGAATCAAAGATATTTGGATCCATTTTTAATTTTTTTATGAGCGCTCCTCATATGTCTGCCAATTGTCATAAAGCTGCATGATATATGGACATACACACATACAGACATACCGACATACAACACATAACACAAGTGTACACACATACACAAGGCCTTGTAGCTGTTTTTTCAGGTGAAATCTCCATTGCAATGTTTAAAAACTCCACAGTTGATCAAAAATAGAACTGATCAGAAAACATTAACTTAGGTCTGTAGGATCGAAATCATGAGCTCAAAAAAAAAACCAGAATCTAAGAAAAAGCAAGAGTCCTAAAAAAGATGACTGGCCAGTAATTAGTAAATACCATACAATTTAATTTTTGGTTTCGTCTAGTTTGAGTTCAGGTAAAAAGACACTTTTACTCTCTTTTTTTCCTTGGGCCTCAGATCTGTCTCCTGAGCTCCAGGCTTCTTCTATTTGCATATCAACTTAAGTCCTGGCTGAGGTCTGGAAGGAACTGGGAAAACTGGAATTCTGAGCAGAAACCTCATGCCTAACACATTTTAACCATAAGTCACAATTTCCAGGTTTGGATGTTGAAAATTATGATACAAGTTTAAGATGCAATTTTTAAAATCATCTTTATATCTTTTTACACTAGAAAAACTTGCTCACTCAAAACTGAAAATAGGATCTCTACCATCAGAAGAAATTTCTTTAGGATCATTAAGCCACTTTTTTTGTTCTGAAATTCCTAAAGTAGTATTAAGTTACATTAAATCACCTGAAAGAGAACTACACACTACATGTATATCTAAAAGTAAGCTTTTAAAAATTTCCAAGACTGTTGCTATTTAATGTCATTTTAATAAACCAGACCAACATTTTAATTTAACATTTTTTTAATTTTACATATTGAGGGGAACAGATACCATATCATAATTTATTATCCTTGTCCAAGTTAATGCACTGGTATACCTAGTGAAATCTTTTCAAGCCACCCAGTTCAAAAATTGATGAAAAAATAAAACTGAGTGATTGGGAGTTACTTGCCATCTTGGAAGTAGAGTTCTTTAATTTTTTATCCTAAGTATTTAAGTTTTCTAGCATGAACTATCTGAAATCTCAAACTAAACAATTACTAAAACCCAACTTTTAACTGCAAGATTGTGCAATGCTTTAGAAACCCATTTAGATACCAGATTGCTACTATAAAAAATCATCTTTTAGATACACATTTAGCCAAGATCATCCTCAAGAAACAATCTATAATATCAGCACATTACTGCATTCGTTGTCCCTTTTTTTAAAAGTAGACAGAGGTGGAGTAATCCTTAAAGTGCAGGTAAGGAAAAGGGAGTTCCCCAAAGCAAAATGGCTTTGGCAGCTGCTGGGAATTCCTCAGTCTCACCTTTTACTTACAGGATTAGCTCCTTAGGATAGATCCAATCCCAGGCAATCTAGCACATCTCCTATCTTTCCAGTAGAGTCAGTTTTTATCTGCCTTAGGTCTTGAAGGGGGAAGGGGGTATGTACTTTGATTGGCCCAAATTTTTCTCTTGATTCTTTTTTTTAAATGTCTCTCTTAGCAGCTTAAGGAACACAGCACATTTTAAACATTGGGGCGGTAAAACAGACTATTGAAAGTTATCTATGCACCTTAGAGAACCTGGGCAGATTTTACTAATTATCTTATGTCTTTCTCAGCCCTACAACCTGAATTGCTAACATTTCTAACCTGAGAAGGAAGGGGAGCATCCAGGAGGAATGGATGTGGGGTTGGGAGTGTTGCGTATCCCATACGGAGGCAAATGTGATTGGGGCTTTCCCTCAGTGCCATTCCTCTACCGATCACCCTAGATACCCATGAGGGCTGTCGGGAGGGGGCTCAAGAGAAAGGACCTTAGGAATACGTCTGAGGGTAGCCCAGACCGGAATTCTGCAGTTGTTCCAAATTCTTTCATCCACCTCCACGCATCCGAGGCAGATCAGGATTCGGGACACTGTGTACTCACGCCAATTGCTCTCCGAGCCCAGACAGAAAAGTTGGAAGCGGCTTTGGCAGAACCCAACATGCCTGCTCTGTATAGAGCAGGTGATTGAGAGCTGCCTAGGCTGGGAAACCTCTCACCCGAGTCTTGAAGAGTGGCGGCTGCACTAATTGCGTTTAAGTAGCCATCGGGTGCCCATCTTACCTCCAGAAAGAAAGAGAAAGATGCACCTCAAACAGACATGGGGTGCATGCACTTACCTCGGTGTAGAATCTCGGTCGGGGACAGAATTTATGACTGAAAGTTCGGCTTCCATCCCCAAAGCCAATTAATGCCAATTTAATAATGAGGACAGGGTTTTGAGAAAAGTTAAAGCGAGATATCAAAGTTCTTAGATCCCCAACAGGCATTTCTCAACTGCAGCAGGTGCACTCAAGCCAACTACAAGAAGAAAAGAAAACACTGCTTCCCCAATCTCGCTTAACAAAAGGGGAGTAAAGTTTATCAAAGTTCTTTAAAACACAGCTAAAAGGGGTGTAAAAAGTGAGAAGAGAAAAGCTGGCGGTTCTATTGACTTTTGGTCCCTTACGGGAGAAGCATACTAGGGACAATTTAGGTTAAAATTTAGCTAAAGTTATCTCCACACCTCTAAGGCAGATTGGAATTTGGGACTCTGCATTGGTCCAAAGTAAAACAATGCCATCACACTTAACACAGACACGGACAAAAAGACACACAAAGACACACAAAGACATAGATTCCCTTTTCAGATTGTCAAAAAAATGAGAGTGGGTGCTGGCCCCAAGCCAACTGGGGCCTTCCCTTCAGACAAATGGATTGGGGGAGCATCCCCTTCAGATTGGGTCTGATGACCCCAGATTGGGAGATTAGTTCTCTTGCCAGGGTGTTGGGTGGAGACAAACAGGACAATCGAAACAAAAACACATAACACAAAATTCGCAGCGCAGCCACAGAATTTGCAGCACGTTGTGGATTGCTACCCAGAAACTAAAGGCTCAGGCGGACCGCAGATCCGTCAGCTACAAAATACTTTACCAAATACTTCACAAAATACTTTACTACAGGCAATCCACTCAGAACCCAGAAAGGGGCTGGGGACGTCTTCCACAAACTCTGTCAGCTGCCCTTCGGTGCGTCCACCTGGACCTTTTGCCAACCTCACCACACAAAACCATTACTGCTTGCATCCAGAGTACAGAAACTTACACATCGGCAATGCCTTTACTTACCGGCCGGGTTTTCAACACCTCTTGATCGGGGTGTCTGGGTAGGCTTTTTAGGGGGATCCCGGGCAAGCCCCCATATATTATGCTCGAATTTGTGACCCCCAAAGACCACCAGAGACCCAAGATCGATGCAAGCAGCTGCCGCAGTCTGGCTGGGCACAATTCAGGAGCCACTTGTCAAAAGAAACTAACTTTATTTTTAGAACTACACACGCCAAACAAAACAGCTCCTCAGGAAAAAACCCTCAGAGCCCAACTGCCACCACCGGCTTCCCACAAGCCTCTCTCCCCAACACCAGCCTCTCCACCTCCCACAATCTTCCTGCTCTTGAGGCTGATTGGCTGGGTCGCGTGGGCAGAGCCAAAGAAGTCCCCCAATGAGCAGCTCCGTGGTATGAAAGGGCAGGGAAACAGCCCAATGAGCATCACCGCAGAGGAGCCAATCAGCTAGATGTTGCTGGGGCCACTGTGAGCCAATCATCAGCCGGCAGCTGGAAGTTTGCTGGCAGCTGGAAGTTTGCTGGGGCCCCTTTGGCTGTGGCTCTCAACAAGCAGCAAAGAGGTGTTTATTGTGAGCTAGCTGGGTCCTCCGCACACACACACAGCAACTGGTGGTGCTGAGAGGCCCCAAGCCCAGGGTTTGCAGCATTTTTATACATTCTATGGAGAGGGCAGGGACTTCACATACATCATAGCAAATCATCACACACCATGGGAAAATCAAATAACAACTCTAAAACATGATTAGCACATTCACTGGCGGGAACAAGTTGAGGAGGGATGATTGGTCAGTACAAAAGGGGTATTCCTTTGAACTGATTGGTTTGAGCCAAGAGGGGTGTACGTGCTGAACTACATTGTTTCCCAACTTGTTGTCAACCACCATAAAATACTGGGAGGGTCATCTGGCATCCCAGGTATTTCCCTGTCTCATGCTGATTGGTGGCTGCTAGGGGGTTGCTATGGATCTCCACCTAGCCTGACTGAGTCAGGGACACCTGGCGCAGCAGATCTCTCCTGTTATTTGTAGATAAACAACTTAGCAGGGTGGGAATGTGCCTAGGAGTGCTCTGTGGGTTATTCCAAGGACAAAGGTCATGTCCCTTTCTTGGACAGGCTTTGCTCTGAGATAGAGGCTGGTTTTTCAATCCCTACTGGGATTTTCAGGCCACTCCCTAGAGTAAGTATAGGGTTAATTTTGGGACATAACAATTTAAAAGGGGCCATCAAAGTAATACCTGGAGTAATAGATTCTTATTTTGAAGGTGAAGTAAATATTACTTCAAAGTCAAATTATGCCCTTCGGCTTACTCCAAAAAATACATTGGCTCAATTAATTTTATTACCCTGTAATTCGGATGGACACCCAAAAGTAAATTTAGTGTCCAAACTGCCAGACACAGTGTACTAGTCTCAATTAGTGCAGCAGGAGTGCCCCCTACTGGAAGTTAAAATTAATCATAAAAAATATAAAGGTGTGGTGGACACAGGGGCTGACATATCTGTTCTGTCTAGTAGTTTCTGGCCTGAAATTTGGCCCTTACATATAGCACCAGCTAACCTAGAGGGAATTGGACAAATCTCACAGCCTGCTCAAAGTGCAAATTATCTCCATTGGGAGGAACCTGATGGGAACAGTGGAGATTTTAAACCTTATGTGTTAGAGTCCTTACCAGTAAACCTATGGGGAAGAGATATATTAAGCAAAATAGGATAATTTTTAGTAAAACCAAATTATATGAGATCACTTGAGGAAATTAATCAAGGGCTTCTTCCTGGAGATAATGAGGGAACTTATCCAGGAGAGTATCTGCTTATAAACCAGTCTCCTTGACAGAGATTAGTAAATACTCCAAACCAAAATTTTTACTAGGGGCCCTGAGTGTCTCCCTGATACAAAAGACAGCAGAAAAGATCATCTGGCTCACAGAAGAGCCTATATGGATTTCTCAATGGCCCACCTCAGGGGAAATACTTAAGATAATTCATAGGTTAGTTGAGGAACAACTTCAGGCTGGTCATATAGAATCAATGCTTAGTCGTTGGAACACTCCCATTTTTGTTATTAAGAACAAGTCAGGTAATTGGAGTTTACTAAAGGATTTAAGGGCAATAATCCATGCAATTCAGCCTATGGGATCATTGCAGCCCAGACTCCCTTCCCATACAGCAATTGCTCTAAACTATACCTTAATGGTAATAGATCTAAAAGATTGTTTTTCCTCAATAAGGTTGCATCCTGAGGATTCTGAAAAATTTGCTTTCACTGTCCCAGCAATTAATTTTAAAGAACCTGTTAAAAGATATTGCTGGAAGGTCTTGCCTAAAGGGAGGTGTAATAGTCCTACTTTATGTCAGAAATTTGTGGTTCAAGCGATAGCTCCTATAAGAGATAACTTTCTTGATGCATATATTATCCACTTTATGGATGCTATACTATTGGCTCATGCTAATGCAGAAGTACTTTCAGAAATTTTTTCTCAGTTAGAGGCTTCACTTACAGCAATTGGTTTGTGCATTGCTCCTCAAAAGATACAAAAGATGCCTCCTTTTCAATATTTAGGTCAGATAATTCAAGGGCGTACACTCCATCCTCAAAATCTACAGATAAAAGTTGAGGAATTACATACCCTTAATGACTTTCAAAAACTATTAGGAGATATTAATTGGCTGAGGCCATCCTTAAAACCGACTACTTCTGATTTAAGTCCTTTATTTCAGATATTACAAGGAGATCCTTCTCCAACCTCTCCACGTCAGCTGACAATAGAGGCTAGCACACCTTTAAAAAAAAGGTTGAAAATGCAATTAAAAATGCACAGCTTACTAGAATTAATCCTAAAGAACTAGTATATTTATTAATATTTCCAACGGGAGCCATATGGCAAAGATTGGGAGTTATTGAGTGGATTCATTTAGCTCACTCTCTCCGAAAGACCATCATTCCTTTTCATGACTCTATTGCTCAATTAGTAATTAACGGTAGAACAAGAGTTTTACAGTTAATTGGATCTTAACCTGACATTATAATTATTCCCTTTTCTGTTTATCAAAATAATTGGCTTTTTCAAGCTTCTAGTTTATGGCAAATAGCTTTTGTTGATTTTCCTGGTCAGATAGAAAGTCATTACCCTCCTGATAAAATTTTTCAATTTGCATCAATAACATTGCTTATTTTTCCAAAGACTGTACATGCCCAGCCCATAGATGGAGCCCTATCAGTGTTCACTGATGGTTCAAACTCAGGTAAAGCAGGTTTTTATAGCCATGTTCACTCAGAGGTAATACAAACCTCATATACTTCTGCCCAAAGAGCAGAGCTACAAGCTCTCAATTGTGCCTTAAATTACTTTACAAATGAGCCTATTAATATTTATTCTCACAGCTTATATGCAGTTGGAGTTACCAAAAATATTGAAACTTCAGTTAATGGGTATATCTCATCACAAGAGCTATTTAAATTATTTCATAATCTATAAAAGGAAGTGCAAATGAAAAATACCCATGTTTCATAGGACACATACGAGCTCAAACTAATCTTCCAGGACCTTTAACTTCAGGTAATGACAAGATTGATAAATTAGTAGCTGGTTGTCATCAGATGTCTCCATATGATTGTGCACAAGCTTCACATTCCTTGCATCATCAGAATGCTTCTAGCTTACGTAAAAATTTAATATTACCAGACAACAAACTCGTCATATTGTAAGTAACTGCCCTAAGTGTGTTATTCACACTCCCTCTCTGCCATCAGGTGTAATCCCTGTGGTTTTAACCAATCAAATATGGCAAATGGATGTAACTCATATTCCTCAATTTGGTAAACAATGTTATGTACATGTGATAGTTGATACAAATTCCAGATTTATTTTTGCCACCGCACATACAAAGAAAATACTCAACATGTAATTTCTCATAGCCTAACAGCCTTTGCTCTGTTACGATGCCCTATACAGATTAAAAAAGATAATGCACCAGCTTATGTAAACTCTTCTTTTCAACAATGTTGCCAAGAGTTTCAAATTGACCATAAAACAGGAATTCCTTATAACCCCCAAGGTCAAGCCATTGTGGAACAAGCTCATTTAACTATTAAGCTGCAATTACAAAAATTAAAAGGGGGGAATTGGTTTATGACTCCCCAAAATAGTGTCAACCATGCCTTGTTTGTTTTAAATTTTTTAAATTGTGACACAGAAGGTCACACTGCAGCTGAAAGACATATGTCTTCCACAACATCAGGCCCTTTAGGCAGAGTTTTGTGGAAAGACTTAAAGACTGGTCAATGGAAAGGCCCAGATCCAGTGATTATGTGGGGCAGAAGTCATGCTTGTAATTTTCCTATCTGGGTGCCTGAACATTCGATCAGACATGGAAGAGATAAAACTGAGGTTCAAGCAACTGATTATCAACCTGGAAAAGACTCCACTCAAAAGGAAGAGATATCAAAGAAGAATGAAGAGGAACCAACATGACCCAGCTGAAAAGCTGATCTCATGGGAAGATGCGAAGAAGCTGACAACACATGCTTCGCAAATAAGTCGACTCCTAGGAAGGAATAAGCCTCCACTGATGATGGTAGCCACAGTGATTGCCCTGCTGGGCTGTCAGGTAAAAGGGAGTCCAGCAGACAATTACTGGATGTATTTTCCTGATCCACCCCTGGTATATCCAGCTGTGTGGACTGGAGAATCTATTCCATTGTTTACTAATGACTCATTCATGATGGGAGGATTTACACATACTCATATTACTCCCAATCATGTGACTAGATTTAATTATTCTGTCTACAGTGTCCAATTACCTTGGTGCTGTTCCCACGATAAACATGATGGCTGTCTGAGAGTATCATTTGAGGAAAAGATAGCGGTTGGGATACCTAGACTGACTAATCATACTATTTATGGAGACTTAAAACCTTATACAAGATCAGTGATTAAAATGGGACTTTCCCATAACAAATCAGTCATTTCTGCAAAACCTCCACAAATACCTCACTGTCCAAATAGTTCTACAATTGAGATTGGCATCTTTCCTACATGGATAGATTGTATAAATACTTTTCCAGTACAACATAAGGTGTCTAAAGGTAGTGGGTATATTTTAGACTCATTTCCACAAATTGATAAAAGACAATTATGAAAAAATTCTGCTATGACACCTGCAGGATTTTTTAGCAATATTTTGACTTACAGTGCAGGTGTTATTCAAAAAGATGCCTGGCACTTAATTGCTGCCTCACAATACTTGTATTTTACAGACAAGCCTTTATGGAAATTTGTCGGCAAGAGCTCTAAGGAGGGACCTTTCTATGGCTTACAAGCCTGTGTCCAATCTCCATATGTTTTAATCATTGAAAATGTAAAAGTTAAATGAATAGATGACAGATATGTTGTAACATGTAACAAATGTAACCTAACCAATTGTATTACTAGATATAATAGAGGAAAACGAGTGCTGGTACTTCATCAGCCCTCTTTTGTTTTACTGCCTGCTAATGTTTCAGAGCCATGGTACACTGATGGTGGTTTTCAAGTCTTACAGCAAATTCATATACAGCTATTGAGACCTAGACATGCTATTGGAATTATAATTTTCGGAGTTTTGGCCTTGATTTTGTTCATTGTATCCACAGTCACAGCCTTGATAACTTTATCTCAAAATATTCAACATGCAAAATTTCTTAATAATTTAGGGCAAAATACTTCCAAGGCTCTGCACAACCAAGTAAATATTGATGAAAGGATTGAGACTAAGTTAAATGCCTTAGAGGTGACTGTTATAAATATACATAATGAACTTTCACCTTTAAAGTTTAAAGAAAGGCTTAAATGCCATGCAATATATAAATATGTGTGTGTTACAGCTGCCAAATAAAATGCATCTGTCTGGCATTGTGAGAAGGTTAAGAACCATGTGTTGGGTATTTGGCAAAAGAATAATAATAGCTTGGATCTTTTGGAACTCCATCATCATATCCAAGATATTCAAAATATTAGAGCTGATTTTTCGGATGCTTCTTCTTTGGCAAATCAAATATTGAAGGAATTAAATGGATTTCACCCTGGAAATATTCTTAAAGACTCAGCCTGGTACATTATTGGATTGTTCTCTTTGCTGTTAATTCTTTTTTGTGTTGTAATTATAGGATGGCGAGTCTTCAGAATGAGAGTACAGAGACTCGAGAGAGTAAATCATCGCCTGCTTTTTAAAAGAAAAAAGGGGCAATATGTGTGAGGCCATCTTTGCACGTGATTTGAGTTACCTTCCTGGCTGGGTGAGAGGTGCTTAGACACAGCTGTTTTAGAGCCTTCCCCACCCTTTTCCAGGTCTCAGAGGCATGCCTGGCCATTGCCCCAAACACCCAATTGTCACCCCTGACCTTGGGATGCTGCCCCCGTTAACCTTCATTGGATGGGATTTAGCCCAGAAGTTTTTGTTCTCCAATAGAAGTCCACTCCCTGGCATGTTCTCCCTCTCTCTCTCTCTCTCTCTCTCTCTCTCTCTCTCTAGTCTCTTCTATACACCTTGCCACAGCATTAGGTGGCTGGAGGCGGGAACTTGGAGAAGCCATCCCAGAGCTTGTATTAAAGGAAATGAGAGTCTTGTCTCTTTATTTAAAATTCCCTAGAAATTACTTATGAATCAAACCTTCTTTCATGAAGCCAGCGATGGTCACGTGGCAGACCTATCAACAGGTAAAGCCTGTTTATCCTCAGTCCACTTTCTCTAGCGTTTCCGCAGGAATGTCTCATTACCATCATTTTATTGTCAGGAATTACTGAAGGTCAGTTCCCCTAACAACATAGACAAACCTTACCAAATTTTGATTCTGGATTGTATTAGCAGGAATGGCAGAGAATGGCTTCAGTGACAAAAGGAATAATTTGCTGTAGCCCCAGGGACAGATAAATGCTGAGAGGTGGTAGATTATTTAAATATCTTCTAATTCTGACTTCTCAGTGGTAGTACAAGTCATTCAAAGTTTCCTTCCTCCCCAGTGTTTCTCTCTCCAATAATATGACTCTTTGTTAAAATATGTGTCTGTTTCCCATTTCTCTGGGTTTCTTCATTTAGCTGAGGCTTGTAGCACATAATTATATGCCACAGATAATCAATGAGTTCCTTGTGAGCCATCATCTTGTTTTCTCTACACTCTCCTATACTTTATCAACATGGGTCCAGGTCACTAAGCATCTATGTCTTGATTCAACATCTTGCTTAGGTGTCAGACTTGGATTCATAGGCAGCAAGTTATGACTGTGTCCTTGGATAATAGGAGATTTTCATGTGGAGACAGTGGTAACCAGGGACATTGCTATTGATAGGCAAGTTCTGAAAAAAAAAATTCTTTCTATGCCAAGGTCAGAGAGGTGAACAGTGAAGAGGATCTTCCACCATGCATCTCATCTTCTTTTACACTGTGGTGGAGGACCGAAGCCAGAGGTCTTAACAAGGCCCTCAGAGACCCCCTGTTGATTGTGGAGATGAAAATGAAGATGAAGATGAAGTTGATGACTCACAGCAGGGACCACCACAAGGAGGTAATCAGCAGCCTCCTAAACCTCCTCCTCCTGGACACCAGCTGACTTTTTAAGGAGTCCAGTAGCAACAACAATGGCAACACAATCATCCTCATCCTGGAAACCAACAAGGACCAACCCAGTCAGAGGTAATTGGGAGCTTCCTGACACTTATCATCCTGCAAAGCCCTGGACATCACCTTCACTTTCCCAAGAGGATAGAGTATAAACTGTTCCACAGCACAATCTACCCAAGGTCTAGAATTCAGGGGCAGCTGTGATTTAAGCTCACTCTCGAGCAAAGGCCATAACTCTTGTGCTTCTCATCATTCAGGGTGCTATCAAATCATCTGTCAACATGTTGAAATGACATGGTCATGGAACCCATTTCTAGATATGTATAAATATTCTTGCTTAGTGTAGGATGACCCTTTAAGTTCTCCAAGGTAATTCTGATTGGAGTCATACTGCACCAAACATCTTTTCTCCCAATATTTACTGAAAGTAGCTGCTTTGTGAAGACCAGCAGTGTTTTCTTTTGGTCCTTGATTCTAGCTCAGACTCAAATAATTTCACATTTACTCTACATGTCACCAGGACTAATCAGTTTTATCTCTCATTGGGTCTCTCAGTCCAGAATCCCTGCTAAATGAATTCAAGTCTGTGCTGCCAAATATAAGTTTGATTTTTCTATGCAGTTTTGAAAATCAATCCATGTTGTGCTGGAAAATTCAACAGAATAGAGAGGTATGAAACTAAATCAGGAAAGACTTATCCCACCTCCTCACATCTCCCAACATAAGTCTGGATAATTAATTTTTTATGTGTTCTCTTGTAAACATTGAGACACATATAAGCACATGCCTCCATTTTGCTCTATGTTGCTCACATCAAGTGCCATATGTTACAATACATTCAGAGCTTTTCATCATTCTACCATAGTCTTTCCTTCATTCCATCCTGTTGTTCTTTATTCTTCTTTCTAAATGAAAATTCTTATTTTTGAATTTTCATCACTTTCTTTTTAAAATTCCTCTGTATCCATTCCCTCTGCCTCCTTATCTATTAATTTGAAATGACATGAAGTATTCCATGAATTTATAAACCATACTTTTTTAAAATTAAGCCCTGGTAATATGCTTATTTAATACTAGTATTACGGTTCAATGTTGCAATCATCCCCTGTAAATATAATCATGAATATTTTCAAGAGTATCCCCAGAATTAGTAATGTAGAAATAATATTATTATTTTTATTGATGCATCATAATTCTATATGACATTAGAATGTGTTGTTAAAAATAATACATCCACACATAAAACTTATTTGGTTTCAATCTCCATACTTCCCCTTCTAGGAATAATCTTTTATTTCTCAGCTTATAAGCAACAATGTAGAGCAGGCTCCAGGCTAGTTTCCTGACCAGAGTGAAGGAAAAAGAAATCCAAAAGGGAAGTGAAGCAAAGGAGGTGGTTTCTTTCCTGCAGGGCTTCAGTTGATGCCTGCATGTCACATCTTCCCTACAACCTTCCCCTTTTGTTTGTTCCAGAGAGAGAATAGAAAGACAATGTCCTTCGGTAATAATTATAGACCAACAAAATAATCAGCATGCATTTTCTTATTACTGTATCTTTGTGGGGAATATGAGGGTCATATACACAGTGTAAAAACATCCTGGACCCCTCTCATGGATACTTCCAGAAAGCTTCCCTTCCTCTTCATCCCCAAGTCAGGTGTAATTATTGCAGCATTTCCTGCATCACTTACTTTTCCTAAGACAAGTGCAAGCTTTAAAAGTCTTGGAGAATATATGTGCCGCAGTCTTGGCTGGGCACAGAATCACGAGCCAATCAAGCAGGAACAAAACTTTATTTTGAAAAAGCCGCTAACACTCTCAGCGCCAGCAAGTCAAAAACCGATCCTCCCACGAGGGTGTCCGACCGGAACCGCGCGCCGACCGGAACCCCGGGGTCCCCCGGACCTCCCCCGGAATTTCCTCCTACTATCCTTCCCCAACCAATGGGAACTCTCCAAGAGTCTGGTAACATGAGTCCGTAACATGAGTCCGGTAGCAGGCCAAGGTGAACAGCGGGAGTCCAATTTGCATATGAATGTAAATCTTAACATAATCATCTCAGTGGCTAGCTGGCGTCACTTTACAACCAAAGGTGCCATACATTGTATATTTGCTTGTGGCTCCTAGCATCTGCCCCCTTCTGTTTAATTAAGCAACAAGCAATGTGGCTAGGGACCGTGCCTGGTAGGTTGTCCAATTTAACATATGGTTCTTACCCGTCATGGGAGAACTGACCTTTAGGCGTCAGCTTCCTGTCTTAGGTTGAATCCACTGTAATCAGAGCAACCCGTCGCTGACTACCGGTCCAGCATTCAGCCATGCTCGTGGATAGGCCTATGCACCAGTGGGGGGGTGAGGTTCTTGCCTCACCTCTGTTGGCCCCCAAATTTTGCCTTGGTGCCAGTGGGGGGGTGAGGTTCTTTGCCTCACCTCTGTTGGCCCCCAAATTTTAGACCATCACTAGTAGAAGGGAGGAGGATACAGAAATGCCACGACACCAAGCCAATTGATGGCTCCTTGGAAAAATTGCGTCACTGGTGACACCATCAGCAAAGATATGCCAGTATTACCACAATAAACATGGGGTGAGCTGGCAAGGAAATTGCATCACTGGTGACACCATCAGCAAAGATATGCCAGCAGTACCACAATTCGGTGCACCAGATGATATTTTACAATGTATACAACTGATATATAGTCCAGGCAAGTTCTGCAAGCAGTTCAAATTGGAGGAGTCTATCAATATGTCCATTTCCTCCCAAAGTAAATCAAGTCCTTGATTGAGCATTACTTGTTGAGTTATATTCATTGATGCATCAGTTTATACAGTTTACTGTGATAGCTATCATAGAAGCTGTAGTTTGGTTTTATCTCAGTCTTCACCGGAATTGGGATGGAGATGGAAATTCTGGCAATGATGCTAAAGAGACATTATCCTGAACAGAGTTATTAAATATAATGAAAAGGAATGGTGAAAGTAAACAAACAGATCTGTTAACCATCTTTAACAACAATCATAAACAGCTGTTCACCTAATTTAAATTAAACCATATAAATCACGTGAATAAAGAAAAAATTCGGATCCATTTTTTCATGAGCGCTCCTCATATAAGAAATATGGACATACACACATACAGACATACAACACAAAACAGAAGTGTGCACACAACATACAACACATAAGACAATAGTAAATAAAGGCCTTGTAACTATACTTAGGTGAAATCTCCATTGCAATGTTTAAAAACTCCACAGTCAAAAAATAAATAAATAAATAAATAAATAAAAAAAAATAAAACACAGTCAAAAAATAAAACTGATCAGAAAAACATTAACCTAGGTTTGTATGAGCTCAAAAATAAAATAGAACTTTATGATGTGGAAAAATGCAATAATAAAATAGATACTGAAAAAAAAAAAAAAAACACCTTGGTTAATCACTGTCGCCGATGTAAGAATAGCCAAGCTGGAGCTCTGGATGTCAGCTGTTATGGATTTGAGTCAAATCATCTTCTTTTTCTGTAGAAATTGTTTTAGTTAATCTCTCTGGAATCCAAATTGGTTGCTGTTCATCCTGTGGGAAAACACAGACAGCGCCCCGATTCCAGACTATCACTGGATCCGGGCCTTTCCATTGTCCTGTTAGAATATCTTTCCAAAGTACCTTAGGCTTATGTACATTTTTGGGGTACAAATGTCTTTCCGCAGCACTAAGTCCCGATGAATCTAAATTTAAAAAGTTTAGAGTAAAAAGGGTTATTTTAAGTTTATCTTTGGGGGATATATACCCCTTTCCAATTCCCTCCTTTTGTTTTAATAAGTACATTTTAATAGTTTGATGAGCTCTTTCAACTATGCCTTGTCCTTGTGGATTGTATGGAATTCCTGTTATGTGAGTAATACCAAATGATGAGCAAAATTGTTTAAAAGAGGAGGAAGTATAACCAGGACCGTTGTCCGTTTTTAACTGTTTTGGAACGCCCACAGTGGCAAAATTTTGTAAGCAATGAGCTATAACATCTTTAGTTTTTTTCTCCGGCATGAAGGGAGCCCATCAAAAATCCGGAAGAGGTATCAACTGTAACATGTAAATATTTTAATTTTCCAAATTCTGGCAAGTGTGTGACGTCCATCTGCCAAATATGGTTAGGTATTAGTCCTCTAGGATTGACTCCAAGATTAACTTGTGGTAAAAATGTCACACAATTTTGACATTGTTTTATTATATGTCTGGCCTGTTCTTTAGTTATTTTAAAACGCTTTTGTAAAGTATTAGCATTGACATGGAACCTTTTATGAAAATTTATAGCTTCTTCTATTGTGGAGAAAATATGTATGTCATGTGTAGATTTATCTGCTAGTTCATTGCCCATACTAAGGGCTCCAGGCAATCCTGTATGTGCCCTGATATGACCTATGAAGAATGGATCTTTTCGGTCCCAGATTAGACTTTGTATATCGGAAAACAAAGAGAAAACAGTAGAGGAAGGGGAAATCCTACCAGCATCTTCAAGGGAATTAATAGCATTAACTACATACTGACTATCAGAAAATAAATTAAATACAGAATCTTTAAACATCATAAAAGCTTGTAATACTGCATTAAGCTCTACCTTTTGAGCTGATTGTTTGGGTACTAAAAATGTAAAAGTTTGATCAGGAGTAACTACTGCTGCTGTACCATTGTTTGACCCATCAGTGAATATATTTGGAGCATTTATGATAGGGGTTTTTCTTGTCATTTTTGGAAAAACTACAGGATGCTTAGACCAAAAAGACAACAAAGGATTAGATGGTAAGTGATTATCAAATGAAACACTAGTTTTACACAGGATTATTGCCCAAGTATTTAACTCATTAGCTAACTCATCAATTTGATCCATAGTATATGGAGTAATAATTTTATTGGGAGAAATCCCAAACACTCCCTTAGCTGCTTTTATTCCTTTGAGTATTAATTGTCCTACAGCCTCAGGATATCTAGTAAGAATAGTGTTAGGGGAATAAGATAAATGTATCCACAATAATGGACCTTCTTGCCAAAATACTCCTGTAGGAATATTTTTTGTTGGTAGTACAATAAATAATAAAGGCAAACTTATATCAATTCTATCCAAATGCATATTTTCCATATATGTTTCAATGATTTTTAATACTTTTCTTGCTTCAGGCGTTAACATGCGGGGTGAATTTGGATCTGATGGACCTTTTAGAATATCAAATAAAGGTCCTAACTCTCCTGTTGGTATGCCTAGATAAGGCCTTATCCAATTTATGTCTCCCAATAACTTTTGAAAGTCATTAAGTGATTTGAGTTGATCTACTCGTATTTGAATTTTTGGTGGACGGACCATGGTTGAGGATAATAGAACTCCTAAATAATTAATTGGAAGATTTAATTGTACTTTATCTATTGCTATCTCTAGATTATAGTTTTTCAATAAGTTTGTAAGTGTGGCATAACATTCTAGTAATGTGTTTTTATCTTTATGTGCCAATAACACATCATCCATATAGTGAAATATTTGTAGTTCAGGATTTTGGTTTCTAAGTGGCTGGATTGCTTTATTAACATAAATTTGACACATAGTTGGGCTGTTAGCCATCCCTTGAGGGAGTACTTTCCATTCATATCTCTGATCAGGACCTTCATGATTCAGTGCAGGGATAGTAAATGCAAAATGTGGACTATCCTCGGGATGAATTGGAATTGAAAAGAAACAATCTTTAATATCTATAACTAAAACATGCCAGGTTTTTGGTAAAGCAGACAATTGAGGAATCCCTGATTGAGCAGGTCCCATAATAACCATCTCATTATTAATGGCTCTTAAATCTTGTAATAATCTCCATTTACCAGATTTCTTTTTAATGACAAAAATGGGAGTATTATAGGGGGATACGGAAGGTTGTATATGTCCTTCCGCTAACTGTTGTCTGACCAAGTCATGGGCTACTTGTATCTTTTCTTTAGTCAAGGGCCACTGAGGAACCCACACTGGTCTTTCTGATTTCCAAGTAATTTTGATTGTCTCAGTGGCCCTTTCTGAAAACCCAATTCATGTCTATTTATTTCTTGATCTATTTGAATAGGTGCTGTCATACCTTGTTCTTGTTCTCTTAATCTTTTTTCTTTCCTAAAGCCTTGTTTAGCCCTAGTAGTGGGCGCGTTAGGATTGATGTTATTTGTTAATGTCAATCCTAATTGATCTAGGACATCTCGTCCCCATAAATTTACAGGAAGATGATCCAATACATAGGGCTGTATAGTTCCTTCACATCCTTCAGGATCCCTCCAATCTAATACCATAGCACTTCTATGGGGATTTGTTGCCACTCCTAGGCCTCGAAGCGTTTGAGTGGCTTGTTGTAATGGCCAATATTTTGGCCATTCTTGACGAGAGATGACACTAAGGTCAGCTCCTGTGTCCAGCAGCCCATTAAAGTCATGTCCTTGAATATTTAATTTTAGCATTGGGCGAGAATCTAAATTCAAAGACAGCATAGCCCAATCTACACCTGTGGAGCCTAATCCCTTGGAACCTCTTTCTACATTACAACTGGAAAATTTATCATGCAGGCTGGGTATTATTAATAACTGTGCTATTCTATCTCCTGGTGAAATTACTGATATACCTCTTGGAGAACTAGCTATAATTTTTATTTCACCTTCATAATCGGGATCAATTACCCCAGGACTTATCATAAGTCCTTTTAGTGTAGAAGAACTGCGTCCCAATAATAAGCCTACTGTTCCCTGGGGAAGAGGTCCTTTTACTCCTGTGGGAATGATTTGAATTCCCATCTCTGGGGTTAGTACTGCTCTGGCAGAGGCGCAGATGTCCAGCCCTGCGCTCCCTCTAGTTTGTCTGATGAGGGATTTAATGGATAATGCGTCCTGGGCACTACCTTGATGGGGCTGTTGGGTTCCTCCATTGCCCCATATATTTGTGGTTTGGGGCCCCGGGGCATTGGGCCCTCTAGTCCGTTTTTTGGCAATGGAGCTTGATACCTTTCTCCACGATATCGTGGGTAAACACTTGGTCCTTGTCCGTTTTTTGATAACGGAATACCCTCTATGGTGGTTTGAGAACGGCATTCATTAGCCCAATGTCTCCCTCTACGGCATCGTGGGCAAATACCTGGTATTCTATTCCTTTGATATCCAGCTTTGTTAAACCCTCCTCTTATGGGGCAACTCCTTTTAAAATGTCCTGTTTGATTACAATTATAGCATGTTCTTGGCCTGGCATCTAAAGCCTGTTGTACTGCTGCTAAGACTTGCCCCTGTTCATTAATGTCTCTACATAATTTAATATATGTGTTTAAATCCTCATGTCTCCATGGTCTAATGACCTCTCTGCAGCAACGATTTGCTTGGTCATAAGCCAGTTGTTTTATAAATGGCATTACCTGTTCTGTATTTCCAAATATCCTAGAGGCTGACTGAATAAGTCTATCTACAAATTCAGCATAAGGTTCATTAGTTCCTTGTATTACCTTAGATAATTGACCTTGTAAGTCTCCATGCCCCTGTAAAGTTTTCCATGCCCTAACTGCATCTACAGCAATTTGTGCGTACACACCAGGGTCATATTCAATTTGTTGTCTTTGACCCTCATAAGGTCCCTTCCCCAAAAGCATTTCTATATTTCTTTGAGGATAACCAGCTTCTGCATTTCGCCTAGCTGTCTCCATGCAAAATTCCTCATTGGCAACCTTCCATAACAAATATTGTCCTCCGTTTAGCACAGATCGACACATGTTAGCCCAATCTGCTGGTGTCATGTCCAAGTTGGTAACAGATTCGACCATGCTTATTGTGAAGGGAGCTTGCGGCCCATAGGTCGTTACAGCCTCCTTTAATTGCTTTATTGTTTTGAAATCTAAAGCACGGTGAATTCGTTGCCCTCCTGCCTGCTCAAGTACAGGGCATGCTAATCTTTGGGGTCCTGCCTCAGAATTCCGTCCATCAACTACGGGAATTGAGGGCCGCTCAGCGGTAGATGGAGCTGTTGGCTGAGTTACGCCCTCTGGTGATAGAACGGAGTTGGTAGCAACCTCCTGTTGTAATTCTCCACCTGATGGCTGCTTGTCCTCTAAGCTTGCTTTTTTTAAATTTTCCTCTGTCTGACTAGCTTGAGAGACCTTCTCTTTTGCTTGACCTAGCGTTTTTTCTACCATAGTCTGGACCTCTAACAATTTACTTAACAGTTTTTCGGTTTGTTTTTTATTGGATTCTAATCTACTATAACCTAACCCAATAAGGTAGGATAAAACAAAGCCGAAGCAGAATGAAACAAAAACGGAGCAGACAATGGTTGTATCAATTTTCTCTTTCTCAGGGCCGAATAACTTCAAACCTTGAGCCAACCATTTTTCCCAGTTCGCCTGAGAAAATTCTAGGGCTAGGGAGCTCGAAATAAAAACAAAATAAATCAAAACAAGAACACATTGTTTTTTGAGAAGGTCATCCATCCTGTCGCCTTCCCTCAGGGGCGAGCAATTTACTCACCTCTAAGCTTCAGGCGTTCCCCGCACGGGCCGCCAAATGCCGCAGTCTTGGCTGGGCACAGAATCACGAGCCAATCAAGCAGGAACAAAACTTTATTTTGAAAAAGCCGCTAACACTCTCAGCGCCAGCAAGTCAAAAACCGATCCTCCCACGAGGGTGTCCGACCGGAACCGCGCGCCGACCGGAACCCCGGGGTCCCCCGGACCTCCCCCGGAATTTCCTCCTACTATCCTTCCCCAACCAATGGGAACTCTCCAAGAGTCTGGTAACATGAGTCCGTAACATGAGTCCGGTAGCAGGCCAAGGTGAACAGCGGGAGTCCAATTTGCATATGAATGTAAATCTTAACATAATCATCTCAGTGGCTAGCTGGCGTCACTTTACAACCAAAGGTGCCATACATTGTATATTTGCTTGTGGCTCCTAGCATATATGTACTAAGGCGCTTGTACTTTTTCAAGAAAGAAGGGATATAGAATATCAGTGAAAAATTTGCACAGGCTGAGAGGTTCTACACATTTCCAAAATCATTGTTCCCATTTTCCAATTATGGGGATGTAAATTCAGACACCTTTTCCCTAGAACCCAACTTTTCTCTCCTCAGATTTATCATTGCTTAAATCTGTCCCTCTCGAGATTTTCATGTTTCTTCATGCAAACCTCTGTGAATCTGGTACATAGGCAGTAGGGTGGATTTGTAAAGACATGAAACCTGGAGACCTTCATATATAACTTTTAGATTTTTTTTTTTTTGCAGTCTCTGGACCATCATGATTCTTATAAAATAGAGCTGTAGCTGATAATAGTGCACCATCAGGCACATGAGAATTTTATACAATTTCTTGGGCAAATACCAATATGCAAATCAATACCAATCATATGAATTCATAAGACTCAGCAACATTGAAAAGACATATCTTATTTCCCAAGAGATTATAACATGTTGAAAATTCTGAGTATTTCATATAATTATTCATTTGTTATTTTATATAATTTTGATTTATGATTTAATTATCTTTTCAATATTTAATGTAGGATCTTGCTAAACTGGTGAGGCTGACCTTGAACTCACATTCCTCCTAATGTATATTCTTATATCCTGAGATTAAAAATGTGGGAACCAATGCCCTGTCAATCTGACTTAATTTTATTCCTTCCTTTTTTTTTTTTTTGATAAAGAGAAAATAACTTAATGCGACCTGAGTCTCCACACTGGAGTGAAAATAATTTAATAATTTAATGTTATTAATTAGACCCAGCACATGTTTATTTTGGGCCGACAACACAAAGAAAGATGGGTGATTCAGGTGTAGAAATCTAGATTTCTGTGTTGGCATGTTTCATTTGTTCATAATTTTGATTTTGTCTTTTGTGTACTGGGCATTGAAAACACATTCACTGTACTAGTGAATTCAACTCCAGCTCACTTTATTGTGTTTTCAGACAGCACTTGCTAAGCTTCCCAGTGTGTTTTCCAACCTATGATCCTCTTCTGTGCATCCAGATTAACTGGGATTATTCTACATCAAGACAGAGTACACATTTCAGACAAGACCCTTGCTGGAGGGTGTCTACTCACCTTGGGCTCCCAAAACTTCCTGCTGTGGCCTTGCTCGAGGCTTCAACCACACTCTTCTTAACTGACAGATGCTCTATCAGTGCTCTATTGCCTCAGTGTGGTTGTGTCTGGTGCATTCAAAAGTGATATTTTTCTTTCAGGATACACTAGCCGCTTTCATGCATTGCTGATATAGGAAAAGGGCAGGAAGAGGCCCAGAATGAGTGATATTTGGAAGAATCACCTGCTCTCTGCCAGGACCCACTAAGCCAAGGACTTGATGACTGCCACCGGACTGCAATATCCATAGTTGTTCACATGGAGCGGTAGGAACCTCAGACTGACTCTCCACTTTGCTCCCTCTCTCTGTAGCTCCTTTCCCATCTGAAGATCAACAGTATGTCATCTGGTGAGGACCACTCATCACCTGGTTCTCTTCTCATATTGTGTCTGCAGAAATCAGGCTGTCATGTCAGTAAATAGAGGAATGTGGAGGCCAAAGCAGCTCTGCTGTGTCTCCTAAAAAACCCATTAGCCAACAGACAATGTCTCTTTTTTTAACATTGTCAGCAAAGCATTGCCAACTTGTAATAGATACACCATCACCCCATATAAAATATATCCAAATATTTATGATTATATCTGTGTGTGTATAATATATATATATATATATCCACCAGCCTGGTCACCTTCTAAGAGTTGCTCATTTCTACGAGGAACCTTCCTCTAGTTTGCTCTGGAAAAAAAAGTGCAAAAAGTACACTCACATACACAACAAAGGATCCAGTTGCACCCACTTGATAATAGACCTCTTTACCATTTCCAATCCCATACCTCTCCCTGCCATACCTCCAAACAAGCTCCTCAACTTATCACCAGTCCTGCATAACTGAACACTTGCACACCCCTGGAGAAGGTCTGAAGGGATAGGATGCAGCTGGTAGTACAGAAGGGTTTAGATTGTCCCTGATAAGGGTGAGCAGGTAACTACTAGAGAGCACAATGAATAGCAGATGGTACAGCAAGTCATGCAGAGACCTGTCAGAAACACAGTACCCTGCTTCAGAATTCTGGAATAAAAAATGAAACACAGCTAGTGAAGAAAGGAATAAAAGTTGATGTGTGAGATTAACTAAAGGAATTCTCCCAAAATGAAGGAGGTGGGAAACATAACATGATAAATAAACGCAGGGAGGATGAGTTCAGAACACAATCAATCACCTATTTTTGTGAGAGTAGGGATGATGACCACTCAGATTATTGCAAAGAATGTTCCTCACTGTGACTACCAATCTCAGACAACCAGATAGAATCTGACTGTAACACAGAATGTGAATGCGATGAAATTGAGACTTCCAAGGTGCTATGAGCCTGCCCTAATGAAGTGGATAATTATGCTCAACCCATTTTCACTGGAAGTGATAAAGAACACTGTGGAAAGTGGCAATGCTTTGAACAAGTGTGAGACTGTGGAATGGCACTGCTGATCTTGGAAATGTGTATCTGTGTTTCACTGCTATGGGAATTTCACAGAGTATCATCTCAAAACTTTGTTTTAAATCTACCCAAAGATATTAGTGAAAACAGAACTTTTTATGCCCATGTGTGTTAGTACAACATCAAGACTTCCCTCATAGTTGCCAGTCCTATGATTTCTGGGCAATTTTTCGGGTTCTAGCAGGCTAAGGGTCAATGTTTCATTACCGCATATTCATGTGTGGCTCCTGAGTGATAGAGATCTGAGGAGAAATTGCAGTAACTCATCACACCTTCACAATATTCAATACACATAGGGACCCAAACATCTTCATTGACTGAGTTTGGGTTTTAAAAACACATGCACCAACCAAAACACATTGCACAAAAGGTCATTGTTGACACAAAAAAACATGTGTGCAGTGCAACTTCCCACAAACACATTCACAGTAGAAGGACAGATTCATAGTCTCATTAAAGAGACAAATTCACATAATTATGGAACTTCTGTTCTAATATTGGTGCTGATTGTGAGGACAGTTTTGCTTCAACACTGTTGTTCAACTCACATGCTGTGCCTCCTAGAAAGGACATACTGACAACCTCCTGTCCACCCCATCCTGCTGGGCTGAGGTCCCAAAGAGAAAGCAAGGATGCAAGACATGCTTGTGTGTCAGCTGTGAGGTCACCCAGCATGGAGCTCAAAGGCACCACTGTTCTGCTCCTCTTTATAAAGGGAATTGTCGGGCTTCTCCCAGCACAGACTTGGGAGCAACTGCAGATCCTCCTCCAAGATGCTGGTGGTCCTACTCACAGTGGCCTTGCTGGCCCTGAGCCCAGCTCAGAGCTCAAATGAAGGTACAAGCAAATGGTGATTGTAGGAACTTCTGTGGTTTAGAAAGCCACACTGCAGTGAGGGAAGGGGAGGGAGGGAAGATTACGAGGACAGTACAACAGAGTTGTTATGAAAACTGTAATATGACATATGGCTTTGTTTCATGCCAGGGCTTTAGACTTTTAGGTAAAGTTGGAACATCCCTCTAAATTTTCAACTAGAAGCATGGAGATGTAAGTTTTGCATTTGAAGAAAGATTGTCCCATGTTGTCAGAGATGCAAGGAAGGTGGGAGACTGACACAGGGAAGCCTGCTGCGGAGACATTATTGTGTTCCAAGCAGACAGGCTGCAGGCTTCCAGGCTCTACAGCAGATGCAGGACACAGGAAGGAGAAATCCCAACATCAGAGCTATGTCAGAGACAGAGATCCAGAGACTACACTGGACTCTGCCTATAGAGAGGGAGATAAATATCAGGGTATAATTTCTCATTTATCTCTGACTTACAATCAGTATTTCAATGAGCTGTGTACATGAGGTGGGCCTAAAAGTGCATGGAAGATTTCCATCCTCAAAAAATGAAGTGAAAATGCACTACGGGTTTAAAAGAGGTGGAAAAAAACAAAATACCCACTTGTGATACTGAAATACCCAGAACTCTTAAGATATATTAACCATAATGTTTTACAGATGCTAGTTAAGACCTAAATGGTTTTCATATTTTCATGAAAGTGGCGAGGCTAAGCAGGGGCACCACCAGGCCTTTTTCTCACATCTTCCTCCATTTTTCTCAGCATCAGAGAACATGGCTGAGTTCACTTAGAGGGGGTCCAGGTTGTGGTTGGAAGTCACCTTTCCCAGGAGGACATGGGTGACCCCTGAGATTGGTGACTAACTTTGCACTTCATCTGTTCTTATTTCCTAGAGGTCAGCTATGAAGGCCCTTCCATTCTATCAACAGGTAAGGCCAGTTCATCCTCAGTTGACCTTCTCCTCCTTTTCCTCAGGAAAGTTCATTTCGACAACCTCTCCTTACCATCACCTTTATTTTCAGCAACTAATGGAGGTCATTTCCCTCAATAATATAAAAAGCCTTTCCAAAGATTTATTCTGGTGAAAATGACCAGAACTGCTTGCGTGATAACAAAAGGCAGAGTTAGGCTGTTGCCCAGAGAGAAAGAGTTTCTGAGAGGTGACAGAAAATGCAAATGAGCTAATCTGCATCCTCAGTGGTCATTCAGTGCTTCCTAAATCTTCTGGATGACAGAGCTCTGGAACGAAATGCACAGAATTGTGTGTCTGTGTACCTTGTGATACTGTGGATCAGTACTTCTAGAGGATCAATACATGCTACACGGTCTAAGCCAATTCCCTGTGGCCCATCACCTTGGGTTTCCTTCACTCTATTATATGTTATGAAGGTTTGTGTAGGTCACTAAACGAATACATGTCTTCATTCAACCTGTGGCTTAGATGTCTGACATGAATTCATAGACAACAGGTAATCACTGCATGCAGAAGTAAAGCTGGTAACATTCGGATATACAATCCCTTTGCTTTGCTTGGCAACTGGAAGGTATCAAAGATTTTCCTTAATGGAAATTCAGAGGAGAAAAACTTTCAAATCTGGGTAAGAAACAGTCCACGTTATGAGTATATCAGCTAAGAGATCTCCCTGTGAGGAGGAAATGGAAATGGAGGTTAGAGTTGAGAGGCAAGGTCTAGAATGAAGAGCCTGTGTATCAAGGCCAGAGAGGTGCCCCCTGAGGTTCTTCCACGAGCCATCACATGTACTCTTGTGCTGTACTCACACAGAGGTTGAGGACCCAAGCCAGAGCTCCGAACAAGTCCCTCACAGACCACCTCCTGGAGGATGCCCACCCAGACCCCCTGCTGATGGTGGAGATGACAGTGAAGATGAAGATGAAGGTGATGACTCAGAGCAGGGACCACCAGAAGGAGGCAATCAGCAGCAGCCAGGTCATC
This sequence comes from Spermophilus citellus, assembly GCF_964194105.1. Lineage (NCBI taxonomy): Eukaryota > Metazoa > Chordata > Mammalia > Rodentia > Sciuridae > Spermophilus > Spermophilus citellus. Next base: position 37,126,212 of record NC_138197.1, read on the forward strand.
CCCCTCGTCCTGGACAGCAGCAGGGAACCCCCCAGCAAGGAGGCCAGCAACATCAAGGGCGCCCTCCTCGTCCCGGACAGCCACAGGGACCCCCCCAGCAAGGAGGCCAGCAGCAGCAGCAGCAAGGTCGCCCTCCTCGTCCTGGACAGCAGCAGGGACCCCCACAGCAAGGAGGCCAGCAGCAGCAGCAGCAGCAAGGTCGCCCTCCTCGTCCTGGTCAGCAGCAGGGACCCCCACAGCAAGGAGGCCAGCAGCAGCAGCAGCAGCAGCAAGGTCGCCCTCCTCGTCCCGGACAGCCACAGGGACCCCCACAGCAAGGAGGCCAGCAGCAGCAGCAGCAGCAAGGTCGCCCTCCTCGTCCCGGACAGCAGCAGGGACCCCCACAACAAGGAGGCCAGCAGCAGCAGCAGCAGCAGCAAGGTCGCCCTCCTCGTCCTGGTCAGCAGCAGGGACCCCCACAGCAAGGAGGCCAGCAGCAGCAGCAGCAGCAGCAAGGTCGCCCTCCTCGTCCCGGACAGCCACAGGGACCCCCCCAGCAAGGAGGCCAGCAGCAGCAGCAGCAGCAGCAAGGTCGCCCTCCTCGTCCTGGTCAGCAGCAGGGACCCCCACAGCAAGGAGGCCAGCAGCAGCAGCAGCAGCAAGGTCGCCCTCCTCGTCCTGGACAGCAGCAGGGACCCCCCCAATCAGAAGGTAATTGGGAGCTTCTGCCTCATATCATCCTGCAGATCTCTGGGCATCACCTTCACTTTCCCAAATGGATAGAGTGTAAAGTCCTCCCCAGCACAGTTTACCCAGACTACCCTAGAATTCTGGGGCAGCTGTGATTTAAGCTCACTCTCTAACAAAGGCCCTAATTGTTGTGCTTGTCAAAATGGAAGGTGCTAACAAATCATCTGGAAACATGTTGAAAGTACAGGGTCATGGAACCCATTTCTAAATGTGTATAATCAGGCATTCTTGGGCAGTGTAGCATGACCATTTAAGTTCTTGAAGGTAACTCTGATCATCTGTCATCCTGTACCAAATGCCCTTTCTGTCAGTGTTTACTGAGCATGGTTGCTTTTGGGGGGCAGGGCATTGATGTCCCTTTGTTCTGTGTCTCCTTGCTGAGACTCAGATGATTGCCCATTTCCTGTTTCCTTGTGACCATGAAAAGTCAGTTCTATCAACCTCTGGGCCTCTCAGTCCAGAATCCCTGCCATGTGAATTCACCTCTGTGCTCCTAAATGGACACTCGATTTTTATATGCTTTTTGGCAAATTAATCTACACCTGAATGGAAGGTCCAACTGAATAAAAAGGTGTTCAACTAAATCAGGAATGCACTTATCCTACCTCTTCATAACCTCCACCATAAATCTGGATCATTAATTTTTTTGTATATCCTCTTGGAAATATTCATACACATATAAGCACATCTCTCTATTTTACTCTACAATTTAGTGTCATTAAATTCTACTATAATTCTGGGGCAGCTGTGATTTCAGCTCACTCTACAATTTAGTATCATAAATTCTACTCAAATCTCATTGTTTCTCCTTTCAAGTACCATATTTTATAACAATTTCAGAGCAGTTCACGAGATACACAAATCATTTCACCGTCGTCCTTCCCTCATTTTTCTTCCTTTTGTTCTTTGTTCTTTTTTCTAAACAAATTTCTACCTTAGTTTTTGAATTTATCCATTTCTTCTTCTCAAAATACCTCCTCGTTCTCCATCTTTTTGCCTCCTTCTTTGTTGATTATTTTGTATTTTTTAGTAATTCGTGGAATTACTGATTCAAACCTTCTCTAGTCAAGCCATGTGTAACACCCCTACTATTGTTGGACTTTGCAGTTATCCTTTTTGTACATCTGATCATGACTATTTTCAATACCATCCACAAAATTAGTATCCCAGAAGTATTCTTCTTATCTTTTTATTGATCCATTATAATTATACATGATATGGGGTATGTTAACTATTTTATGGATACATTATAATGACACATGATATTGGAATGTGTTAAAACCACACATTCACACAGTGAAAAATGTAACTTGTTGAGTTTCAATCCTCATACCTCTCCTTCCAGTAGTTATCTTTATTTCCTAATATTATAAGTGTGAATGTAGAGTATGCTCAGTGCAAGATGTCTAACCAGGGTGGAAGGTAAAGCAAAAGAAGAGGACGTGGGCTCTCCCCTGCAGGGCTTCAGTGATGCCAGCCAGATTTTAGAAACCTCCTGCATGTCACATCTTCCCTACAAACTCCCCCCCCCCCTTTTTTTTTTGTTTCAGAGAGTGAATAAGAAGACCACGTCCTTCGGAAAATTCTGCCATTGGAACAAAACGGTCACAGCCATGTCCTCTATAGACTAATAAAATAAACAGCATGCATTTTCTGATTGCTGTCTCTCTTTCTGGGGTGGGAGAGTGTGGAATCTGAAGGTCATGGACACAGAGTAAAAATATCCTGCACCTCCCTCATGGATGCTTCCAGAAAGCTTCCCTCCTTCTTCATCCACAAGTCAGGTGTAGTCACTGCCATGTTTCCAGCATCCCTTACATCACAAGTGCAAGCTTGAAAACTATTTGAGAATATATGTACTAAATGCTTGTAAATTTTCAGCAAAGAAAGAATATAGAATATCAGTGAGGACTTTGCAGAGGCTGAGAGGTTCTACACATGAAAATCTTTGACCCTGATTTCCAAGAATGGGAATGGAGGTTCAGGCACATTTCCCCTAGAACCCATCATTTCTCTCCTGAGTTCATCATTGCCTAATTCTGTCCCTCTCTAGATTACCACCTTTCTTTGGAACCTGTGGGAATTTGGTCAATAGACAGTAAGGTGCATTTTCTGAGACATGAAACTTGGAGACCTTCAGACATGACCTCTGGATAGTCATAAGGCATATAGAGTAGAGCCTTGGCTGATTATCGTGCACTATGTTGTATTAGGCATTTGAGAATTTCATACAGTTTCTTGGACATACATCAATCATATGGATGTATATAGCTCAACAAAGTTAAAACATCGTATCTTTAAAGAAATTATAACACATTGAGTCATTCTTGGTATTTTATATGATTATTTATTAGTTGGTTTATATAATTTTTTATTTATTATTGATTTATCTATTTGGTATTTATTATAGGTTCATGCTTTATTTGTGAGGCTGACCTTGAACTCACGCTCCTCCTACATTATATTCCCAAGTAACTGAGAATGAAAATGTTGGTTCCCATGACAATTCATTCCTAATTAATTTGATTCCCCCTATTTTGGTTAAAGTGAAAATAACTTGAGATATTTTGAAGCTCCCTAAAATTTTCCAAAATCCTATAAAGTACAAAATGGCTTGAATGAGAATATGATTTTTGGAAGAATTCAAACCTGTCCAAAGGTTTAACAACATTTGAATAAACACAATCATGGCTCAATTTCAAACAAACCCAAAGTGTCAAAATATTATGCAGACACATTGGCTGAGGTAGTAGTAAGATGGAAACTGAGGTGTTGTAATATTGAGAAGACTCACGTTTCTTAAGAAGTCAAGGTCTACATAAAACACAACATGAAGCATATGGAAAGTATCTTGATGCAACAAAATCTTTGCTTCCTGGACCATTTGCATGAAAGGAACAGAAAATCCTCGACATTTTAACATCAATACTCAGAAAAATTTATTATTTCAACAGAGATCAAAACCGCTTCTCTTTTTCTTCCAAAATCCATATGATATTGGAAGTGTATACCAGTTTAAATCATAATTTTTGAATAAATGCAATGAAATCTTAGCCAGATTAATTGCACCTATAATTTGTTTTTCAAATTCCCATTCTTTTTTTTCATTTCTTTTAGATTTATTGAGTTTTTAAGAATTAGAGTATTATAATTATACCTAGTAAATGGGTTTATTTTGACAAAATCATACATGCAAGGAATTTGATTTCAATCCCCACTTCTCCTCCCCCTTTTCTTCCTCTCCTCCCTTCCCCTATTGTCCTTCCTTTATTCTGTTAAACTTCCTTTCTTCTACATATAAATAAAGGTGAAATTCCCTTTGGTACCTTTATATGTGAATATGATTTTGTTGAATTCATTCCATTTTTCTTTCTCTTTCCCATCCTTCCTCCTTCCCTCTTATTCTCCTATTCCACCAATCTTGCCTGTATCATGAGATCTGATCCTCTCCCCCTCCCCTTTCTTTTCCTTACTTTGCATTTTCTTCCACATATGAGAAAAAGCATTTGAACCTCGATTTTTCTGAGTCTGGCTAAAGAAGTATTTCATTTTAAACAAACGAGTAGAATAATTTCTATTAATTAATCAAATAACTAACCAGCTAAGTAATTTGACAAAGACTCTGGTTCAATTTCTTAGAAGATCTACATCTATGAAACGGTTGATTTGTAATTAGGATTTAAATTTGGGGTTTTATTTATATGGTTAATTCTAAATTTTCCCAGTGTACTTGAATGTCATTCAAATTCCCATTCCAGGAATAACTATGATTTCCTAATATCTATTTAGGCTTTTTCCCTGTTGTGAAACAATTAATTCTAATTAACCACAAGAATTGCTCTGTTTTTCATCACAAAAACAAATCTTTCAGAGCTTATCTCTTTGCTTGTTGGAAACATGTTTTACATTTCTCCTAGATAGAGCTGCTTTCCTTATTAATTTGAATTCTTCATTTAGTTTCTTTGATTTTTTTAAGTTGCATTTAGTGCTTTTATAACTATTTCTGTGCCACAGAATGGAATTCTTAGCACATTGAGTAGTGTTTCTTTTTTGTAGTAAGACAAGAGTAGATACATTTCTGTTTAAGATTAGCAATTAAAATTATCTTAGGTAATCCAACTTAGATATTTACTAAATATGCATTACATTACTGAACTTATCAATACTTAGGAGTTCAAGTTCTGAGAATTGGAAAATATCTTAACAGATATTTTATAAATATAATCAGTGCCGAAACCCATTAATACACTTTTAGCTTTCTTGCAGATATTCATCTGTTATTAACAATTATATTTAGAATACTCATGAAAATTTTATCATGATTGACAAAGCTAGCCATCATCTCATGTTAATTCTGGCTGGAGTATTTGCCTGTCATCAGAGTGAAACTATCAAAGTTAAAACCCTGGATTTTTCTGTTTTAATTATCATCCTTGAGAAGAAGTGATGGTTTGTGCACTTTTCCTGATGGTAAACTTCCAGTCCTAAATTACAAGCATGTTAGTATTTGCTGACAGGAGGGGATGTTTTTCACATGGAGATTTCACAAATTCCTTTAAGGAAAAGAAGGAAGTGTAAAGAGTTTGTTTGTAGTTTGCACTGGTATCAGCTTCTGTGATGACTGAAGTCTCAGGTTATTTTCAAGAAAGAATTGCTATTTTGTTTTTGAGCAGATATCAGGCAGGAAAAGAGGATGCTTCTTCCTTTGCCATTTCACAAGTACCCTAAAATAGCAGTCATGTAAAATGTGTGTTTTGGAGTGAATGCATATGTCATTCTTTTCATCTCTGTGACAGAAATACCTGACAACCAAAACTTGGAAAGTTGATTTTGGACCACTCTTTAAGAGTTTCAGTTTATGCTTAGCCAATTCCATTTCTCTTTGCCAAGGCAAGGGAGAATATCAAGACAGAAGGAAATGGTAGAGGTAACCTGGGAGAGAGAGAGAGAGAGAGAAACAACACAAGGAGATAGGAACAAAATATAGAATACCCAATGCATGATCTCAGTGGCCCACCTCCTCTACCCATGACCCACCTGCCTGCATTTACCACTTGGTAATCCATTCCAATTATTGATTCATTAGATTATCCGTTCAAATTTTTGATTCATTAGATTAATCCACTGGTTAAGTTATAGCTTTTAGGATTGAATCATTTCACTTTTCACTTGAACATGGGGGCTCTTGGTCGATACCTTATATCCAAATCATAGCATTTCAACCCTGGTCCCCGAAAGCTCATCTTCATCTCACAATGCAAAATGCAATTAGTATATTTCCAGGGTCCCCATAGCCTTAACAATTTTAGCACTTCCCCAAAACCCAAGTCAAAATTGTGCTCTGAGACTAAAGGGAAACTCTTGACTTTGAGTCCTAACCCCCAAATTGAAAGCCAATATCTAAAGACAAAGAGGAAACCTTTCCATTACAAAAGGGAAGAATAGGGCAACACACTGAAGGGTTGGGACAAAAACAAGATTAAGCCCCATTAGGTCCAGGAATCCCGCATTCAGCTTTTGGGCCCTATGGTATGAGATGTGATCTGAAAGGGGCCTGGGCAACCCCACACCTATGGCCTTGCCAGTTTCAGTTCACATGGACCCTCTCTTAAGCTGGCTCTGTTCATAGACAAAGTCTTTCCTCAGCACACATATCATAGCACTGGTGTATCTTAATTCTGACATTTCCCATTCCACCCATAATTTCACCTTCACAGCTTCATACATCACCCTCTCAGGGGTTGCATGCAGGACTTCTAACCCTGTCACTCTTTGCTTGATCTCTCAGGCCTTCCTTGGAAATCTTGGTGGAAATTTTAATTTCCCACTAACTCCAGCATACTGTCTTCCTGAAAAATAAGCTCCACATAGAGGATACCAGTCTGGTGCCTGCTGGAGCAAAACTGAACCCCCTTGGACCAGGCCTATAGTAGCTTCTTAGTGCCTGGATGATGCAGCATGGAGAAACAAATCCTGTGGAGACAACTTCCTAGGCACCCCTGTGTTCTTCCCATGTTCTCTTTGGTTTTACTTTTACACCCCAGAGCCTGAAACAGATGTGGTCATGCTGATTCCTGAGATACCTTCAAGGCATCTTTCTTATCATCTCATATAAACACTCAATTTCTCATTAGTGGTGGTAATCTCCTCAGCAAGCACACATTACCAGTATTTCTTCTTTTACTAAACTGCAAGTGTTTTAAATATTTTTTTCTTGTTTTTGCTCTCGATTCTCAGTGTAAACATGGTTGAAAGCTTCCATTATCACCTATGCCAGTACATGAATGCTATGCTGTCTTGATATTTTCTCTGCCAGATACATTAGTTCATAAAATTTAAATTTACCTTGCAGAATGTCTCATGTCAACTTTTTTTTTTTACCAGGATGTAAGGTGTTTTTTTCTCCGTTCCAATTTCCAACAGAGTGCCCATTCCCCTTGAAAACTCATGAACACATTCATTACTCTTCTCGTTCCTATCTGCATTCTGATTATTTAAACTCTCTTCAGAATCACTCATTAAGCTGTGCTTACAACATTTTAAGCCTTCTTTAGCCTGCATCTCCAAACTTTTATAAACTCTCACACCAACTAATTTTAAAAACTCTATACAACATGATCTGGTTAGTCACAGCAATGATCCCACTTCTTGCTTTCAACTGCTGTGTTAGCAGTTGGAAAAAATTTTTCTTTTGACTCTTGGTTTCAGAGTTTCAGTTCATGGTTGGCTTATGCCTCTTCTCTGGGCATAAGGTCAGCAGAACATCATGGCAGTAGGGCAAACTGGACAAAAACTATTCAGCACATGACAGCTGGGAAACAGTGTGAGCAGCCTGGGACAAAATATATAATCCCAAAAGCAAATCCCAGTGACACACTTTCTCTTTCCACACCTCACTCACCTAC